>NW_022900938.1:24693843-24709632 GCF_012274545.1 Fukomys damarensis | reverse complement strand
CCCCTTAACAATAACAGGTGCTTGTCTTCCCTTGAAGGTACAGAGCCATGAGTGAGGTAAAATGACTGGAGAAAAGAACAAAGAGAAACCCCTCCTAAAAACAAAAAATAATAAAAGAAGAAGTCTGAGTTAGGGCAGGAGCCGGAATAAAAAGTGAGATGAGGGACAATATGGTGGAGCAAGAGACTGAGTTGGAGAGAGAGGACAGAAAAAAGAAAGGAATTTTAGGGTGGAATGAGGAAAAGAAAAAAGAGAGAGAGAAAAAAAAAGAATTTGAAGGGCCTCTTTCAGACTGTCTCTGTTCTCATATTATACCACATGTACAGCCATATGCAGAACCGAATCCCCTGGTCTCAACTAGCCAATGGCAGTTCCCCACGACTGAGACTGAACACAGTCCACAAGGCCTAATTTCAGTTTCCCTACCCTCAGGGTTGAACTCCACTCAGTTCTATTACAGGTTTCCCCTGCCCTTTCTTTAAAGATGTTCAAAGTTGGGAGCTCAGACAACTACCCTTCATGAGAACCTATGCCTCTGCAGAGTTGGTCTAAGGACTGGCCCAATCAGGAGGTTTGAGAACGGGGGCGGGGAAGGTTGTGGGGGTGTTTCAAGGGTACCCGCTCGGCTACTTTCCTTACTGGGTCTGTTGTGCAGTCCAGGAGGTCGCGCACCCGCTGGGTGATCTCAGGCAGGCAGGCAGCTGAAGAGACCCCCTCCGGGGTCTTTGGGTCCTTGCTGGGTGTTTGTCACACAGTCCAGGAGGTCGCGCACCCGCCGGGTCACCTGTTCAACCTTATGAAACCTGCAGAGTGTGGTGGTGCACACCTGTAATCCCAGCACTCAGGAAGCAGAGGCAGGAGGATCACCGCAAGTTCGAGGCCAGCCTGGGCTACACAGTGAGTTCAGGGCCTGCCTGAACTGAACTGCAAGACACTTCACTTCGCGGCAGATAGGGGACAGCTTTTCACTTTTCAATCCAGTCCTTTTCTCCTTCCAGTATGAGGGACTGAACCGCCACTTAGCTGCATACCCAGCCCTTTTTCATCCTCTGCTATTTTTAAGAGACCTCTCTTTTCATGGTCACTGACTGCAATCTTGTCTTCTATAGCTGAGATTCTATCTTCATATTCTTTTATTCTGTTGCATACACTTTCAATGGAGTGTTTAATCTCCTGGATTTCTGTTTGAATCTGTTTTATGGATTCCATTCCTTTCCTATGTTGGGTGTTTATTTTTTCCATTTCTTTCTTATGCTGGACCTTCATGGCTTCTATCATGGTCCTGACCTCATCTATTTTTTTGTCAGTTTCTGCTCTAGAGTCTCGAATCATGACTTTCATTTTGCTCACCATTTCTCTGGTTATCTGGGAAATTATTTCTGTTTTGAATTTTTCTAGAGCCTGATTGATCTGTTGTGTTACTTCCTGTACTTTGAGTTCAGGGTGTCCTGGTGGCTCACTACCGGCCTCTTCATCCTCATTTGCCCTCCTGTTTGCCATTCGTGAACTGGAAGTCTGTCTTTGTGTCTTGCTTAAGTGTTTTCTCATTTTTATTTTTGTTCTCGGGCTGACCTTGGTTTAATCTCTGGGTTATCACCCAAATCTTCCTGATATAGTTGCACCCTAGCTTCTGGGTCTCTAATGACCCACAGACATTCTCATCTTCATAATATCAGAGAAAACAGTTCATCAAATCAACCACAATCCTTTATCCCAACTGATACAATCAGCAACACATTGTGATCAAGCACAACTTGGAAACTGACCACCTGTGGTAGTCACTAGTCTATCACCCTTAAACTATGTGAATTAAATTGAAATCAAGAAACAGTCCAAAACATGTCTGCAGGGAACAAACTTTTCAATATAGTATATTTACCATTTAGGATGGGGGCTCAGACAGAGCTAGGATGCAAGACACCTGATCTCAGCTAGCTGATGGCAGAACCCCATGACACAGACTGACCTTGGGCTGCAAGGCCCAGATTGAGTTCCCTGACCTCCTGAACAGTTGCACTCCACACAGTTCTACTACAGGTTTCCCACCCCCTTTCTTTAAAGATGTTCAAAGTTGGGAACTCAGAAAAATACCCTTTATGACAACCTCTGCCTCTGCAGAGTGGGTCCAAAGACTGGCACACTCAAGAGATCTGAGAGTGTGGGGTGGGGGACAGGGGCACCTGCACGGCTACCTTCCTGGTGCTGGAGCGATGACGGCGGTCCAGCAGGGGAGAGTGGGGCTAGCCAGCCCAAGGTCTGGGCCCAAGCAGGCCCTCCTGGCACTGGAGCGATGGCCTGGGTCTGTCACTTTGGAAGGAAGTGTTATCTTTACAATATTGACAGTTTTAATCATTGAATATGGTATATGTGACAGCTAAACTGAATTATCAACATGATTAGTTTGTGAGCTGCCTGGGGAGGAGCAAAGCATACTTCTGGGTGGGTCTGAATAGGTCATAGCGTCATGACTTTGAATACTATATCTGGGCCCTGGCCCTTTCCTCTCTGGTGCTGCTGCCCTGCTCTGGTCCCTGGCCTCCACAAAGTGAGCAGCTTTGCTCCACTGTACCCTTCAGCCATGATGTTCCTGCCTTGGAGCTAGAATACCATGGTCTGAGCATCTGAAACTCTGAGCCAAATTAAACCTTTCTTCCTTGAAGTTATGGGCATCAAGTACTGTGTGCCAGAGATGAAAAGTTAACTACTACAGAAAGCTGGTGCCAAAAAAAATGGAGCAATTGCTATGGTTATACCTGACTGTGTAGTTCAGAAGCCTTTGGTAGTGGTTTGCAGGAGAGTTTGGAAAGGTTTTATGATGATAATTAATATACTGTAACCAGAGCCTAGTGGACAATGTTGCTTCAGAGCTCAAAAGTCTAAAATGCTGCTAAGAATGTGTATATTAAAGACCAGGTGAAGGTGGTTTCAATTAGGAATGAGAACTTTATTAGGAATTAGACAAGAGGCCATGAATGTTATACTATGGCAAAAGAAGGATTGTCTAAATTTTACCTATGGTCTGAGATTGCAGGAGGCTAAGTTTAATGGTAGTAGACTAATTGATCTAACAGAGGGAATTTCAAAGCACTGCCAACATTCATATTGTGGCATGGTTACTACAGGCTGCTTTTAGCCAGATATATAGTGGGAATCAGTAACAAAAAGCAGAACAGAAGTACTGAAAAACTTAAATTCTGATTCCTAAAGAACTATGTGTAAAGTTGGGGGAAAGGTGGTGGGATTGCTGAAGAGATTAGCAGCATTTAAAAGACACCACATCCCTGGAAACAGGACAAGATGAAAAATGCCTTGAGAGCATATCAGGTGTCAAAAAACCCCCACCCCTCATAAGCTCAAAACTATAAACCTTTTATTTGAGAAGAGAGCTCTTGTACCCTCTGCTTGAGAAGATCTACCCGGTGAATTGCCTCTTTAAGATTCATTTCACTGTGTTCAGACATCCAGACACTTAGGCTTCTGTAGCCATGATGCAAGGGGGCCCACCTACTGCTCACAACAGCATACCTTGGCATTGTCCACATGGTAATGGTGTTATAAGTATGCAGAGTACAAGAGTAGCAGGGTCATGGAAACACCCACCAACCAGGGATTCAAAAGAAGACTTGGGAGGCCAGGCATTATATCCCTGGGTAGGCAATGTGTGAAGATGTGGCAGTGAAGCCATAGGTGCAGTGGAGATCCCAGGAGATTGAGATGCCAGAAACATGAAAAATCTACCAGGGAAAGCTGTAGGCAGCAAATAGAGCAGCCCAAAAGAAAGGGTTTGTGGGCTGCAACTTACAATGCCATAGTCAGGGGGCCATCCAAGCTCTTTGGAATTCACATCTCATCACCCCAACTACTGGACATACAGCTACAGGACTTAGTGTTTGCCCTGCTGAGTTTCAGTCTCACTTTAGTCCTTTTCTTTTTACCATATTATTTTGGAATGGGAATGTTAACCCCATATCATTACATATTGGGAATATACAACTTGCATTTTATTTTATTTATTTATTTTTGGTACCAGGGATCGAATTCTGGTCCTTGTGCTTGCAAGGCAGGCAGTGGAACCACTAAGCTAAATCCCCAGCCCTTGCATTTTAAATTTTATAGTGGTTCACAGCTGAAAGTTTACCTTGAGTCTCAGAGACTTTGATTTGGACTTTTGAGCGATGCTGGGACTGTTAAGACTTTGAAGAGAATATTAGTACATTCTTAGTTGTATGCAGAATAGGCATATCATGTTAGGTGAAATTATGACCTCATGTTTATTTGAAGATTATTTATGGTTTTAGGAGACATACTTGGGTGTCAAACTGAAAAGGATACAATGATAAGATTAAGTTGGATTGTCAATTTGATTGGCTTATGAGCTACCTAGAGGATTAATAAAGTATTCTCCTAGGTGTGTCTGGGTGTGGCCTAGGATATTATGGCATATGAGGTACGGTTTAAAAAATATAGTGGAACGAAGACCTGCCATGTAAAGGTACAAGATCCCAGTAATGAGCGCAACTGTACTGTATACCTAGAATGTGCCAATAAATTCAATAAAAATAAAAAAAATAGTGGATTTGTAACTAAAAGCAACTGAATTTTATTACAATAAAAGTCAAATTGTCATTAATCCCTCTCAAAATACTCTCCCTCAATTTAAACACACTTGTCCCATCATTCTTGCCACTTTCTAAAGCAGTTCTGAAAGTCCTCTTTAGTGAGTGTCATTAGTTGTGCTATCATGGCTGGGAGGCTTAATGTCTTGAAGATTCAAAACATTTATGGAAATTTCTGTCAAATAAAAAAACATTATGTTGTGTCTTTATCCACCTTAGTCACCAGATCTGGCACCGTGCAACTTCTGGCTCTTCCCCAAAGTCAAAAGGATCGTAATAGGAAAATATTTTAAATCAATTCAGCACATTGAGTCATTCACAACAGTACAACTAAAGACACTCACAAAAGAAGATTTCTAGAACTTTTTCAGAAAGTGGTAACAGTGATGTGATAAATATGTTCAAAGGGGGAAGTTAAAGAGAATTAATGGTAATGTATTTTTTACTGTAATAATTCTTTAGTTTAAATATTCACTGTATTTTGTGATCACTCAATATTTGATTTCTCTCTCTCTTTCTCTCTCTCTTTTTTTTTTTTTTTGGTACCAGGGATCAAACTCGGGTCCTTGCACTTGCAAGGCAGACGGTGGAACCACGGAGCTAAATCCCCCCCCACTCCATATTTGATTTCTGGCCCCTTCCCTCTCTGGCACTGCTCCCTTGCCCTGGTTCCCAGCCACCACGAAGTGAGTAGTTTTGACCTACCATGCTCAGCTGCCATGATGTTCCCACCTTGGATCCAGCTGACCACAGACTGAATTATCTGAAAATCTAAGGATTAAAGAAAGATTAACCTTTCCTCCTTTAAACCATTGGTGTTTGGTATCGTATCCCACAACAGAAAGCTGACTAATACAGTATATATCCCATTTAATTATGACTTGTCTTCACTCAGTAATGATTTAGTTTTATGTGAAAAATCTTTCAGAGATTTTTAGTTTTATTCCTACGTACCACGTATAATTTAATCCTATGTCAAAGATTTTCAGAGTAAACTGTTTTTTCTTTATTGCCATTATGGAAATACAACCAATTTTTTGTATTTGAAATCCAGCAACTTTGATAAATTTTTATAAGTTTACAGTATTAATTCTAATACTGCTGAGTTTTGTGCAGTTATACCATTTGCAAATAACCTTATAGAGTTTTTTTCTTCTTTCCAATCTTTATAGCGCATTTCTTTTTTACTTACTCCCTGCCCTTAACAATTAGCTATTGCTATTTTGCAAACTACCCCCAAACAGCCACACATTTCTTGCATGTCTATGGCTCAGCTGAATATTTCTGCTGATTTTAGCTGAACTTGCCAACACTTACTTGTACATCTGCAGTTATCTTGGCCAAGTGCCTCTCATATCTGGGGCCACAGTGCAGATACCTGGGTTTCATTCTGTTCCACATGGTCTCATCTTCAAGCATGCTGTTTTCCCTAATGGCAGTGGCAGAAAACTCAAGAAAGAGAGAGAGAAACAGAAAGAGTGAGAGAAAGGAGAGAAGGCATCTCTTGAAGATCAGAACTGGTACATTGTCAATTCCCCCACTCTTTTAAACAAAGCAGTTCACCAGGCCAGACAAATTCATGAAATAAACGAAGAGAATTCATCTCTTGATAGGAGCAAATGCAGAGTGAATTCTGTTCCAAAGGGCAGACATACAGGATTAGATGGAAAACTGCAACTACCACAATGATCTGGGTAGGATTTTCAGTGCAAGGTTTATTAAGAAGGGTATAATAACAGGTCATCTAAGGCTGGGGATTTGGCTCAGTGGTGCCGCCACCTGCCTTGCAAGCGCAAGGTCTCTAGTTTGATCCCCAGTACAAAAAAAAATAATTGGCCATTTTTTAATTTTTCCCAATCTTTTTTTTATCTTATTGAGTTTACTGGTACTTTTTAAGTATACAGTACAGTTACATTCATCATTGGGATCTTGTACCTTTACATGACAGATCTTAGTTCTCATTTTTTCCCCATACCCCTGCCCTCCCTTTTACCCCCTCCACCTTCCCCTATTTACAAAGACTTTGTTTCCATTTTTTTCCTTTTCTCATATTTTTTTGTCTCTTATTTCCTTTCCCCACAAAGAGAAATTTTTTAGTATTCATTGGCTATATTAGTTGCTCTTTTCTACACTTCACCAAAAGGCCGAGAAGCGATTAGTTGCTCTTTTCTATTCATAAAAGTTATTTCCTTAAAAGTCAGTGAATTTTATGAAATAGTTATTTGTATATTTAAATAATCCTATGATTTTTCTCATTTATGTTGTTAATATAGTGCACTACACTAGTTTTCTAATATTAAACCAACCTTAAATCCTTGTAAGGTTTCTGAGGTTATGTTATCCTTTTACATATTGTTGAAGTTAGTGTGCATGTGTGTGTGTGTGTGTTCCTAGGGCTTTAACCCAGGGTACTCTGGATCCCCAGCCCTTTTTGTTTTGGGGGGTTTTTTAGCCAGGGTCTCACTATGTTGCCCAGGCAAAACTTGAACCTGTGATCCTCCTGCCTCAGCCTCCCAAAGTTACAGGAATATGCCACACCTGGCCAAATTTGTTAATTAAAATTTATTAATTAAAAAATTATGGCTAAAGGGGAAGTGGGAAGGGGAGGGGAAAGAAAATAAGGGAAAAGACAAAATGTGAAAAAATGGAAACAAAGTCTTTGTAAATAGGGAAGGATGAAGCGGGTGAAGGGTGGGCAGAGGTATGGGGAAAAAACAAGAACCAAGACATACCATGTAAAGGTACAAGATCCCAATGATAAATGTAACTGTATTGTTTGCTTTGAATGCACCAATAAACTTAATGAAAAAAATTATGTTCATGATGAGATTAACGTGTTTCCTTATTTTTATAATGTCTTAATTTGTCTTTCTCTGTAAGAGTTTGCATAAAACTTACATCAATTATTTCCTAATTTTTAAAATTGGTTAGGAGCTAAATGTGCCTGAAACTTTTTATGACATCACTTTTTTTTTCCTCGCTATATAGTTCAGGCTATCCTTGCTTACTATGTAACCCGGGTTGATTTGGAGCCTCTGAAATTTGTTGAGATGATATAGAAAAATGTGCGATACATTTTTGTAAATAGTCTGTATACGGTTAAAAATTAGGTATTTCTTCAATCCTCTATAATACACAGAAGGATAAGTTTGTTAACTATCATCTTCTCTTTTCTTACTGCTTTTTTATTGCTCTTTCTACCAGTTGTTAAAAGAAATATTTGTTTTTATCATTGTTTTCCAGCATATGTTTTTGTTTTTATTTGAGAGGGTTGGTTTTCATTTGTTTGTTTTAAGACGCCAGGGCTTTACACATGTTAGACAAGTGCTGTATATCCAGCCCAGGAGAAGTATATTGAAATTTCCCACAGCAATTGTAAATATGGCTATTTCTCCTTTTTATTTCTAGCATTGTAAAGTTTATGTGTTTTAAAGCTATATTATTAGGTGCATACAAATACTTTTATTGTTTTATCACTCAAAAAATTACAATATACATTCTTGGATTATAAAAATCTAAATATCACTTGGTACTTTCACTCCCCTCCTATGTAATTCAAGAAGTCAAAGATCTTAAAACACTGTCTACCTACATCTATGTGTATGTTCCTGTGTGCGTGTGTGTTCCTCCTTGATTATATAGCCACTATTGTGGTATATTTTAATTTCATACATATTTTAAATTCACAAGATATTACTGTTGTATTATTTTGATTGCTCTTCGTTTCTTCCCACATCTGACCTGCTCTTCTGGTATATTTCTCGTCTGCCTAAAGAACACTTCATAGGATCTCCTTCAGGGTGGGTAGACTACTGTAAGTTTTTGTTTAATTGAAAATATCTTTACTTCAGCTTTTATTCTTGAAAGGTATTTTTGAGAGGTGCAAAATTGTATATTGGAGATATTTTCTGTTAGCACTTCAAAGATGGCACTTATATTCTGATCTTATTGTTTCTTTTGAAAGATGAGCTGTAAGTTAAACAGTTTGTTCCTTTGAAAATGATATGTCTTTTTCCCTGACTGATTTTAAGGTTTCCCTTTCTTTGGTTTTTAGCAATTTTGCTACACTGTGGTTCTCACTCATAGTTTTTGTTTGTTTTTCTCCTTAGTTGATTGTTTATTGCCTATTGGAAATTATATTTGCAACATTTCTTTTAAAGAATCTGGGACAGGGATAATGTGCCTTTCTCTGTAAGACATTTGCCATGGGCATGAATAGACTCAAACCACTTTAATTTAGTCAGAGCTGATGATGCTTCTGTAAGAGCAGTCTGCACCTGGCTCACTCTCTCCTAGAGAGCAGCTCCTGATGACCCTAAGTCAGAGTGTGATGTGTTGAGGGACAGGTAGTTAGTTAAGATTCCAACTTTCTCCACTGGGCTCTATGCTGCGGCCTTACCTTCTGGATTGGCAAATGCCTCCCAGAAGAAAAGTAGTTTCAAATGCTGAATTCTTCTCTGGGATCTCTGTCATCTCCTAGCCTTTGGTTCAATATTTCTTCACTCTCATGCTGACTCTCCTATGCCTTCAATCAGGTATATTTTCCATTTTGCCCTGTCTTCACCATTTGGTCTTGAGGGAAGGGCAGTATGAATTACTGGAAGCCGATAGCTGCTTCCATTTTGATCATTCAGAAATTCAGTGTGTCAAACATGATCCCAGCTTCCAATCTTATCACTACTTTGATTTTACTCTCTTTATTTTTTTTTTACTGCCATTTAAATGAAGTCTCAAGAAATAGAGGAGGCAAATGTATATATGCTATATCTGCCATTTGTACCAGGCTTTGCTTAAATTTAACGTTAAGTAAATCATGTACAAATATGAATTTAACTGTATAATGGTTTTATTGAGATATAATGTACTTGTTATAGAATAATCCCTTTTAAGATACACAAGTCAGTGTACTTGGACTATTATTAAGAGTAAATTATTTGTCCTATCTCGTGATAAATCTCTAAATACCACTATTTTAAGATATTGTTGTTGAGCTTCTGTAAGTGCTCACATTAAAGAGAAGTGACCTGCACATGATATTTATAGTGAGAAGTGGTAAAGTAAGTAAGATCAGAGGGGGACACAGAAGGGAATATTTCGTGAATTAGCATTTAACCTGCATCTTGAATGGTCAGTAGAACAGAAATGGGCAGAACAGAGACAAATCAGCAGCCCCTCTCCTGGACTGAAGAGCTGCTGCCAGCCCTGGGTAAAGTGTAGAGAAATTTTCCCTCCCCACCCCCATATTTCAAGCACCCTTGGGCCACCAGAACAACCAAAAATGTGCTGCAAGAGGCTGATCTAGGGCAGAGGATTTAGCTCAGTGGTTCTGCCGCCTGCTCCACAAGCTTAAGGTCTGGAGTTCAATTCCTGGTAACAAAAAAAAAGGCTGGTCTGATTGAGGCAGTGGGAAAATTCAAGACTCATTCTGGTTTGGCAATAGCATAGACTTTAAATAAAAAGTAAAACTGAAAAAAAAAAAGTAAAACTGGACACATAAATTGTGGAGGATTTTCAATGCTTCAGTAAGGAAATTGGACCCTATTTAGTAGATAACAAGAAACCATTAGGAGTTTTGTTCAAAGGAATGCTTTCAACAGAGCTGTGTCCATTGACAGTGGTATAAAACGGAGTAACAAGAAGCAAGACCATCAACTGGAAGACTTGTGAGGTAGTTCATCAAAAGGATGAAACAACTAATAGGGAGAATGGAAAAGAATGTGAAGCCTGTAAATCCTCAGAAAATATTCTTTACATACCTGGGGGTGGGGGTAAAGGCTAGAAGGAAAAGGAGGAAGGGTATATTAAAAATGGCCCCGGGCCAGAGATTTAGCTCAGTGGTGCCACCACCTGCCTCAAAAGTGCAAGGACTCAAGATCAAAAGAACAAACCAAAACCAAAGACATGGCCCCGTGCCAAAGAAATGGATTGAGATCCACTTCTGCAGTTCATTTAACTACATGACTTTGCTGTGGCGGTAGACTACTGCTCCACAAATCTGGAGGGAAAAGAAAGAGAAGAGATGGAAAGACAATCCAAAGGGGTTGCAGGATTGTCCAGATTTTTAGGATGGAAACAATCAGAAATTAAAGAGAAGGGTCAGTATTAAGGTTTAGACTGAAGATGAAATGGATTAAATTCTTTCTGTGTTGGTTTGGGGATACGATTCAGAGGTAGAACACTTGACTGCCATGCGCAAGGCTTTGGACTCCATCCCAGCATGGGGGGAGGATCTATGCCTAGTAGGTGACTTTACAAAAGTGAAAAACAATATAAGTACCAAAGCTTCAGATACCTGTTAATCATTAGTCATTGGATGGTGGTTTGCTCAGGGCCATGTTTGCTGATGTTGATTTGTGGAATTTTGTAAGGTATTTATTACCAGTTCCCTAGCAACAATTAACACAACCTCCAATAGAAAAGGACTGTCATATCATCTACCCATTTTATAGACATTTCAAAGTTCAGAGACTATATCTAAAGTAAATATTGGGGTTCCTTTTTTTAATTTCACAGGGTGTTTGCTATGTATAATAGAATTATATGAGTTTTCATCCTAGATCAATTCATATTAAGGGGAGATTTTAAGGTAATGTTGAAATTATTCCCACTTGAATTCTCTCTTGTTTGTATAACTCTTTCACACTATCATATATATAATCACACACAGTTATTTGAATCACTTGATACTTTTGAGGGCCTCATCACTAAATGGTTATCAATCAGATTAATTGGTTAAATCACTAAACTGGTGATTCAGTCTGTGTCTCTAAGTCAAAACTGGTTTGATTGTTTTTCCTAAGGGTCAGCAACTCAGGTTTTCATTGTGCTTGGGTTAAAAGTAGAGAGGGGGTTTTTGCTGTACCCATGATCTATATGACCTAATGACAAGCCATCATAAATAAGCAAGGACTCTGTACTGGTTTAGTTGAGTAGTGCATCCTTCTTAAGTGAGCCTCTAGTATTTACTGTTCTACAGGCCAGCCCCTTGATCAATAACAGCAATGGTTTTACTGGGTCATGTAGTATTCAAAATAGGGCTGGGGATTTAGCTCAGTGGTGCCGCTGCCTGCCTCACAAACACAAGGTCCCAAGTTTGATCCCTGGTACCAAAAAAAAACAAAAATCAAAATAAAACAAAACCCTATTGACACCCTGCAATGTTAAAAGCAAATCTTTCTACCAATTAACATTCCTTTGACAACACTGGGTGATTGGATGTCACTTGCCAGTCAATGTAGAGGCATAAAATATATCACTGATTTGTACTCAAAAAGGTTAGATTTTAGAGTAGTAAGACCTTTTGGAAAATACCTGAGCCAATCTACCCTTTACTTGTGAAAAGACAGAGGCCTAGGGACATGGCCAAGGGCCATGTAGTAAGTCAGTAACAAAATCAAGATGAGACTTGAGGTCCGTTTATTCTGTGTCCTGGGTTCTCTGTACCAACTTCCAAGGCTTCCCAGTGACATCATACTATCTATAACCAGCATCTGTTTCTACACAGAGTAGACAACTAGCTTAGAAAGGAGATGTTCTCCTTCCCAAATTATTTCTCTAATTATCTCAATGTATAAGATACTGACATCAGTAGTAGTGGCTGGCAAGAACTCCCCAGATTTTTATAGATGTAATCTGAGAACATCTAAGGCCATTACTGGAACAAAAACATTTAACAAGAACAGGCAGGTTCTTAGTTACTTTCTGGTTACTGAGACACAATATCCAATGCCCACAATTTAAGGGAGGAAAGGTTTATTTTGACTCACAGTTTGTAGAGGTTTCAGTCCATAGTCTGCAGGTTCCAAGACAGGACAGCACTGGGGCAGGGGATTTAGCTCAGTGGTGCCGTGCCTGCCTCACTAGTGCAAGGTCCTGAGTTCGATCCCTGGGTCGGGGTGGGGCCGAGAGTTCCTTCACAGCATGGTGGCAGGAAACAGAGAGAGAGGTCAAGAGAGGCAGGAGGGAGACGCACCATTCCCAGGCCACACCCCCGGGGACCCTCCTCCTCCAACCAGGCTTTACCTCCCAACATCACATTTAGCTACAGACTCATCAGTGGACTAATTCACTCCTGAGTATCACCACCCCACCATGATCCAATGACCTCCCCAAGGCCCCACCTATGAGTGCAGAAGGCTTTGGAGAGACATCTAAACATAAACTATAACAGGCAGTTTCACCAGCATGCTCCCACATACTATTCCTACCAACTGTGCTAAGTAGGTAAAAATGATCAGTGATTAGCTTGGAGAGGTCACATTGCTGACCACGGTTGGCATACCTGTGGGGCAAGCATTATGCAAGTCCAGATATGTCACAGTCCTAAAGCCAGCAGCCTGCTCTTCAGTGTCATTCAAGGACACTGATAGTGGACCCCCTCTGCCTGGGACCAGAGTGACCTAAATTCAGCTCAATATAAGATATGCTGTTGTGATGACAACTGACATGTACCAAGGACTTATGTGCGAAGGCCTGGCTTTATCCTATTTATTGCTCCTGTTACTCTGCATGGTAACCTATTGGATAAAGATAGTCATCATAATTAGTACCATTTTTATAGGAAACTGAGATTACAGTCATTCAGCGACTTGCCCAAGGCCTCCCATTTTGGAGTGGGAATTTGAGCCTGCACAGTGGGTACCAGAAGGCTCTTGAATCACTGCTCACACTGCCATGGAAACGACCCCAGCCTCACAAGAGCCATCAGAGTGGCTCTTGGGTGACTCCATCAAGAAGTTGTGGGGACTCCAGGGTAGCTTATCAAACCTCAATGGAGGTGCATTTCAAAAGATAGTTGAAGGTTTCAGACAACTGTTGGCTTATGAAAGATGAAATTATTGGAGGTCTTCAGGCAGTGTGCAATAATAGCCTTGATAGGGATTGGCAGAGAAATTCGTGATCTGTTGATGACAGCTAACAAACAATGTGGAAATGGGTGTGGGCTGTTCAATATACTGGGCCTTTCTGGCTATTTTTCTATTCTAACATTTTTAAGATTTTATATGTGTAACGTGTCTCTGTGGCTTGCCAACTCTTCTTAGCAAATTCATATCTTTTCCCTAATGCTAGCATGTGCAAGACAGCATTAGTAAGAAAACATCCACACTGAGCAGTGTAGGAGTCCAAGTGGCCCTCAGCCTCAGCAGTGTGTTTTCCATAACTGACTGCACCCTAACCTCCTCTGCATTTGGGGTCAGGTCAGAATTGCTAATAATTAATTGTGTGTGTAACTGAGTACCTGCCGCTTCTTGACAGTCAGACCAAACAGTAGGCAGTTGAGATTGTAAAAACTATCACAGCTCTCTGAAAAGGAATAATAGAAATTATTTCTATGTCTCATATGTCTATATTACATAGCTTGAAACAAGGTCTGTTAAAAAATACATACATTTTTTCAACAAGTATATATTAAGTGCCTATTCTATTTTAGAAATTGGGTTAAATTATCATCTCCAAATATATATAATATCATATATATTTCATATATAAGTAATTCTTACATATATGTGTGTGTAGATATATATATATATATATATATCTACACACACACACAAACACACACATGTTCCTCCCTACATTCTTGCTGAAATAAGCCACACTACACAAACTTTCTGATTCTCTTGATAAATACAGTACTATGCTGTCCCCTTAATAAGGTTTCCACACAAAGATCACAGGGAAAAAACTCCTTTCCTGCAAGAATATCAGTATCATTAAGGGCTACTGATAGTGGTTTTATCCATTTTCTCTTCATGGCTTTGGCTCCAGAGGATCAAAATGTCATACTGTATTTAACCAACCCCATTCCCTCACTGGTAGTGCCCACTTTTCCCATTTATAACTAGAAAGGAGTCTGCTGTTTTTAGCTTCAGTGTGTTTGTGAAAGAGCCATACAAATGCAAGAAAGGGATCCAGGTCACAGAAACCTGGCTGTCCTCCTCATCTCCAGAGGAGCAGTTACCCATCCTTCTTCAGAAAGAAGTAACAGAAGAGAAGAGGTTTTTGGGGGCCTAACCCAGCCCAGAAGGGGTCAAGATTGTGACTGCTGAGCCATAGACACTTGCCAGGCCAGGCACAGAGGCCATTTCCTGGGCCTATTCTCCTCCAGGGAGGCAGAACCTCCAGATGGAAGAGAGAAAACTGGGTTCCAAGTGGTTCCCTACACAGAAGATACAAGAACTCTAGGCACGGTGGCCAGCATCTGTAATCCAGCACTCTAGGGAGTTGGGGCAGGAGGATCAGAAGTTCAAGCCTGTCTCAGAATAAAAATAAAAGAGGAGACACAGTTTAGTGCAAAGGCCCTGGTTTCGGTACGCCCCAAAAGTATGAGAATTCCTGTTGCAAATCTTGATGGATTAATTTACAAGTCTTTAACTTTAGATGAACTAAAAACTAAGACACTGATTTAAGCAGTGTGGAAAATATTGGATTCAAGTTTATTAAAATTCAGACTTTAAAGCACCGTGTTGAATGCCAAAACTTTACTTTGGAATGAGTTTCTGGTGTTCTCTCCTCCTACCCTCTTCTCCCCAGCTCCCTTCTCTCTGGCCAAAGGAAGGGCCACAGAGCTAAACCCTAAATCACAGTGGTGGCAGCAACAAAGATTGAAGGTCAGATGCAGAGCAGCTCCTGGCTAAGAAACTGTCCCTGAAAAGATCAAAGCAGACAAGGCAAACATTTACATTTCTGTTGTAGACATTCTATCTATCATCTATCTATCTATCTATCTATCTATCTATCTATCTATCTATCTATCTATCTTGCATCTAAAGTACCCTCCTCAATCTGTAAAAATTAGCAAGACTGGAAAATTTTATCCTTGAAATAAAGGTTTCCTCTATCCCTGAAGTAAAACTTAATAATTATTGCAGCAATGAGAGCTGTTATCCCTACTGCAAGAAGTAGGACTTTTTCTGAGTCTTTCCTTCAACTTTGTACTTGAGCTACCTAAACTCAAGACACCAGGGTCTCTTTGCTCCTGGTCCTGCTGCTCTGGATGACTCATCCATCCGTGGCCAGGTTCTTCCTCCTTCAGACACAGATGATGACCCTGCCTTCCAGATTCATGCCATCTTCGGGGAAGAGCAGTCAAAGGCACCAAAATCAGATGTTCAGTTCTACCCAGATCTTCCTGGCCACAGCTGAGCCCCCTTGCCTTTTTTTTTTTTTTTTT
>NW_022900938.1:24670913-24693489 GCF_012274545.1 Fukomys damarensis | reverse complement strand
TTTTTTTTTTTTTTTTTGCTCCTCTCTCCCCACCCAGGAAGCCTAACATTTTTCTATAAACATTATTTTTCCCACACATCATTGCATACATTTTGTTATTGATAAAGAGCTGCCTTTGGGTGAGTAGAGTTTTTAAAAGGCATTTGATGATAAAGTCATTTAAAATCATGTTTTAGGATAAGTATAAGTTCCACCTGGACTTTGAAGAAAGAAAATAGTTGGCTTCATAGCATTTTATTTTATGAGGTAACCAAGGTAACTTTTAAATCACACCAGAGTGTGCATGCCTGTTATCCCAGCACTTGGGAGGCTGCGGCAGGAGGATCGCTGTGAGTTTGAGACCAGCCTGGGGTACATAGTGAGTTCCAGGTCAGTCTCAACTACACAGTGAGACCCTGTCTCAAAAAAGCAAACAAACAAAAAATCACACCAGAGTAAAGGGGAAGAATGAATGACAGCAAGAGAAGAATGTACATTTGATCCTGCTTTCTGGCAGCCAAAACGCCGAAAGTTATGAGACTTAGCTATTTCCCCTTGATATACTGGAAAATACATGTTGGTGTTACAACACAGGCACACAGACACACACACACACACACACACACACACACACACAAATTAAGTGAAACAGATTTACCATGAGTTACTGGTACTATCTGAGGGAAGAAAAATGCTGGGAAGAACATGAAATCAGGCCAAGAACTTTGCCTACTAAACAGTGAAAACAGTTCCACAGCTGGGCAGGAAGGGGACAGAAGAGCTAGCTAAGCATAGTCCTTGCTTTAGGGTCAGTCATTTCCCACTCAGCCATCCTGATGATGGAAAATAGCAGCACAGCAGCCTTGCTGGTGGCTGTACTAGAAATAGCCTTAGTATGAGACTTTGGAACATAATTTTGGCCATTCATTTTAATAGGGTGCTCTACTCTTAAAAATTCACCACATTTCACGGGCTGGGGATTTGATCACTGCACCTGCCTCAGAAGCACAAGGTCCTGAGTTTGATCCCAGGTACCTCAAAAAAAAGAAAAAAGAAAAAAGAAAAAAAAATTCACCACATTTCAAAGCAGATCATGAATTACCAGGAAATATTTAGCCTCTTGTTGTATGCAGAACACGCAACACAGTCCCTTGGATACAGCAAAGCTTGGCATGGTCTGGAATGTCAGTCTTGGCATGGTCATAGTTTAGAACATTCCTTCACATTTATATATACCTTTTCCAAATATTTATATAAATTTTTTTCTTTTTTTTGGCTTTCATTCATGTATTGATCCACTCAGTGGATCTCAAGAACCACCTTTGTACAAGCACTGCTCTGGGCCTTAGGACACAGTAGGGCACAAGTAAATGAGAAGCTCTGCCCTCTCACTCCAGGGGAGCTTCATTTCAGAGGCCAGTAAGCAAAACACCCAAGTCAACCACATGGTGTTAGGGCGGCCAGCATCCTGGTTTGCTTGGGAAAAGATTATAGACCTGGTCCTGGTCCTTGTTCCCAGGGTTGCCCTACACTCTCAAAAGGGGTCCATTTGGTCAGTAAACCTCCCAGATGAAGTACAAATGAAGGTAGTCAGAGCCATGGAGAATGGGGAGAACAGAGAGTAGGTCACAGTTTTTAAAGGGTAATAGGAGGTGGGGTCTGATGGATCAGGAGATGTCTGAGCTATGATTTAAAGGAGGTGAGTTGGCCAAGAGAATATGATTTTTAAAAGTCTGCTTCTTACTATAAAACAGCGAAATAATAACAAAGTGTAAAAAGTCAGATTCCTTTCTCTTCAACTTCCCCCACTTAATTCTACTGTTATGGATTGCTTTTTAATCCATTTTCATGATTTTCCTACTGCAAATAAGAAAGGGAGGCAGGTGTATGTCACAGATACCACAAATTGGGCCTGATTTTATTTCCTCCCCTTCCTAACTTTTCCCTGCCCCATGTGAAGATTGGCGCTAACGTCACACAATAAGCTAAGAGATAAAAGGCTGGGGACACGGTCATGATTCATAACAGAAACACTTCTCCCTGACCAGCACATCTCTGAGCTTCAGTTCATCAAGTTATGTCATGGCGAGTTAAGTGTGTGATTCATTCCTTTGGAGGAATCTAGTCCTACAACAACAGTACATTTCATCTACTGTCTCTCATCAGGCTCGGGTTCAATAGGAGAGGCCATCTCACTAGGACATTTATGGAATCAGATTGAGTATGTTAGTAATTGATTCTTTTCTTTGGTGTTTTATTTTGATAGTGGCAGTTTGGTAAACAAGCATTCTACCACTGGTGATTTATTATTATAGTGAAGGCATACACGCAAATACTAGTATTCAGGACTTCAGAAATATCAGTTTGAGGGCTGGGGATTTAGCTCAGTGGTTCGGCCACCTGCCTCACAAGTGCAAGGTCCCGAGTTCAATCCCAGGTACAAAAAAAAAAAATTGTGTGTGTGTGTGTGTGTGTATGATGTTTAAAAAGTGAAAAAAATTAAGCCATTCCCTGGGCATTACAGTCCTTTGTACTCAAGTCATTATCTGAGTCTTTCCAAATTGTATCAGCATGTTTCCCAAGTCTCACGAAAACCAAGGATCCAGGCTAAAACCTCTGCTTGCGTTTATGGTATGTAGACACAGCAGAACACCATCACACAAAGAAAGAAGAAGGGAAAGCCTTTAACAAATAGAATAAACCTTAATAAATTAGAATTCTCTAATTAGTGTATGTAAGATTTTCAGTGATTTAAACAAAATTTCCTCTGAATCACCATGATCTTATTAATGTGGTGCTGGAGATGTAGCTCAGTGATAGAGCACTTGCCAAGCATGGGTAAAACCCTAGGTTCAATCTCCAGTACTCCAACAAATTATTCATGAGTAAGAAGAATCTGATTAACTTTGTTGGCTTTTCCAAATTAAGAGTTCAGCATAAGAACACCTGCCTTCACACAAGGAATGTAAACATTATGTCCTGCAAACATTTACTATCATAAAATAAAACAAAACAAACCTGCTTTACAGGCTGAATCTAACTACTCATTGTCATAAAGGGGTATGTTTATTAGTTTGTAATCCAAATCCATTATGAAGTATGGTGTTTTTATTAGTGACTTCCTTTTTTACTTGGGCCCCTTGTACCAGATGATAGTATTGTAGATTAAATATGATTTTCCTTTTAAAATGTTGTCATTAGCTGGGGATTCAGCTCAGTGGTGCCACTGCCCGCCTTGCAAGCACAAGGATCTGAGTTCCATCCCCAGTACAAAAAGCAAAACAAAAACAAAACAAATGATATCCTCTAGGCCTTACACTGCGTCAGACTATCCACAAAGCACCACACACAAATCCAATCTGTTAAATAATGAAAGTTGATCATATTAGCATGATTGCACAAAGTAGTAAAACATAACACAAATGTTTAAGCGTGTTTTTTTCACTGAGCTTTGTATTTTCTTTGGGAAAATCTAGGGAAAAGGTGTCTGTTCCAAACTTGTAACAGTCACTGTCCTTTCTTTGGGCCCTTTTCTGCATTACTGGACAAGAGGAGAAAGACCAAGCTGAAAATGACAAATAGGAATGAACAGTCAAGGCTGAAATGAAAGAAGTTTTAGGATCACCTGCTTGACAGGAAAGTCCTGACCCTTCATCAACATCTGAATTGCCTGAGAAGATTTTTAGAGACATAAGTTATACAGGGAAGATAAATTGCCTGAGCAAAATCTCTAAGACCATCTAATGCCATTTAAAAAATGTATGACTACATACATCTCCATTACTTTATAGTCTGAACTAGAGAAGACTTAATCTAGCATTAGCATCTAGGCCTCATTACCTCATAGTTAATTAGCTAACATTTGTAAAGTGCTTTGAAGATGAAAAGCATGATATAAATGCTAAGAATTATTAAATAATATGAGAGGAAAGTCATAAAATAGATACATTGTTAACATTAATTTGTATTTTATCTTTGCTTATTATCTTTTCCCTATCATATGACACTCGGGGCTGAACTATATGTTTGAAGGCTGAGGGAATCGTGTGTCTATTTCAGTTGTTACTCAATGGGCCATTCAGTGGGCTCCAAATTAATACTTGCCAAAAAACCAAGTTCTCAAGTGGAAAGAAATGAACTATCCGGAGAATCCCCAGTTTCTACTGTTAAAGAAACAACTCACCCCTACCAACAGTTAAAAGACGTATTAATTCAAAAGCAGTTAAACATTTCTGCTTATTTAAAACAATGCAAAATAAGGTAGTAAACATCAGCCAAACTATTGGGTGTGAAACATATGATTCTACTTTGCCCTCACTGTATCCTTTATCCTTGTAGATCCTGCTGCCGAATAGCTTAGGACGGTATATTATGTAGTGTTGACTGTTCCCTCCATTTTGCTGTCATCAAAGCAAGTTAAACTTTTCTGAAGCAGCAGCCCTACTCTCTGTCATCTCATCTCCTCCTTCCCCCAATCCTAAGTGGACAGAAAGACAAACAGGCAAACCTGCTTCAAAAAAGTATTTGGCGGCCTGCCACGGACTGACACCAGGAAGAAAAGGCTCTCGTCAACATTCTTAAAATATGTGCATCATGAACACTTTCAGTAAAGCAGGAAATAATAGAGCCAGCACATACAAAGTATTTGCAAACTGTTTAATTGGGTAAAGGCAAGTCAACTTCTTCTGATCACAGCAACGTCTTTATTGTGAAGCTCACTTCAGTGATACTAAAGTTAATCCCAAGTCCTGTTACAGGAAACTCGTCCTTATTAAAGCAACATTAAGTGCTCCTTTTTTATTGATCTTCCCCTTCAGCTTAATGATAGAAACTTACTGATGTTTTAATAATAACCTCACAAGCTCTATCTCATTTTACTTTGCCTCAGTACTAAAAGATGCAATGGAAACTAACTTAGCATAAACATTTTGCCAATGTCTGTAAAGGCCAGGGGGAGGGGGAGGAAAAAAAAAAGATTCAATTGAGCTGTGTGTTAACAAAGATGGCTGAAAAACTAAAAGATAAAAGGGAGACTCCAGTGTGAACATCAAAGAATTGTTAATGACAAGAAATACCATTAGGGTTAGCATCTCTTTTGTTTCAACCCTTTCACACCTGCAGTGTGTGGTGAGCTAAGCCTTTGTTCCAAAATCTGAATTACCTCCATTAGCATTTGTAGAAAAACATGGTTGCAAAACAACAGCACGGTACTTTTGGCTGTCCCCTTTGGCTTGAAAAGTCAGAAATCAGTTAGGTATCTGCACATTTCCTTGTAGTCCCTGGGAGTAACTACGGAGACTATAGATTTGTAAGGTAATAGGTTGCAAATGAGTCTGGTTGAAATGTGAGAATAGCTTTGTAACTAAAAAAGAGAGGTTACATGGAGAAGCTCACTTAAGAAGCTCAGACAGTAGCAATAGCAAAATCAGAGCGTGAAATTCAGATTAGCCCTCCCCAGGCAGTGAGAGGAAGGGGGTATCGCAAGACTTGGCATGGCTAAAGGTGTAACCTGTTTTATTTGGCCCCTGAAAAATTTTAACAGATGGTGGGACCAGCTGTCTTTTTCAGCCATTTAATAAACTCTTTGGTGGTAACAGTTTGGAAAGTGGGGGTTTTTCATTTTAGGCCAGAGGAGAAAATAAAGAAATCTGTCCCAAATTGTCTTTGCCAAGTAGTAAAGCCTTGAAATGTTATAAAAAGTTAAAGGAAAAAAAAAATCTAGCTGAGAATATTATCATCTTGCTTTTTTTTAAGGGAGCAGCAACAAAAATTCCTCTTTGCCAAATTAGGTAACTACTATGAAATGCGCCTCATCGTCTTTATCTAGGATTTTAATTTTTGTCTTTCAAGAGTTGCCTAGTAATTTGTTGAATGCTTGTTGACAAATTAACAGCACTTTAAGGCTACTACACACAACATTACGCAAGGAAGCAAACTAAACATTTATGAGAAGTTAGTGATCATCTAAGGTAAATACTTCGCTATAAGGAATGAAAGGGTAAATTCGCCCTATTGACATAATTAATCTAAAATGCCGTATTACCTTCCAAATCGTGTCCTGTAAATTACAAAGCCCAGTTCCAGATCCCGGAGAATGGAAAAATGCTCATGTCAAGTTTTTTTCAGAACAGGATCTTTTGTACTTAAAATATTTTCTAAAATTTGAAGTCCTTTTCTAGTAAAATGACAGTTCTTGGCTGTGGGAAAAGGGAGTTCGTAAACAAACACAACTCTTTTTTGCAAATGTACTTGATGGCTCATTGAGCAACAGCCACCTCCATTTGACAAAGCTTCGTTCTGTCCATAGGTCTAGTGTAGATACTAAATCTAGACTGTCGCAAATTGCAAATATGTTGCAACAATAAAATATAAACTCTTTTAAAATTCAACACACCTTTTTAGAAAACTAAACCATATGTATTTAGTAAATCTTTCTTGCTTTTCTTCCATTTTGCCTCTTTCTCTGGACTGTTAGTGATATTTGGCTTCTTGAGCAGGCAGCAAAGTGTGTAGGTGGTTGCAGTGGGCACAATGAACAATTCCACTTGGGATAAGTGAGTTCAGCGATCGAGCTAGTTCCTAAAATTAACCTAATGCCATTCCTAATTCCTCAATGATCATGATTTACATAATGCCTTAGACAAATTATAGTTCTTTGGGGAGGGTTGCTTTAGCTAATCTGTAATATACTGTCCCATTATCTATTCAACACATTTTTAATGAACACCTACTAATCTCCAGAAGCTACAAAATCAAGGTGACCAAGACAGAGACTAGATCCCTGCCCTTTGGAGCCTGTGTAGCATCATGTCTGCACCGGATACATAAGGGAAAGCTCATAAACTTAAAGCATCCACAGGAGAATATTTAGGATTCATCTATACAGCCTCAAACTTATCTGAGTGATATAGGTGAGGTTGACAGATTTGGGGCAGGGAACTTCCACTTTCAAGAGTGGTGGAAGCAATTTCAAGTTCATCCTAGCACCCCTTTGCAGAAGCCTGGCTTTTCATCAATGTGACATTTTTGTTTTCTAATCACTGGTTTTAAACACAGGTCACAAGACCGTCACTAAAGTATGATCACCTAGAAGTTACTGTATCTGGAAATCATATGTATTTTCCTTATGCATTACAGAGTGCTTTCTAAATTTTGGGAATTTGGGAAAGTGGAAAAAAAGCAAAGAAATAGAACTTTGCCTTGTAGGAAAAGAAATATTTCAGTATCCTTTAGGGCTGGGGATTTAGCTCAGTGGTCTGGCTCCTGTCTCCATACCCTTTCTCTATGAACCACATACAAGTACCAAAGATAAACTGATACAAATGCAGAATTTTATGATACAGGTGAAGTACTGATATAAGTTCTAACATTCTCCAAAATGTAGACTTGAATATAAGAGAAAAGTGAAGAAATTCCTATAAAGCCCACTGATCCTGTGTGGGGAAAATTCATTTGTTTCTCTACAGAGTACTGTACTTTTTGTTGTTGTTGTTGTTTTTGAGACAGGGTCTATCTGTGTAGTCCAGAGTGATCTTAAACTCACTATGTAGTCCAGGGTAGCCTCAAACTCTTGGAGATCCCCCTGGCTCAGCCTCTAGAGTGCTGGGATTACAGGTGTGCACCAGCACACCTGGCCAGAGTACTATATTTTTATTTTTATTTTTCTCAGTAGCATTGTATCAGTTCGTGCTTACTATAGAAGCAAATTTAAATAGAAGATACACAAATATATAAGAATTTACAGCACCTGCCTCGCAAACACAAGGTCCCAATTTTGATTCCTGGTACCAAAAACAAAACAAAAGAATTTACAGGATTGGTTTACAGTGGCCGCCCACAGAGTCAGACCTTGAAGAGGGCAAAAGGGCTGTCTGTGCACCCGAGATCCGGAGGATCCAGTGGGAGGACTGTAGTGTCCCATGCAAGTCCGCATCAGGAGGCAAAATGGGCTTCAATGGAAAGGTTAGTACAAAGCCCAAAGTGAAGGTGAAGATTAGAGCTCCTCTTGAGAAAAAGAAGCAGCAGCCTTTCTGGTTTCCCTTTTATACCACTCTGGCAACAATCCTCCCAGGGGTGGGTCTTCCAGACCCAGAACTATGCTGAGTGAATTTAGGTGGGCATTTCTTACTCAAACTGACACAATCTATCACCAACATCAAGGTGATCTGGAACCCGTGAACACATGGAATTCAAGACCATTTGTCACCTTGAATGCTTCCCGGTTAACAAACTTACCACCCTTGTTTGTGAGAGAAGCAAGTGCCAGAGTTTGCTGCCTCAGACATGGCCTTAGACACCTATGCACTGTGAGTGACCACCTCACTTCACAGCTGCCATTGGGCCAAGGCCCAAGAAGTGGCCAGCGGAGAACAGGGCACTGAAAGCAGCCATCCCTCGGAACAACCCCAGGGACACCCAAAGAAGACTTCTAGCAATAGGCTAAGTACAGATATTTGTGCAACTGCCTTGATGCACACTCACAAATGAAGGTTACCTTTGACATCACTTTTTAAACTAAAGTCTCTCCTGAGAGTGAACTGTAACATCTCCGGTAAAGACAAAAACAATACTTTACTGAAAAGCAGATATGATAAAATAATGAAGCCTGCTAAAAAGTGATAAGTAAACTCTTGCCTATAAATTTCCTTAGACTTGTCAAGAAATTTAAGAATTCTCCAGATATCCAGGAAACTCTGAAATAAGAGAACTAATGCAATACTTCTTTATATTAGGGCTTTTCTAGTAAGATAAATTATTTTATTAAATTGTATAATCAGTAACAGTAAAATTAACATCTAAAGAAATGGCTTAACAAATTAGTAATACATGAGAAAATGAAATTCTAGTTTCATTTCTATAATGAATATAATTACAAACATTCAAAAGGGATTCTTTCACAAAATAATTCTCAATTCATTAATGTCATTCAAAAGATACAGTGGGTCCTTGACTTACAAACTCAATTCGTTCTCAAGGGCTGGTTGTATCTCAAGTTGGTCAATGAAGGCTCAGGCCCCTCTACACAGCCTTCAAAGTCTCTCTCCTGTATACAGCAGCTCCCAGTGTCCTTAGAGAGACATTGGCTCAGAATTTCTCAATTAACCCCACACAGGAAAGGATGTTGTGATGTTCCTTCCAGTACTCTTTAAGGGTTAAATCTGTATCTGAGACCATCTAGAAGCACAAGCAGCCAGCATTCAGATCCTAACTCAAGACTTTGTAAGTTAAAACTAAAATTCAGGTCATAACCCAAGTTATCTGTGTGTCTCAATAAGCATCAACTAGTATTTCATTTTAAAAGAATTCTAGATAAAGAAAATTGTAAAACATAAAAGAAAAAGAAACTATTAAAAAAACTATAAGAAAAAGTATTTGAATACTTCCGTACTTTTCCAGTAGGGAGATCCTCCTAAATATAATGTCAAAGGTAAACTAATAATGGAAGTACAGTTTTTATACTTTTACATTATCATTTTAAAATTATTTTTTAAATGAGCTTCAGAAAATAAAATTTGTAATCTCTCCATGTCTTGATGGAATACATGTAATATATATTAAATTACACTGAAAAAATAGCTGGTGATTAATGTGTACTGAATTTCTGTTCAGGAAGATGAAAAATGTTCTGGAGATGCAGGCCAGTGATGGTGGCAGAACAGCGTAAATGTATTCAGTGCCAGTGAACTGTACATAAAGATGTTTAGAATTGTGTGCCTGTGTTCATGTGACTCTCTGTTGTCGGTTTTTGTTTTTATCCTGTGGATTTAATTCAGGGCCTTGCTTATGCCAAGGCAAGCACTCTACCAGCCCATTTTTTAAATTTTATTTTGAGACAGGGTCTTATAATTTGTCCCTTTCTGATTTGCCTTGAGCTCCTCCTGCTTGAGCCTCATGAGTAGCTGGAATTACAGGCTACCACACCTAACTAATATTTTTAAATATTAATTCCAGATATAAGCTTAGAAAGACATTCGTGGCATATATACTATTACTTTCACCTAGCAGATATGTATTGACTGCAAGTGATGCACCAAGAATTTCTGTGTAATGTTTTAAATATTATCTTATCCTGTTTTAATCTTTGTGTTTCTCATTAAAAGGTTCTAGGATGGACTCCCTACCAGTCATCCAGAGGAAAGGCCTTATAAACAGCAGTGGAAATCAAGATGTACAGTGTTGCCTTCGAGGACAATAATGAGCTCCTAGAAACTATTAAAAAGACTGAACTCCCAATAAATACAGGCAGTTCACAAAACAATTCAAACTGGCACGTTATGAAAAGTATCTAACTTCACATGTAATAAAATTCAAATTACCAGCAAAACATTTTTACTTTCAGAATGGCAATTTTCTTATTAAGAGCATTCAGTACTAGTGAGCACACTGGAAACTCAAACTGCTGGTAGGGTGCATTGATATTAACTTCCTGGCCTGCCACCTGTGAGTTCGAGGCCAGCCTAGGCTGCACAGTGAGTTCAAGCCCAGATAGATCTATATAGTGGGACGCTATCTCTAAAATCAGTCAATCAATAAGATTGGTAGATGGTTCATATGGTAGAAAAAGAAGCCTGGTTTTTAAATTTTATTTTATTTTATTTATTCATTTATTTATTTATTTTGAGACAGGGTCTCACTGTGTAGTTGAAACTGACCTGGAACTCACTATGTGGCCCAGGCTGGTCTCAAACTCACAGCAGTCCTCCTGCCTCAGCCTCCTGAGTGCTAGGATTACAGGCATGTGTCATCACGCCCGGCTTATTTTATTTTTATTTGGTATTGGTGATTGAACTCAGGACCTTGTGCTTGGGAGGCAGGTGGCAGAACCACTGAGCTAAATCCCTGGCCCAAAAGAAGCCTGTCTATTAAAAAGTACATTTGTACATTTTTATTGTCTACTTTTTTGTTGTTGTTTTCAGTGCTTTAGGTCAAACCTATGGCCTCAAACATGCAAAGCCACTGATCTACACCCCCAGGCTTTATGTAAACTCCTAAAAACACTATCAATACTATTTTCAGTTTTCAATCTATGTAGCCATAAGAAATATCAGAAGGACTTACATTAGAAGGTTGGCGATATCTTTCTGCATTGGACATTTAGTAGTTATTAAGAAAGAAATATTTAAGAGAAGGAAGCAGCCAGCTGGCTCCTTTCCCTTCAATAGATATATATTATTTGTATTTGAAGAAATCAAAAATTATAATTTGACTCATTCTTGAATGCAGAACATCTTTCTATATAATCTTTTAAATATTATCTTATCTTGGTTTTTGTTTGTTTGTTTTTGTTTTGAGACAGGGTCTCACTTTGTAGTTCAGGCTGACCCTGAACTCTTAGCAATCCTCCTGCCTCGCAAGTGCAAGGACTTGAGTTCAATCTCTGGTACCAAAAACGAAGTTTCCAGGAGGGACTCTTACCATTCATGCACAGGAAAGGCCTTATAAACAACATTATTAGATACTAAATATATGTTGGCAAGTCACTATCATAAATTATTGTGCCACTATTAGAAATTAAATTTTGTTAATTATGTAAAAATACGATAGAATATTTAAGGTAAAATTAAAATATTGGAAAAATATATAATGTATATTATGATTTTAATATAAATGTGGAAAGTAACACATAAAAATGATTGGGGAGGTGGTGCTAGCAGGGTGAGATGATAGATTTGTAGATTGAAATTTGCTTTTCTGCTTTCATTTGAATTTTCTTTGTTTTTGGGGGGCTTTGGGGGGGGGCTTTTTTTTTTGGTATCAGGGATGGAATTTGGGACCTTGTGCTTGCGAGGCTGGCAACGGAACCACAGAGCTAAATCCCCGGCCCTTCATTTGAGTTTTCAATAAATACAGAAAAAAGCAGCTGCATAAGACTGGGAAGTGGCTTGACGGGAGAGAGAAGCCATACATCAGAGTCTGCAATTTTATGGGGTCACCACCACCACATGCCAAGGACACAGCTTTGGCCCTGCAAAGCTAAGGCTCCATTTAATCAATGTATCAACTGGTGTTCTGGCTTGGGAAACCTGATAAATATAATCAGAATGTTTTAAGTCAAGAACTTATTCTTACCATGAAGTCTCTGTAAAGCCTTTGAGGTACAGCTAAGCTCTTCTAGGGGTGGCGGGGATGGGAGGGCCCCAAATCCTTCCCGATCCCCCACTCTTCGCAGACCCTCCTGCTGAACTTCCTGCATCTTTAGGCAAATTGAAACTGCTCTCTTCCTAATCTTCCAGAAGATGGATCGGTAAACAGAAAGGGAAAATCTAAGGACACTCCAGGTTCAGACGCCTGGGAGGATGAAGTCAATGAGCCAGAGCCACGGAGGGACAGTCCTCAGAGTACTGGCTGAGGACCCCGAGTTACAGCCACACAGGCTTCTCTTAGTAGTGCTGAGTCCCAAGTCCCAAACGCTGACTGGGCAGTGTCCAATGGGGGCCGGCGGTCCAAGGGGACCGTCCGAGGGGAGCTGGAGTGCAGTTAGGATGCCAGCCCAAGTAAGCTGCCCTCGGTCCACGGGTTTTTTTCCTGGAGGGCAGGACTGCAGGCTCTGGCCCCCTGAGCATTTTATTTCATGACTAAGCAAGGCTTCCTTCTCCAAAACTCTTTCCAGTATTCCACCTCTGTCCTTATGACATTGTCCCGGAACAACAGAACAGCACTCATTACAGTACTGCCCAACCTGTGGTGTTCTTGTGAGTCACACTGGCACATCATTTCTTAGGGTAGGTGAGAGACTTCCAAAGATTCAATCATTTCATAAATACTTATATTTCAATGTCAGAGGGAGATGTTTTCTTATTGTGTTCCTGCTTTTGCCTGTACATTTTACTTGAGTTCTGAAAAATCTCTATATATTCATAAAAATCAATTTCAAAATTGAACTAATAGAAAACAAGAATAAAATACTTCAAAACTCCTTCCTGGTATTCTCTTTTCTTCAGAAAGCTTCTGAAGAAAAGGTAATGTTTGTGGCACTGATTTATTTTTTTTCCACTTCTGACAGGAGAATTCAGGGCCTAAAGCTTTGCATTAATTACATTATTCTTCTGATAATGAAAGTGATGCATCTGACTCTTTGAAACAGTTGTGGCCAGATGGAAGTTTAGTGTGAACGCGACTGTTTCTAGGAAAGTTGTTGGATTGACTGTTCTGGGGACCAGAACTTGAGATTTCTCTGCAAAACAGAGCATGAGCAAAAAGAGTGAAGGTTTTCACTCTGGTTGCCCAGTTGCTGTCACTGAGCCCTCAGCCCTGTCCTGCTGGGACCACCACGCCAGGTGGAAGAACAATTTGATCTCCTCTCGACTTAATCCTCGCCTGTCTGCGGAGACCGCACCAAGGGTGCCAACTGCAAGGATGGCTCTGGGTCTCTAACACCTGTCCACTCGAAACCGGACTTCTACCCCCAACGTCCTTTCATGCAGCCACAAGGCAGACATCAGATGGTGACAACTTCTGGTCCCTCCTGAAAGGATTGGTTACACGGCCTCCCGCTGCTCCCTGCTTCAGCTGCACCGTTTTCCCGGATATTTATCTGAGTGTGGAATTTAAAATGTAGACTAAAATAGTAAGCAAAATCTTCTTTGCTAAGCCTCACCAGAATCATACATAAGCAATATGGCTATGCATTCCTTCCATTTGATTCTCAAAGCAATCCTTTATTCTCATCGTGTTTATTTGTGTGATTATTTTAAAAATTTAAATTCTGTGCATCATTCTAAACCCTTTATCTTCATGATCTAGGGAGTTGTTGCTGTTCCCATTTTATAGATGAGTAAATGAGGCACAGAGAGTTAAGGGTCTAAAGTCACCAAATATCAAGTGAGGGAGCTGAGACTCACATTTAGGCAGCCTGATGCCAGAATCTGCCTAAGTTAACATTTTCCAAAATTTACAAATACATAATCACGGGAGCTGTGAAGTTATTTGATTTCCTCTACCACACACAGCTTGAACTTGCCTCTTCTAAGTCCAGCCTTGTTCCGCTCTGACGGAGTCCCTGATGCCCATATTGCTGCCCTGGTTCATGTGCTCCTGCCTGCCGTGCGTTTAACTCTGAGCACTCACTGTGTGAGTGAGATGGCCCTGGAGACTCCCAGCAGGGACAAAGCAGTGACTGTGCCTTCTGCAGAACCTTCCTTAACCTCGACCACCCTGAATAAGCAGCAGACAGCGACTTTCCTTCCTTCACAGGGGACTAACCAGGCACTAAATCCTTTCCTGCCACCCTCATTAGCAGGACCCTGGCTCCTTCACATTTAACAAGGAGCATGCTAGGTACCAAAGACACCATGGGGAGAAGACACACAGGTCCTGCCTCTTAGGAGCCCCGAATATACACACGAATGCAGGCAGGTGCAACAAGAGGCAGTTCCAGTGTCCTAAGTAATAATAAGCTATGTTGTGAGCCTCTTCATGTTTATTGCCATAGCATGGCCACAGTGCCCTGAGGTTGGTGTTACCACCCCAGTTTATAGATGGTTTACTGAGCCACCAAGGGGTACAACCAGGATTTGGGCCCAGATGTCAGACTCCAGCACCTGTGCTCCAGGGCACTCTGATACCTGCCCTGCCACATAGCACTCTGTCAAACAGAGGACTTGATTAATGTTTAGACATTTTTCACACCCCCTAGTCCAACAGTTCTTAGCTCTGATTTTCATTAGAAGCACTAGAAGGCTGTAAAAGACAAGTAGATAAGCGAAAAGTTACATCCTCACACAGGAGCGCATGAATTACATGAATGGTTATTTGTAATAGCCCAAACCTGAAAACAAAACTCAAAATGTTTTTAAAAAGGGGATTGGATGAACAATGATAAATCCATGCAATAGAATTATGTACAGTAATACAAAGGAACACACAGCTTAAGTACACCACAGTTTAAATGGTTCTCAAGAACATTATGCTAAGGGCAGAAAGAAGGCCAGTTTTCAAAAGTCCCATATTGCATACTTCCATTTATTTAACATTCTCAAAATTATAAAACTGGAGAAATGAGCAGGTTAGTAGTTGCCAGGGGTTAGCAGGATAGAATGTGGGATATAGGATACCATTTCAAAAGAGGAGCAGGAAAGAGGCCTGGGGTAAAGGGATATTTCTCTTTTTCTGTTTGTTTGGGTTTTTTTTTTTTAATACCAGAGATGGAACTCGAACTCAGGACCTCACACTTGAGAAGCAGGAGGGGGAACCACTGAGCTAAATCCCCAGCCCTAAAGGGATATTTCTGTCTCATGACTTGTGGTGGTCACACAAACCCACACACATGGTAAAATGGCACAGAATTATACACACATTGTGTCAATGTTAATTTCCTGGTTTTACAGTTGTACTACAGTTCCATGAGACGTCACTGGGGGAACTGAGATGAAGGTACATGGAGCATCCTATTATTTTTACAAATTCTTACATACCTGTAATTATTTCAATGCAAGAGTTTGATTGTGTGTGTGTGTGTGTGTGTGTGTGTGTGATGCTGGGAGTCAGATCCAGGACCTTGCACCTGCTGTGCTTCACCAGTGAGCTACACCCCAAAAGTTCCAGTACTTAGGCCTCACAGGGGCTGATTTACTTAGTCCAAATGGGGCCTGGGCAAGCAATAGGTTTGAAATCTCCCTGATGATTTTCACCCACAGCCAAAGGTAAGTAGCTCTGTACCATGCCTGGAATCCCTCGCACTGTAGGCAGTCTTTTGAGACATTGTTGTTATGCCCCCCACATCTATCACCTGGCAGAAGACCAGGACACCAGACATACGCCCTATGTATTAGGGGGCAGGACTACTAAGATGGAAGGAATGACCGGCAAGGAGCTGCAGAGATTCCCAAGTCCCTTGCTTGACTGGGCTCCATACTGGAGTTGCCCACAGATGATCCTAAGTGCTGCATTAGGACCTTTTTCCTGCTGGACGGCCTAGGGGTCAGGGCCAGTTTCAGGCCTTGTCTGTTTAATCTTGACTGTGACCTCATAGAAAGGGTGGCTGAGTCCCTGTGATAAACTGTTCCCAGGACAGGTCTCCTATGGAAAGGTGCCAAGGACGTTTTTAAACCCCTTGCACCCCAGTGTACATTAACATTTTGAGTAGGTTATTTAAAAAGGTATCAATTGAAAGCAGGTCAAGAAGTCAGCTGCTTATGCCTGGCAGCTGGCAGCTCAGGTTTAGGCTGGAAGCCTCCAAAATCTCCAAAAGGTTTCAGATCAAGGAAAGAAACAGTTTCCTTGGACCCACTAAAGAGATGGGACCCACGTGTGCCCCTTCCTTAAGAAGGGCCACCCAGGGAGCCCTGGACAGCTGGGAGCAGCATTTTCTGGTAGCTGTGTGTGGGTAAGTGGCAGACTTCCTGGCTGCCTCTTTTCCTCTTCTTTTTTTTTTTTTTAATAGCCTCTCGGCTGTCAGCTCACAGAGATGTTCTGGCAGCTGGGAACCTGCCTTGGGGCACATTTGGGGGGGGTGTCCTGATGAGTGTCTTTGTTCTCTTAAACACTATTGTCATCTGACTCACCTATTACTGTGAATAATTTGCTAATTTTGGCCATAAAAACAAGTTCTTAGACAATCTCCAGTAATGTGTCTTTTTATGTCGATCTGCAGAGTATTTTCCTGCCTCCTCTTTGTTTGATATGGAAATGAGCCTGATCACTTTATAGCCCGCCAGGAATTAAAGCATAGGAGAGAAAGAAAATTGTGTCCACCATAAAGGTGGCATCTGCTCTCTTCTGCAAGTCTTTGAAGAACTTGTTCTTGGGAAATAAAGTCTCTTGGGAGAAATGACCATCAAGTTAGAGTTCCCATGGGTGGGCAGGAACACTTTCTGGGTGTGCATAAAATAGACACATTATGTGTTGTCTGATACCAATATTTATGAATCATCTAAGACAAAGCTTCCTTGTTAAAAAATTAACTGGGTTAAGAAAGTAAAATCATCATAAATCATGCAAATCTATAATTTCACAGTCATATTGTTCTGGCCCCCTCAGACTGACCATGGGCCCAGACCCCTGATAACTGCAGGCCAGGGAAGCCAAGACTTAGCAAAAGAGCACAAATGCTGCTCATCTGGATTTCTGTTCTCTCTGGAATTAACACTTCCCTTTTTAGCCATCCCAGCAGCCCACCTGTTCTGAAAGCTTCTGATGAAACCACTTCCACAGGTGGAAGGATGTTGATTACACTTTAATAGGCCAGAGTGTCAATCAATCTGTTAGCCAGGCATTTACAATCTAACCCTTTTCTCTGTGCTACACCCTCATTCCTCTTATATTCTTAATGTTGTGACAGAGTCTTGCTAAGTCACTAAACTGCTCAGGTGGAGCTCACGTTTGTTATCCTCCTGCCTCAGCCTCGCAGAGTGTATCACAGCCAGGACACAAAGGATCCGGAGTTGTCAAATTTGTAGAGACAGAAAGTAGAATGGTAATTACCAGGGGCTGAGAGCAAAGGAAGAAATAGGGAGCTGTTTGAGTAGAAAATCTCAGTTTTACAAGATGTGGTGATTGCACATCAATCTGAAGATACTTGACTGAAATGGTGAAGTGATGATTTTTTATTTTTAAAAAATGTAAAGGAAGGGGGCCAGGGGTTTAGCTCAATGGTGTTGCCACCTTCCTTACAAGCAAAGGGTCCTGAGTGGAGTTAGATACCACCAAAAAAAAAAAAAAAAAAAAGTAAAGAACGGAAAAGAAATCCTCTCAAACGTAACATATTAAAACAAAAAAACCTTGTTGTTCTTGTGTTGTTGGAATCTGCAAAGAAAAAAAGGGCAGAAAAATGTATTCCTTGTTTCTCAGGGGAAGAAAATTAGGGCACGGAGTGGTTAAGAGCCTTCCTTGCTCAGGGTCACACAGCTGTACCTTTCTGTGTGCCCAGACAGGGCCTAGCAATTTCACAATTTTGTAATCAAAACTAGGAAAGTGGGCAAGGAGTGTAACTCAGTAGCAGAGCATGTGCTTAGTGCGCAGCACCAAAAACACACAAAAACATGCTGGGTATTTGGCTCAGTGGTTCCACCGTCTGCCTCACAAGTGCAAGGACCCTAGTTCCATCCCTGGTACCAACACACACACACACACACACACACACACACACACACACACACAAAACAAAGCAAATACTTAAAAATTCCAGTTTTCCTGCACTGCTTTTTTTTTTTTTTTGGTACTGGGGATTGAACCCAGGCCCTTGTGCTTGTGAGGCAGGTGCCGGAACCACTGAGCTAAATCCCCTAAATCCCCAGCCCTTTCTGCACTGCTTTTAAGAGAAAACAGTGTTGTTCTTCGTGAAATGCCAAGATGGTAAAACAATATATATTTTTGTCAACTGTTAATAACAAAATACATAGGTATTTTATACAGTTCTTCCTTTCAGATTTCCACTGAAGCCATCATATTCTTAAACTGCCGAGGTATGGGCAGATTAGGGTGTGGCCAGCTCCCTGGACAAGTGGGTGCGGCCTGTCGACCAAGGAGCTCTAGGACACCAGCAAAGAACATACTTTCCAAGGACTGTGTTTGGGACCATTCAGAAAGTACTACTTTCAATTCTCCCAGTGTGAAATCAAGCAGGTTTTCGAAAGGATGACATACATCATGTGAGCCAGAGGAGTGGGGTATACGAAAGACCTCTGTCCTTGACCTTATGGTCAGTTATGAACTCTCTCTCAGTGACCTGCTCTCTTTACAGAGTGTACTTCTTTTCCTACCTTTAATAAATGCAAAACTATGTTTTCTACATGTTTTGCCCAGTTCTTTGTTTAGGACCCCAAGGACTTGGAAAGAGTTTACAGGAACTCAGACCCTGGTAACAAGTGAAGAGTGATGTCCTTAAGTCACAAGATCAAAAAAGTCATTGAAGCACTCTCACCTTTTGATGGGAGTCTAGGGGACTCACTTGGCAGAGGCTCCCAGTAAAGAAAGTGACAATGCCCTTGCCCTCAGGGGACATCTGGGAGGCCGAAGGGGATGGTTACTTATCTGTCCTGTCCACAATGAGGTACCCCCCAGGGCCGAAATTTTGCTTTGCCTCTGTCCCAAAGGCAATTACCTTAAATGCTTCAATAGAAATGCTGGGACCTTTTGGAACCTTTATGAAATACCAAGAAAATTTTGTTCTTTCTGCTGTATAAAAACCCTTCCTGGGCCAGGGGTTTAGCTCAGTGGTTTTGCCGCCTGCCTCAAAAGTGCAAGGACCTGAATTCAACCCCTGGTACCAAAAACAAACAAACAAACAACAACAACAAAAAAACCTTCCTAACTAAAAAAGTACCAAATGTTGCTGAAATAATTTTTTTCTTTAAAAAAATTCTAAAAGTCAAGAGGATATAGGTCCGTGGAAGAGCACTTGCCTAGCCACTCACCTAGCTTTCACAAAGCTGTTTTCAGTCTCCAGCACTGAAAAAAAAGCTATATCTAAAGAGACAGCTAAGTTAGGAGTGTAGCCCAAAACTATTCAAAAGGTACTCTAGAAACAGATAAATAAATTCTCATTATTACTGTCAAAGGAAAATAAAGTTATTTAGTAACTGAGAAAGTGCTTTTGGTACAAAGTCCAGGTTTCATATTTAAAATAGAATGTTTAGGTTAAGTAAATATTAATCTCAAAAATGTCTCAGGTTTAATAACAAGGAGTGAAGGGAAATGACAACCATAAACACTGTTAACATGAACACATAGTGTCATTTATAAGCATCATCAAAGGTTAGCTCTTGTATGGGGCTTGTAGAAAACCATAATCATGATGTTCTTGCTTTAATACCTGTGCTTCATTGTACAAGTAAAAATTTAGATAATTAAATTCTTCACTTTCTCTCTGTCTCTTACCATACACATGTGACAAAAGAGTCTTGTCACATGATTTTAGAGCTTAGTTCAGCTTTAATTGAGTTTATTGGTACATTTTAGGGATACAGTACAGTTACATTCATTGTTGGGATCTTGTATATGTATTTTATTTTAATGAATGTAATAAAGAATGGCAACAACTTTTTCTGAAACTAAATAGAATCCTACGAGTCCAGTAACTGGCTGTTCCCCTGTCCTTTTTGGTCAGAGGAAGGACAGTGAAGAAATTCTTCCTTAGCTTTACTGCATGTGGAGTTGGCAGGTAGATTAAGACATCGTGATAACTTGGCAAAACTTGGCCTATTCTAAGACAAAATACACATGCTCTAAAATAATTAAATACCTAAAATAGCTGCTGGACAGATTAGCAAGGGCTACACAGTGAAGCCCTTCTCAAGTGATTCTCCTACCAAATCATTTGCCAGTTGAGAAATAGCTTTCCTGGCAGAATATATGTTGTTGAGTCTTTAGTGAAAAGACTCTAAGAGGTCATCTAACCCAAACTCCATAACGCAAGATTTATCATTGCTTCCTGGCAATTGAATAAATGTTTGAGCCACCATCAGGCATTGTACTAAACACACGATACCAAGACTCATGTCTAATTTTATGGCACTGGAGTATATGAGTTTCAACATATCATTCAGATCAAAATTGCTAAAAATGTAGTTGTAAGGTTATATAAAAGAAGAAATAAAGTGGAAAGGGGAAAACTAAAAAGAGAGTGCTATCCAGTGGGCTGAGGCTACTGAGCCAGCAAGACTGAGGAACTAAATTTTCAACTAAAACAGTGTATACATGTAAGCCCAGTACTCTAGGCAGTGTAGACAAAAGAATAACACATTTGAGCCCTGGGAAATTTAGCAAAAAAGAAAAATGGCCTGAAAATGTAGCTTAGTACTACAAAATACATACATACATACATTAGTTAATTAATTAAAAATATCACATGTGGATACTGCCTGGCTACCATATTGGACGACAACATAGTCTTGGAAGATGTGAGATTTGTGTCAGTGGTCACGAACACTCACCAAAATAGGAAGATGTCAGGCCTGGCTTAGTAAATTTCTAGTATCTGGTAAAATTGAAACAAAAGGTGAGAAGTGGGTTAAAGTGAAAGATAAGATAGAAATACTCAAAAAATATGACCTACCCTTAATGGCAGCCTGAAGAATATAAAATTAATTCCATAGCCAGTGAGAAACCATTTAAGGTTTTAGAGCTGGTTGGTGCTTGGGAAAGATAGTCATCAGCTAAAGTGCCGTATGGATTCGAGACCTATCGCTGTGTAACAAACCACTCTACTTTTAGTGCAATAAATTAAGGGCTATTTCATTGGGTCAAGAATTTGGACAGAGCAGAGAAAGAATGGCTTTTCTTGGCTCCTTGTTGTCTAGCACCTCTGCTAAGGTGACTCAAACAGCTGAAATCACTTAAGGGTTTTTTTAACTGGGCTGGGCTGGCTCAAAGGTTGAGTTCTGGAGGCCAGGGATTTAGCTCAGTGGTTCTGCTGCCTGCCTCGAAAGTGATAGGACTGGAGTTCGATCCCTGGTACAAAAAAAGAAAAAAATGGTTGAGTTCTATTGGGACAGGTAAGCAGAGCATCTACAAGTAGCTTCTTATATGGCTTGGACTTTTCACATGGATTCTAAGAGTGTTCCAAGGCAGAGAGCATAGAGAGTGAGCAGTCCCAGCAAACCAGGAGGAATCCACTTGACATGTACTGACCTGTCCTTTAAAGTCACCTCTGCTGCATTCTACTCATTATAAATGGGTTATTAAAGCCAGCCAGACAGTGGCATGAGAGTTATTGTGGTAGGTATCACTGGAAAATAGTCTTTTGCAAGGGTCATGATATGGAAACTGAAAGATAATGAAGACTTCAAGAAAATGGAGGTAGGAAAATAAGAACCAAGAGTTGGACCACAGCACTGAAGGAGAACTAGTGGTGATGGAAGTGGAGAATAAAGAAGGGGAAATTAAGGTGAATCAACTGCATAATCCAATTATTTGGATTGGCTCATTTACCAGCTATTCCAACTCTTTCTAGAGTTTTTCTCCTTTTCTAGAAAGCTAAACTATACTTCCCAGACTCTCTTGTAGCTAGGGTTCCAGATATATGATTAAATTATCCTAGTCAGATGCAGCACACCAAATCTGGGAGGCAGAAGTAAACAATTGTCAGGCAGGAATTAGTTCTTATTGATTCTCCTAGTGGTCACGTGGTGGTGTCTTTGTTTTTTTCAGTGACAGCTATAACAGATATTAAGTCCCAGCCCTATATTCATAGTTGTCAAGAGACAACATACAAATCACAGTAAAAGTGGCATGATTCTGAAGCTGGGCAGCTGTCACTGTGGGTTTCAGTAGACAGGCAGATTTATGGCTCCACAGCTTCTGATCCTGGCAGGGACAGCAGTTGTCTTTACAACCAGGTTTATGGTGTAGCTTTGGCAGTCTTCCCTGAAAGGTCAATTGGGACTGTCCTTTTAGGCCTCTAGTCATCCTCCAACTTTGAATAAGTCCCTTTTTACTTCAACTAGATAGGGTAGCTTCTTTTCACTTTAAACCCTCAGGGTACAGTAAGCAGGAGATAAGTGGGGATCTTGGTGTAGGTCTTGGGGGCTCTTTTTGAAATCACCTAGAAAAACCTTATAAAAGTGCTCTGGGGATTTAGCTAAGTGGTTCTGGTGCCCGCTTTTCAAGTGCAAGATCCCAAGTTTGATCCCAGTACCAAAAAAAAAAAAAAAAAAACCAG
>NW_022900938.1:24663145-24670778 GCF_012274545.1 Fukomys damarensis | reverse complement strand
AAAAAAAAAAAAAAAAAAGGCGGGGGGACTTAGAAAAGTCACGAATAAGCAAGATTTCAGGGGACAGCCATAAACAGGCTAGAGAGGGAAAAGAAATCAAATGAAAAGAGATAGATGCTGGTATCCTAGAGGGCAAGGTCTAAATCTGAGAGATTATACAGCGTAAAGAGAGCAGCCCCCCCCCCCGATAAAAGAGAGCAGGCCCAACTTGAAACCACACCATGACACTGGAATCCATATTAATAAGGACGTCACTTCCTTAAGACCAAAAAGCCCAGGGGTGAGATTTTTGAAAGTCATACAGAAAATCAAGATGATTTTTAAAATAAAAATGGGGACAGATATTTATGCTAATCTGAATGGCAGAAATTTATGCTGCTATTTATGCTAGTCTGTCCCCAGCTGTACTCCTAAAAATATTGGACTACTATTTACCTATAAGCTCAAAATGAGTACCTTAAAGCTTTCAAGTTAAACACTGTGACTGATTCTGTGTGCCTCTTGGTGGCTGGGGGCAGGGGTAAGGATAAAAAGGCTGCTTTAGGGCTGGGAATTTAGCTCAGTGGTGCTATGGCCTGCCCTGCAAGTGCAAGTTCCCAAGTTCGATACCCAGTACCAAAAAAAAAAAAAAAGGCTTCTCTAGAAATAAAAGGTCATGGATCTGGACCATAATCCTTAAGGTCAAGATCCATATTTCTTGGTAAAGCAAGATAGAAAATATTTCATGACGGACTAACATTTTCAGCATGAAACAAATATAAACAACTTGTAGCATGGCCAGTACATTATGCGGGACTTCTTACTTAATGTGGCACAGACCCACACACACAAGTTTGCACTCACCCAGGGAGGCAACCTACTGTAAGGGATAGAAAGTTGTCCCTTGGAGGAACATTACTTTGATTCAATTCCAAGAATAAGACATGGGACAAATTACTTAACCCCTCTGTGCTGTAATTTTCTCATCTATGATACAGAGTTGGTGAGATTTTGTGAGATCTCCAAATACTGTGATTGGCAGTGGCATCATGGCCCTCTAGCCACAGGGCCATATAAGCAACACTGCATTTGAGTATGCATACTCAGGGTGCAAATGTGGCCACTCAACAGATTACTACCACATATAGACACAAAACATGGTCTCAGGACCTCTCCTTCCTCCAACCTAAATTAGCCAGCCCCCAGTCTGCCCAAGGGCACTCGACTTACAGGGTTGCAAATGGAAGACATAGATGTTATTTGTCTTTCTTTTTACCTTTTCTTTCTTCTTTTTTTTTTAAACCTAGGGGTATTGTATCACTGAGTTATCCATGACCCTTTTTCAATTTTTTTGAGACAGGGTCTTGCTAATTTGCTCAGGCTGGCCTTACATTTGGAATCCTCCTACCTCCGTGTCCTGAGGAACGTGGATTAGAGGCATGTGCCACCATGCCCAGCTTTTCTTGATACCCAGTCCATTTTTCATTAAATCTTTATTTGGCTTGCATCCAAAGTAGTCTTCCCACACTTTAATGCATGGTTTTATTTTACTGCTACATCCAAGTCAAATTTCAGCAAAATTTTAGTCTGTAAAATTATGGCTCAGCTTCAAAGAAACTTTCATCTCTTTCAGAGAATGTGTCACCACAAATGGGTAACAGGGATGGAGAATCTACATGCAGAGAAATACTGTCTGTGCAACTCAGTCTCTTCCTGCATTCTCTTTTGTCTGGTGGCCATCTCACTTCCCTCAACTTTACTTTCTTCATCAAAGATAACTGCTAGGGGCCCTTCTAGCCTTCAATATCCTTCCCATGGGCCCAACAATAGCTCCCCAGCAACCTTTCTTCTCCCCACTACGGCATTATAAACTCAGAGGGCAGGATGTGTGCTCATCCCTGCGGTCTTCCCAGCACCAAGCACTCTGCCTGTGACCACCTGGACACACCTGCACTGTACTCAATGCAGACGTGGTTCCAGCTGGGTGTGGCGGTGCACACCTGAAATCCCAGCACTCCAGGAGGGTGAGGAAGAAGGAAGGCACGTTCAAGTCCAGCCTGGACAATTTAGCCCCTTGGTGAGCCCCTATCTCAAAAGAAAAGAAAAAAAAAAGGACTGGGTATGCTGGGTATGCAGCTCAGCGTGAAGGCCCTGGGATCAAACGCCAGAACCAGAAAGAAGAAAAAAGAAAAAGAAAAGAAAAGAGGAAGGAGAAAGATTGATTCAGTTCCTTGTGCCTAAAGAAATGTGGGAGAAAGAGTCACAGAGTGGTACTTTGAGCTTCTGCAGGCTCCTGTCAGGACTTTCAGTGTGGAGTTTTCTGTCTTTCTTCTGATATCAAGTGGCACCTGGCACAGGGTCATTTTTAATTTTGTTTCTATTTTTGTGAGATAGGATCTTGCTACGTAATTTAGGCTGGTCTAGAATTCGCTATATAACTAAGGCTAGCCTCAAACTTGCCACAATGCTCCTGCCTCAGCCTCCCAAGTGCTGGGATTACTTGCTGTGCCACTATGCTTGGAAACAGGGTCACGTTGATACATGAATACCAATGATTAAATAGGAAATGATATGCTTCAAAAGGAATTTTGGTACTATGTTTTCTTAAGATATAAGGTGTGATAACAAACATAGCATTTAAAATTTTAATATTTATTTATAGCAAGAAACACATTGTCATTATCTCCCTTCAAAATTCTAAACATACTTATTCCCATCATTCTTGATTCTTTTTGAAGTAGTTCTGGAAGTCCTTTTTTTTTCTTTTTTTTTGTCTCTTTAGTTGTACTGTTGTGGCTGTCTTGATGTCCTGAATCCATTCAGAACATTTACCTTTTATGGTCAGTTTGGCTTTGGGGAAGACCCAGAAGCCACAGGGTGCCAGATCCGGTGCAGAAGGTAAATGAGGGTCCTGAAAGTCACAATGCTTTCGAGAGCCTGCCTTTCTGGGTGGTGCTCACTTGGCAACAGCATTCACTATGTTTTTGATCAAGCCTGGTGAAGACACTCACAAAAGAGGACTTCGAGAAATGCTTCAGAAATGGCAAAAATGATGGGATAAGTGTGTCCAAGGTGAGCGGGAGTATTTTGAGGAGGATTAATGGCAATGTGTCTTTTAATGTGATAAATCTTTTAAATGTAAACATTCACCACGGTTGTTCTCCTCTGTGGAATGGGGCCTTGTCTGTGCTGCAAACCATCCATATCCATGGCAGTGCTGGGGACAGCAATTTCACATGCCCGAGAAAAGCACGTGCTGCAGGTGACACCCCAGGGGTCCTCCCCACACTCCGCATCACTACCCACAGCAGGACATAACTGCTGCCCCTCTCCTTGCCTCCTTATCTAAGGGAATCCAATGGCAGCAGAGTGGAATAGAAGGCGGGACTTCTGTGTGCAAGGCTTGACCACAAGTGAGTAGAGCAAGTAGAACAAAGGACAGGGCTTCCTCAGCTACAAGAATCCACACCTGTGCCCAGCTTCCTACTGCCCAGTTAACTTGTGGCTGCCCCTTCGCTCTCAGCAGGGACAATGGTTTGTCCTTCCAAATAAGAAGCCCCACCCCCGAGCTTTTCTGGGCACTCCCTAAGTCAGAGGATGAGACCACTCTCCTCACCAAAGAATACCCAGCACCTCCGGCCCCCACCCACACCACCCTACTTTCCAACACACACTGCCCACTCCCCACTGAACTTAATGACAGTTGCTCTCCCTTTCTTTACTCTCCTCTTTCTAGGGGCAACCGAGTTACTCTTGGTCCCTCATAAGCTAAAACTGTGCGTCCTTTCGATCTTTTTAAACAGCTGCATTGAGGTATAATCAATACAATTCATCCAACGGGCACCTTTCAGTGTTTTCAGCATGCTCAGTGTTGTGCAGCTATCGCCACACGATATTTGAGAATATCTTCTTTCACCCAACATGTCCTAAAACACAAACACAAAACTTGTTCCTTTCCCCTGCTATATTTTCTTCCCCTTCCTCCTTGTCCTTCTCCTTCTCTTTCTCCCCCTTTTCTTCTCTTTTTCCTCCTTCTCTTCTTTTCTAGACAGGGTCGCCTATGAATTCCAGGCTGCCTTGAAGACACTTTGTAGCCCAGGCTGGCCTCAAACTCTCAGAGATCCTCCTACCTCAGCCTCCAGAGTGCTGCAATTACAGGCCTGCACCACCACAACCAGCTTCCGCTGCTATCTGCTCTTGCTGCTGTTTAAATTCACCTTTAAGCTCTGCTTTGTTCCCTCTTGCCTCTCTCTTTTTCCTCTGGCTCCTTCAATGGCTCCTGTCCTCTTTGATCCTGTGTGTGTGGCTTCCCTCAAACTGTGGTTGTTTCTCTACCTGAGTGATCTCCACACTCCTGTGCACTCACACACGCGCCCATCCCTTTGCAGAAGCCCACGTCCTTTTCTCCAGTCCTGTCACTGTCACACACTGCCCACCTCCCACCCTGAACTCACCACTTCACTCCAAACTCTTGCCTTTCCTTATTCTCTGTTTATCAGCAACTGTGTTATTCTTGCTTCCTCTTAAGCTTCCTTAGGGTCCTTTTGCTTTTGAACAGCTTAAGTGAGATATAATGATGCATTACATTTTATCTAACATTTACCATTAGTGTTTTATAGTATATTCAGTTGCGTAACTGTCACCCCAATTTGAGAATATTTTCACCCCCACCAAGAACACTGTACATTTTATCAGTCATTCTCTAATCCTCCTTCCTCAGTCTTGGTACCTACGAAGGCACTTTGTCTCTGGAGTTCTCTCTATTGTAGATATTTTATATAAGCAGAAATATACAATATGTGATTTGGGGGGGTACTGGGGATCGACCTCAGGTCCTTATGCTTGTGAGGCAGGCAGCAGAAGCACTGAGCTAAATCCCTGGCCTGATGTGTGATTTTTTTGTAATGGCTTCCTTCACTTACAATATTCTCAAATTCCATCCATCTTGTAGCATGTATTAGTACCTCATTCCTTTCGGTGGCTGAATAATGCTCCATTTCTTGGTTAGGTCATTTTATCCATTCACCAGTTGATGGACATTAGGCTATTTCCATTTTGGGGCTATTTTGAATAAGCTGCTATTAACATTCACATCAAAGTTTTTCTGGGATGTGTATTTGTAGTCTTCTTTAGTATATACCAAGGAGTAGAATTGTAATTTTATGTTTAACATTTTGAGAAACTGCCAAATTTTTTTCCAAATGTGCAAGGCAATTTCACATCTACCAGCCTTGCAAGAGGGCTCGAATTTCTCCACATCCTATCTGATACTTGTTATTATCCTTTTTTTATAATCTAGCCATCTTTGCAAGGATGAGGGGTTCTCACTGAGCATTCCAGGGATGGCTGATCATTTTCCTTGATCCTGTTGGCACCCCTGTATATGTTCTCCAGATGAAAGACTACTCCACCTTCATACAAAAATCCCAATAAATTGCTATAGGCTACAGTCACCCTACTATGTGACTCTTGTGCTGTGGAACACAAGAGTTTATTCCTTCTATTTAATTTCATAGCCATTAACCAACCACTCTCTAGCCCCCCACACCCTTCCTAGCAACCGATAACTACTATTCTACTCTTTACATGTATAAGACTGGCTTTTTGATTCCACATATGAGTGAGAACATGAGTTATTTGTCTTTTTATGCCTGACTTACTTCACTTAACATTGTGCCTTCCAAGTGAATCCATATTATTACAAATAAAAGAATTCTGATCATTTTACGGTGAAATAGAACTCCATTATGTACATAATACCACATTTTCCTCATCCATTCATCGCCAACATCACTTTACTTTTTAAAACAAGGTCTGCAATACATAGTTCTAGCTGACCTTGAACTCAATATGTAGCCCAGGTTGGCCTTGAACTTATGATCTTCCTGCCTCAGCCTTCCAAGAAGCTAGGACTGAGCCAAGCTTCAGCTCCATTTGTTACAGGTGAATGTCCAGTTGTCCCGCATCATCTGTTCAAAAGAGGGTTCTTTGCATTCCCTTTATTTCTTATTCCAAACTGTCACCAAATTTTGCTTTTTCCCTTTAGAATGCGGAGCCACTCTTTCATCACTACTGCCAGTTCCCAAAGGTTCACACTTGGATATAACTGCCTCTGCGTCTACCCTTTGGTCCTCCTAGGGGACAAGAATTCAGATACGGAGTTGAATTGTGCAGTATTCACCTGCTCGGGAGCTTATAATAAACTCCTACTGTATCCAGCATTGGAGGAAAATTCCTCTCCCTGACTTTTCCAAGTGGCCCCTCCTTATCTATTCTAGCAAATGGGAGACCCAAAACTTCATCATTCTTTAGCCTCTCCTGTTTTGTTTCTCCCACCCTCCCTTCTTTCCTTTCTAGCCACCACACTAAAGTATATGGCTCTTTAAAATTTCCTCCAGACCCCACCTGCTAGTAAAGCTTCCCTCGCCTTCTCTAGCCCTCACCAACCCTCTCCTCCGAGTTACTACTGTGTCCGTGTGCTCTCGGCACCGCGCTATCGTTGCAGGGGCCCCACTGCTGCCTCCCAACACCAGCGAACTTGTACCGAGCACGTATAGAGAATGTCGCGCTTGCTTGACACATCATGCAAATGCTCTCGAACGTTCTCTTGCCATCAAATGAAGGAGTAGAATTAGACCAAATAAAGGATCCCTCTTAGTTTTATATTCAGGATATACTGATCCAATTTGGATGTTTCAGTGTAAAGTTTACTCTATTGGAAGGGAAACGTTCCAAGGGAAAACTTGGTCACCAAACCAGATTTTCAGCAGGACAAATGCTTGCGACCGACCCCTCCCCACCATATTAATGATGAAGAGACCCTATCTATGTCACACGAAGAATCTGCAATTTGATCTGCAGCTTAAGCAGGGAGACTGCACAAATCATCCAAGTTAGAAGGTCAGATTGCAACCCCTCCCCGCTCCACCACCATTCTAAAAAAAAAAAAAAAAAATCTTTCAAACTGAAGAGGCAAAGTTTGATCTCTTCCTTGTTGAGAGCTGAGAACAATAGCAGCTTTCTGCTGTAGCATGACTTCAAAAGGCCGCCGGGTCTGCTCTGAGAGTGCTGGGTTGTGGATGACTGAAGCAACGCACAGGCATCCTCCTGCGGCTCAGCGCCCCGTTAGCAGGAGGAAGTCTTCCCCCTCCCTCCCTACACCTTTAATAAAGAAACCACTGCTGCTGTCGCAACTACGCAGATGCACGCAACTGGTAACTTCTTTTGGCGGGGAAGGGACCAGAATGCTGCTGTAGAACGACAGTGAGTTAAGACTTTTTAGAGAGGACCTAAATAATACCCAGTTAAAAAAAAAAATCAACTAGTGAGGGGTGAATATCTGGACGGCTTTATGCCAGAGATGTGGGTGCCCAGATGCTGGCAGAAAATGCCCGAGGCAAGTACCAGACTTGGGCGAGAAGTAGCGGTGCTCTAGGTGGTCCTGAGCGCGCGGTCCAGGTCCGCCCCCTTCCTGGGGAGCCTCTGCGGGTTCTTCCACCCGCCCCTTCTCGAAGATCATATGGGTGGACTCTGGCTGGCCGCCCGCCCAGGAAGAAGCTGAGATGCAAACTTCCCAGCTTCGGAACCCCGTTGCTGAGAAGCGGCTTGAGCCTGCCGCTGCAGGGACCCCGGACTCCACCTCCCGCCCCCCCCA
>NW_022900938.1:24659231-24663117 GCF_012274545.1 Fukomys damarensis | reverse complement strand
GGTCCTCGGTGAACAAATACACCCACCAACAAAGAAAAGCCCATTAAATCTTCCCTCCTGTGAGCTCAGGCCCCAGCGGACACCTCTTTGAAGTGACCCCCGCCCCCGCAGCCCTCGAAGCCCTCGCAGCCCCCGCGCCGTTTGAGGTGCTCCGGGCCCTTGCGGCTACTGCGCACTTTTGCAGCGCGCTCGGTCTTTGAAGTCTCATTACATTACAGCAGAGCAGCCACACGCTCTTCCCTGACGCGGGGCTTTGTGTAACGGAACTGACATTTGGCCTTGATACCTGTATCTCTTGGTGATTGTAACAAATTTCTAAAATAAATATTGTACTTTGATCTCCCGGATGTTGCATTTTTAATGGATGCTCCAAACATTGCTTCATTAGGAAGAAGTTTTTCTGGATCTCTGAGAGCCAAGGAAGGGAGGTCAAACAGCAGCTTGAGGAGCCCCTCTCCAAACTTCAGCTGGGGCGTGGGAAGGCCGGAATGCCTTTGAGTCTCCCCCTGACTGCGGACAGCAGCAACTGCGAACACTCCGAAAGGCCCACTGTGTGCCTGGCACTGTCCCAAGATGTTGCATTCACAGACTCTTTTAAACCCACCATCTCTCTTTTGCACATTTTACAGATAGGAAAACCGAGGCACAAAGAGGGAGGGTAACTCGCTTACCAAAATCTCCCCTGGCTTCCGAGTCAGAACCCTTCATCGAATCACCACTCTCTCACGCTGCTGGCCACGGTGGTGGCTGCTTTTGCTAATGCGGACATCTTAGAGGAGAAGTTAACACCCGTAACTATGGAGATGTGAACTGGTTTTTCCTGCTTTTTTGGTAAGATAGCCAACAGCTTTGGCAAAAGAGGATGTGAGCGTGATGAGCCCAGTTTGCCTTGCCTTCCAGGTAAAAGTGGGTTCAAAGTAGCTGGGAAGGAAAGCAAAAGCCAAGGAACCGGGGTGCCTTGGAGGATGCCAGCTTGTGCTGCACCAGTATGTGCCATGAGGCTCCCTGGACTCTGATTTGTATTATTAAAAAGGCTCCCTGGGGTCCAGGCTCCTCCAGTCCCTCTGTCAGGCCAGGAAAGAGCAGGTCTGCCAGGCCCCAAAGCAACCTTCTAGGACCTCTTCCCTTTGCATTTACCTAACAACCTGAACTCAAGTTCTGGAGGAGTCAGACCCAGTCTGCCAAACTTTACCTAAGGTTCCAGCAGTGATGTTTCCCTGGGGAGAGGGTGTAACAGGAGTGCTGGGCAGGAGAAGGGCCCATAAATCCTTGGGTGGTGTGGCCCATTCACGTCTTCTTAGGTGTTTCCACCAGCAGCCATGTTCTGGGTGTGGAAGACTGAAGGCCTGTCTGCTGGAATAGGAACATGATCCTTGCTGGAAGTGTTAAGGATACCAATATGCAGCCCAGACTCCGGAGTCACTGGAGTTGCAAACCTCTCGAGCTGCACTGAACAACAGTCCTAGTTGCACTGCAGCTGGGTGAGGACAACATGCAGACAGGTGGGGCATGAGCCAAGCTGCTTCTTGGCTTCACGTGGGTCTGGAGGACTCTTGGAGAGGAGACTGTGTTCCTCCGGGCCAGGATCCAGGCCACACCAGACTCCGGTGGACCACTTCACTGTGCAGTCACCAGAGCCAGGACTGCATGGCCTCTGAGTCAGCTGGGGCACCCCAAATCCCCAGTGGAGTGAGGACCCCGGGATGCTCTGCCAGTCTCTTCCTCCTTCCCTTCCCAGCTTTCCCAAGGAAGCCAAAGCTACTGTGCGCAGAGCCTGGGTAGGATGCACCCAGCCTCCTGGGCCAGAGAGATGCCTGAAGCCACTTGTCCCTCGGGGCAGAATGTGGGTGGCCAGCAAGACTGGGGGGACCAGATCATACTCTGGAGAGCATGTCTCCTAGTGAGCAACTTTCTTTCCAAACATGACAGGAACAAGAGTGATATTGACTTTCCTTCTCCAGGGGTCTTCCTGTATGATCTGTGGTTTGTTGAACCACAAGAATAAAAGGCTTCCTGATGATGCCTTACTTTTCCCAAGAAGCTATCTCAGAGCCCTAGCTTGTGACAACGCACACTCGCTTGCTTAGGGAGGTAAATTACTGTCATCGCTAGGGACCTAGGTGAGGCCAGCAGTCAGACACCTGCCCGGCCCTCCTCCGAGCCCAGGACTGCCCGCCTGTGGAGAACAGGGCGGCACAGCATATTTTTTTCCCCTTCGAGTGTGTTAGGGGTTGCTCTGGAGTCCTGCCAAACTCAGCTCTGGCAGTAAGTTCAATGCAGCTGTTTTTCCCGGTTCACTGTAAAAGTTGTGGCTTGAGGAAAACTTCCAGCTCACCAGCAGGAACTTCACAAGAGTACGGGGATTGCTCCTCGGGAGGGTGGTTCTGGAGCGTGCGAGCCGCACACTGCCATCCAGGGCGGCTGCCTGGCCCCGCCCCGGGTCACAGCCTTGCCCCAGGCTTCGCTGTGGCGGTGGGCGGAGGACACACGGCCGACCAGTTGCAGCGGGTCCCACGCCCCACCCCGGGAGCTCTATCTGGTCCTCGGTGTGCGCGGGCGGGTGAGCAGTATATGTGTGAGGGAGAAATACCGGGAAGAGTTACCCTCATCATGGTCTCGAAGTCTCGCGCCTGAAAGCAGATTTTTCTATAGATAACAAAGACACTTTGTCACTTTGGGCGCTGCCTCGGTGCAAATCTTTAATTGCAAGTGGGAGGCGGGGGATCGAGTGTCTGGAGCAACCCAAGCGCGAGTCTCCAGGCGGCAAGGCCCCCTTTGATCAGGAAAATCCAATTATTTGTGTATATACATTTCCCACATAGTGATTACTTCATTAATTGTCCCGCCTTTATCTCCTCCCTTCCCATCCCCCCTAATAATCAGTTCTTTTATCCAGACCAACAAACACACCATAGGAGCTTTGTGGATTCAAAGGATTTGCTTTCGCTTCTGAAAGAGCCGCTATTCTTTGATGATTGGGCAGCGGCAAACTTCAAAGCCATAAATCTTCCCTCTGACTGGCTGGCGGCCCAGCAAAGTCCTTATCAAATTCTTGGAGGTGATCCTGAAGCGCTCAGACCGTGCGCAGGGCGAGCAAGCGAGTGGGCGAGCGGGCGGGCGGACGGGGAGGGCTCCTGCGCGGAGCGGGCGCCAGGGAACTGGATTTTGGGGAAACTGAGTCAGGGAGATTAAATTCTTGCATAATAAGCAGCCTCCGGAACGACTCGCTGCAGGCCTTCCTCCAGGTCAGGCCGGGCCCGGAGGGGCGGGGCAGGTGGGAAGGGCCGCGTCGGATCACTCCCCGTACAGCACTGTGCGCAGCTGAAAGGGGAGCTCGCCCGAGTGTGCCACCGAGTCAGAACTGGGGTTGCTCACTCCACCTTCACACCTACTCTGGTGTCAAGAGTGTGGCCTCAAAGACGCGTGGATCTGGGGCTTTGGATGTGCGCGAGTGGCAGAACTGGGCCCGAGTTCATCCCGCTGGGCCCTCCTACTAACGCCAGCCTCGGTGGGCCGAGGAGCACCAGGGTATCGGGGAAGAGAGCTTAACGGCGGGCGGAGGGGCAGTTAGCCGGGCTGTGGGCCTTTGCAGACTGCGGGGCCGGGAGCGCCCGTCGGATGCCTCCGCTCCCCTTCGCGCCTTCCCTAAAGGCTGCATGGTGTCCCTTCACACCAAGTAGTTGAGCAGCAAACGCTCGCGCGCCCCGCTTGCAGGTAGCACAGACACCCAAAGTTTGCCGGGACCGGTGGGTGCGCGCGAGGTGCGGGGGAGGGCCGGCCGGGCGGAGGAGGGGCCGAGGTATAAGAGCGGGCGTGGGGGAGGTGGGCCGGCCGAGTCCGCGCTTGGAGAGCTAACCTTTTGTCTCTTCTCCGCCCTCCCTCGCCG
>NW_022900938.1:24606927-24658497 GCF_012274545.1 Fukomys damarensis | reverse complement strand
CAGATCGCCGCGCTGCTGCAGACCAAGGCCCCCCTGGCGGCCACGGCCAGGAGGTGCCGCCGCTGCCGTTGTCCCAACTGCCAGGCGGCGGGCAGTGCTCCGGAGGTGGAGCCAGGCAAAAAGAAGCAACACGTGTGCCACGTGCCGGGCTGCGGCAAGGTGTACGGCAAGACGTCGCACCTGAAGGCGCACCTGCGCTGGCACACGGGAGAGCGGCCGTTCGTGTGCAACTGGCTCTTCTGCGGCAAGAGTTTCACGCGCTCAGACGAGCTGCAGCGGCACCTGCGGACTCACACCGGCGAGAAGCGCTTCGCCTGCCCTGAGTGCGGCAAGCGCTTCATGCGCAGCGACCACCTGGCCAAGCACGTCAAGACGCACCAAAATAAGAAGCTCAAAGTCGCTGAGGCCGGGGTTAAGCGAGAGAATCCGCGGGACCTGTGAGCCGAGGCCACGCTTTCCTCGGACTCCCTTCCCAGCACCCACAGAAAGAGGGCGTCCCTGGGGCCTGTGGGCAGCTGGTGCTCAGAGTCTCCGCAAAGGGGTCTCCTTCTGCCCGCCTCCCAGAGTGGAGCCAGGCTTCCAGCTTCCCGGCCCTAGGACAGAGGGAGGGGCAGGGGAGGCTCGCTTGGAAACCTCGGTTGACTGGGTTATGGTTGGGAGCCTTGAATTATGCCAGACTGGCTCCAAACTTCAACCATTGAGACCAACCAGTGCTGATCACCACCCTATGAAGGCCTTGTATATAGGAAATGCTGCTGAACGAAAGCGGAGGGACCCTGGGACCTTTGAAGTAGTGCTCGGGTTTTCCCTAGGACCGGCTTGAGCTTTGTACAGGTTATTTAATAGCTTTGTTAAAGAGTAATTATAATGACTTTAACATTAATAAAATTGTTTCTTTTGTCCTCCGTTCCACGCAGAGCTAGCTACAGCATGATATGTCTCTGTAAAGCAATGAGCAGTTGCAGTGTGAAAATAAATACTTTCGCTCCAGGGTCACCTCTGGAAGACCCCGCAGAGCCGGTCTCTTTTGATCTTCTTCCGGAAGGCTTTACCCAGTGGTCAGGTTTCACTGGGAATTTGATGGTTCCCGTGGATGCTAGTGTGGGAGGCTTTGGTTTGCAAACTTCTGGGCAAGTGTGTCTGGTGCTTGCATGGAAAAGTGGGGCAAGGTCAGTTTTGTGGAAAAGAGGGTAGGGCGAGATTCAGAAATTCCAGTTTGAGCCTTTCGTGGGGTATTAGGACTGAACTCTCCCGTTTCTCTTCCAAGTTTGACCCCTGCTGCTCATAAAATGTCCCTAATCTTTATGTGGTGAATCCCCTGTGGCTTTCTATTTGTCGGTACTCTGGGCACTGGACCGGACAGGCTGAGCTTTCGCTCCACAGCGGGCTTTGTTGGTATCGCGAGAGAGTGTTAAAGACGGGAGGAGCTGTTCACAGGTGAGATTTGGGAGAGTTGAGACCCGAGAAACTGATTAGGCCAAGAAGGTTAAATTCCATGTTGGTGTTTTGAGGTTGATTTTACTTTTTAACCATTGGTGTAGAGAGATTTTCCCCTGGGAGGAGCCAAGAATGAATACTCATAGCATGGAATTGTGGAAACTGGATGTTTTTAAAATCTAGGTCTCTTGGTTTTCTCTAAAATTTAAAGTTTTAAGGTTTACGGTGGTTTTTCTCTCCCCATGTGTCTCAACTAACTTCTTGATGTTTCTAATATTTGGGTTTTTAAGTCTGAAATTTAAATCTTAATAAGAAAATAAATCTTTTGATTTAGGATTAACAAAATGGTTTTAATTTTGTTAATATTTTAAACTAGTTTCATGAATGACAAATTTCAGTGGAACTGAATAATTTTTCATTATAGTTAGAAGTGTACTATACATTGATAGTATTTCATGGCCTACAAACTGCTGCTACTTTGCTTTTTGCTGAAGTCAAATTGAAGGGTAAATTCTTAAAAGTTATGGGGGTTGTTCTTGAGACTTAAATATTAAGTAAAACACAAACATGATTGAGATGAAAACTTTTATACTGAGAAATAGCCTTTTGCTGTGTAATGCGGGATGAGATAGTGAATGAATATTAGATTCTTTGTGTCATTTGCTCTTATTAGATACCTGGGGGCCTGTTTAATGACCAATTAGAACGGGAATGGGCCTGGGCTCTTCACCTGGGAAGAGCAGTTGAGACTAAATTTTCAATGTTGTGGCAGTTTTACAATCAAAGTTGCAAAGCTGCTAAGCAGTAACATAATACATATTCAAGTATGTTGTTCTTAAGTCGACTCAGTTTGAAATAATAATCTAATCTTAATTTAGATTAACAGCACAGATGTAAAGATGACGTATAAATCAATGAGAGAAAAGTTACAGAAACTCTCTACACCTGACCCCTGCCCAGGCCTGCACTTTGAATTCAGAAAAGGCTTCTTAGCAGAAACTGTTTCTAACCCTTGTGAGAGAGTGAAAAGATCACAGGCTTCAAACTAGGGAAGCTGGAAGTGATTATCTCCTGTGAAAATGGCCTTTGACAGAAATGATCAGATTACTAATGATCACTTATTCAGTATTCAGACAAGAGATGTTGAAAATAGCTCAGAAGAAAAATAGGTATAAAAATATGTGAAATCTAAAATCTAAACAAATGAGGTGTTGAAGATAATTTTCTTGTAACTTTGTGGTTAAGAAAAAAAAAACTAGATAATAACGGACTTTTCCAAAATGAGGTATTTATAATGGTTAAAATGGAACAAACTCATTAAAGACAAAAATTCTTACTGTTGTACTTAAATGAATCTTCCAAATTTAAAAAAATATGGTAAAAGTAGTTTTCAGGTGAACTTGATACAGCTGAAAAAGTCTTGCTCATTTTACCACTGCAAATCTGTGCTTCAGTTAGTTTACAAAAATATTTTGCCATTATCCAAGTGGAAGTCAGAAAGCCACAATAGCATATTACAGTACTGTTCAGGTATTGGAAGGCATTTAATATTTATACTGAAAATATGCTAAATTAAAAGCTTAGACATACAAGTTTGACAATGCAGAAATATGCTACTGTACAAACTATTAATATTTGAACTGCTGCTATGTGCTTTGTTTCATAAACCTGCAACCAGAGTACCATTTAGGACATTAAAAGTTATTTTAAAATTTACCAAAATGCAGTGATTAATATGCATAACTTATTCATAAATTAAGTATGTTGTATTATTTTACTTATAGACTGGTGGCACACAACTCAAGTTTTAGAAGAAAATATGTTAACACTTGCCTCAAAAGTGACTACTTTGAGATTTTTTTTAAAGCACGTGTCTTAGTAGCATGCAAATATGACATATTTTAGAAAATTCTAAAATTAGCTTTATATTTTACACATAAAATGCACTACTTTGATCAAGAACTTGGGAGGGCCGGGGATTTAGCTCAGTGGTTTGGTGGCCTGCCTTGCAAGAGCAAGGACCAGAGTTCGATCCCCGGTACCAAAAAAAAAGAACTTGGAAACCCAGAGAAATCCTTTTTAGTAAACTAGCTACTTTGGAATTGTGTCTTTCTGAACTTAACACTCCATAGTTTTCTGCTTTCAAAAGGGAAAATGTGCAAATACAGCCTTACCTGATCATTAATGAATGAAAGTAAATTATTATTTTTATTATTTTTGTGGTACTGCAGATTGAACCCAAGGCCTTATCACTGAACTACATCCACAGTCCTTTTTATTATTTTGAGACACAGTCTCACTCAGTCTCTGTGTCACCAGGGGTTAGCTCAAACTTATGATCCTCCTGCCTCAGCCTCCCAATGTGCTAATATTACAGTGTGTAACACTATGCCCATCAGAAAGTAAGTCATGTTTATGAAAATACACCTTTTATTTACCTCCAGGTTAATGCTTTCTACATTTAGCTAATTTAAATCCTATAACTCTGGTGCATGTATTATTTGAAATTATTTTGCTATAAGCCAATCAAGGCATGCCCGTTAAAAATCTTGCTCAGCATGTTTCTTACAGCAACCTATTTCAAACACTGGCCTTTCTAAAAAGGCTATTTTTCACCTTACCATGTGCCATTCTCTATTCTAATACTGTGGATTTTTAAATGATCAATTTAAAGCAGTGTCATCAGTATTTTTTGCATTTTCCATTATGCTGTGAATTTCACCACTATAGCAGTGGCTGTGACTTAATTCCTACAAACGCATAATGGTAAGTTATGTAGGGTCCTAAAATTGCAAATCACTTTTACTTGCTTTAATTCATATAACATACTGGCAAACTATGTTAACATCACATTGGGAAATACAGTTTGTTTAAATCAGATTCAAACTTCAAGCTTTTTTTCTTTATATTAAATGTTACTGCCCAGTTAAGTATTATTTTCTTCCTTTGGTTTGCATGGTAGAGGGAAGCTTATTTTAAGAGTATGAAACCCAGGGTAATTTTGAAAGGCTGTGTGCCAACATAGTTTGATGATGTAGGAAAATATGTAGATAGATGTTGGTAAGGAGATTAATATACCAAAAGGACATGTGTCATTATTAGGTCATTATTGTGGCAAGCTAATTAATGTGGCATTTAATATATATTATTTGAACAATAAAATTTTTCTTGAGTTATTCAACTCTACATTTTTTAATAACATTTTTGTCAGTTCCTTGTTTTTAAAGAATCTGAAACATTACTAGAATAGTAATGTTTCATATTAATATAAGGACATTGAGAAATAACTTGTATAATGTCCCTATTAGAATAAGTGGTGTTTGTTCAACAAAAGTCAAACCAAACAGTAATGGACCATCACAATTTTTTTAAAAACTTCCTATCAATTGAAGGTTTACACAGCATGATATAAGTTCATGCTGACATTTAATTATTTCCCTTTCTAGACTATACACTTTTCTTTCCATGTCTTCAATGATATCTGAAGCGTATTTCCCAATGGGATAGATGATACTTAATTCTTAAAATCCAGTGCATGCATATAAATGGCAGTAGTTTTTACATAAAATAATAAACTATATTAGCTAATACATTTTGGTTATCAAATACCAAAATTCAATCTGGGAAAAATCAGTTCTTAGTTTGATGTCTTGGAGAGTCTGCAGTTTTCACCTCTCAGGAAGTTAAGTGATTAAGATTTAATCTGTATATTATGTAATGGAAGCTTGTTTCATAGTAAAACTAATCATTAATTTTTTTTCACTATTGTCAAAACTGACATCAAATAATACACTAAAATCTGAATTCTGAGGAGATGTCTTCATATTATCTGATTTTTAATATAGAGTTAGACCATTTAGGCATATAGGTGATTTCTAATTATTTAATGTTTGGCATCATCTTTAAAAAGGTGGAAAACATCTGGCTCTAATCTAATTCACAAATTAATCTAATTCACAAAGCAAATATCAAGACTAACTCCTCTTTCGTGCTCAAGGTTTTGACTGAGGATATTCTTAAGATGAGGAAAGTATGTTTTAATTTTTTAATATTTAATTAAAAATTTTCTAAAAGACTAAGACAAGTGTTAAAACTTTATTTCCCTTATTTCTGTGAATTTTGCTCTAAGGTTCTGCAACCATGTTTTCCATTCTGTGTTTTTTGTGTATGCAACATTTCTTCTCTAAACCCACCTCTGGCATTGAAATTTTGTATCATGTCTCTCTTCCCTTCTCCAAGGGAATATTTATGCCTATATTTTCCCATATTGTAGAACTCAATAGGTTACTAAACTGTAGTTATTTTAAATGCGTGATTTTTTTTGTTGGTTTGTTTTTGTTTTGTTTTGTACAGGGGATTGAACTCAGGTGGAACCACCTGAGCTAAATCCCTGGCCCAAATGTGTTGTATTTTTAACAGACAATTATATTATTTGGTGTTCATTGTACATATGGGTGAAGTAGGTGTACAGTTCTATTTGTAGATTCAAGTTATGTTTTATTTGTGTAGTACAGCGCTGTGGGCCTGTGAACATCAGTAGGAAAAATATTCATTGCAATTGAAAATGAAGTCAGTGATAGATTATAGTTTGAGGTAATCCCAGGTTGGACAGATTTTAATTCATTAAAACTATACAAAAAATAAGTGGATCACTCAAAATCCCATAAAGTTTTAAAGAGGGAGATGTGAATATAAGGCTGTAAGTTTTTTCTTACTTATTTCTTACTGAGGTTATGAAATTTGATGAAGTCCATATCATTTCTTGATAAGACTGCCAATGACCGAAAGTCATTGTGGTAAAAATTTTGAACTGTGCTGGGGTTTGAAGTACAAGGTTGCTAAGCTCACACTCCCTTTATCAATCACAATTCAGAGTTCATAGCAAGATTTTGTGTCCAGAGCAGCACAGAAGCTGGAAGCTGTAGGGCTGGAGCTGCCCTTTCTCTTCTCTACTAGGAAGAGCTAAAAGTGTCGAAGGGAAGCAGATCTTTGGGATAAAGGGTACCATGTGGGAAAAGGGTATTGGAAGGAGTTGAAGTAGGACCATTGGGTAGAGAGCTGAAAAGCAAAGTTTGAGAATGGACCCCTGTGGGAAAGAAAGGGCTTTTCTCACCCCCAAGGTGTTTAGGTTCCTTGCTTTTTGTTTTCATTTAAACCAACAGTGAGTTATGAGCATGTCATAGAGGAGGTGTGGATTTTGACTGAGGACATTTAGACTTCCACAGTCTTTATGGTTTCTTCTACAGTGGAAATACTTTAAACATAAAATATGTAAATGAAAAATTCAAATCTATAGCTACTGACAGTGCAAAAAGTACTGTGATAATTCTGGCATCTGATTTCAGAAGTCTAGTTTTTAAAAAACTATAGTTTGTTCTTATAATGCTTTGCTCTTTTAGTTGAACTGGCATTAAAGAAGAGCAAGGCTAAATTAGTAACCCTCATGAAAGTAATACCAGCATTTCATGACATGGTTTTTGTATTGTCTTCCCAAAAGTAATACTTCTGGGTGTGTTAGTATTTTAAGTGCTGTACTATTCTGCCCTCTTGTAGGTCCTGTTGCTATCTATGGAAATTCCACAGTAAAATGGCAGGATAGGAAGCTACCAGTAATGTTTCAGTACGTAAGTATAATTAGTGGAATGTGTGCAAAGTGGCTGAATAAAGGTGCAACTGCTGCAGAAAAGAACCAGGGCAACAGAAGAAAGTGATTGAGGAAGAATTCTGGAAATCAGCAAGGAACCCTCAAAAGCACAGAGTGAAGAAGATAACTGAAACTGAGAAAGAGTTTGTACCCAGAGTCCACAGAAGCTAATACTATATACCAAGTTGTTGCCAAAAGGAAAGGCTGAAAAGCACAGCTGATTGGCAAGGAGGCCATGAGCCATAAGCTCAGATCTGCCTCCCTGACAGGGAATTTGTAAGAGGGACAAATTGCCTGGTGATTGGGTAGTGTGGCTCTACAGTTTCCGTGTTTCTTTTGGGAGGAAGGAGTTATATTGGGTGCAGAGAATTTTGAACCTGTTATGTAACTGGCTAGATGAGCAGGCTGCTTTTGTGAATATCCATGTGAAAAGCAGATTCAGAACAGTAAAAAATGGAAGATCTAGAGGCTTTTCCTGAAAGATGAGAACTTTGTGATTTAGGGAATGTGTGTCCAAGCCTTGGTTAATTTCAGACCTCAGTTGTCTTTTTTGTTGTTGTTGTTATTGTTCCTTAATCTTGAGGTACTAGGATGACAACCACTCTGGCTACATTCTAGGAACCAGGTATACAATGAGGCCTAAGTTTTGGGTTGGATAGGGGAAAAATCATTAATGAAAGGCAAGTGTTTCATTGGGGCAATCAAAATAGATAAGCATTAACTAGACTAAGAAGGATCATTATAAACTAGGGGGCAGAGCATAGAAAGGAACTTAGCGTAGTAGGAAGCCAACTGAGATGTGAAAATGGGAAAGAAGACCAATCAAAGGCCAGCAGATGGGACTCCCATGAGTGACTTTGCTAGTTTTAAAGTCTTGGGCATTCCTAATTCTACTTGTTGAGTAGAAATAGCTAGAGTAGACTCTTTCTTTTGTTTGGTCCTGGGGATCAAACCTTGGACCTTGTGCTTGTGAGGCAGATGGCAGAACCACTGAACTAAATCCCCAGGCCATGGAGTGTACTCTTTGTGAGTCTCTTCTTTGTAAAAAGTGTCTAGGACAGTTCTATTACCCAACGACACAAAGGCCAGAGATTCCATCATGGTCCTGCAGGCCTTTTTATTTTCAGGAGTCTTTTTATTTTGGGGACTCATAGGCCAACTGCACACACAACATCAGTTGTTGCAGTCTTGTCAGTGTGAGTTAAGTCCTTCTAAGAAAGATGGGTGAAGGAGTGCAATCATCTTTGTTCTTATTTTTCTGAAAAGTAATTCAAGATCAGTTAAATAGTTCGTGACAATATTTAGGATGAGAGACTCTTTTCTGGTTTCCAAAACTATCAAATATTTGGGTGATCCTACTTAGCCACGATTTGGTTTTCCCTGAGTTTTGATGTAAATGCAGCAACTCTGCTATTCTTGCTTGCTTTACCAGCAAGTAAAGAGTATTCTGGTTATCAAGAAGTACATGGCCATTTTTAAAGACAAAAATGATCATGTAAAGGTACGAGATCCCAATGATGAATGTAACTGTACTGTATACTTAAAAAGTGCCAATAAACTCAATAAAAAAGAAAAAGACAAAAATGAGGGATGTCATATAAGAAATTCTGAATAACATTCCTTGACTACAATGATTAATGACAGATAAATATAACACTGCCTGGCCAGGAAATCCAGGTAAAAATGTATGCTAAAAACTTTGAACTAAAAGGCAGTTAGTTAATTTAATAGTTTTAGTTTGTGTAAACACTTATCTGTAGACTCTTTTGAATAGAATTCTTTGGGAGAATTTATCATACAGACATAGCTTGAAACATGTAGGTGACACAGAGAAACAAAGATCTTATAGCTTTTATCTTAATAATGAGAGAATGTAAAGTCTATGTAAAGAGTTGGATCCAAATTATATTCATAACCAAGTAAAATGAGTTATTTCTTCTGGCTAAACTATAGTATAACACTTTTCATAAAATTAAGGCTTAAGTAAGGCTTAATTAAGGCTTCAGTAAGCATTCACCCAAATCTTTCATGTAAAGCAATTCCCATAGTTCCTTGTTAAAAACAAAAACTTTCATCCCCCCTTACACTTCCAAACAACTGTGAATAATCAACATTTAAAATAGGCAGGGAGTCTATGGCCATACCACCCTGAACATGCCCCATCTCATCTAAAATAGGCAGGGGCCGGGGATTTAGCTCAGTTGTTACTCTGCCTGCCTCGCAAGAGCAAGGACTCAAATTCAATCCACAGTACCAGAAAAAGAAGGGGGAGGGAGAAAAAATTAATTAATTACACAAAGCTACAGCCTTTCCATGTTAATTTTTCTTTTTCTTTTCTTTTCTTTTTTTTTTTTTTTTTTTTATTTTTTTTAAGAGTTATATTCTTAGTTTTATTTTTTTTTTTTTTTTTTTTTTTGGTAACAAGGATCAAACTCAGGACTGTGCTTGCGAGGCAGGTGGCGGTACCACTGAACTAAATCCCTGGCCTCCGTATTAATTCTTAAACTATGGTTGTTGTAGATTTACTGCAAGAATGTTGACAAAAAAAATTCTAAATTAGGTATGCCAGTAAAACAAAATATTAAACTAGATATGCAGAACCAAAAATGAATTCAGCAGAAAGGGAGTATAAGATGGATGCTGCAATGAATTCAATATTAAAAAGCAGAGGAGAAATCCACATCAAAGTGGGGAGGGGTAGATCAGTACAGGAACCCTTGCCAAAACTCTTCTTTAGGAATCCAAGAACAGTTTGCCTTGATGGGCATCTTAGTTGCTTTTCTGTGGTTCCATTTGAAAGCACTAAAAGGTTTGCCATCATACCTGACACCTGAAGTTAAAGGGGAAGAGGTATATTTGGCTCACAGTTTGTTAGAGGTTTCAGTCTTTTATTGGCTGGCTCCATGGCATGGTGGCAAGGCAGAGTGACATTGCAGAGGAGAAACAGTTCACTGTAGGCAGAGGGTAGCAAAACAAGCAAGGGGCCTTAGTAGCTTATTTCTGCTACTGGGATTAGAGCAGTGCTAAAGCAATCATTGGACTGATTTAGCAATCACACACCCTTAATCCTAGCATCACACACACTAGATTCAGTCGCCTCTAAAAAAAGCCCCACCTATGACCACACAAGGCTTTTGGTGGACATCTAGACACAAACTATACAACAATGGGTTTGAACTAAAACCTGTGCCAGGATGTCTCCAGGACTCATCTTGTGAGAGACTTATCTACTGGCCCAGACAGGTGCTCAGGAATACTTCAGGCCTATAGGGATCCCTTTCTAGAATCACCAAAGGGCTAGACATCCCCACCTTTTTTTTCTCTGTGCAATTTATTTTTTTTAATTGAGTTTATTGGTACATTTTAGGTATACAGTTAGACATCCCCTTTCATGAGTCTATGAACAACCTGAACTCCCAGGAGTGTAAGATAGTTCAAATTCCACGCTGACCACTCCATTATGTGCACCTCTCAGATGAGCTGTTGGAGTTTTTTCCAACCCAGGAACAGGGTATGTTCTGGGACGGTTCTGTATGAGGCCACTTAACATTGTGGATAAGCTACCCTGACACCTCCATCAAGACCCTAGTACCTAGGAGGACAGAGTGGGCTGAAGGGAGCATTTCTGGTGTCTTCAGAGTCCAAAATACCTTAATGCAGGTAAACTTTTAGTAGAACTGTCTCTGCTGTCACCAAATCCCACAGTTTCTATAATATAAATAAAATAACTCAGAGTAATAGGCAAAAGGACGAATAAAACAAACCAGAGTGCACTTCCAAACCAAACAACTGATAACCAGCCCATGAGTGAAACATTCTGCCTCGAACTCACATTTCAGAGACTAGACTGCACCAGGACTCCCAAAAGAATTATCTCACTTGTGAAAGGAACAGTTTATGCCCCTAAACTAGAAAGGTCATTCAAAACACCATCCCCTTAGTAAGCTTGCTTGTCCAGAGACATTTTCTGCAAAAATAAAGTTGCTGAGGGTTAGCAGCACCATAGCAGGAAGGCAGGTTCAGGTAGCTCAGCATTCTAGACCTGTGGTGGTGAACCTGTGGCACAAGTGCCACAGCACCCTGTTATCATTGAAAGCACTAAAAGGTTTTCCATCACTGTTCTAGATTAATATTAATCCAGGTGAACACTAAAGGTCAACAGCCAGAGCCACATCTGTGGCCAAAGGGCCACCGAGCGTTGGGCAGATGGTTAATGGAGTCTAAGTGCCATCTGGGTCACCAGAAATTTTTATCAAGCAAGGGCTCTCTGCCCAGAGTGCAGAGAAGCCAATTCTGTAGTACTAGGTTTTTGCAAAAAATAAAAGGTTTTGTTGCACAACTGATTGGCAAGGAGGCTAGGTGTTATAAGCTCAAATCTCCCTCTTTGATCAGTTAGTGGTGTGGAGAAGTTGCTTGTTGCTTGGATGGCATATGCCTTTTTACAGATTGTATGTTTCTCAGGAAGATTTTGAGCTTGTGATGTTATTGATTCACGAATGTTTCAAAAGTAGATTCCAAACTATAAGAATAATTAACAGATCAGGAGGCTTTTCCTGAAAGATGACTAAAAATTTGTTATTTAAAGATTTTATGCCCAGGTGTGTCCAGGCCTTAGCCAATTTTCCAGCCTAGAGAAAAGAATGAAGCAAATTGTAACTTTAACCTTAGTTCCCTGACTGGGAGCTTAAGAGATGCTGGGAAAAAGTAAGTGAGAAAGTGCCAGTAACTCCAATCACAGCAGTAGACTGGAAGTTCTAACTATGGGAGAATTCCACAGGACTTACAGGCAATCCAGTTTGGAGAGCTGGCTGGTCTAGGAATGACTACTCTGCTCCAAAAGAAGAACTCATGGGACTGGGGATTTAGCTCAGTGGTTCCGGTGCCTGCCTTGCTAAGCGCAAGGGCCAGAGTTCAATCCCCGGTACCCCTGCAAAAAAAACAAACAAACAAAAAAAGAGGAATTCACTTTGGATTTTTTCCAATGCCTAGAACCCAAGCTACAATAACTATCACATATTATCTTGCCTTAGGAGCCAGCAATCTGATGCCTCCAGAAGTCTGAGACCGGTGCATGCCTCACTGGATAGTAGACAGATCCCTTAGCATACTGCAATTTCTGGACCAGTTGTTGTATCCACAAGCCTGAGTCCCTCTCATACTTGCTGTGTGAGAAGTGGGGAAACGTTTATCCCCAGCCCTAAATGTTGAGACTATAGCTACTCTTGAAAACTCCCAGCTTTGCTTGCACCTGTTCATCAGGAGCTGGGAAAGTTCCAAATTGAGTCCCACAATCCCAGCAACTTGGCTACTAGTGGCCCCAATCCCTATGCCCTCTGCTCTTGTCTGGAGGGAACTAGGGAAGGTCTTCTTCCCAGCCCACAGCCTTGAGACTGTAGCTACTAGTGAAAAGTCTGGTACCACCTGAGCTGCATCCTGGAGCCTGTCTCCCAGCACCACTGAAGCTCACCCAGCAAGAATTAAAGAGATCTCTTTCCCAGCCCACAGTCTTAGGACAAACAAACAAAAACCATGGCATTGCCCAGGCTTATCCCAAGGAGAAGGTCCTATGTATGTCCTGTAGTTCCAGGATTGTAGCTACCAAGGCCACAAGCTTCATTCCCACCCAGGCTTGCTCTGCATAACCTAGGGACATTCATGTCCTAAAGCTCCAGGTCCTCAGAAACCAAAGACACAAACACTCAGTACCACAAGGTTTCTTTCAAGTCTTTCACATCCAGTAGCATGGGTACCAGCACCACAAGCTCAAACATTGCCTGCACATGCCCTAGGGGAACTAGGAAAGTTCCCCATAGTCCATAGACTTGTGACCATAACTTCTGGTGCCAAAAGCCCTGATGTTGCTTGTTCATCCTTTGAGACTTGGAGAAGTTATCATCCGGTTCTATAGCTCCGTGAAAATGGCTGACAACACCAAAGGTCCCAGTATTAACTGTAGTCACCTCACAGGAACTAGAGAAGTTCCCCCTTTGCATTCTGCAATTCATAATTACAAATGCTACAGATATGAGCCTCATCTCTGCTCGCATGTGGCTCCAGAACTGTGGCTTCCAATGCTATAGACCCAAGTATCTCTTGCATTCATCCTGAAAGTCTAAGGAAAAGTCTTCATATACTGTGGGTTGGGGACTGTAGCTGCTGACACTATAATCCTTGCTGTCACCATCACTTGCCCTGACCAACCTGAGGAAAGTCCTCTCCCTATCCTGCATTACCCTGACTGTAGCAGCTGCTACCACAAGCCTTATGCCATCAGTGATTGACTCCCTGTTGAGCCTGGGCCACATACTTTGGAGGCCTATGTTCACATCTTCATGGATGGCAGCAGTCTAGACTGAGGTACTCATAGGTACTGCTGATATCAATCAAAGATGAAACATCACACAGAGATTGAACCTAAGGCCTTGGCACTAAGCTATATCCCCAGTCCCCCTCTTTCCTTTTCAGACAGGATCTTGTTAAGTCACTAAATTAAAGAACTAACTCCAATTCTTCTTAGACTATTTCAAAACATGGAACTGGAAAGAGCTTTGCCAAACTCTGTTTTACAAAGCCAGCACTACCCTGATATAAAAACTGACAAAGATACAATCAAAAAAGAAAACTATAGACTCATACCCTTCACGAAGATTTAAAACTTGGTAATACAAAACTAGCAAACAATTCAACAAAGAAAAAACAAAAAATAGAAAACAAACTTAAAAGCTCATACACTATGATCAAGTGGTATTCATCCCAGATTTCAAGGATGTTTAACATATACAAATCAAACATGATACAACTCATCAACAGAATGGGCAAAATCTATTATTATTATGCCAAAAGATGCAGAGAAATCATTCCATAAGATTTAACCTCCCTTCATGATTAAAACTCAGTAAAGCCAGATGTAGTGTTACATTCCTGTAATTCCAGTAATGCAGAGGCTAGGGTAAGGGGATAACAGTGAATTCAAGGTTAGCCTGGGTTACCTAGTGAGACCCTGTCTCAAAAACCAAAAAAACAAAGAAAAATTCTCAGTAAGTTAGGTGTAGAGTGAACATATTTAAAGTAGTAAAGGCTACATATGAAACACAGCTAATAGCATCCTGAGAACTAAGGATACTGCTCAGTGGAAGGCCTGCCTTATATGTATAAAACCCTGGGTGCAATTCCCAGCAATAAACAAAAAATTATACGGATTGGGAAAATTAATTGTTCCCTCTATCATCAGGAACAAGACAAGGATGTCACTTCTGACACTCTTAATGTAGTTACTGGAACTTTTAGTAAAAGCCATTAGGCAAGATAAAAGGCATCCAAATTGGAAAGAAGTTAGATTATCCATTTTGCTGATGATATAATTTCATACAGAGAAAAACCTAAAAATTCTATCAAAAACTGTTAGAGCTTAAAAAAAGATTTAGTAGTTTTAAATACAAAATCAATATGCAAGAAAGTAGCATTTTTATACATCAATGATGAATTTGCCAAAAAATAAATTAAGAATGCAATCATAGCTACTAAAAATAAAAATATTTAAGAATAAATTTAATCAAATGAAAGAACTCTACAATTAAAATTATAAACCATTGATGAAAGTATTAGAAGACACCAAAAATGGAAAGATATCCCATGTTCATGAATACAAAAAATAACTTTGATAAAATGTCCATACTATTCAAAATGATCTGTAGGCCTTGTGCAATTTCTAGTAAAACACCAGTGACTTTTTTTCACAAAAATAGAAATAATCCTGAAATTCATATGGAACCACAAAAGAATTAGATAGCCAACAATGATCCTGAGCAAAACAAAACAACCCCACCTATGACCCACAAAGCTCAAGGCATCACAATACCTGACTTCAAATATACTACTACAAAGCTACAATAACCAAAACAGCATAGTATTGCCATAAAAACAGACATATGGACCAATGGGACAGAAGAGAGAACCCAGAAATTAAGTTTGTATAGCCAACTTATTTTTGACAAAAATCACAACATACAGTGAAGAAATTCTCTTCAATAAGTAATACTGATAAAATTGGATACACACATACAGAAGAATGATCCCTTCCCCTCATCATACACAAAAACCAACTTGAAAAACATCAAAGACCCAAATATAAAACCTGAAACTATGAAATACCATAAAAAAAGAAGAAATACTTCAAGTCATCGATATAAGCAGTGATCTTTAAAAATAAGACCCCAAAGGCACAGACAGCAAAAGTAAAAATAGACAAATGGAATTGAATCAAACTAAGAAGCTTCTGCACTGCCAAGGAAATAACTGAGTTAAAAGACGAGTTGCACAATGAGAGAAAATATTTGTAAACTATTCATCTGACAAGCGATTAATATCCAGCATAGATAAAGAGCTGAGAAAGCTGAACATCAACAAAAAAATCCAGTTTTAAATGGACTAAGAGTGAAGAAGACATGAAAAAACAAGATAAAAATGGCCAACAAATAGATGAAAAAGTGCTCAATCTTACAAATCAAAACCACAATGAGATCTCTCACCTCAGAATGTTGTTATCAAAAAGACAAAAAATAGTGCTTGTGAGGATGCTGAAAAAGGGTGACTCTCATACACTGTTAGTGGGAGTGTAAATTAGTATAACTCTTATGAAAAACAGGATGGAGCTTCTTCAAGAAACTGAAAACTGAACTACCATATGACTCATGGAATTACCCAGTGATTCCACAACTGAGTGTATGTCCAAAGGAGATTCAGTGTTTACACCAAAAAAACATTTGTACTCCCTTGTTTGTTGAACCACCATTCACAATGGATCATGGTGGAATCAACCTAGTGCATCAGTTGGATAAAGAAAAAGATCAGATTGATACAGAAAATGCAGTCTATATAAATAATAAAATAATATTCAGCCATAAAAAGAATAAAATTCTGTCATTCACAGCAACATAGATAGAACTGGAGGACATCATGTTAAGTGAAATAAGGCAGACAGAGAGACAAGTACTGCATTTTCTCACTCATTTGTGGAAAATAATAACACACATATTACACACAATCTTACCGAAGAGAAGAATGGAATGGTGGTCCCTAGAGATTGAGAAGGGCAGGCAGGTAGGAAGGGGAAGGAAAGAGTTCAATAAGAAGCACCAAAAGCACAGAGAAGAGGAATTAGGTCTGGTTTTGCTATAGCACAGTAAGGTAACTGTTGGTTAAAATAATTTATGATATATTTCAAAATTATTAGCTGAAGGGCTGCGTGGCATCGCACCTACCTTGCAAGCACAAGGTCCTGAGTTCAATCTTCAGGACAAACAAAAAATTATTAGATGAATATAAAATTCCCAGCACATAAAAATAGAGTACTGAAAAAAAAAGAGTACTGTTTGAAAAGTGCTTGTTACCAAGATTTAATTATTACACATGGTTTAAATATCTAAATAATATACTGTAATGTACCCTATAAAGATGTACAAATATGTGTTTCAATAATAAAGTAGGAGCCTGGCATGGTGGCTCATACCTATAATCCCAGCACTCTGGTGCAGAAGAGTCACAATTTGAGGCCTTGCCTGGTCAAGTTAACAGCTTGGTGATGCCCTGTCTCAAAATAAAAAAGTAGAAAGGAGGCTGGGGAAGTAACTCAGTGCAAAGACCCTGGATTTAATGGTTCAATAGCCAATACCACACACAGGTCAGTATAATTAGATTTATAAGCTCTGGCCTAGTTTAAGGAAATCATTCTTTTCCCACATCCTCAACATCAATCAAGTTGATTTGTTCAATTTGTAATATATGAGCTGTATACGTAATTTAATTCAGTATTTGTTATAATTTTTAGGTGTAGAAAGCTAAGCACTAAGTAAATACAAAACTTATATCCTTAGCCAAATTCAATTTACCAAGTAATTATTTGATGTCTACCAGAGGCAAAAGACAATGGAGGATTCAAAGAAGAACACAAATGAATATAAGGCTTAATTCCTGCTAAAAGCACCTAACCAACAAAGCTCTATAAATAATGCAAAGGAAGAAAAAAATTACTTCAGAGATAAACTGTCTTATTTCACAAACTGGTACTCTGCTTTGAAAAACAATCCATAAATTGTACCTGCAGTCTTCAGAATCCAATTAGATTTTTTGGAGTCTAAAAGATGATAGTTGAACATATCTTAGTCCCCTGACCAGCTGTATCAGTGTCAGTTGGGGTCACTTACAAGAAACATGAATTTGTGGACCCAACCCCTAGCCTTACTGTGAAACTCAGGGGGCTTGGCAATCTGTATTGTAATAAATCTTCAGGTATTTTAATTCAGACTGAAATTTAAGACCCACTAGTTTAGGAAAACAACAACAGCAACTTATTTTAGCTATGTGTAAGATGGAGACAAGACCGGGGATTTAGCTTAGTGGTTCCACTTCCTGCCTTGCAAGCGCAAGGTTCCAAGTTCAATCCCTGATACAAAAAAAAAAAAAAAAAAAAAAGATGGAGACAAATCTATGGAAAATAAGCAAATGCTAAAACATTTCTCATATATTCCTTTGGGGAAATGACAAACAGAGTGGCTATTTTGCTGAAATGACTCTCAACAAGAATATAGCAAGAGTCCTAAAGAGTGATGTTCATGTACATATCATGCAATTATGTACATAGTTGTCTTTTTATAGTATTTCATGCCAACAGAATATTTTTATTTTTGAATTGTAAATCACATGTTTTCCCTTTATTTCTTGTCTTCTTTTTATAAATCACATATTTTACATGTAAGTGGAATTTTCTTCATAAAGTAAAACAGCGACTTTTAAACAACATCTGTTTTGTTAAAGGGAGTACTTGGCTAACTTAGTTATTCGGTGTCATTGGATGATTAATAACTAAATATTGGGCACGTATAAACTTTACCACTAAAAATGAAAAAGACATGTACACCTCATGCTGCAGAAATGCAAAGATGGTACTTCTAAAAGTTACTACAGCCTTTATTTTACTCAGTAGCTTTTAAAACTCACCAAAGGAGCTGCAAAAGCCTGGGCTTCTCTGCAAAAACTTAAGAGGTTACAGATACTTTCTTTCTTTTCTTTCTTTCTTTTTTTTTTGAATGGGGCATTGAACTCAGGACCTTTCATTTGCAAGGCTGGCATGGTGCCACTGAGCTAAATCCCGGCCTGTTACAGATATTTTCTAATCCCACACTCTTCACTTCTGGTTTCCTCCCAGTCCTCCCTGAGCCTACCTACTGTTTCTTTCCCCCATGAAATCTTTCTTGCTCAAGGTGCATCTCAGAGCTGTTGAGAACATGACTGAGTAAAATTTCTTTAAAAGAACAACTTACCTTGTTATTGCTGACCTTCAAAATTACAGAAAGCTGCTGGGAATTAGCCATACTGAGGAAGCTTGCAACTTAAATAACTCCATCCCCACACACTCACATTGAGGCCTTCACAGCTCCAAGTCTAAACTACTCAGTTATCATACTTTAGCATCCTTCAGGAGCACCCTTATGAACAAGAATGTAGGTTGATGTTGTCTATGGCATATCCCCAAAAAGTCCCCAGAAACCTAAGAAATCCAGGAATCCAAAGGAGCTAAGACTAGATACATTCTATTACTATAATTACTACTATAATTGTGTGCATTCAGGCCCAGGCCCACACAGTGCTGGGGTCCAAACCCAGGGCCTCACACATGCTAGGTAAGTGCTGTACCACTGAGCTGCATCCCCAGCCTAGCTATTAGGATACATTTTGGTTGGGAAAATTTAACATCTTTGTGTGGGAGATCTTAAAAGCCAGTCGGGCTGACCTTGTTCAACAGAGGAGAAAACCGAGACCATCCTGGATCAAATGCAGCCACCATTATCCAAGATGCCCTAAAGAGCAAGCGCATGCAGCAGACATACACAGCTTAGAAAGGAAGAGCTGGATGAGGATGATGGGGACCTGAAGAGGACTCAGGGAAGTGACATCAAGAGCAATTTGGCCTGAAGCTGTCAAGGCACAGGAAGCAGCGGCTCACAAATTTTTCTGTGTGCAAAAATTGCCTGAAATGATTTTTTAAGTGCAAAATCTTTAGTCAGTCCAGAGGCCTAGGAGGCTAGTTCCCTTATAACCACCTCCCCAGTGCCTCTGACATCACTCAGCATCTCTTGCAATTAAGGTAGTCAGATAAGTAAGCTCTTACCAATAGGATATGAGCCTAAGTAATATATGCCACTTCCAAGGGACATCCTCAAAAGAAAGTTACATGCCTCCTCTTTGTTTCTTCTTTTTTGAGACTGGAATGCAGATGGATGGAGGGCATCCAACTCATTCATGAAGATGACAACAACCTGGGAGATGGGAGAACAAAAAAACAGAAGAAACCAGAGTCTCACAGACCGTTCCTTGAAGCAAAGCAGCCCAACTTTCTGGGCTAGTTGTCTGTGACAGTAACAAGACATCCTAGCTGATAAATCACACAATGCTTGTAAGGCAGTTATTAGCAGCTCTCCTGCTGAGTCTTCCTAAAGCAGCTGTAAATTACATCTGTTTTGAAGAGCTCCTGAGAAAGCAAGTCTGTGGGGAATCACAAGCTGCCACCTTTCAGTTCCTTCTACCCTACAACTGCTGGCATCCTCAGACCTACCTCTCAGCCCCTCAGGCATGCCTCTCTTAGGATGTGGCCAGGTAGAACTTATCACTGCTTTCTACCTTTGCCCACACTGTGGTCATTTATTCATTTGTTTCACTATTTGAAGGGCTCTTCTCACGTGGTGGTCACTATTTTAGGCACTGAGGAAACAACAGTAAACAAGAGAGACACAAACCTAGTTCTTCCAGGAAAGCGATATTTTAGAAAGACAGGAAAGACACAGTACACAAGATAATTCCTGAAAATTAAAGAGTAAAACAACAACCTTGCAAGTGCAAGGTCCTGAGTTTGATCCCTGGTACCATAAAAAAAAACCCAAAAAACAAAAAAACCAACCCTGAAATTCATCTTCATATGACTATAAAACTACATAGGAAAATAGTCTCAATCACATTTCTGATTATCTTATTTAAGGAGGCCTCTGAATGGAGATGCATTTTCTTCACTAGCATGCCTTCAGTGAGAATTGGTTCCATGAACACCTAAAAGCGCTAAGGGTAAGAAATATAGAGAACACATGGATAGTTGTTCAACACTAAGAATAACTGGCCAATGTATTCATCATAAAAATTCAAACGAAAAACACACGAAATAATTTAAGGGCTGCACAATCCTCATCCTTCATAATGAACTACTTTTAACATTGGATTCATTCATTCAATCAAGATGTCTTTTTATTTCCTGCAATGTACCCAGCCCTGTCCTAGATGCTGAGTATACTGGATATGGTTATGCAACAGTTTGAGCCTCTCTCTCTCAAAGTTTATGTATTGGAAACTTAATTCCAAGAACAATAATGTTGAGAGGCAGAACCCTCAAGAAGTGGTTAGGCCATGCAAACTTGGCTCTCATGAATTAATTGTCATCACAGGAATGGGTTCATCATAAAAATGAATTTGGCCCCTTCTTACCTCGAACAAGGGGTGGTCAAAATATACAGTGAATGGCCAGGGATTTAGCTCAGCGGTTCGGTGGCCTGCCTTGCAAGCACAAGGACCTGATTTCAATCCCCGTTACCCACCCCCCCAAAATATATATACAGTGAATGTTTATTAAAAATATATTATATTGGGCTAGGGATTTAGCTCAGTGGTGCTGCACCTGCCTTGAAAGTGCAAGGTCATGAGTCTGATCCCTGATAAGGTGTGTGTGGATGATGTATTACATTAAAACATACATTGCCATTAATCCCCCTCAAAATACACCCTCTCACTTTGAATATACTTATCCTGCCAACTTTCTTAAGCAGTTCTGGAAATTCTGTTTCATGAGTATCTTTACAAGATGCTATCAAAAATATGGTAGATACTGGTGCCAAGTGCCATCCAGCAGAAAAGTAGGCATTCTGGTATGCCCTCGTCCATCTCATTCACCAGATCTGGCACTGTGTGAGTCTGACTCTTCTCCAAACTCAACATGACCACGAAAAATAAACACTCTGTATCATTCAAGACATCAAGGACTCCATAATAGCACAATTCTTGTGCTCTGGCCCGTTTGCCTTTCACCATGGGATGATGCAGCATGAAGATGCTCTCTGGAGGCCAGCCCCTTGATCTTGGATTTCCCATCCTCCAGAACTGTGAAAAATACATTTATTCAGAGTAAGTCACTAAATCTGTAGCATTCTTTCATAATAGGATGTAAGATTGCCAACCTCATGTGGCTTTCAGTTGTGAGGGGGAACAGAGTCAGAGACAGAGGGACAGAGATAGAGATAGAGACAGAGACAGAGACAGAGACAGAGAGAAACTCCCCAGTTTGTATCTTGCCTTTACTGCACCAACTTATGTGATTTCAGACAAATTACTTAACTCCTGGAGACTCAGTTTCCTCATTTGAAAAATGAGGTACAGTAATTGTCCATAACTCATACGGTTGTTATGGAGATTAAAGCATACAATACAGAGTAAATAACTTATAAAAGTATCTGGCACATAGCAAGTACTCAATAAAAATTTGCTACTATTGCTATATGAGTACAATGAATGTTTGATTTTTATATAAGAAGTATTATATTTTAGATTTAGTACTGTTGTGGTCTAATTCTTGAGCCCTTTCGGTAACATTGCTCTATTGCCATTTTAAAACAATGTGAATGTCTTGGTTACTTTTCTCACTGCTGAGACAAAATACCACTCAAAATTAAAGGAGAAGAAGTTTTTTGGAGCTCACAGTTTGTAGAGAATTCAGTCCATAATCAGCTGGCTCCAAAGCAGGTTGGCACGAGAGATGGGCATCATAGAGGAGAAATAGATCATGGCAGGCAGAAAGCAGCAAAGCACTAAAGTAGCAAGCAGCAGGCAACAACAACAGCAACTCTCTTTCTGTATATTATATTTTATCCAGGCTACCTGCCCTTTGGGCTTTCCCATTATCCACACCCAGAACTATGCAAAACAAATCAGTGGACAAATTTGGTAATCACACATCCATCACACTCTCTATATCTAGCCACCTCTGAGACACCCTACCTATGACCACATGAGGCTTTGGGAGAGGAGCTCATCTAGACACAAGCCATAACAATGAAGTTTATCATTTCAACTACTTTATCCATTATCTGAATTTAGCCTATGAGTGAGTATTGTACGCTGTCATAGACTGAATGCTTGTCTCTCCCACCAAATTCGTACGTTGAAATCTTAAAGCCCAGTGTGATGTTAGATAAAAGGAAGTAAGGCCTTTGGGATGTAAATAGATCATGACAGTAGAAGCCTCACAAATGGGATCAATGCCCTTATGGGAGACTCCGAAGAATCCTGTCATCCTCTTTCTGCCACATATAGCTGTAACATATAGTTGGCTGTTTGAAACTTGGACTTGGGGCCCTCACCAAATCTCTAATGTTAGAGTCCCAGCCTCTAGAATGAAGAGGAATGTTTTTCTTTTGTTGAGAGGCCACCAGTCTATTTTACTTTACTATAGCCGCCCAAACAGACTAGGATATGTGCAAAAGTTTTGATGGATGCATTTTTTCTGGAGGGTAGATTCAAAGTAGAGATGAATTCTAAAAAAATTCATAATCCAAAAGTAGTTAAGAATTATGAATTAAATGAACCAATCTTTGACCTTAACTTTATAGTTCAGTCTCTCCAGCTGTGTTTAATTAAAACATTCTTCTCTCCATCATAAACTGTGAAAGCTTTCTAGAAAACACAGACAAAAGCAGGAGCATAGAACCCTAGCTGACATTACTCATTTTAAAATTAATAGTTCCATTGTACTTCCAGCTTCTCAGTGGAACAGGTCTGATGGTCAGCCTCTTAGGTACACTTTAGTATAGTTAATCCCTAAACACCTTTTTCATTCCAGGCTTTAAAAATCTGAGTTTCTGTATCCTTTCCTGATAAGGCTTATTTCTTTTCCTCTGCAAAGATGTCTCCTCATTTAGACATCTTCCCCTTTATATCATGTAAATCATCACTCTTAAGATACATATGCTCCATTAAATACCTGCAAAGCACCCTCTAAATGTGCTCTCAACCCGAAAATTTGATACTGCTATCTATATAGTCCAAATTTATGATTTGAAAAGTGTATTCTTTGAATAACAGTGATTTTAAAATTAAATAGTCACAGAAAATATTTTTAAAGGGGAAATTGTAACTGCCTATTTTGATTCTTGAGGATTTGGGTTCTGAGATTCACAGAAGCAAAAAGACCACATAGGGAATCTAGGAAAATCACTCATGTAAGATCAGTTTCCCCATTTATAAGCAGGAGAAATTAAGATGTTTCCAAAATATAATTCCTTAGGACAAATCTCTTGTGACTGATGAGAAGCCTTAGGACTCTCTGCGTAGATGAGGTGTTCTGCCTCTGTCCCTCTCATATCCTGATCTCCTCTGCAAACCACTGACCTGTAGTCCCTTTCACTTCTGCTATGAGTCTGAACCCCACAAATTTACAAGCATGACTCATGTCTCTCAAGACCGTGGGTATTAACACAGCATTTGGATATGAAATATTGAGAAAGGGAAATGGAATAAAACAGTAGAGTGGGGTGAACCACAGAAAGGACAGGACCCATGGGGAGCTTCCCCTTAAAGATTTACCCTAAGCCAGGCCTTATCTCTGAGAAAGCTAGAGCTTTAGTGAAGAACCCTTCCTTGTCAGAGCAATTAATGCTGTTCTATGTCATAGTCTACTGGGCATATAATGGAAAAGGACTTCAGACTCATCACCTGCCAACTAATTGTACGAATTTCAGTAAATAATGTAACTCCATTGAGGCTCAGTTTCTTTGTATGACAGTATATTATAGAAGTCAGCTGTTGTGGCTGCCTTGATGTCCTGAACTGATTAAAAAATTTACCTTTCAAAGTCATTTTGACTTTGAGAAAGAACCAGAAATCACAGAGTGTTGATTCGGTCAGTGAGGTTGATAGGGACACACTGTTATGTTTTCAATGTCCCATCTTTAGGGCGGCACTCAGCAGCAACATTCACCATTTTTTTAATCATACCTTGTAAAGATACTCATGATAGAAGACTTCAAATTATGGGTTTTTTTTTTCATAAAGTAAAAGAATTACAAAAAGAAAGAAAGTGGCATGAATGGTGAAATACGTGTGTTCAAAATAAGGGAGTATTCTGAGAGGGATTGATGATGATGTGTCCTTTACTACAACAAATTTTAAAATTTAAACATTCACTGTAAATTTCCATCACACTTCATAACAACCCCTGTAGCGTGCTGTATTCTGCAGGACAGGAATTCACAAAGGGCCCAGTGGGGTGTGGCTTATATTCTCCATTCTGGGAGTGACTCATTTGAGGTGTGATTCAAATGTCTGGAAGCTAGAATCCTGGAGACTGCTTTACAGACACATTTGAGTAGAAGGAATTGAAGTCTGAGCTCAGTTGAGTCTGTCAAGTAGATCACTCACTTGTGGCTTCCCCATGTGGATTTGGCTTCACACAACATGGTGGCTGGGTTCCGAGAGTGAATGTCTTGAGATTGAGCCTCTAGAGGGTAAGCATCCCCAATAATAATGGCCTTTTCATACCTTGTCAGAAAAGACACATAGAGACAATTTTGTTGTATTTTGTTGACTACAAGCAGATCACTAAGACTAGCCTAAACTGAAGAAAATGAGCTCACATTGCAAGTAAATAATTTCTGTTGCCACCATCTTTGGAAAAGTACAATCAGCCACAAACTACACTGTGGCAATGACAGTTCACATCCCTTCCCTATACAAACAGATACCTCCTTCAAGATTCTCCAAGTCTCATCCATTATTACATCAGCTCAAAGTCGATATTTTGTCATCTAGTCAGGTTCCAGTGCTTATGAGGTTTCTTAGGTACAGTCAAGTACAGTTTCTGGAGATCTGAAGACCTGTGAACTCGAGAGTCAAGCGGTGGCATAAGATCTTTGAGCTAGGACGAGGTAGCTGAATAGACTGACCAGCATTCACCTCCTCCTCTAGCAAGAGGAAGCGAAGTTACAGCTATATAACTTCAAATTGTCAGGAATTGCTGTAGGAGAACTCTGGGAGTCAGCAAGAGACTAGCAGTTTGTAAGATTCAGAGATCTAGGACACCACATTGTAAGAGAAACAAGATACCCCACCATCTGTCACCTTGGATCCACAGCCAGGGGAGGGGGGTGTCTCTCCTCTTTACAGGGGTAAGGATGAAAGAGAGAGTCCCGAAAACTATCAGTGCAGATTCTGGCAATGCTAACTGCTGGAGAGTTTTATAATCCTCACAGGCTTGCAGCCCACATAGATAAATAATCTGAAACCTGCTTCATAACCTTACTTTGGAAAAGGATCTCACATTATCTCCTAAAAACTCTCAGGGTGCTACAGCTAAGAGCCATCTTGATAAGGGAGCTACTTTCTGTCTGGACTGCTGTAGAGGTCAGGAACCTCTGCATATTCCCTCTCTGGGACCCCCACAAGACATTCTATGGATTGGCTCAGGGGAGTAGTTGCCTGATGTACCAAACTTGGTCCCGCAGTGTGACTCTGACTCAAGGCTATGGGACCCCTGGCACTGTAGCTATGACATAGATGGGAATGAAAGGTATCAACCTTGAGAACCAGGAGATCAGGGAGCTGGCCCTCTGAGACCAAGGGTATGACAGACAGCACGAGGACTGCAGGCAGATACCCATATGGCTCTGGCCAATCTTCTCCCTGTGCTAGGCTTAGATGCCAGTTACTGATAGGGCAGGGAGGAGCTTTGGCTTGCCCCCAAGGGTGTGCTGAGATGACCTTGAATAACTCTGTGGCTGAAGCCATTATCCCACATTCATGGCTGGGGGAGACCAAGTGCAACTTTACCTGGCTCCTACCAAGGTACTGTTCTCTGATGGGCACTACCACTGAGGCAGCAGAAAGGGACACCATGGTTCCTGCTATACCCACCCCATGTAGTTCTCATTACTGGCTTCCCCTACACCTTGTCTGACCATGCACTGGTAGCAGGACTGGGTGTGAGTGCATCAAAAGGGGTTCTTGCAGTCACCGCAACCATCCCTCCCTCTGCAGGGTCTGAGTGCACATTCCCGAGAAGTCAGAGGACAAGTGCACCAGGCCCTTCACCGATGCTGTTGCTACCAGTGCTTCACCCCTTGCTAGAAGCAGAGCTGACATCAACAATGCTTAAAGAAAATCCCATTTTCTGATAAGGGCCACCAGTCCCACAGTGGGAGTAGCTACACATCACCCCATGCCTGCAGCTGTCTGCACACCTGCCTGAATTACTAGTGTCTCTGCTCCTGTGTGGCCCACAAAAGCAGTGGGGCTCTGACGCTGATACGGCAAACATCACACCCAAACTCACTAATCACAGCTAAAGAAGCTACAGGGAAGTGATACAACAGTACTACCTAGAACAGTACTAGCGAACACAACATAACAACCACACAACCAAATACCCAAGATGCAACTTTAGGAGGAAGCTCTTAAAAACAGACCCCGTGAAAATGGTAGGGGTAGAAATTCATGAGCCAAATGATGCAAAAACCTTGGCATAGGAGCACAGAAATATGAAAATATGATACCTCCAAAAGAAAATAATAGCTGTCTAGCAGCAGATTCTAGCAGGAATTGAAATGGATGAAATGCTTGATAGAAAGATATTCAAAAAAGAATGATAATTTTTAAAAACTCAGTGAGATCCAAGAGAACACAGATGAACTTCTCCATGAAATTAGGAAAGCAATGTAGGCTATAAAGGAGAAACTCAGCAAAAAGATGGAAATTTTTTAAAAGTACCAAACAAATTTTGGAAATTAAGACCTCCAAAGTCAAAGAGAAACTTCAACAACAGAATAGATTAAGTGTAGGAAAGAATATTTCAACTTGAAGAAAACCTTTTGAAATATTCCACTGAGACAAAGGAAGACAGGGAGAAGGAAAGAAAGAAAGGGAGAGAAAGAGAAAGAGGAAAGGAGAAAGCAAGAATGAATGAATACAAGATGTTTGCAGTTAGAAAAAAATGAAAATGGGGTAGAGGAAAGAAAGGGAGATAAACAATCAGGATATGTTAAGTACATGTACCAACTCCCTTAGGTGAGTACAAAGATGTACTAATAATTTTTAAAAAAAGATACTTGGGGTTGGGAGGAGGGAAGGTAATAGAATACAAGTATTATTCACATGACTCTGAGAGTGGAAAGAATCAGGGCAACAAAAGAGAGACTATATTCTGAGAGAAAGAGGAAGATCTATGGGAAAGATCAAGATCAAGAAAGAGGGGGCAGGAAAACTAAAAACCACAGAGAAGAAGAAAGGCAACTCCAAGAAAAGTACAAAGCAGTCTCCCAACTCCAGCACTGGGAGAATGCAGGCAGCCCTGAAGATGACCACACACTGGCAGTCTTGGCTGCAGAAACAGCTTGTGGTTCTTTTAAAATCTGTTATATGAATTGGCCTGAGAAAGGCTCCTTCAGCTAACAAACTAGATAAGAAATCTAATCAGAGTGTGATAAGCAGGAGCTATCTTGAGAAGGTCCCATTGTTGGGGAATAACTACCTGGCGAACAAGAAACAGAATATTCACAATTTGAGGTTTCTGAGGACATCCTGTCGCAGTGATTGATGGGAAATAGCCATGAGAAACAGTCACAGAGAAAGGAAGGGTCTGGCAAACTTGCTGAGCAGTTTAACCAGTGGGAACCCTGGCTGTGGAGGGTAGAGAGCAGCTGGTAACCACTATGTCAGGGACTAAGAACAGTCTTGTGTGGTTAGAGTTATACCTCAAAACCCTGAGACTCAGACCAGTGCATTGCTTGGTTCCTACAGGACCCCATACCCCATGCAGAACTCAGTGTCCTATTTCCTCCCGCTGTCTAAGCATTAAGGGCTACCCTGAGGTTCACATATTTGCCACACCTGTGGATACACAGACTGAGGCACTCTGGAATGAGTGAGCACCTTCCCATCCCACATGCCACCAAAGCTCATTCAGACTAGGAGCCATCCCAAGTGCACACACAAAAAGCCTGTAGAGTGAATCTACCTTGTAGGAGCACATACCTACCCTTTAACCAGCCAGTGGGATAACTGGGACTGGGCTCAGCCTACATGCAGCACCAACCTGTTTGGTGGGAGCTGAAAGGAATTATAACAGTCCTCAACCACCTTCCCCCAAGCCTGGCAGATTCTACCACTAGAGGACCCAGAAACAAACTTCTCTAACTCAAGTACACAGCAAGAAGGAATAAGGATCTTCCCAGATCAGCATAAACGAATGGAATTCATGACCACTAAACCTGCATTACAGAAGATACTTAGAGGAATCCTACACACAGAAGAGTAAGCAAGAAAAATGCAATAGTGAGCACATAGGGAAAATTAAATCTCACTAGAAGAGTAGATAAGGAAATGAGAATTATGGAAGATATAAACATTACTAATTCAGTAAACCATAAAACACCTAAGGCAAACAAAGGAGGAAGGAATGAACTAGGTTATTCAAAAACATTCAGAAGAATGCCAATGAAGTGATAGGAAATAGTATAAACTTTTCAGCAATAACCCTCAGTGTAAGTGATATTAATTTTCTAGTTAAAAGGTGCAGACTAGGGGCTGGGGATTTAGCTCAGAGGTTCTGCTGCCTGCCTTGAAAGCACAAGGACCAGAGTTCGATCCCTGGCACCCACCCACCCACCAAAAAAAAGGTGCAGCATAATTGCATTAAAAATCAAGACCTAAAAATTTTTTGCCTATAAGAAACTCAGCTCACTGACAGAGACATGCACAGGCTGAAAATGTAAAGATGGAAAATGATATTCCAAGCAAATTGAGCATGACAAATGGAAAAGAAAAGAGATCTCAGAAGTAATATGTATAATATCTATACCAATTGATGCTCAACAAAGATGCCAAAAACATATTTTGGAGAAAAACACAAGTGCTTCAACAAATGTTGCTATTAAAACTGGATATCCAGGGGTCATGGATTTAGCTCAGTGGCACTGTGCCTGCCTTGCAAGCGCAAGGTTCTGAGTTTGATAACCGGTAACAAACAAAAGACAAAACAAAACAAAACAAAAAACTAGATATCAATATATAACACTGAAACTTGACCCCTATCTTTCACTCTGAACAAAAACCAACTAATAATGTTTGAAAACCTAATTTGAGACATGAGGCTACTAAAACAAAACAAAGGAAATGCTTTAAAACATTGGTACAGCCAATGATTCTCTGGACAAAACTCCAAACACAGAGAAAACAAAAGCAAGACTTGGTAAATAGGATTGAATCAAAATAAAAAGCTTCCTCCCAGACAAAGGAACAACAGAGTGAAGCAACAACCTACAGAACAGAACAAAATATTTCCCAACTATTTATCTGATGGAGGCTTCATATTCAGAATATATAAAGAATTCAAAAAATGTAATAATCCAATTTACTGGAACCAGTAATCCAATTTTTTAAATCTGCAAATGTTCTGAACCTCTGGAAAGTAGAAACTTCTCAAAAGAAGAAATACAAGTGGCCAATGAATGTATGAAAAAATGCTTAATATGATTAGCCATCAGGGAAATGTAAACCCAAACTGCAATGAGATGCCATTCCACACCAGTCAGAACAGCTATTATCAAAACACAAAGTAATAAGTCAGTGCACTGACTGGCAGTGTGCATCTCTAATCCCAGCACTCTGGAAGGCTGAAGCAGGAGGATTGCAAGTTTGAGCCCAGCTTAGGCAATTTAGTGACTTAGGAGGCCCTGTTTCAAAATTAAAAATTAAAAAGGGCTGGAGATGAAACTCAGTGCTGAGAGATCCTGAGTTCAGTCCCCAGTGGTACTACACATGTGCACATGTATGCACACACTTACACACACACACACACACACACACAAAACAAAAACAAAAGGAAGGAAGAAAACCACAAGTGCTGGCAAGGACATGAGAAGAAGGAACTTACACATTGGGAATTAAAATTAGTACAGCTAGTATACAAAAAAAAAACAAAAACAAAAGGAAGGAAGAAAACCACAAATGCTGGCAAGGACATGAGAAGAAGGAACTTACACATTGGGAATTAAAATTAGTACAGCTAGTATGAAAAAACAGTATGAAGATTCCTCAAAAAACTAAAAATTACCATTTGATCCAACTATCCCACTTTTGGGTATCTATCCAAAGGAAATGAAATCAGAACACCAAATAGATACCTGCGTATCCAGGTTTGCTACAGCACTATTCACAATAGGGAAGATAAAATTGGTCTAGTTTTGGGCTGGGGATTTAGCTCAGTGGCATTGCACCTGCCTGGGGAGCACAAGGTCCTGAGTTCAATCCCCTACCAGTAGTGGGGTGGGGTGAAATCAGTCTAGGTTCCCATCAACACATGAATGGGTAAAGGAAATGTGGTATATATACCCAAAGAGTATAGATGTAAAGTCAAATGAAATTCTGTCATTTGCAGCAAAATGTATGAACTAGAGGTCATTATGTTAAGTGAAATAAGCCAGACACAGGAAGTCAAGTATTTCATGTTCTCTATCATATGCAAAAAGTAAAAAAAGTCAACCTGATGATTGATAGTGATTATTAAGATTAATAGTGATTATAAGGGCTGGGGAATTTGTAGAGAAAGGGAGGAGGGTGGTAAAAGTATATACTGTATGTGTGGAAACATCACATTGAACTTAATACATACAATTAATAAGTGTTAAGGAAATGAGGGGAAAGAAGGAAGGAAGGGGAGTTTGGGGAGGGAAAGGGGATGAAAACAGGAATTAAGATGTGTTATGTACAAGTACCAACTCCACACAAGCAATGTGAACATTATATACTGTAAATATGTTTAAAAAAAAGAGGAAGTTCATCAAGATAGGGTGGAGGAGAAAGGAAAGGTAAGGGGATAAAAAAAATTTGATTATGCATTATGGTTATAATTAATTTATATATTATACATATACTTTGATTATGTATTATGTGCATAATTAATTGGATGTTTAATTATGTGTTGTGTACATGTACAAATTTCCCACAAGGAATGTAAACATTATGTACTACCAACATGTATAAATAAATAAATAGGTCCTTGACAGACCTAGAATCAATCTGAAATACTCATGTTAAATTTTAGCTAAAATTTGGAAACAGCCCAATTGCACATCAACTGGAGACTGGATAGATAAGATGTGCTTTGTTTTTATAAAATGGATACTACTCAGTCATAAAGAATGAGAAACCAGAGATATTTATAACGAAATGGTTACATATTGAGGCCATACTCTTTTTGTGAGGTAGGCAGTGGCACCACTGAGCTAAATCTCCAGCCCGAGGCCATACTCTTTAAGTGAAATTAATAAGACACACATGTGTAAATACCAAATAGTTTCTCTGTTGTGTAAAACTGAAAGTGTAAATAAGGATCGAAATGTATAATTGATATTGTGTTATATGAAGAAAAAGTCTAAAAGAGTAGAGAAAGTGGGAGGGGTAGGGCAAAGGTAAAAGGGAAAGGAAAAAATATGTAAAAAGCAAAAACATGGGAACAATGTCTTTGTAAACAGGGAAGGGTGGAGGGACTGAAGAAGGACTGGGGAATGGGGAAAAATAAGAACCAAGAAAAGTCGTGTAAAGGTACAAGATCCCAGTGATGAATGTAACTGTATTGTATATCTAAAATGTACCAATAAACTCAATAAAGATAAAAAAGAAATCATTCTGAGGTTTGCAAAGACATTTAAAGTCATTCCTTTGGCTACGTCTTTACTCTGGGTCTTCCTGATAACTCCCTGGATTTGACCTTTCCACTGAGGGCCTGTCTTACTTTGAGAATGATATGATTACTGGAAAGAATGATTTTAGCCCTGTATAGTTCCTCTAAATTTTTCTAGAAAAATTGAACCATACTTTCTCCAGCTTTATTTTATCATTTGCAGCTAAAATAAACCAGTTGGCACTTTCAATCTTCTGCCAGGAAATCTTGGCCAAGCCCACTGATTGTTTAGATAAAGTATCTATTTGCCATGTTAGTACAAGTGACAATATTATTAAACTTTTTGCCACCCTTCAATAATAATTTCCTCCTGATCCTTCCAGCTTTCACTGATAGTCCTCTCAATATTAGTCCAGTTTTCTCTAACAAATGTAATGACCATCTGAACCTGAGACATCAAGGATACAAAGGGACAATGACTATACAATATATAAAGGCAGGACTTTGACCCACTATCTGCAGCAGCCAGCCTAGGAAGTCAACAGTAGCCAATCCAGGAAGCCAGTACATGATCCCAACAATGAATGTAACTATACTGTATCCCTAAATGTACCAATAAACTCAATAAAAAAAAAAAAAAGAAAAACCCTATTTCCAAATAAGGTCATGTTCACAAGTTCCAGAAGAGCACAAGTGGGACTATTCAGCCCAGTACAGGCAGTGACAGTGCAGAGCTCCTATCTGATCTTACTCATGGTTGTGTAATGATGTTTTCTACAACATACCAAATAGTGCATTGAATTACAGCAACAGGCAATGTTCTCCTGCTCTTAAGTACTTTAATTAGAAAAATGAATCTTCAAAGATTTTAATGAAACTTCAAAAAACACAAAACAAAGCATTGTGTCTATTTTCTTCAAATAAAAACTAGATTTTTCCTCGACTATCTGCATATTTATCAGAGAGTACAAATGTAAATCTGAGGAAATTCCACTCAGTCTGTAAACTTCTATGATATAGACTTGATAATAGCAGAGCTCCTAGTCAAAGTGAATTTACATTTCACTGTGTTCAGTTGTACTGCTGCATGAAAGAAAAAAGATGTCCCGCAGGCAGTTTGGAGAAGTATTATTGGAAAAGGAAACAGAAAAATTTCCTACCACATCGCAGGATAGAAGGAAATGTGTAAGTTATTTTTTGTTAAATTAGGTAATATCTGTTTAATTAGGACCATTTGTGTTCTCTTTGAAAATAAATATATTTATATATCAAGAATATACAATATGGGTCAGGGATTTAGCTCAGTGGCACTGCACCTGCCTCACAAGTGCAAGGTACTGAGTTTGATACCCAATACCATAAATAATATATATAAATATAATAAAATATTATTTATATATAATATATAATGTATAAATATATATAAATAATATAATAAAAATATATTATATTTGAACCACCTATGTTGTTTAGTTAGTCCTATTAATAACTTCTAATTGTGTTAACTAATCTTATTATTGTTTGTTAATATAAGTTCTTAAGTAATAGCCCATTAGCATATCAAATGCTGTTATTTTTGATAAATTAAATAATTTACAGGTGTTTGTGTACATTTGTGGTCTCGTATTCTGCTCTTGAGAATAGAGATTTGAATAAAACTTAGAAGTAACTACATTAATTTCATTATATATCATAATCATAATCAATTTTCTGTTTATTTTATGGAGTAGAAATATATAGCCTGCTTTAAAAACATTAATTTGAAGCTAGCAATTATTTTTAATGGGAAGTAGACAGTATTATTATTTTTCTAAAATGAGGGTTGACCATAATTGAAATACATATTTCATATGATTTAGTTAAAAAAATACTAACTGCATTATTCAATAATATATACCAAATCTGAGAGAAATCACATAAACATTTTACCTGTAGCTTATATTTAATGTTTGTTTTTGTTGTTGTTGTTTTTTGTACCAGAAATTGAAAGCAAGACCTTGTGCTTGCAAGGCAGGCAGCAGTATCACTGAGTTAAATCTGCAGCCCATACTGAATGTATTGATAGCCCTAGAACTCATTCCAGGTACCCTGAAAGAATCAGTGTTTTTTTAAAATTTTATTATAACACAAGCAGATATTAATAAAGAAAATACAAAAACCATTCTATGAATGAATAATTTTTCATAACAAAAATTATTAGTAAATAACAATGGTAAATTCACTGCATCATGATCTAAAAAGAATATATTTTCACTTGCTAATCTCTCAGCTCAATTCCTAATAACAGTCTTTCATGCTTTCTTTGTTTGTTTGTTTTTTGTTTTTGTGTTTAAAACATTTTTCACAAGGTGTCTCACATTCTGTATAATTTTGAACAATTTCTATTTTGCTGTATTTATTATTCTTTTTGGTCTTTATTTTCACTTTCAGTTTCTCACATCAGAGAGACAATGTGATATTTACACATGTGTATTCAATATATTTCACTTGGAAGTATGTTCTCAAGGTAAATCCATTTCACTAGAAATGTCTGAAGTTTATCCTTCTTTATGGCTAAATAATACTCTATTATATAAAAGAACCACATCTTCTTTATCCAGTCTCCAGTTGATGAGCAGTTGGGCTGTTTCCAATTTTTGGCTATTACAAACTGTGCTGCTATAAACATGGGTGCACATATGTCACTTTGGTATGATTCTTTTAATTCCTTTGGGAAGATACCCAACAGAGGAATAGCTGGGTAAAATGGAACCTCCAATCCTAGTTTTTTGAGGAATCTCCACACTGATTTCCATAAATGGGGTAATAGTCTGCACTCCTATTAATGGTTTAAATGGGTTCCTTTCTCCCCATAGCCCTGCCAGCATTTGTAGTTGGTTGATTTCTTGATAATAGGCATTGTTTTAATTTGCATCTTTCAGATGACCAGTGATGTTGAACATTTTTTTCATGTATTTATTTGCTGCTTCTATTTCTTTACCTGAGAAGTGTGTATTCATCTCAGATGCCCATTTTTTAATTTGGTCTTTAAATTTGGATGGACTGATTTTTTTTCAATTCTTTTTATGTTTTGGATATTAATCCTTTGTCTGAGGAACTGTTGACTAGAATTTTTTCCCACTTAGTGGGTTGTCTCTTCCCTCTGTTGGTGATGTCTCTTGTTGTGCAAAAGCTTTTTAATAAGATGAGGTCCCGGCTGTTGGTACTTTGCAGTACTTCCCATGCAGTCTGGGCTTTGTTCATGCAGTCTTTGCCTACTGCTATGTTGTGTTCTACCTTTTTTTCTCTTCCAGCAGATTTAGTGTTTCCATTTTAATACTTAAATCTTTGATCTACTTTGATTTTAGTTAGTGTACAGTGAGAGAATGGGTCTAGTTTTAATCTTCATCTTGTAAAAAGCCAGTTTTTCCAGCACCATTTATTAAAGAGGCAGTCTTTCTGCCAGTGAACATGTTTGACACCTTTGTTGAAGACAAGGTGGCTGAGTGTGTTTGAGGTTCTTTTTGTATCTTCTACTCTGTTCCTTTGATCTTCAGGTCTGATTTTGTTGTTTTGCCAGTACCATGCTGTTTTTATCACAGAAGCTCTGTAGTATAATTCCTTTTTTTTTTTGACGCAGGGTCTCACTATGTAGTTGAGACTGACCTGGAACTCATTATGTAGCCTAGGCTGGTCTCGAACTCACAGAAATCCTCCTGCCTCAGCCTCCTGAGTGCTGGGATTACAGGCGTGCACCACCATGCCTGGCTTTGTATTATAATTTCATCTCAGGGATTGTGATGCCTCCTGCCTTGCCCTTGTTGCCCAGAATTGCTTTTGCTATCCTAGGTTTCTTCTGAGAATCAATGTTATTAACTTACATAGATTTGCTTCTCAAAATTTTTTTTCTTTCTATCTAATAACATAGCCTCCTAGAGGTGAATATTAAGAATAGCTAAAGCTATTTTCTAATGTTTAAATACATTTGAAAAGCTGTTTTTTCATCAATATTAAACACTTTATCAATCAGTATTCTCACCAATATTTCTCAACAAGCCGCTGTTCTGAACTCTCACCAAAGAATGCTGTCTTCTCAACAAAAATCTGTAGATGAAGGAAACCAGGTCTTCCAACAAAAATTGTCATCAATTCCACCAACCCACGCTACAATATCTGAAATGAAAACATTTCAGTGTGAGCTGAAGCACCCAATGTCTAACACTGGTTTCCCCTTAAGAGAAACATACTTAGAACAGAGAAGGGGACAGGAAGACTAAATATTGGTATGTCTTGATCAATTGCACAAAGAAATTGCCTTTTGGCTTAGCCCAGGAAGTAGTTAATTCAAGAGACCACCTCTGAGGTTGGACTTGGCAAACACTACCAGTGAGAGAATGAAGTTAGGGATGTGAATGCAATTCATAATGTGCATTCTCAGGTGGAAAATTTTTATGAAAGAGTTCATAGGCTATTAAAGACCTGCTCACTGATTTCTTTAAACTATTTTCTTCTTGAAGTCCATTGGTGCAGGAGGGAATAAGAGGAAACAGCCTCACTGAGAACATGTAGTATTATTACAGCAAAGTGTGACAGCTCAGCCAAGTGCTACAGCTCAGTGTTACAGCCAAGTGTTACAGCTATCCCAAGATCTCTGGAGGCAAAGAAACTGAGCAGTATTCAGAGGCATGGAGGGAACCAAGTTTTATTATGCTGGTGGGCCCAAAGCAGTTCACACTCCAATATCTGAGCTCCAATTAGAAATGGAAGCAATATTATATAGAGATCTATGGGGCAGTGGGGTTGGGCTCATGCACCCAGCAAGTATGTTTACAGAAGCAGAAGGGTGGAGTCAACAGAACATCTTGAGCCACTGGGTAGGAACCTCTGCAATGTAACATCCATCCTATGATTCCTGGCAAAAACATGGAGGAGCGCTTGGGAACAGACAAAGACCTGCTGTGTTGTGCATCATTTCCTTATCAGTATAATGGTAGAGCAGCACCAAGGGCCTCCAGGGGAACAAAAGCAGGAAATGTGAAGTGAAGCTGTTCAGTGTTTCACCAGGCATGAGCATGAAGAAGAGCTAAGTGACCTGTGTCTGACCAGAGTTGTGCATTTAACCAAGCAAGTAGTTTTGAGAATTTAAAGATGTAATATAGGCTGGCAAGGGACAATGAGGGCTTAGTAGGGAGGACTGTACAAGAAAAGAATTGTCATGACATGCTACTAGGTTCTACCGTAGTACCTTTTTATACGTATTTTAGCTCCTGGCTTAGCACAACCTCTAGGACTGGTCTGTCGTAATTCTTAATGGTTCCTTACACATGTGGAAGGGTATGCATGCCAGAAAGTGATTAAGATGATGGAATATGGTATTTAAACTAAGTGGTAAGGGCTGGGAGGAGGGAAGAAGGCCCAGAGAAAAGGTGAGCAAATCAAGGATTAAAAGTGGGGAGGAGTAAAAAATGGTTAGAGCTGAAGCCCCTTAGAAAGTGAGCTGAGCAAATGGTATTCTGAGATCAGGATGATTAAAATGGAGGTTACAGAAGATTTATTATTATTTATAATAAGACCTAGGATGCCATTAACAGAAATATGAGATGACTCATATATATTATTTTAAATTTTTCTATCACATTTTCAAAAATGAAAATGACAGAGGTGAAATTCATCATAATAACTTTTTACTACCTGAAATATTATTATAATGTGTAATTGATATAAAATTATTAATTGTATATGTATTACATCTTTAAAATACTCCATTTATTGTACACTTTAGTACATGTCAATTTATCCTAGTCACTTTTTTTCGTGGTAGGGGAGTCAAACCTAGGGCCTCTCACATTCTAAGCATATACCCTACCACTGACCTACACCCTCTGCCCCTAATCCAGCCATATTTCAGGTATTTAATAACTAAGTATGACTTGCTGCTACAGTATTGGGCAGCTTAGATCTAGGGGGTGACCAAGGGGATGAATGGTGGAGGTGGCCAGAGGATATATTTATTCTAAGAGAGATCAAAGAACTAAGAGTTCAAATAATTGGAAAAATATTGTATATTCAATATTGAATCAAAACACATGGATATTGAAATCTCCTAGAACAATGACAAGATGGTGTCAGAAGAGATGATAGAGGTCTAGGGATTTAGCTCAGCAGTGCCACTGCCTGCCTCACAAGCACAAGGTCATAAGTTCAATACCCAGTACCAAAATAAATAAATAAATAAATAAACAAACAAATAAATAAATAAATAAGAGATGGTAATTAGAGGCTGAAATCTTTGTGATTTTTTTTTTTTTTGTACCACGATTACAGGTCATATCTTGTATCTTTTTTTTTTTTTTTCCTTTTGGTACCAGGAATTGAACTAGGGATCTTGTGCTTCTGAGGCAGGCAGTGGCACTGCTGAGCTAAATCCCCAGCCCCAAATCTTGTATTTTTAATTGATTCCCTTTATCACTTCCTTAAGTTCTCAAGAATCTTCTCCATTTTCTTTTCTCAAATGTTCCCCGGAGCTCTCTCTAGGCTTGCTGTAAAGCTGTCATTGTGAGATCTATATGTACATATATTTCATATATTCTACCTCTCTGAAGTGACTTTACCTGGTGTTACTTCTATTTGGTTTGATACAGCATTCTTAGGCCTTTGGAATAATTTTTCAATGCTTTCTAGATTAGGCATTACTGATGAGATGTCTGATATTAAGGTGATTCTAATTCTGTTGACTCTTTTTAAAACTAAAAATATTTTTATTTTCTTTAATGCATTTTAATGCATGTTCACAATCACGTTATATAAGTCAGGATCCAACCAGGGGCAGAGCTTATATGAAGGAAATGTACAAAGTTTATAATTATGTAAATTTTGATATGAAGAATCACTATTAAAAGGGGTTTATCATCCTAGAGGGATAAAGAATGCAGAAATATCTGGTGTAAGGAATAGTTACTATCTCTAGGGCTAATGAGAATACCCATGAGAGAAGAAAAGTACCTTTAATCAAAGCTGACCACCTTCCATCTAGGCCATAGTGTAGCACATTGGATAACTGAAAGATTTACTGAAATGCCACAAGCTCAGACAGGCATGGCAAGCAGGAAGGCACCTGTGGGAGTGCCAGCAAAACTCTTGGGAAGGTACCTTTGGGTGCTAGAAAAATTTGTTAGCAGGTACACAAGATTTCTTGCACATCACTGTTATGGTTCAGATCTAAACACCCACCCCACCCCAGCCAAAGTCTCAAGTATTCAGAGGTGGAGCTTTTAAAAGGTGTTTGGATCATGGGGTGCTACACTTCCTGGGGATTGATTAATTTGTTGATGAGTTCATGGCTGGGGCTGTAAGGAGGTACAGACTGGAAGGGTATTCAGTGATGCCTTCATTTCTGTTTTTCATTTAGAAAGGCAAAAATTTTTTATCTTTATTAAACTTATTAGTACATTTTGGGTATACAGTACAGTTACATTCATCATTGGAATCTTGTACCTTTACATGACTTATCTTGGTTCTTATTTTTCCCCATTCCCCAGTCCTTCTTCAGTCCTTCCACCCTTCCCTGTTTACAAAGTCATTGTTTCCATGATTTTCCTTTTAACATATTTTTCCCTTTCCCCTACCCCTCCCACTTTCTGTACTCTTTTAGACTTTTTCTTCCTATTACACAATATCAATTATACATTTTAATCCTTATTTACACTTTTACTTTTTCACACCAGAGAAACTATTTAGTATTACATGTGTGTGACTTATTAATTTCTTTTAAGAGTATGGCCTCAGCCACCACCATCGCTCCAGTGCCAGGAAGGTCGCTGTGCAGGCACTCCTGAAGCCCCCCTGCACAAATTCTGTCAGACCTCCTGATTGTGCCAGTCTTTGGACTCACTCTACAGAGGCAGAGGTGGTCATAAAGGGTATTTTTCTGAGTTCCCTACTTTGAACATCTTTAAAGAAAGGGTGTGGGAAACCTGTAGTAGAACTGTGTAGAGTTCCACTGTTCAGGAGCTCAGGGAATTCAATCTGGGCCTTGCAGCCCAAGGTCAGTCTGCGTCATAGAGTTTTGCCATCAGCTAGCTGAGATTAGGCATCTTGGTTCTGCACATGGCTGCATATGTTGTGTATTGTGACAGCAGAGATATAGTCTGAAAGAGGCTCTTCAAATCCATTTTTTTCTTTCTTTTCCTCATTCCACTCTGCAAATTCTTTCTTTTTTCTGTCCTCTTTCTCCAACTCAGTCTCTTGCTCCACCATATTATCCCTCATCTCCCTTCCTGTATCTGCTCCTGCCCTAAATCAGATTTCTTCTTTTATCATTTTTTCTGTTTTCTTCATGTTCTTTTCTTCCATCATTCTACCTCACACAGAGGTCAGTGGTTTCAAAGGAAAGCGAGCCCCTATTACTGTTAAGGGGATATATTCTTGTCCTTATACTTCTACTCTGTCTATCCCTTTTGAATTTATCAGTTTTCTGAAGATTATGTGGTCATTCTATGTCCTCTGGCTTCACTTGAAACCTTCTCCAATTCTTTTACTTATCTACGCCTCTCATCCTAGCTCTGTCTGAGCCCCCATCCTAAATGGTAAATATACTATGTTGAAAAGTTTGTTCACTGCAGACATGTTTTGGACTACTTCTTGATTTCAATTTAATTCACATGATTTAAGGGTGATAGAGTAGTGAGTGACTACCACTGGTGGTCAGTTTCCAAGTTGTTCTTGATCATATTGTGTTGCTGATTGTACCAGTTGGGATAAAGGATTGTGATTGATTTGATAAGCTTTTTTCTCTGATGTTATGAAGATGAAAATGTCTATGGGTCGTTAGAGACCCAGAAGCTAGGGTGCAACTATATCAGGAAGATTTGGGTGATAACCCAGAGATTAAACCAAGGTCAGCCCAACAACAAAAATAAAAATGAGAAAACACTTAAGCAAGACACAAAGACAGACTTCCAGTTCACCAATGACAAACGGTAGGGCAAATGAGGATGAAGAGGCCGATAGTGAACCATCAGGACACCTTGAACTCAAAGCACAGGAAGTAACAAAACAGATCAATCAGGCTCTAGAAAAATTCAAAACAGAAATAATTTCCCAGATAACCATAGAGATGGTGAGCAAAATGAAAGTCATAATTCAAGACTCTAGAGCAGAAACTGACAAAAAAATAGATGAGCTCAGGACCATGATAGAAGCCATGAAGCCCACCATAAGAAAGAAATGGAAAAAATAAACACCCAACATAGGAAAGAAATGGAATCCATAAAACAGATTCAAACAGATATCCAGGAGATTAAACACTCTATTGAGAGTGTACACAACAGAATAAAAGAATGCAAAGATAGACTCTCAGATATAGAAGATAAGATTGTAGTCAGTGACCATGAAAAAGAGGTCTCTTAAAAACAGTAGGGGATCATGAGAAATTGATCCAACAAATCCTAGATGATGCAAAGAAGAATAACATAAGACTGATAGGTATCCACGAAGTACCACTGAGCTAAATTCCTGAGCCCCCAAGATGCCACTCTTGTCCCCAGCTCCTCCCTCCACTCTCTGCTTCCTCATAGCGAGGAAGTCAACAGCTTTCTTGCCATAGAATTTCTTGCCATGATGCTTGTGCCTTGGAGCCAGGTAACCATAGACTACAAAAGACAGCCTCTTTAACAAATGTATGAGAACACTGGATGTTCACATGTAAAAGACTGAAACCAGATCCCTATCTCCTAAAATGAATCAAAGGTTTTCATGGAAGACCTGAAACTTTGAGATTGCTAGAGGAAAACATAATAAAAATAGTTCAAAATATAGGCACAGGCAATGATTTCCTGAATAGAATTCCAATAGTTCAGAAAATAAAGGAATTGACAAATAGGATTACATGAAGTTAAAAGCTTCTGCACAACAAAGGCAATAATCAACAGAGTGAAGAGATAACCTACAAAATAGGAGAAAATTTTTGATACCTAGACATCTGACAGAGGATTAATATCCAGAGTATATAAAGAACTCAAAGAAACTAACAACAGAAGAGCAATCCAAACAATAAATGGGCAAATGATCTGAACAGACACTTCTCTAAAGAAAAATGTAAATGGCCAATAAATACATGAAAAATTCTCAACAGCTTCAGCCATCAGAGAAATGCAAATCCAAATTACACAGGTTCTACCTCACTCCAGGCAGAATGGCTATTGTCCAAACAAAACAAAAACCAGAAAATAAAAAATGCTGCTGAGGATATGGAGAAAAAGGAATATTTATGTACTGCTGGTGGGAATATAAAGTAATACAGCCACTATGGAAAACAGTACGGAGGTTATTTAAAAATCTAAAAGTAGAGCTATCATATATCATCCAGTTTTGGTATATACCCAAAGAAAATGAAGTCAGCATACAAAAGAGATAGCTGCATACCTATCTTTATTTTAGCACTATTCATAACAGCCAAGTTGTGGAGTCAGTTGTGGGTGCCTATCAACAGATGGATTTTTAAAAAATGGTATACAAACACAATGGGATTTTATTCAGCCATAAAGAAAATGAATCCTGTGATTTACAGAAAAACGTATGGAACTGAAGGTCATCATGTTAAGTGATAAAAGCCAGACACAGAAAGACAAGTATCACATGTTTTCTCTCATGTAGAAACTAAAAGAAAAAAAAGGCCTGAAAGTAGAAGAGGGACTATTAAGGAAGGAAATGTTCATAGAGAGAGTAGATATGTGATTAAAAGAGGGTGCATAAACGTATGAAAATGTCAGTGAAATCCATCATTTTATACAATTAATATGTTAATATTTATAATTTAAACCTTTGTTTTTCAGGTACCAGGACATGGAACTCTGGACCTTCTGCTTAGAAGGCAGATTCAGCATCACTGAGCTAAATCCCTGGCCCTAAAATATTTTTAAGCAATAGGAATTCTGCTTCTAGCTAAGATGTAATAATAGGAGACTTGCATTCTAATTTGAAAAAAAAGAAAAAAATTTTTATTATATATTTATTTATTTATTTTTGGTACCGGGGATTGAACTCAGGTCCTTGCACTTGCAAGGCAGGCCGCCGAACTGCTGAGCTAAATCCCCAGCCCAAGAAAAAAGTTTTTAATGAACCAAGAGTTCTCAAAATAATAGATATCTAACAACAAAAGAAAGTGATTCCTAAAAGACTAGAAAGAAAAAAACAAGCTCTATGAGACACCAACTTGTACCTGGAGACATATTTTATGCTACAGCCCATGGAGGAGGAAATTAGAAACAATCCAAATGTCTCTCACCAGATAAATGAATAAATAAATTATGGCACATCCATGTGTTGAAATATCACTTGCCAATTAAATGGAGTGAACTACTGATACATGTAACAACATCAATAAATCTAAAATGATGCTGAATAAAGAAAAGCCATACAGAAAGGATTGCATACTACACAATTCCATTCATAGAAAATTGCAGAAATTTCACACTGAAACACAATAGCAGAAGGCAGAACAGTGTTTAGGGATGAAAGGAAAAACAGGGTTTTTTAATGAAAGGAATGAGAGGTATGATGGGTACTTCAGTTGTCTTGATTATAGTGATGGGTGGGCATATACATGTGTCAATGGAAAAGATGATAAATTATGAATATGGTAGGTTTACATTTAGCTGCATAGTAATCACCTTTCACTGCGGGGACCCCTTTGTACCACAGTTAAGAGGCTGTGCTGTAGGGCACACTTGTCCACAAGAACTGCCCTAGTTTGCTTTAGAAAGTACATTTACTATCTCTCTAGAGCTACTCCCACTCTGCTTCTTCTCCTTCCTTCTTCCTCTTTCACTAGCTCCTTTTCTTCTCCATCTTATTTCTACACTTAGGAATTTGTGTTACCTCCGGGGTCTTGTAATCTTCCCTAGACTAGCTGTAGTGAAGAATAGGCTGACATAACCCAGGGCCAGCAGGCAATTAGTAAAAGATTGGAAGGGAGATATAAAGGAGGTTGTGGAGAGGGTCACCTGGAGACATCTTTAATTAAGCCTAAAAAAAAAAAAAACAAAAACAAAAAAACAGCCTGTGAAATGAAATGCTCATTTACTAGATACTTGCCTAGAAAAATGTGAGTTTAAGCTGGATCAAAGAGCCTCAGTACAGGAGGTTTGGAGGAAGCAATGAAATAAACTACAATGCCTGTAAATTGACACAGATTGGAAAGAGGAACATAGTTTGAGGTTCTGATGAAATAAAGAATTGCCCTCTAATGTCCATGGAAAAGGGTGAGCGACATTATGGGTTGAGAAGGAGAAACCATGTCTCCCAAGTGTGTCAGTGGGACAATGTGCTGTCTCTCACGTCACTCAGAGATTTTGGTTAGTCATAGTGTGAAACCCTGATGAAGTCCCACCTGCCTGGCAGCCAACCTTCTCATTTTATTAAAGTGATTTTTTTTTTAAGCACAACTTTTTTGGGGGGGTGGTACCGGTGATCAAGCTGAACTTGAAAGGCAGGCAGCAGCACCACCGAGCTAAATCCCTGGCCCTTCAATGATCTTTTTTTTAAAAAAATCACTACTTCACATATATACTGGTATTTAAATTCATCCATACATTAAGAATTGGAAGACAATTATCATTTATATCTCTACAATAACAGTGTTTTAGCTCTAAGCTCCCTCTACTGTCTCCAAAATAATAAACAAATATTTTATGGCTCTTCTGACTGGTGCAAAAATTTATGAAAACCAAACAAACACAAGCTTGAGCAATAATAAAGGAAATCATTTCTTATGATGATCAGGAAGTTCAATATTTGGAGAAAGGTAATAAAAGCATAAACCAACTCATGAAATATTTTTATTGATGAAATTATAAGAAGTTGCCCATTATTTGACCATTTCTTATCTACAAATGGCAGTTTCACATGGCTTGACCTAATATGCAAAAACTGAATTTTAATGAATAGTAAGGAGGTTATGCATTTGTGTGTATACACATGTGGGTTGTGGGGGTGGTTATTGCTTTTAATAATTCCTGTTATGTAATTCCTTAAATGCACTAGTTAATTATATATTTCTTGACCAAAACTCACTGCAGGACCTTGCTGAGTTCAGTAATTTTTAGGACTCTGTGCATTACAACTTGGGTTTGAAAAGAAAGAAATCTACCTACAGGCTAGTAAATGTAAAGATACAAAATGCTTCATAACGGAAGATAAATGAAACAACTGTTAGAGAGCCATATGTTTACAAGAAGAAAGCTGGAAATAAAACACTGTAGTTAACATTTTAACTGTGAGAAGAGGAAGTAGGGCAATTTGCATAGACTTCAAACAACTTCACACTGTTGAGAAAACCAGCAAATCCTGGAAAGAATTAGAAGTATAAGCCAAAGTCAATACACTTCAAAAACCCTTAGTGATTCTCAGCAACTAACAAGAAAGCATCTTCTGGGTAAGTTCACACTTTGCACAAAATAAATATTAATTCTCTTGTTGGTGCTATTCCAAATAGCTAATATTTTACAGTTCAAAATTTTAGTTTAAGTCTGCCTTTGAAGCTTCAAGAATGCCTTTTGAAGTTATGTTTTCATAGTCCTAGGAATTCAGTGTAGGAATGAAAGATGCCATCAAAGATTTATTTACAATAATAGGGCTGAAGATTTAGCTCAGTGGTTCCAGTGCCTGCTTCATAAGCGCAAGGGCCTAAGTTTGATCCCAGTACCAAAAAAAAAAGATTTATTTACAATAATGTTCATCCAGACCATATATTTTATAGTTACTCTTCACCACTTAAGTCTTTTGCGTAGCATAGTGCCTTTTATTGCTAAGCCCCCCAAAAATACCTTCAAAACAATTAATTACCAAAAAAGTTGGAAATTTCAAAGTTGGAAACTGGTTGAATAAATTATAAACTGTGGGTTATATATATTATATAATATTATATAGCCATTAAAATGTTTTGATGACTTAAAAGACATTGCAGAAATGTTCAAGACAGAATGACAAACTAGAAGGAATGTTAGTAATATGTATTACTTCAAATACATTTATTAAAATGCACAAAAATGGACTACAAGGAAAAATAGAAAGAATTGGTGACTGAGATTACTACTGGATGGAGGAATTCTAGGTGTTTTTTTTTTCATTGTGCTCATCACGAATATGCATATTTTGTGGTTTTGGTTTTTGGCTTTTTTTTTAATGCCTTCAGGCTCTCCTGTGTTATTTTTATAATCAGAAAACATTAGCAATTATTTATGCATTTTATATCATATATGTTACACTAACATCTAGATCTGTAATAAAACTAATAATGGGAGTTGGGCTCAGTTCAGTGGTACAGCATCTGCCTAGCATGCACGAGCCCTGGGTTTCATCCCTGGTACCAACAAAACAAAACATGAAAAATTGGTGAAAAATTGTTGTTGTGAGTGGTTCAATATTTTCATAAGAATATTTGGCTCTCCCCTCCATCTTGTCAGAACAAATCCTCACTAGCTAGATACTTTTGTAATTTCAGCAGCCTGAATGCATAGGCCAGAGCTAATATGCTTTACTTTTGAATATTATACCAGTAACAACTTCTGTACATAAGTTGCAGAGACAGGTGAAATATTTCTCAGGTCATATTAATAAAGATGAAACATAATCATTTTTTAATTAAAAAAAGAAAAATAACCACTGTGATTTTTAATAGGCACTGGGCCAGGTATTTTACCTAAAGGAGCATTAATTCCTACAGCTACCCTGATGCTTTTATTCACATGAATACTACAATAGAAATAATCATAATACCTAAAGGTTATTGCTCAGATGTAACATGCTTGTCTGTGTCAGGGGCTTGACTTCTTTTCTCTTGTCCATGTTCTAAGCTACAGGAGCAAGTCATGCACTCATCCATGCTGTACATCCCAAGATCATGATGTCCAAAGTGGAAACACTTTCTGCATGGAGATCATAGTTGTCTAAGGTCACTAATCGATTTTTGGCCATTTCAGGAGCAATAAACAAAAAAATTGAAAACCCTGCATTCTATAAGTCAACTTGAATTTTTCTTTTGAATGGAAGATGGACAGGAAAAGAAAGTTTAATTTTTTCAAAATGATGGTGCCTTATACTTCATTGGAGTAGGACAATGGGAATAAGCCAGTCAGGGGCTGAGGGTACAACTCAGTGGTAGAGCACTTGCCTAGCATGTATGAAGCCCTGGGTTCAATCCCCGGCACCACACACAGAAAAAGAAATCAGAACTTTACCGGAGCCTGCCTCGCTAACGGAAGGACATGAGTTTGATCCCCAGTACCACACACACACACACACACACACACACACACACACACACAAAGCCAGTCAGCCCCTACTTAATTATCAGTACTAAGCAAATTCAACAAAACTAATGTTTAAAAGGTGTTAAATAAAGAAATATAATAAATTACCTTTGCCTTGTTTTTAAACAGAAAGTCTTTGATCAAACTTAAGACATCAGCTATGTAAGGATGTTGCCAAGACTGAGAGCCTTGCTGTATGTGCCCTTAACAAACTACGGATGTATCTGTCCAGGGATTCACTGAATCCTGTTTTTTGTTTTGTTTTGTTTTTTCTGGAACTGAGACTTGAACTCAGGACTTGGTGTTTGTGAGGCAGATGTGGTGCCACTGAGCCAAATTCCCAGCCCTCAATGAATTTTTTAAACTTCTCTTCTGAGTTTTTTCCTTTTGCCCAACTATCATCCTATTATAGATAGATGAGCTAGATAGATATATTGGAGGCAGTCAGATAGGGCTGGGTCCTCGAGAGGGTCAGGACAAAGGTGAAGCACACTGCAGCTATACTGGAGATACATCGGCTGAAAACCAGGCCTCAAGATAAAGACAAGATGACCAGATCTACCTACTTCCTCAAAGAACAAACACTGGGCCTAATGAAGTCGAGATAGATAGACATCTACCACCCCAATGGGTGACCAGGGACCTCTGGATCCACCGCTTCCTAGGAGAATCTTTGTTCTATGTTCACGCTTGTTACTTGACTTGATTCCCAATTGGACCACCATTACCTAAGTGACTACACTTGTAAACTTATTGGATATTCGTGGCTGTGGCCCACTTTGTACTCATGTGGGTTTTACCTTATAAAACTCCTCTGTAAAGTGGGGTTCTCCAGGCTACCTGCTTGGGTTTCCCTCCTGCCCCTTAGGACTTTTCCTATCAATAAATATCTTCCTACTCTTAACCTCTGTTGTTCCTAGGACTCATTCTTCGATTTCTAGAGAACAAAAACTTGGCATCATATAGTTAACAGGTTGGGAGATATAATATTTCATATTTTATCTTCGTATTATTTCCTGTTTCAGTCCTAGTTCATAAGAGATATGGAGAGTGAATATGAACCAATCAGAGAATTTAAAAATAACTAAATTTCTGTATATTTTTAAGCTTAGGGAGTAAAACAATAATAAAAAATAGTTGTCATAAGTAAGCTTCTTTTATACATCAAAAATTATATATTTTATCATTTGAAGTTCAGTACCACCTACGAAGGTACCCAATAATACCTAGTATGTGGATTCTACGTGAAGTTCGAATCCAGATTTAATTTCAACAAAAGGCCTGCCTTTGAGTTGCCTAGCAACTCGACACCTGCCTCGAAAGTGCAAGTACCGGAGTTTGATCCCCAGTACCAAAAAAACAAAAACAAACAAACAAACAAAAAAACCAAAATGCCTAACAACAAATGAGACTGTTTCCTGCATCCCAAACAAATGAGTGTTTCCTGCATCCCAAATTGGGATTCTTTTTTTTTTTTTTCTCATTGAGTTTATTGGTACATATTAGGTATACAGTATAGTTACATTCATCATTGGGATCTTGTACCTCTATATCCAAATGGGAATTTTTTCCTAGAAGTTTATGAGACAATTAGAATTTTCTAACACAAAAGCTCTCTTGCACTGTTTTGTAACCAAAGCGTTTTTTTAAGCAATGACATTTTCCAGGGCTAAAGGAACCCGAAATTTGGCCCAGGCTGGTAGCATAGTTGAGCCTCTTGTTGTAACCATTTGGGTAGTATTTCTTGGAGAACTGTCTCACAGAGGGGCCCCTGGGAAACCCATAATCTTCTCGGGGTGACCGCATGTTGGGGGATCATGATCTTCAAGGGACATTTGTTCATCTAGGTCAAGGGACATTCATCCCTCCTGTCTTTGTCACCTTCCTGGGTGACCTTTGCTGGAACAAAATAACCTATATTGGCAACCTGAAGAAAGGTTTGTTTTGGCTCACACTTTGTAGAGGTTTCAGTCCAGCTCTAGCTGGCTCTAAGGTAGGGCGGCATGACAGAGGGGTTTGGAGGACAGGGGGCTGCTCACCTCATGGTGATCAGAAACCATAGAGTCGAGGGGGCAGCAGGCAAGGGAGAAGCGCCATTCCTCATCTGCCCACAACGCTCCTCCTCTTCTGTCCCGAAGTAACCCATCTTCTAACAGCAAGTCAGCTATAGAGCCCCTGTAACCCAATCACCTCTCGTTAGACCCACCTTGGAGCGTCTGAGGCTTTAGGGGTACATTTAGATATAAATTGTAACACCTCTCAACTCAAAACATCTTTTACTCCCTAAGTTTAAAGCCCCCTGCCCCTTTCCCTCTAGCCCCTAGAATCAGAATCAGGAATGGACAAAGACATTCCGATCCCCCCACCCCGCCCCACTTCGGGCCCTCGGAGAGTAACCAAGCCGCGTCCTCCCGTCTGTCCGAGGCTGTGTGTCAGAGATTTGCCCCCCTGGGTGGGATCTCTGTCCCCTCAGCCCCTAGTCCCACCCTCTCCGTAGCTTTCAGATTTTACACTGCCGTAGCCCCACCCCGCCCTTCTCGCCCCGCCCTCCGATTCGCTCGCCCCGCCCCTCGCTCAGGCTCCGCCCCCGCCGTGGCTCCCTTGGCCCCTGTAGTGCGCGGTCCTGTCTCCATGACGACGCGGCGTCCCCGGCTCTCAGCTCCAGACCCAGCGATCTGCAGTCCCCGCTGGCCTTCAGAGTCCGCCCTTCGGATGATTGGCTTGAGAGCGCTACATCTGGTAAGAAGCGCCGCGGGGTCTGCGGGTCTCCTCTGCCCGCTCCCGCGTGCGTGATCTCTGAAGCTCTCAGGCCGAGCTCCCGAACCCTCAAACTTCCCGGCTCCTGAGTGCTCGGTGTCCCGCGGCGGCCGAGGCTCCGCCCCAGAAGGTAGGATCCCCGCGGCTGGAGTGACACCCCTCCCCCCACCGCCACCACCTTGTACTGGTGCACTGAAGGAGGTAGGTCTGTCTCCGTGGGTGAGCGAGGTAACCGGGAGGGTCTGGCAGGCGTGTCTACACCGCGCTGCTCTGGTCCCAGGATTTGCACGCGCTGTTTTAGCCACGTTCCATCTCGGGACTTCCTGATCCCTCATCGGTCCTCGTCATGGCCCCCAATTCTTGTAGTTATTTTTGGAAACAGTTTAATGGCTTATAGTGGCGAGCACCCACTGGCAGTGAAGACGTCACTACTTACGAGATATAAGTTGTTTGGCCATAAAATGTCTGTGGAATTTAGAAATTCTGGACCTCGCTTTCATCTCCTATAAAATAAAGGGTTCAGTCAAGTCTCCTCTAGAGTCCAGTCTGAATGACTGGGGACTTCCAAGTAGTCTTTTGACTATCTCAACCTCACTACACTTTGCCGGAGAGCATTTAAAGTAACACGGCATAATGATCAATTTAGCCCTTGGCATAGGTAAATTGTTGAAGCGATTCTATCTCAAAGGAGCTTCTGAAAGTTGCTTTTTAAAAATAAATCTGAAAAACACTAAAATATCTTTTTGTTTTTTTTAAAAAACCAGACGCAGTGATCCCAAAATCCAATTTGTTTGGGGTATTTTGCTAATTGAAATCTTGTTTTGCATTTATTTATTTATTTATTTATTTAGGTACGGGGATTGAACTCGGGCCCTTGCACTTGTGAGGTAGGCGCCAGAACCACTGAGCTAAATCCCCAACGCTTGTTTTATTTTTTATCTCCACAAAGCAACGACCGAGCACTGTTGTTAAGTGTTTGTTTACCTGATCTGAATTTCAACGCCTTTGGAATTCGGAATTCTGAATTCTGCCACGCATACTCCAGGATTCTAGAGCTCCCTACCCGGATCACCAATTAAGCTCAGTGCTTTCTCCTTTTGCTCTGAGTGGCCTCATTTGTGCACTTTACTTCACGGGTGACTACACCTACAGGATGGTCTTGCTAGGGTGTAGGTAATAACGATTGATAGGCGAGGGGGAGGAGTTGTAGTCATTGTAATTCCAGTAGGAGATATGTGTTATTATTATTTATTTTTTTCAGCTTTAATTTAGTTTATTGGTACATTTTAGGGATACAGTACAGTTACATTCATTGTTAGGATCTTGTACCTCTACATGACAAGTCTTGATTCTCATTTTTTCCCCTTACCTCTGCCCTCCCTTCACCCCCTCTTCCCCTCCCCATCTACAAACACTTTATTTTCATCTTTTCATTCTCTCACATTTTTTTCTTTTCCCTTTTTACTCTTCCCCTACCCATCCCACCTTCCCTACACCTTTAGCTCCTTTCTTCCCATTTCTAAATGTCAGTAATCTTATGAGAATCTTATGCATTGTTGCAGATTATTTACACCAGGGAAACTATTCGGTATTTACACATGTGTGACTTATTTATTTCACTTAGGAGTATATCTTCAATATGTATCCATTTACAGCCTATTTGCCCATCCGTTGGAAACTGG
>NW_022900938.1:24564296-24606403 GCF_012274545.1 Fukomys damarensis | reverse complement strand
CTTAGGAGTATCTTCAATATGTATCCATTTACAGCCTATTTGCCCATCCGTTGGAAACTGGATAAAGAAGTTGTGGTTTTTCTATAAAATGGAATATTACTCTGCCACAAAGAACGAGAAAATAGATTTATTCATTATTATTTATTATTAGTGATGATTTTTACCTGCACAATAGCTCTCTTGAGCTTATTCTTCCTTTTTCAGTGGAATAGAACTACATGCATTCAGATTATCTACAGGCATCTCTCAGTATGATCTTCCTGGTTTCCCTCACCCTAGCCACCCAAAGTAGAAGCTTCAAATTCTCTTTCTTCTCCCTCACTTCACTGCCCAGTGACTGTCTTTTCCATTTTGTACATCATCTTTTCCCTGAACTAGAGATTGAGATTTTTTTTCTGTAAAGGGCCAGAGAGTAAATATTTTAGACATCACCAGCCATATGATCTTTGTTGAAACCATTATACCTTGGAAGCTACAAGCAATGAGCAAATCCATCTGCATTCCGATAAAATTTCATTTACAAAACTAGACAGTGATTCACACTTGGCCTGTTGGCTGTGGTTCTTGGCTAATCTCCCTGGATAGTTGTTGACTAGTCTCTCTTGGGTTCACCCTCCCCTGAATTTCCTTTCTTAGGTAGGTCTGTTGTGTGATTCCCCTTTTAAAGCTATAGTTTAGTTTGCATTGTCTGTGGTTAAAGCCCTAAATATTTAGCACATGGCAACTAGTGACTCATCATTTGTCCCACGTACATTTCCAACTTCATCTACTACCATTTTATAAGAACTCACAGCTGGACTACTCAGTCCTAACCTGGCTACGTGCCATCTTCACTGTGCAGCTTGACTGATCTTGCTTCCCATAGTAATTCCGGACATCCAATCTTGTGATACTCCAAGGCTGTGAGTGTGATGCTAGTGATTTATTCAACCATAGCAAGTGTAACCATTTCTCACTCTATGGGGTTATGGGCTATGTTAATTCTAGATTTTATTTTTTCTGATACCGGATTCTAGATCTTATTACATGTGTGTTCACCTTGCTGGTTTTCAGCAAGTAGGAGGCATTTTAATATACGTCTCTTTTGGTTTCAAGTAATCAAAAAATCAGTTTATTTCAGGAGACAAAGAAAGAGATTAATGGCTGTTGGTAATGGCTAGTTTGAGCAAGAATTCAAGCAGGGATGTGTATGAGAATATCTCATTCTCTTTCCCCTCTCTCTGCCTTCTTCCCTCTCCCACCTCCACCTCATCTCTTCACGTCTCATTCCTGAATCTACTTCACTCTTAGGCCATTATTCCCCTAAAAGCTAGAATCACGAGTGCTGGAAGGTCTAACATTTCCCCAACTTTATAACAATTCCACTTGGAAATGTCTCAGGGAAAAGTTATGATGAACTTAGCCTAGGTCATAGGCACACACACTTGTCACTCTGTTAGCTTATGAACCACCATGGTCGGTCTGTTCTGGGGACAGAACTACCCTGTAGTCAGATAGGCTGGCTCTGTTACCCAATGCAGTGCTTTGTATTCAGGTCAACTAGGTCCGTCTACAAGTCAGGAGGTCGGGTCTGTAGGTGGATAGTACCCTATTTAAGGTTCTTATAGAAAATATGATACTTGGGGCCGGAGATTTAGCTCAGTGGTTCCAGCACCTGCCTTACATGCTCATAGGACCCAAGTTCGATCCCCGGTACCAGAAAAAAAAAACATGATACTTGAAGGAATGCAAGAAACCCAGAAAACAGGCTTAGAGCTGGATTCTGAACTGGAAGGGGTTTCGAGGCAACCTGTAGACTGGTTTCTTTCTCTATCTGTCCAACTGTCTCCACTGCCAGCTAACTCTCTTTGGGCTCAGTCCATGAACCCGAAAGAATTTGTTTGATCCTGGCAGTCACTATGATCTCAGTTTAGTCAGTATGGAAAGATCACATGATAGCCCCTTAGAAGGAGCATTGATATAATACTTTGAAGCTTGATCTGTACCTTGTATGCAAGAAGCTTGCCAGACCTTAGCATAGACATCTGATACATAGTAGAAATTCATCATAAGTTCTTTTGTATTTTGTATTTGTTGCTGGAGATTGGACCCAGGGGCTCGCCCATGCTAAGCACAAACTTTAATACTAAGCTACACCCCTGGGCCAAATGTCTGTTTTAAATAAACATTGACTATCACATGAATCTTGGAGATTATCATACTTGTTGCCCCACTTGCCACAGGAATGGTTGGAAGACCTCAGGAAAGTAAAGCTATGTCCCAAAAGCCAAAGGGTACCCTTGATAAAGAATCAAAGGGTTAGTACCGGAGATTTAGCTCAGTGGTTCCACCACCTGCCTTGCAAGCACAGGGACTATATATATATATATATATATATATATATCCTGTGACCCACAGAACTATAGAAATCCATGGAGCAAACATATCTGTCAAGAGATGTAATTTAGATTTCTTTTGTGAAATTCTGTTTAGTTCATTATGTGGGGAACATTTGAGGAGGATGTAGAACATGACCTGGGTGGCTGAAAGCTATGTATTTACCAAAAGCTTATCATAGGCTATGTAATTGGGTTTTGCAGGAATTATCTAGGCAAGACAGATGCTATAAAAGTAAGAGTATATAAACTATTTTTAACAATGCTTTGGGTCTATTTTACCATAAATTTATATGGTTTTAAAATAATTGCCTTTTAACCTAGGTAAAAGAAATGTTTGTATAGAGGCTCTTAAAATGCCACAAAATAAAATAATGCTATTTTTTATGCTGTTTCTATTTTAGGCACCCACAACCAGATATCATGGTAGATTGCTAATGTCTGATCCAAAGGGTAAATGATTTATTATTTGGAATGTATTTGAGCATGATTTTGTCTCAAATATTAAGAAGAATTTGGAATGGTTGAATATTATTACATAATTTAAAAATTAAATCATCTATTACATCTTTCAAAAAAAGTTCAAGTACTTCCCAGTTAGAAATTTATATTGGGAATATCACTTTTGAAAAAATAGTCAAAATTTTTCCCTCTCTTTCAGAAAATATGATGATGCAACCAAAGGAGGCAATGTCACAGTAAGATTTTTTTGGTTGTTCAACTGATCTATCACATGCCTTTTAAGCAATCAGACTTATATAATGCAAACATTTGTCACCTAATTAAACTTGAAAGACCAGAAATGCCTAGGTTGGTACTTCAGTTTTTGCTTCAGTCAAAGCTATTGTTAAGTAGAAGACTATTTAAAATGAAAAATGAATTTTGATATGCTTAGAGGTATAGATATTGATATTCACCTTTTTTTTTGGTACCGGGGATCGAACTCACGATGTTGCACTTGCAAGGCAGGCAACAGAACCACTGAGCTAAATCCCCGGCCCTGTTACTATTCACTTTTAAGGGCTTAAACATTATGTATTCTATATTTCACTTGCATAATTTCTATTGTTCATTCCTATTTCCCATTGATACCTTTTTTTTTTTTTTTTGGTACCAGGGATCTAACTCAGGGCCTTCCATTTGTGAGGCAGGCACAGTGTTACTGAGCTAAATCCCCAGCCCTTCCCATTGATACTTATTTCCTTCAGAATGTCTTTAAGTGAATATTTACTTTATTTTATTTCCTTATTTTTTTTCTTGAGTATTTTGTGCTTTTTGTTTGTCTGTTTTTTTTTCATTAAGTTTATTGATACTTTTTAGGTATACAATATGATAATATTCGTCATTGGGATCTTGTACCTTTACAAGATAAATCTTGATTCTTATTTTTTCCCCATTCCCCTGCCCTCCCTTTTACCCCCTCCACCCTCCCCTATTTAAAAAGACTTTGTTTCCATTTTTTTCTTTTCTCATATTATTTCTTTTCCCTTTCCTTTCCCCTACCCCACCCATTTCCCTTTCCCCTTTGCCCCTTTTCTTCCTGTTTCACATTATCTATTATACATCTTGATCCTGATTTACACTTTCAGTTTCTCACACCAGAGAAACTATTTAGTATGTACATGTGTCCAATTTATTTCACTTGAGTATCACCTCAATGTGCATCCATTTAGCTATATCTCTAGCTTCTCACTCTTCATGGCTGAGTAGTATTCTACTTTATATTTAAAAAAACACCACATCTACTTTATCCAGTCTCCAGTTGAAGAGCTGTTGGGCTGTTTCCAAGTTTTGGCTGTTACAAAACTGTGCTGCTATAAACATGGGTGCACATATCTCACTTTTGTATGATTCCTTTAATTCTTTTGGGAAGATACCCAGAAGGGGAATAGCTGGGTCAAAAAGAACCTCTAATCCTAGTTTTTTGAGATATCACCATACTGATTTCCACACGGGTTGCACCAGCATACATTCCCACCAACAGTGGAGAAGGGTTCTTTTTTTTCCCACAGACCTTCCAGCATTTGTTATTAGTTGATTTCTTGGTAGCAGCTATTCTTTCTGGAGTGAGGTAGAATCTCAGTGTTGTTTTCATTTGCATCTCTTGAATGACCAGTGATGTTGAATATTTTTTCATGTGTTTATTTGCCATTTCAACTTCTTTGTCTGAGAAAAGTCTCTTCATTTCAGATGCCCATTTTTGGATTGAGTTTTTAAATTTGGGAGATCTGATATTTTTAAGTTCTTTATGTATTCTAGACAGTAGACCTTTGTTTGAGGAAGAGCTGGTAAAAATATTTTCCCACATTGTGGGTTGTCTTCACTCTGTTGATGTTTTTTCTTTCTGTGCAGAAGCTTTTTTTTTTTTTTTTCTTTGTACTGGGGTTCGAACTCAGGATCTTGTGCTTGTGAGGCAGGTGGTGGCACCACCAAGCTAAATCCCTGGCCAGAAGCTTTTTAATAAGATGAGATCTCAGTTGTTGATTCTTTGTGCTAGTTAACATGCAACTGAGGTTTTCTTTATAAAATCTTTTCCTACACCAATGTCTTCAAGAGTTCTGTCTGACCTCTCTTCCAGCTGGTTTGGCATTTCTGTTTTAATATTTAGATCTTTGATCCATTTCCATTTTAGTTTAGTGCATGATGAGAGATATAGTTTTAATCTTTGGCAAGTTGAAACCCAATTTTTCCTGCACCATTTGTTAAAGAGGCTTCTTTCCTCCATGAGAGTGTTTGGCTCCTCTGTCAGAGATGAGGTGGCTAAGTATGTATGGAATTGTTTCTGCATCTTCTAATCTGTTCTACTGATCCTTGGGCCTGTTTCTTTGCTGGTACCATGCTTATTTTTGGCATCCCCTACCTTGTCTTTGTTGCCTAGAATTGCTTTTGCTATTCTAGGTCTCTTCTTGTTGTGAATGAATTTTTGGATTTTTTTTCAAGGTCGGTGAAGTATGCTGTTGGAATTTCAATTGGGATTGCGTTGAATCTATATAGCAGTTTTGGAAGTATGGCCACTTTCACTATATTTGTTTCTTCCTACCCAGGAGCAAAGGATATCTTTCCATTTTCTGATATCCTTTTCAATCTCTTTTCAGGGTGCTGTAGTTTTCAGAGTAGAGGTCTTTGATTTCTTTTGTTAAGTTGATTCCTAGATATTTCATTTTTTTGGATGCTGTTGTAAAAGGAGTTGCTTCTCCAGTTTCTCTCTCAGTGAGTCTGTTGTTTGTATCCATAAAGGCTATTGATTTTTGTGTGTTGACCTTGTATCCAGCTACTCTACTGAATTTGGTTATTAAGTCTAGAAGACTTTTTGTGGAGTTCTTGGGGTCTTCTATGTAGAGTATCATGTCATCTGCAAATAATGACAATTTAACTTCATTTCCTATCTTTATTCATTTTATTTCTTTCTCTTGTCTAATTGCTGTGACTAATGTTTCCAGAGCTATATTGAAGAGGAGTGGTGATAGTGGATATCCTTGCCTAGTTCCTGGTTTTAGCATGAAGGATTTCAATTTTTGACCATTTAGTATAATATTGGCTGTTGTTTTTTCATAGATGGATTTTATCAGATTGAGATAAAAGCCATCTATTCCAATTTTCTGTAGGGTTTTTATTATGAGTGGATGTTGGATGTTTAAGTGAATATTTACTTTAAACAGACTATTTACTATAGCATGAATCATTTCTACTAAAGAAATTATCTCAACTGGTATTAAAAAATCTCAGTACAATATCAACTTCATAGCTAACTATGAAGTACCAGTTCTACTCAAAACACTGATTCTAAGAATTCATTAAAGTCCCTTCCTGATATTGTCATCTCCTAACTTTTGGAAAAAAATTATATTATTTATTCTATGAAAAATTAGTTTGAGAGTGGATTGTGAATTCACAGGGATTATTGACAAATTAAAACATTTCTTCTATTAAATTCATATTATTAGACCTGGGAGTATAGCTTTTAGGGGCTGGAGGTGTAGTTCAATGATAGAGCACTTGCCTAACATGTGCAAGGTCCTGGGTTTAATCCCCAGCTCTGCAAAAATATATATATATATTTACAATATTTTGGTTTATTCTCCATGTCATTGAGAAAAATTATTCTTCATGCAACATTTTTAAATATCATACTATTGGGGCTAAAATGTCCACTTTAGCTTTTGTTGCAAAATGTATGTAGTATGTAAATGTGATGTATATTTTTATATCAAAGTAATATATAATAGATCAATGACAGATTTGTGTTTATTTCAATTTAAAGTTACAATCAACCAGAAAAAGCACTGTCAAGTAAATTAATCTAAATAAAATGATAGGTATCCTATTACATAGTCAAAAACATATTTAAATTTAAAAATCTAAAAAATGCCTTTGAGGGAAATATGAAATACAATCTTCAATAACAGTAGAAATTAATAGATCATCAGTGAAAAGAAATGGCATTGTATCTATGAGCCCAGTGTTCATAGACTTTGGTAAGCAATGGTGGAATTTGATTGAGCAGATATATTCCACATCCTGAGGTAGGTAGAGACCCTAGGAAGAGAAATCATATGAAACCTGAGCAAATATGGATTGTTGTCTTTTTTTTTTTATACCAGGGATCAAACTTGGGTCCTTGCACTTGCAAGGCAGGCAGTGGAACTACTGAACTAAATCCTGGGCCTGAGCAAATATAGAAAAGCAGAGTGACTATTTGTTCTCTCCAACTCAGTACTTATTGCATTTAACTATTAAACTACTTTTTGTAAAGGAAAAATGATCATGTTTCCTTGCAGAAGGGAACAAAGGGGGTTAATGTAGCCTATAAGCATCACAGATGTGTGATTTTGCCATCTCAGGTGCCTTAGCTGGAGTTGGAGGTAAACAGGGCTAGTTTGTGAAAAATCCATCAGTAGGACTTGGTGTCATACTCCTGAAATCCAAACCCTGAAGGAGGCTGAGGTAGGAAGACAACAAATTCATGTCCCACCTGGGTATCTAGCAAGATGGGGGTGGGACCTATGGAGCTTGAAGAAGAGAGTAACTGATCTGCAAAACTGATGCATTTTCTCAAGGTAGTTTCTATTTCACTTTGCACCTCAGTGCTAGCTTCATAGTCTGACTAGCAAGTAAGATTTGTCAAAAGGTCCTCTCTAGGTTGCATGAAGGGAAACTGGAAGTTTGCTGACTTTCTTTGCCTCAATCTTCCGATTCTTTGCTCCAGACCCAGCCATAAAGAAATCTACAGCACCCAACTCTGACTAAACTTGAAAAAGTTGTATCTATAGTTGTTTTGTTATATAATCATATGTTACAACATCTTTTCTTCTTTTTTTTATTGAGTTTATTGGTACAATCTAGGTATACAATACAGTTACATTAATTATTGGGATCCTGTACCTTTACATGATAGGTCTTGATTCTCATTTTTTCCCCTTGTCCCTGCCCTCCCTTCACCCCCTCCACCCCTCCCCATTTACAAACACTTTATTTCCATTTTTTCAATTTCTCATATTTTTTCCTCTCCCTTATTACCTTTCCCCCACCCTTCCCACTTTCCCTACACCTTTAGCCCTTTACTTTCTATTTCACATTATTATCTCATTAGGATCCTGTGTACTATTATAGTTTTTCACACCAGAGAAACTATTCGGTATTTCAGTTAAAGAAATCTCTGTATGAACATTAAAAATAGGGAATCCTAAAATAAAACTAAAAAGGAAAGTAAAAGAGAAAAGGCAATGATGTAAGCTTAAAATAATCCTTAATTCTGAAGATGAAAATGGTCCCTGAACATATTTAAATGGCTATTAAAAATAGGGAATCCTAAAATAAAACTAAAAAGGAAAGTAAAAGAGAAAAGGCAATGATGTAAGATTAAAATAATACTTAATTCTGAAGATGAAAGTGGTCCCTGAACATATTTAAATTGCTTCTTGCTCTTGTAGTCTTATCATATTCTTTTTTTTCATTATTTATAGAATACTTTATTCGTTTCTGTAATCAAACCCACATAGATATGACCTTACATATTTAATACAGTGTGTTACACCTGTACAAATGGAAAAAAATTAAAATTAAAAAAATTAACATTTTGGGGCTGGGGATTTAGCTCAGCGGTTTGGTGGCCTGCCTTGCAAGTGCAAGGACCCAAGTTCAATCCCCGGTACCAAAAAGAAAAAAAAAAAAAAATTAACATTTCTAGACAAATATGGCTGTCAATTTCTGTACAATGCCAACTCAACACAGTAAATTGAGATGACTTTTCCAAAGTTGACAGCACAGTTAAAGTTTCCAAAAATTCAAATTATATATATATATAATTAATACTATACATATATATAAAATAAACATATAATTATTTATATAAACATAAATAACATATAAATATATGTTTATATAAAAAGACCAATAATAGCTATGCATCAATAGCAGCAATAGCTCCAGGTTCTGAGGTCATCTGAACAAAATTATAGACATTCAGCACAGTCCATTAAAAAAACAAAAACAAAAAAGCAAAGAAAAGAATAATATCCAGAAAACAGCAAAGTTCTGTTGCTGTTGTGGTACCTGGCACCTTTTTTTTTTTATTAGCATCTTAATCATCATCTGGAAAGAGAATATTCTAGAGTAATGTCATTAAAAATAGCTCTGATGAAACATGGTCGCTACTATGTATCATAAAGCAGGTACAAACTATTTTACATTCACAGAGGTATGATACAGTAACATCCTACATCAGTAATACTAGAAACAGTTTTGGTTTGAAATTTGCTTTGTCTGCAAATAAGATTGCTATCCCTGCTTTTTTCTGGGCTCCTGTCACATGGAGAATTGTTTTCCATTCTTTGACTTTCAGTCTATGAGCTTCTTTTTGCACTACGTGTGTTTCTTGTATACAACATATTGTTGGAGTTTGCTTCATATTCCATTTTGCCAGTCTATTTCTCTTGATTGGTGAGTTGAGGCCATTGACATTGATGGTTATAACTGATATGTACTGACATATTATTGTCATGTTATTGGCCTTTTGTTGACTCTTTTTACTTTTTCACCTTCTCCTTTTAGCTTGCCTTGCCTATTTGATTTGCACTGTTGGGCCTCATGGTGTTGTTACCTTCATTGTCTTTTTCAAGGATATTGTTTAGAATTGCTTGTAGTGCTGGTTTGGTATTCATGTAGTTTCTCAGGTGTTCTTTGTCATGGAAGTATCTTATTTCCCCATCCATTTTGAAAGAGAGTTTTGCAGGATACATCAGTCTAGGTTGGAGGTTGTTCTGTTTTAGGACTTGGAATACCTCACTTCAGGCTCTCCTTGACCTAAGGTTTTGTGTTGAAAAGTCTGCTGTGATTCTGATGGGCTTTCCTTTGCATATGATTTGTTTCTTTTCTCTTACTGCTTGTAGTATTTTGTTCTTCTGTTGGGTTTCTGGGATCTTGATTATTATATGTCTAGGTGTAGATTTTTTAAATTGTGGCTAGTTGGGGTCCTATATGCCTCACTTATCTGAATGTCAAATTTTTCCCCTCTGGGAAGTTTTCTGTCATTAATTCTGTGAACAGCTTTTTAAAGTCATTTGTATTTTCTCCTGTTACTTCATGGATTCCTATTAGTCTTATGTTATTCTTCTTTGCATCATATAGGAGTTGTTGGATTGATTTCTCATGATCCCCTAATTTCTCATGATCCCCTACTGTTTTTAAGAGACCTCTCTTTTCACGGTCACTGACTGCAATCTTATCTTCTATATCTGAGAGTCTATCTTCGCATTCTTTTATTCTGTTGCATACACTTTCAATGGAGTGTTTAATCTCCTGGATTTCTGTTTGAATCTGTTTTATGGGTTCCATTCCTTTCCTATGTTGGGTGTTTACTTTTTCCATTTCTTTCTTATGCTGGGCCTTCATGGCTTCTATCATGGTCCTGACCTCATCTATTTTTTTGTCAGTTTCTGCTCTAGAGTCTCGAATCACGACTTTCATTTTGCTCACCATCTCTATGGTTATCTGGGAAATTATTTCTGTTTTGAATTTTTCTAGAGCCTGATTGATCTGTTGTGTTACTTCCTGTGCTTTGAGTTCAGGGTGTCCTGGTGGTTCACTATCGGCCTCTTCATCCTCATTTTCCCTACTGTTTGTCATTGGTGAACTGGAAGTCTGTCTTTGTGTCTTGCTTAAGTGTTTTCTCATTTTTATTTTTGTTGTTGGGCTGACCTTGGTTTAATCTCTGGGTTATCACCCAAATCTTCCTGATATAGTTGCACCCTAGCTTCTGGGTCTCTAATGACCCACAGACATTCTCACCTTCATAATTCAGAGAAAACAATTCATCAAATCAACCATAATCCTTTATCCCAACTGATACAATCAGCAACACATTGTGATCAAGCACAACTTGGTCCGGAAACTGACCACCTGTGGTAGTCACTAGTCTATCACCCTTAAACCATGTGAATTAAATTGAAATCAAGAAGCAGTCCAGAACATGTCTGCAGTGAACGAACTTTTTAATATAGTATATTTACCATTTAATGGCTCAGACAGAGCTAGGACTCAAGACCCCTGATCTCAGTTAGCTGATGGCTGAACTCCATGACACAGACTGACCTCAGGCTGCAAGGCCCAGATTGAGTTCCCCAACTTTCTGAATGGTTGAACTCCACACTGTTCTACTACAGGTTTCACATGTTCTTTCTTTAAACAAAGTTGGGAACTCAGAAAAATACCCTTTATGACCACCTCTGCCTCTGCAGAGTGGGTCCAAAGACTGGCACAGTCAGGAGGTCTGAGAGTGCATGCGGGGGGGCAGGTAAAGGGAGTTATGGGGATTCAGGGGCTACCTTCCTGGTGCTGGAGTGATGGCGGCTCCAGGTGGGAGAAGGCGTGGCTGTCCTCTGGAGGTCTTTATATTAAGTGAAATAAACCAAACAAAGATAACTACAGCAGAATCTCACTAACAAGTACAATATGGAAAAGTTGATCCCATAGAAGTTGAGAATAGAATGACAGTTATTAGAGGTTGCAGGGAGAGTAGGTAAGAAGAAGGGCTGGAGAAAGGTTGGTCAATGGATACTAAGTTATAAATAGTAGTGTCCGAAGTCCTGGTGTGTTCATGTACTATAGAATGTTTACAGGTAATGGTAATGTACTAATATCTCAGTGCATGTCCTGCTAAAGCCTAAAGCAAGCACAATGTAGTAATATTTCATAATTCTAGAAGAAAGGAGTTCAAATGTTTTTAACATAAAGAAATGATAAAAGTGTAACTAAACGTTCTACACTGTATACATGTATCAGCATTGCATGATGCTCCACAAACATTTGCAATTTTTATGTGACTGTTTAAAATAAAATTCAATAACAAAACCACACAAATAGGAAAGATAATTCCAAATTATCCTAGGTTCTACAATCAAATGCTGTTGGGGCGGGGTGAGAGGGGAACTAGTTTAGATTTAGGAATCAGGAAACTTCTCTGTGATGCCAAGTGTGTGAGAATTGAATGAGACAGTTCCTGTGACATCACAGATTCTTTAATTCCTTATTGTGACCTCCCCTGATGACATCTGTGTGGTGAGTCAGGCACAGACTGGGTGGAATTGGTCGTGAGTGATGGCGACTGTAAATGAGACTGAAGCAAGTAGGTGGATAATTTGAGTAACTCAGCTGTCACACCCTTGGAAGGGCTTTGTGTCCCTTTTCAGGATAGCACTTGTGCCTTAGAGTCGGAAGTTTTATTTTTGTCTGTTTTCCTAACCTTGTCTTCTCTGGAGGTCTCCTGGATTTTCTTATTTTCTTCTAACATCGGTGCCTTTACATTATTTAGAATAGCTCATGGCCACTCTCCTGCAAAAGAGAGCATCTCCCGTGACTTCGCAGGCACTCAATCTTTTGCAAGAAAGAGATGCTTGTCTTACAAGTTCAATCTGAAACTATGAAAGACTCCATCAGGACAAAAATTCAGCAATTTCACAAGTGTTTCCCAAGGAGATGATTTTAGGAGATATATAGTAGACACTTTAAGAAATTACTTTATAGTTGCACATTTATTTTAAACTGTATTTTAAAATAATTATACACTGGAGCCAGTCTAACTCCTAGAATCTACTACCACTTAGCTGCGTGAAGATAAGCATGTTCCTCTCTGTGCTCTGATTTCATCATAAATGGAAATAAAAATAGTGCAATCTCACTGAAGATATTGGGAAAATTAAGTGAGTTAATATAGGCAGTGCTCAGAGGAATGATGCTGATCATTATGATGGTTTTTAAATTAATGTATATGTTAGATTCATGGATGCTGGTAGGATCTGGCCAAATTTAACTTCGGAACTTTTCATTGTTTATTAATTAAATTATGTATGCTCTGTTTTAGGTGAAGGGGGCAAAGATAAAGTCATTGCAAAGCAGGAGAAAATTGATAACTATTGCCTTCAGGATATTGGTAAATTGTCAGAGTCAATGGATGATGATGATGATGAAGATGATACTGATGATGATGACAGAAACTCTAAAAAGGATACTCGTGCCCCATTAGAGTTAATGGCAGAAGTAAGTTTTTTGGAAATAATCTAATTTGATAAACTTAAAAATATTGAAATAACTAGGTGGTATTAAGCTGATTAAAAATTAGTCCATGTTAATTAATTAAAGATTTTAAAAATTAGTAAAATGGTCCTTGCCCACATGCAGATGCTTACATGGCTACTCATCTCTCTCACAACTGCTACCAGGTTAGAGGTGAAAGAATTTCTGGAATTTAAGGCAGTACTCTAGTGAGGCACCAGCAGGAGTAAGAAAAGTTTAGGCATAAAATCCTTCAGGGACTGCTTTGAGGAATTCTGGGCACTGTGCTGGTTGCTGGGAATGCAGCAATAAATGCGAGACCTGTTTTGTCTTTGAGAACAACACACAGAAAAATAATTACAATAAAATGAAATGCATGTTAGTAAAAATGTTTGTGAAGTTCTCTGGGAAAAGGGGGCAGCTAAGTGACTTAGAAAAGAAGCAGGAGGAAAAAGTGAGAAAGATTTTTAGATAAAGCCATGAGTACTGTAGACTCCTAGAAACTTGAGAGTATAGACATTCAATGGCAAACAAGATTTCAAAACTGTAAACAGTTAACTGTATATTCTATTGATCACATTCTCTTACCATGATCAGCAAAACAAGGCATCAATAGCAAAATATAACAAATTAAAACTACTTAAAAAGAAGACATTATTCTACATGACATTTGAATTAAAAAGAAAAATCAAAACTAAACTATTTGGAAAATAATGGTAACCACAACAGTAAATATTAAAATTTTTTAAAAGCTTAAAGTTTTAAAGTGCTTCAATGATGATAATTATGATGATGATGACACAAGAAAGAATGAGTATAAGTGCACAGAATATTAGTGCCAACAAATGTAAAAATAATAAATATAAATGCAGTAAGAAAAAGAATTAAAGGGCTGGGGATTTAGCTCCATGGTTCCTGCACCTGCATGGCAGGCACAACAACGTCCTGAATTTGATCCCTGGTACAAAAAAAAAAAAAAAATTGAAGAAACAAGTTGATAATTCAAAGTAAAAACCAATATATCAAGAGCTAGATATTTAGAAAAATGTATAGATAAACTAATAGATATGATTAAAATGTAATAAAACCACAAATAAGAAAGAGATTTTAAATGTTTAAGCTTAAGGGCCTGGGATTTAGCTCAGTGGTTCCAGCACCTGCCTTGCAAGTGCAAGGACCTGAGTTCGATCCCCAGTACCAAAAAAAAAAAGAAATTTTTAAATGTAAGAATTTTATTGCATGTATTAATATAGCATTAATATGTAAATAAATCAGATTTTAAGTGGAATTATGAATTATATAAAACTCTAGGAGATTTTGATTTACATTAGAAAAATGTTTTTAAGTATGTAAGGGACAAGCCAGGGATTTAGCTCAGTGGTTCCTCCGCCTGCCTCGCAAGTGTAAGGTCCCAAGTTTGGACCCTGGTACCAAAAACAAAACAAAACAAAACAAAACAGGGGCAGGAGAGACAAACAGAGAAGTGGTAGATGGGTAAAATGGTACCTGGGTATTTATTACACATGTGGAAATTTGTGAGAAATGTCTTCTATTGGTCAGTGCCTCTATCTTTGCAGAATAAAATGTTGGTAGCTGCATGTGGTTCAGAAAATGCCACACACAAACAAGAATCATCAAAGTAAAGGACTTTTCATTTTCTTGAAATCAGCCTAAATAGCTCATAATATGAGATTAGTTTAGTAAATTGTTACCTAAGTAAAAATTATAAGAGAATATTTAATGCCAGCCTGGTGTGTAAGCTCAGTAATAAAATGTATGCATTCTTAGCATGCTTAGGATTGGTTCAACCCCTAGAACTCTTCCCTTAAATAAAAGAAAACTTAATGGCACAGAAGGAAGATGATCAGAACATGTAGTTTATTTATTTAAAAACTAATGAATAATCCTAATTTTTATAAACATATATATTCACTTAAAGGAAAAAACTAAAAAGATTACATTAAGATGTTAAGCATCTCTGAATGGTAGAAATATAGGTGCTTTTAATTTGGGACAGAAAGTATTTATTTAGTCTTTCAATTTCATATATTAAAAATACACATTGGTTTGTAACAAGAAAAATACAATAAAAAGTATAAGCAAAACTGGGTGATATAAAAACTATATAGAAGCAATACTGAAAAATATTAGATGTACAATTACTTTTTCAACTAAATACTATAATGTTATCATGGACTAAGTTCACAGGTGAAACCTGAATGTAACCCAAAGGAAAGTCAAAATAGATGTTAGCACAACCTGTGTCGATGGAATCAGCCAACACATTCTCCTATTGTCCAGCAGTACATGTCCTGTGACTCCAGCAAGGCAGGGGTGTTGGACCTGTCCCGAATGCATTGCCATCCAAGGTCCTGAAATATCCTTGACTGATTGGCCGATTGGAGACTCACTTCTGGAAAAACATGTATAAATGTTAAAGCAAAATAGATGGGCTGATCCAAAGCTGGTGTGCACTGAAATAACAAAAATGGATTACAGTAAAAGACACAGTGCCACTAATCCCCCTCCAAACACTTCCTTCATTCCAAACAGACTTATCCCATCATTCTTGCCACTTTGTGAAGCAGTTCTGGAAGTCCTCTTTCATGATGTCTTTACAAGGCGTGATTAAAAAAAAATACAGTAACTGGTGCTGCCAAGTGCCGTCCAATGGAAAGGCAGGCTCATAAAAACATTATAGTGCGTCTTCATCCACCTTGCTCACAGGCTCTGTCACTGTGACTTCTTTTGGCTCTTTTCCAAAGTGAGAATGACCATGACCATGTAAGGTAGATGTTTTGAATGGATTCAAGGTAGCCACAACAGGGCAACCAATGACACTCACGAAAGAGGACTTCCAAAATTGCTTCAGAAAGCAGCAAGGACATTGGGATAAGAGTGTTTGAAGCAAGAAGAAGCGTATTTTGAAGGGGATCAATGGCACTGTGCCTTTTACCGTAATACATTTTTTAAAAGTTTAAATGTTTGCAGCATATTTTTCAATCACAATACATAACTAATATTTTATAGAAAGTTTATAATTCACATTTAAATTCTCTCTGAAAATACTTATCTGAAACATCTTATGTTTTCTAGTTCCTCAGAGCTGAAATGGGCCGAGACTACCACCTGGCAAAAAAATTATGTGAGATGAGTAAGTACAAAATACTTTCACATTTTCCAAACCTTGCTTTGTTTCTAAAAATATACTGTACTGCATGTGAGGTGGTTTGATTACCCTAACTCTAATGAATTCTCTCCTATTATCTCAGTGACTCCTCGATAGTAGATTAATATAAGGACTAATTTAGATGTATAGAGTGCTTTTTAGTGAAATAACTCAATGTAGAATAGCACAGACTAGATACCACCACTGGAAAATAAGCCAGAACACTTACCCTCATGGTTACAGCTTAGTAAATTCATGCTTTAGTTCTAAAGAAGAGTTGGGTGGTACAGCAGTCAGGTCTGACTTAACATGGATGTGTTTACTCCACAAAGACCTGAGAGCCCCATGTACCCAGCACTGTGGTAGACACAGGAAGTACATCAGTCAGCAAGACACAAAAATATCCTGCATGTATGTCTAAGTGTGAGACAGAAAATAAACTAAGTGGTGTGTCATAAATGATAGGTGCTTTGAAGAAAAATCAAAGTACAGAGCGGGAATAGAGAAGACACCGGGACAGGTAAAACTGTTCAGTAGTTGAATGATTTGATGAAGTGGAGGAAACTGGCTGGTGGAGGGCAGAGGAAAATTGTTCCCAGCAGGCTGTACAGCAGGTGTGCAGCCAGGCAGCCAGTGTGGCCGGAGCCGAGGAACACACACGAATGTGCTAGGAGTGGAAGTCACACAGATCGTGGTCAGAGGTTGTGCAGACTACACAGGATTGTCTCTGTTTAGGGAAACTTTTGAGTAGAGGAAAGATACAATCTTTCTTCCTATCCTTCATTTTAAGTGGTTTGATTTATCCAAAATAGTTGTGATTTTCTTTGTCTTTAAACTATTGGGAAAGTTCACTGGGTTACTTCAATCTGTGGGTTGGAATTTTCATCAGCTTTGAAATGTTCTTGCCTATTATTACCTTTTCAAATAACACTTCTGCTTCTGTCTGGTCCCTCCCCTACACTCTTCCTGGGTGTCCGAGTACACATAAATTAAACTTTTTTCCCCATGGCATTCCATGGTATATAAATAAATAAATAAATAAATAAATATATATATATATATGTATATGTATATATATATGTATTAGCTCTGTCTTTTATATATATATATTTCTATGCATCCACTTGAGTATTTTCTACTGATCTGTTTTATCTCCTATATACATTTCTCTGTTAAAATGATCAGAGGGTTTGTAAAGTCATAGATTATATTTTCCAATTTCAGACTGTCCATTTAATGATCTGGAAAGATTCCAGCTCTCCAGTGACAGCCACTGTCTTTTCAAATACACTACCCGTCTTTTCTAATATATTATTTATAGCTATTTTAAAAGAGGAAACAATAGCTCTCCAATTAAATCTTATTGACAGTCCAGTTTAAAAGTCATAACTAGTGTTGACCTAAAATCTGTGCTGAAGTCCTTGAAGGAATTATAGCACAGGCATTGTGAGGGTCTATGCATATGGGTAGCATACTTAACTCTCTGGCAAGGAAGGTGCCATAACCACTGAGCTAAATGTCTGGCCCTCTGGCTGATTTTTAAAATGCACTTCTTAAACACATTTTACCTATTTTATATCTGAAGTAAATATTTTCCCCTGCTTAATTAATCCTTCCAAGCATTTTTGGCCCTGTAAGCTGTCAAATAAAATATTTTGGTAGCCCACAAACAGAATTTCCAAAAAGAATTCTTAGAGAAAGTAACATTCAGACCTCTCTTTTTGGTGTTTTTTTGTTTTGTTTTGTTTTTTGAGACAGGGTCTCACTATGTAATTGAGACTGACCTGGAACTCACTATGTAGCTCAGGCTGGTCTCGAACTCACAGCGATCCTCCTGCCTCAGCCTCCCACGTGCTGGGATTACAGGCGTGCGCCACCACACCTGGCCAGTCCTTTATAAGGAAACCAAACCAGAGAAAGGTAAGAGCTGGCTCTTCAGTGACAGTGAACAGGAGCCCAAGCCTGTCCCTCCCACACCTGTCCCCTCTCCACTAGCCAACTGGAGGTGACTAGTCCCACTCTACCCACTCCCAGTTCCGTGCATTTCTTATGGAGCTGTAATTGCATAAATGTTTTTATATATTTCATTTCTGTACCCATCAGTCATTTTAGAAAGCCTCTGGCTGAAGCTTGCCAAATATATGCACTGATACCACCACATCTGTCAGTTTGGGCCATTAGCCAAGCAGTAAGGTCATAAACAGCAAGTGCTCAATGAAATGCTTGTGGGCCTGACTGGAACCAGTGAATACACAGTCAATGTCATGTCCGTGGGGATAAAAACTTAAACGGATCCATCTTCATGGGGTTATATCCCTTTTAAAATGTCCTACCTCTCTCCTTCTCTTTTCCTGTCCTTCCTTCTCTCCTTCCAACAAGTACATATTGAGCACCTACTCTGCCCCCAACATTGTACAGGAAGCTGGCCAGAAGGCAGGAACCAAGACACACATTCTAAACCCTCTTGGGGCCTGACTTATAACATAATTTGGCTCTTGCCCTATTTGATTCCCCCGTGTACACAGGTCATGCTTTTCAGTCAGGGTTAGGCAGTGGTGGCTCTAACACTAAGGATTACATTATAGGAAAAGGAGCCATAGAGGCTCCCGGACAGACTCCAGGATCCAGGGATCCCACAGGCACAGAGCAGTGCTTCCAAGGGGGAAAAGGGGCTGATTGGACCGTGGGCAGAGAGGTTCAGAGCTGGAGGTCTCCCTCTGAGGCACATTGTCAGCCAAAGGTTTGAAGCCAGGGAGGCCCAGGTTCTGCAATGCCAAGCAAGGCGGAGGAAGAATGGAGAGTTCTTAGGGAGAGAAAAGCACTTGATCATTGCTGTTCACAGAAACATGAGTTTGGGGGCTACCCCAAATGCCTCAATTGTATTTAAAGCCACATACAAAATGAATTTTTATCAAATAGGAACCCCAAACATTTATATATAAATATTTATGGCCTAGATATTCTTGTCCATTTTACCATATTCTAACTCCTATGCAAATGCACAGCCACTGGGGCTAGCAGTTTAGCTCAGTGGTGCCACGCCTGCCTCGCAAGTGCAAGGTCCTGGGTTTAATCCCTGGTACAAAAAAAATGTATAACTGCTGATGTCTATAAGTGTAGATAATACATTTCTATATTTATGCATTTATATAGGTATGTATTAAGTACCTACTAAGGAAACATTTATGAGATTAATTCTTAAAACAATTCTATAACAAGACATGGCAGTGCATACTTATTACCTCAGAAGTCTGGGAAAGCTGAGCCAGGAGGATCGCAAGTGTAAGCCCAGCCTGGGCAATTAGTGATTTAGCAAGATCTTGTCTCACAATAAAAAAAAAAAAAAATTGAAAATAGATTGGGGTGTGTAGCTCAGTGTAAAGTTGTAAAGTTCGATCCATACTCCCCCTCCACCAAAACCATTCTGTGAGGCCAACAGCATTAACTTCACTTTACCAAGGAAGAAACTGAGGCTAAGCAAAGAGAATTAATTCATATAAAGTCACAAGACTATTCAGAGGTAGGATTATAGCTGAGATCTAACTTAACAGTCTGTGATTTCTCTATTTCCTCATTTGACTCCTAAGTTTATTTCTCTGGTAAAGCTGGCAAAGACTTGGAATATACATATACATACCTTGGATCAATCAGACTAGCAGCGGCTTTCCTGTGATTAACTAGCACATTTCTTTTCTTTGTGTCTAAGGTAATTAATTTATATAAAGTAATGCATCCTTGTGCCTCAGAAATGCTGTACATATTCATTTTCCTGCACCAAGTCTCTGGTTCCTGGGGCGGTTACTTGTGGTCCAATTATAGTAGAGTCATTTACATCTTCATTTGGCTGTAGATCACCCCACCTGGCGGCCGGGCTTCTTTTCTCTTTGCTTGCCTTTTTAAAAATTGTATTGGGTTCCCCCAAGAAATTTCATTTTCACTCAGGCTTAGTTTTATCTGTCTTCCACACACAGTTTTTACATCGTCTCAATCTTGTCTCAGCTATTTTCCTGCTGTCTTGACAGAACTTAAATCTTCACTCTGTGCTGTTTCCAGCCAGGCAGCCTTGGAAAATGGCTTTTAAATGGGACTCAAAGGCAAGAGTTCCAGTACTTTTCTGTATTTATCTCATAAATGACTGGGATTTTTGTGCCAATCCATCTTCCTGTTTCCTGATTGCTTCACCTGTGAGTCAAAAGCTTGCAGCTGAGTCTCCTCGGGGCGCCACACTTCTGCTCACAGGCAGCCCAAGATCCTACCCCAATGTGGAAACATTCTGAGCCTAATAGACACCCATGTCATCAATTTTACCCATTCATTATTATAGATCTAATGCAAACACAGATATATCTTCAGAAAATTGTCCCTTTTCATTTTGAGTAAACTCACCTTTTGTATTTGCCTACTATATAATTTTGTTTAGGCATTACAAGTCTTTTTCCTATTCATTTGTATATTTTCATCAGTTCTACTTCTGATATTTTGGGGGCTTGTGCTACAGGACAGGCACTCTATTGGAAAGCAACAGTGAATAAAACAAGTACTTTCTGCCCTAGATTTGCCAGAGTCTGAGAACCAGTAGAGCCCCAGAGGCAGCAGAATGCCCTACTTTCCCACCCCACCCTGTAGTTAGCAGAAAGCACCCACTGAATGCTTAGAAAGGACCCAAATGTCTAGTCCAAGAACCATTCTAGAAAGTCTAATAATAACCAACTTTTATTTGGCATTTACCATGTCACAAGGGCTGGTCTGCATATTTTACATTATGAAAAATTTAAAACTATGTCCCAAGGAATGTTAGTTAAGGGTTTCTTAATAAGTGCGCTACCAAAATAATTTCCATTGTCAAATAAATTTATAAAACCACATACCCTGCTCTATAAGTTTCATAATAGTTTTGAATATAGAAATGATTTTGTAAAATCTTGTGATTATTCTTTAGTGTTTTTTCCTAATTAACTTTATTTATCCTAGTATTCCAAATACATATTAAGAAAACAGTATCCTAAGAAGCTGATGGGAGAAATTCCTCTCTAGAGGCTTAGCTTCAGAGAAAGATTTATACTAAGGATGAGTATATTTTAGTTCAAGTTAAAATGCTTGAAAAGGTACTATTATTAGAAAATTTATACTATGGGTAATGATGTATAAAATACCTAGGATCCTTAAAAGCTGCTTCTGAGCAGGCACACAGTGACATTATCCCAGGTTGATGATAAGTTATTGATTATGTTAGTGGATTAGAAAATAGAGTCACTGGTCTGCTGCTCCAGGATGAAAGCCATGGGTAGAGTCCTCCATTCAATGGAGCCTTGAATCATCCACAATTCTCTTACTTTCAGCAAGATGAATAGCACACTTGATGTTTCAGTGCCCCCTGGGGGCCACAATTGGTATTGTGCCGGAGTCAAATTAAATGGATCCACAAAGAATGACAAATATACCTCAGAACAGATAAGAAGAAGGTACAAAGTGAACTGTGGAGATAAATCTGAAAATCTAAAATTAGTCTAGGAAACTCCGAGATCAAACTGAAACTCTGGCCTCCGTGATGTTGGCAACATACCAACAAGCCTAAAAAAGTCTACTAGCATAATCCAAAGGGAAGATGACACAGTCACATAAAGGATCCACAAAAAGGGACACAGAGTGCTAAAAACAATGGTACAATGGAGAGGGGAGAACACTGTTAAGCAGGCACCTGCATCAGTTTTCCCTAACTCTGGTCCTTTGCGGGAGATGACACCCAGAATGAAGATGTCAGGTAGCAATTGGGTGCAGGAGATGAGCAATTAGAGGGAACATTGAGAGCGATGTGCTTAGAAGACCTCTAGGCACCCAGGCTCATTACCAAAGTCTACATTCCCAGGATCTGTCCCTTTTCATATTCGTGACTCACTTTGGTTACTGGCCTGTGCAGGGCTCCATATCTAGGTGATGGAGATAACAGTCTTTAGATGGAAGGTAGAAAATATAATGAAGATCATTTCTCTTACAAAATATAATGAGCGTTTTCTCTGTTTGTGGTATTATTATTGTTGTTTATTGCTTTACGTATTTTCACCTGCTCTGATTGACAGTTTCAATCTCATTCTAAGGAACCTGTTTGCTGAAACACTTTGAGTACTAATAACACATGCTTTTGTCCATTTTCAGTCCTCGTCTATGAACCAGAAAATCCTGAGGCCAAAGAGTTTTCCTCACTTATTGAAGAAATGTTGATGAAGGGTAATTTTAAAAATTGAAATTCCTTTCTTCTCATAGAACTATGAGCAGTCACTCTAAAAGCCCATTATCCCAGGAAATTGTCCAAATGTGTCTTCAGGAAGTGGTTAAGAAACAGCTAAATGGCTGTCTTAATGGTTTAGTCAGACCAGCCTGTCCTTGTGCATGATGATGATCATCATCTCACACTACGGCAAAGCAGATTCTCTGGGTACCACTCATCAGGTACCAGAAAGCAGAACACGCTAATCACCCCCATAGGTTAAAGGTGTTAGCCCTTAATATTAAAGAAGGCCAATACCCTCTGAGTTACTCTAAGTCTCTACTTCTTTTACCCCATTTAAGAATTTCATTAACAATAGTAAAAATGATTGTCATAGGCCTATGTTTTCAACTGTTTGAACCCACAAGTATCACCATGCCTGTAAGAATGTATTTCTTATTCTACCACTTTGACTCTCATAAATTCACAAAGTACAGCTCGATCCTTTTATTCCCAAAATATGTGTTTCTTGGTAGAGGATAGGCAGGAGAATTGCAATATTTCTGAAGAGTAGAAGTATTAAGACACATTTTAAGTATTTACCTTTCTTTCCATGGCAGAGAAAGCTCAGAATCTTGAGGAAGAAAGTGGAGAGGACAGCAGCACTGAGAGTGAAGGAGAAAGCAGTGAGAACGAGAGCAGTGGGAGCTCCGACGAATGTGACGATGGGTCATGACGGTCACTGCGGTGTAAACAGCGTGCGTTGTCATTAATATATACTACAAAAATAAAGAAGACTGCAGCACCTCGCTCTAGTTGTTCTTTCTTTGGTATAGTTTTTTATCTTTATTAAGGTTATTGGTACAATTTAGGTACACAGTACAGTTACATTCATCATTGGGATCTTGTATCTTTACATGATCTATCTTGGTTCTTATTTTTCCCCATTCCCCAGCCCTCCCTTCACCCACTCCACCCTTCCCTGTTTGCAAAGACATTGTTTCCATGTTTTTCCTTTTTACATATTCATCCTTTTTCCTTTTTACCTTTCCCCTACCACTCCCACTTCCTCTACTCTGTTAGACTGTTCTTCCTATTACACAATACCAATTATACACTTTGATCCTTACTTACACTTTTACTTTTTCACACCAGAGAAACTATTCAGTATTTACCCATGTGTGTCTTATTAATTTCACTTAAGAGTGTGGCCTCATGGGCTGTGGATTTAGCTCAGTGGTTCTGCCACCTGCCTTGCAAGCACAAGGACCTGAGCTCGATCCCTGGTACCAAAAAAAGAAAAAAAAAAGTGTGTGGCCTCAATGTGTATCTACTTAGCTATAAATCTCTCTAGTTTCTCATTCTTTAAGGCTGAGTAGTATTCTGTTTTATAGAAAAATCACATCTTCTTTATCCATTCTCCAGTTGATGGACAATTGGGCTGTTTCTAAATTTTAGCTATTACAAACTGTGCTGCTATAAACATGGGCAAGCATGTATCACTGTGGCATAATTTTTTAAATTTTTTTGGAAAGATACCCAGCAGAGGAATAGCTGGGTCAAAAAGAACCTCTAATCCTAGTTGTATGAGGCATCTCCATATTGATTTCCACAGTGGTTGCACCAGTCTGCATTCCCACCAACAATGAAGGGTTCCTTTCTCCCCACAATCTTGCCAGCATTTGTTATTGGCTGATTTCTTGATAGCCATTCTTTCTGGAGTGAGGTGGAATCTCAGTGTTGTTTTCATCTGCATCTCTCAAATGACCAGTGATGTTGAACCTTTTTTCATGTTTATTTGCTGCTTTTACTTTTTTTTCCTGAGACATGTCTGTTCATTTCAGATGCCCATTTTTAAATTGGGTCTTTGTTTTGGGGGGGTCTGATATTTTTAAGTTCTTAATATATTCTAGATAGTAGACATTTGTCTGAGGAACAGCTAGTTATAACTGATATGTATTGATTTATCATTGTCATGTTATTTTCCTGTTGTTGGTTCTTTTTTATTTTCTCCCTCTCCCCTTAAATTCTTGCCTTTTGGATTTACTCTGTTGGGCCTCATGAAGTTGTGACCTTCACAGTCTTTTTTCAAGGACATTTTAAAAAAGGTGTTTGAGGTGCTGATTCGGTATTCATGAAGTTTCTCAGGTGTTCTTTGTCATGAAAATATCTTATTTCTCCATCAATTTTGAAAGATAGTTTTGCAGGATACATCAGCCTAGGTTGGAGGCTGTTTTCTTTTAAAGCTTGTAATACCTCTCACTCCAGGCTCTCCTTGACTTGAGGGTTTGTGTTGAAAAACCTGTTGTGATTCTGATGGGCTTTCCTGTACATGTAATTTGTTTCTTTTCTCTAACTGCTCCTAGTACTTTGTACTTCTGTTGGGTTTCCGGGATCTTGATTATTACATGTGTAGGTGTAGATTTTTTTTATCATAACTAATTGGAGTCCTATATGCCTCACTTATCTGTATGTCAAGCTCTTTTGTTCTGTTTGGGAAGTTTTCTGCTATTACTTCTGTGAACAGTTTTTTTACGTGATTTGTGCTTTCTCCTGCTTTTTCTTGGACTCCTATTAATCTTATATTATTCTTCTTTGTATCAGCTTTTCAAAAAAGAGTGCCTGGCTTCTACTCTATCTGATTATACCAGCTGGGCACCCTCAGGGCGGCCCTGGCCTCGGGGATCTGGGCACAAGCGACAGGCAGCCCTCCTGCCATGTTCCCCCTGGCCGAATGGTGGCTGAGGCTGCGATGGCTCCAGCAGCAGGCCAGGTCAACGCTCGCGCTCTCTTTCAGGCTCCTCCGGCCCCCACCACTCTGGGGCTCTCCTTCCGGGTGGGGGGTGGGGGGGTGGACCCAGGGAGAGCAGACTGGCCTTGCTGGCTTGCTGGCTTGCTCCCCTCCCTTCCTTGCTCATGCGCCTGGTCCAGCTTAAGTTTTCCATATTCTTAGTTTGAGCTCCTTCGGAATACTTGGACCGAATATTAGCTCAATGTGAATTATTTGGAGGACAATGAAGAAAAAATAGTATGTGCCAAGTGTTGGTCAAACTGCTCTGCACACATTATTAGATCCATCAGCTACGTGAACAAAGTACCACTGTGAACCTTGTTCAACAGAACAAGGCACAGAGAAGGTAAGAGCTTCCCAGCCTCATATGCCTATTGACTTGTACATCCTGGATTTGTACCTGAACATTAAGACTCCGGAACCCATACTTACAGCCCCCCACAAGTGGTCACCATATTAGGCCCTTTTATATCATTTGTACTGTATTCTTCACAGCATGCATTCGTGTCTGGAATGCTGCTTTAATTGTTCTTTTCAGCCTTTGCTACCAGCAGAGAATGGCACCTCCTTAAAGCAGAATTTATCTTTTTCACTACTGTATCCATTGTAATACATTGTAATGTATTTTATATCCCAAATGAAGAAATGGAGCAGAAAGGTAAATAAAATGTTTATATCTTTTCATGCAACATTTACAAAACTTTACATTTATTATTATCAATCTACATTATCTTGATGATTCTGTATTCCTTAATGAACTTCTGCCACTTTCAAATTTGTAAGGTAACCAAAGTTAGCATGAAAACAATGTGTTTGTGAACGTGTCAATCTGAGTTAAGGGTAATCATCTTCACTTTTTATTTCTACATTAGCACAATGTCATGACATATCCAGAATGCTCACAGTGTGGTTTATTCTTTGGGCATTTTCTGGCCTCTTCACATTCAGAGGAATGTGAATTTTACTGCACCAATTGATAGGCATAACTGAGAGAAATGAAGGTAGGAATATATGATCTTCTAGGTAGCCTTTAATTTTCAGTAAATTCTCAGAGCCATGTGTATAAATAACTAAACAGTGTCAGAGGTCTAGCCAACACACATCTCAGGAATGACCTGTTTTCACCTTAATTAGGGCTGAATAGTCCTCTTCACCAAACCCTACAGACGCCAATCTGATAATGGAGTACCCCTGCCCCATAAGAAGTTCATAAAACCCTCTAAAACTGATACTGCAGATTAAGTTACAATGAGACTTTAGCTTTAAAGGAACAGGGTAGCTATAAGGAAAATGAATAAAAAGCTACAATATCACAGGTCATGTTATGGATCTAAGTTCTAAATTTATAGTTTGTTTCTCCAGGATCATCAGCCCCTCTTCATGTTCTCTACTCTACCTGCCTCCTTAACCAATAGAATTTGGGGTGTTGGCATAGCCTAATGTTGGGCATGTTTCTATATGCAATAAGAGTTTAAAAAATAATCTTTGGTATTTTAAAGTTACTTAGCAGCTTCTCATGAGAGTCCTAAAAGCATGCTATTATCCTCACTAATTATAGAAATTGAATTTGGGAAGATTGAGGGTATACAAGGTTAAATGTTAGCTTAAGCACTGGGAGCCAGATAAAGAAATAGACAGCTGGAGATGCTGGTTGCGTCCTAGGTCGAGAGATCTAGTGAATCTGGAAGCCACTGTTGGAACTGCATCCTACATAGCTAAACTCCAGAAACGGAGTCAGCCAACATGTCGTGCCTATATAGACAGTTCATCCAAATCTGTCGTCCTTTAATAATATTGTAACTCATTACAACGATGTTAACTCAAATATCTGAAGGTAATATGGTGGCATACACTGGTAATCCTAGCACTCTGGCAGGGTGAGGCAGGAGGATTACAAATTCCAGCCCAGCCTGGCCAATATAGCAATTTAATGAGACTTTGTCTCAAAATATAAAGAAACAACTTGGGAGGTAGCTCAGTGCAGAAGTCTTAGGTTCGATCCTAATATTAAAAAAAAGAAAAAGGAAAAGAAAGAACGACCCAAATATCCAGCAGTTTGAGAATACGTAAGCATACCCACTCAGTAGATTTGAGTTGGGAACCCAAAGGAAAAGTTTATTCAACAAACATTTACCGAAAGCCTACTATGTATATCACTGGGAACAAAATCTGCTCTTACACAGCGCTGTTGTAATACAGGATGATAAACACTGCCAGTGAGAAGGGCCAGGGCTCGAAGGAGTTGTTCAGAGGGCTCCTGAGCACAGTCTAAGGGACCGGGAGAAAGCCCTCAGGAGAGAAGAGAATGTCTAAAACGAGGTGATAGAATAAGTGGAAATGAGCTATGAAAAGCCAGAGTGTGGAGGACACGCTGAACAAGGTAACACAACTTGTAAAGGCCCAGGGACACATTCTGAGTCCAGAAAATAAAGATGGATTATAAAATGAACGTGAACCAATGAGAGCAGAGAAAAATGAAGCTACAGTGATCAAAGGACCAGGTATTGGAGGGTCTTAGAAGTCAAGACAGACTCGGAATTTTATCCTCCAAATAGTGGGAGGCATTTTAAGGCAAGTAGTTGTATTTTAGAAAGCTCATTCTAGGCAGAAAAACGTCTTCTCAAATTTTAGCTTGTGCTCCATTGGTTAGTTATGAACTCACCATGGTAGGACACAAATATTTGAGCTTTTAAAAATTAAATACTGGAGGGGCTGGGGATGTAGCTCAGTAGGTAGCTGCCTACCTCGAAAGTGCAAGGTCCCAAGTTCGATCCCTGGTACCAAAAACAAATACAAAAAACAAAGAAGACTCCATGTCACTGGGAGACAGAAGGTAAAAGTACAGGTACACATCGATCACTTCAGCACAGGGCACACTGAGAAATGAGTCTTTAGGCAATTTTGTCCTGTGAACATCCTAGACTATACTTACACAAACTAAGACAGCGGTGTCACCAGGCAATATAAACGTGGAACCATGGCTGTATATGTAGCCCAGTGTGAACTGAAGTGATGTTATACAATACATGACATTTTTAAAATGCTTACTCTATACATGTTTAGTAGGAAAGATGGTAACATATACTGATATGATAGCCTGCTATGTGTTAGCTGGATGAAGGTTCTTCATGCTTGTGTTTTTACTATAACACCTGAATGGGGTAGATATTATTCTCCCCAATATACATATGGAGAAACTGAGGCATAGAGAAGTTGAAATTAACTTTCTACCAATCACTTACCTGGGAATTGGTAGATGGATACAAATTCAGATCATTTACTCTAATGCCCTTCATGCTGTGCTTTTCCTTCCTCCCAGGCTGTTAGAGGGGAATGGAGTGAAAAGGGAGATAATTTATAAGGCCTTTACCTAACACCTTAGAAAAATGCAGGTAGTATAACCCCAACATTGTGCCATGAGCTACAGTGGGCTGCAGCCCCAGCAGTCCTACTATGGAGTCAGAGCAGCCTGCCTCTCTTTTTTCTTTTCTTTTTGGTACCAGGGAATCGAACTTGGGACCTTGCGCTTGGGAGGCAGACTGCAGAGACTGAGAGAGCTTTCATTAAGATGGGGATTGTTCCTGTACCCTGATGCCAAGTAAGATATATCTATATATATGATCTATCTATCTATCTATCTATAATATATATAATGTTAGAATTTGCTAAAATAGTGACATCGGTCGATAGGGAGCTCGTGGATGGAACTCAGGGCACCACGTGGATAATAAAACCGAGATCCAATGGAACGGTCACATGTCCACGTCAGGAGGGACCGGAGCTCACAGGGGCAGATGAGACACGGCCTCCAGGGCCACACTAAGGAGGAGAAAGTCCTCTCTGATTAGCTCATCAGGGGAGAGTGCAGAACTCAGGCTTGGCAAGTGAAATGCTAGGAGATGGGACTGGGGTAGCCTTGTTCAAAGTGTGCCCTTGTGAACCAGAAGACAGCCTCAGATGTACATTGTAGTCACTCCCCTCCATCTATTCCACCCTAGATTGTAAACCTAAACTAATCATGGCAGCCCCACCTCCTTTACTAGGCACGGACTTAGACCTAAGCCCATTTTAGCCAATAGAACATGAGCAACAGTTGGATGTGAACAAGAACAAGTGTAGTTACTGGCAGCCATCTGAGCACTGGAGGTGAACTTACACTGAAGCAATGCTAAGGGCAGCAGAGCAGAGGGGACAAGAACTGCTACACTTTCGGGGCTCAGTCAACCAATGTTATTGTCAAAAGACCAGGAATTTTCTTACCATTTAAACCATTTTGCTTTGGGTTTTCTATTACTTGCCGTTGAGAGTATGTCTGATGCATCTGCTATAACACAGTAAGCATAACACTGTCAGTAACGTTCCCTGGGGCTGTGTGAGCCAAGCTGGGCTCTCAGGTTACCCTCACCAAAAGTCAAGGAAGGGGAACTGCTGGATCCTGCTGTCAGGTGCAGTGTTAAGTAGGAATACGAAACTGCTCAAAATGGCTAATCTCTGGGTTGCTCAACTGAGAAAGGGAGGTAGATAAGAAGAGTTCTACTTTCCATTTGAAACCTTTTGTTTATTCTCACATTTTTTTTGTCATGGATGGACATACAGCTTTTAAAACTAAAGGGTTGACTTGTTTTGTTTATGTCTCTGCTGCCTAGCTGGTTTCTGACTCGCGTTCAAGTAGTCTTCCCACCTCAGCCTTCTGAGCAGCTAGGACTACAGGTGACTTTTGTTGTTATTGATACCACTTACTGGTTTGGCCACCTTAGGTGTTCAGGGCCGCTGAGTACTTTCACATTGTTGTCCAACCCTTGATCCCAAGAACTCTCTCACCTCTCCTACTGGAACTCTGTATCCATTAAACAGCTACTCCTTATTCCTCCTTCTCGCCAGCCACCATTCCACTTAGTTTCTACTAATTTGACTACTCTGGGTGCTGTACATGAGAAGACCTATTCAATAGCCATCCTTTCGTGACTGGCCAGTTTCACTTTGCATAATGTCTTCAAGGTTCATCCATGTTGCAGTGCGTGCCACTACGTCATTCCTTTTTATTGCTAAATAATATTCCACTCCATGTATACACCTGATTGTGTTTCACCCATTCATCCATTGACGAACACTTGGACTGCTCCACCTTTCAGCTGTTGTAACAGTGTTACAGACATGGTTGTATAAATATCTGCTCCAGGGGCAAAGTTTCCAAATGAAGCAATGGATAGAATAGGGAGAAATCCTGGGGGATTAATGAAAATATTGATCTTGATTGTGTTTGGCTGATGAGTTTTCAATTTTCATAATTTTTAAAAATATTTATTTATTTATTTATTTGGTACCAGGGATCAAACTCGGGTCCTTGCACTTGCAAGGCAGGCAGTGGAACCACTGAGCTAAATCCCCGGCCCACATTTTTCATTATTTTAAATCTAAACTTTTAAAAATAATTCTCATTACTTTAGAAGAAAAAAACACATGCATTTTTTAAAGAAACTTAAAATGAGAGTAAGAAAGTACAGAAAACTATGAAGGGCCTATTACACACAAGGTATTTTAGAAGGCCTTAGTACCCTTAATGGTGGCTAGAAACTTTTAGTGAGGAAAAGTAATAATTAGTAAACAAATAGGTCACTGAGTTCAGGAAAGAAATGCCATTTGAGGGCTGGGGATTTAGCTCAGCGGTTCTGCTGCCTGCCTCACAAGTGCAAGGACCCAAGTTCAATTCCCTGGTACCAAAAAAAAAAAATGCCATTTGAGACAAATTTGGTTATCTTTGTAGACTGTTAAGTACTCAGTAGAGTCACAAATTTCTTACCCTTGTAATCAATGATAATTTAAGAATTACAGTAATTATAATTCATTACAAATGTCACACCCCCCTCTTAAAAGAAGTCCTTGGTTTCTTAGGATTTATTTTTGTAGTTTCTACAGTTGGATAACTGTACACATACATTTTTTATTCTTTTTTTGAGACAGGGTCTCACTATGTAGTTCAGGCTGGCCTTGAACTTACTATGTAACCCAGGCTGGCCTCAAACTTTTGGAAATGCTCCTGCCTCAGCCTTCCAAGTGTAGAAATTACAAGTATGCAGCACCACGCCCAGCAAATACATACTTTAATAATTAACTTTCATGAGTTTCTTTTCCCATTTTTTAAAATTACTCTGTAACAAGCCTTTTTGTTTTTCATACCCTCGGCTTCCTAAATATACCTTTATTTTTATTTATTTATTTATTTTAATTTTTGGTACTGGGGATCAAACTTGGCTGATGACACATGCCTGTAATCCCAGCTACTCTGGAGGCTGAGGCAGGAGTATTGCAAATTCCAGGCCAGCCTTGAAAATTTAGCAAGACCCCATCTCAAAATGAAATTTAAAAGGGGCTGAAGATGTAGCTTAGTGTTAGAGTGCTTATCTCGTATGTGAGGGCCTGGGTTCAATCCCTAGCACATTAAGAAACAAAGCAAACAAACAAAAAAACCAAAAGCAAACCTTTGAGAAACATGTTTCAAACTAAAATTGTCTAAGTCCAGTACTCCTACAACCTATTAAAACAATGCTTTAAATATCACTGTAACAGGCTGCTCCTATATCACCCAGTTGAAGTCTCTGATTCGGTGGAACTGATTTCTTTGTGCCTCTCATCTGAATTCAAACTTAGGATATAAACAAGCTGATGCAAAAAGTCTGGCCACACCCATTTTCAATTGACAGGTGCCTCCAGCTCTGCCCAGGGACCCAAATGCCCACTTGAAGGTTTTAGGAATATATTATCTATTCAGATGCTCAAAATATGCATCAAGTGGTTACCATGTTCAGGAAGCATCCTGGGCTGGGACTGCCATGGTAAATAAGAAAAGACAGCAGTAATGTGAAACAGGAAGAAAAGGGCTAAAGGTGTAGGGGAAGTGGGAAGGACAAGGGTAAGGAAATAAATGAAAAGAAGAAAATATGAGAAAAGAAGAGAAGACAAAAACTCCATTCTGTTGTCATACATCTTATAGTTTAGTGGGAAGAAGCAATCAATAAGTAAAAACACATGTCACGTGGTTAGAAAAAGAAGCCTTATGGGGGAAAATAGGAGAGAATGAAAGGGATACCACAGTAGAGGAATGCGGTTTTATACAGAAGGGTAAAGGAAGGCCTCGCCGAGAAGAGAGAATTGGAACATTCGAGCGAAGGCCAGAATGAGAAAGAACAAACCCTGGGCATCTCCGGGGAGAATTTTTCAAGCCGATCAGGAATTGCAAGATCCGTGAGGTAGGAGCCCTCCTAGAGTGTTCAAGACACAGCAGCGTGGTTGCGTCAGAGCAAAAGGACAGGACGGCAGATCCCACAGGGCCGGCCATGTGGGTACTGTCGAGACTTTGGCTCTGACTCTTAGACAAGGAACTACCAGGGGGCTTGGAGGTGATGTAACTATGACCTGTGAACTGTGAATGGGGGGGAGGACACAGGGAGGGCACTGTAGTAAGAGCCAAAACAGAGACGTTTGTAAAGTTTGAAAGTAGACCCAACAGAATCTACCAACAGACTGAAAGGGAGGGATAAGAACAACCGGAAGGCTGGAGTTGGCTCTAGTTATTTACTCAGATGGAGAGGTATATAATAGGAATAAATTTGGGGAAGGGATATATGAACCTGGGATGTTGAGCATAGCTGTAAGTATTTGAGAGTCAACAACATACAAATGATATTTAAAGGAGTGAGACCAGGTGAGATTTCAGAGGGAAAGAAGGATGGTAGGAAAATAGAAAAGACCCAAACAATGAATCCTGCAGAAACCTAGAACTATGAGCAACTGTCAACTCATCATAAGGCTGTCTCCCTTTTACTCCTTCTTAGGTGAGTCTGAATAGTCCACCAGAAAGTTTTCTCCTCCGTGATCAAAACTTCTCTGTGGGCCAAACAACCTCTGCCAGCGAAGAGGAAGACGACAAGTCTCACCCAGCAGATGATCAGCAGCTCTGCTGAAACAAGGGGGCTACAAAATAGATGCTATGCTTAGCCTGGGTGGGCATTTAAGGGTAAAAGATTGAAATAGATCAAAATCAATGTTGATGGGGGTGTAGGAACAGTACCTAACATTTATGGAACACCATCAATCAGGCATGGTTGAAGTTGCTAGAAGTGCTTTATGGACACCAATAAGATGGTCCACGGAGCTCAGATCAGTTCCCATTTTGCTGATGAGAAATTTGCAATAGTCAAATAACAGCTGATGAGTAAAATAAAAAATTAACCTCAAGTCTTATGACTTCAATGTTCTTTTCCTCTAATCAAAGCTTCCTTGGGTGGCTGGGTGTGGTGGTGCCTGCCTGTAATCCCAGCACTCAGGAGGCTGAGGCAGGAGGATTGCTGTGAGTTCGAGACCAGCCTGGGCTACATAGTGAGTTCCAGGTCAGTCTCAACTACATAGTGAGACCCTGTCTCAAAAAAAGCAAAAAACAAACAAACAAACAAAAAAAGCTGTCTTGGGCTAGGGATTTAGGTCAGTAGTTCTGCTGCCTGCCTTGCAAGTGCAAGGACCCAAGTTCAATCACCAGTAGAAAAAAAAAAAAAAGCTGCCTTGAAACCTCAAGAGGTCTTTAGCTTCTGCATGGCAAGAAAAAAGAAAAAAATAAAATAAACAGAGTGAAAAAGAAACCTATAAAATAGGAAAAATTTTATGCCAGCTATTCCTCAGAAGGACTAATATCTAGAATATGCAAAGAATTTAACACAATTAGACCCTCACAAAATAAAAGACCCAACCAAAAATGGGCAATTCAAATGTAGAGACACTTTACAGAAGAAGCACAAATGGCCAATAAATACATGAAGAAATGCTCGTCATCACTGGCCATAGGATAATTACAAATTAAAACAACAGTGGGACACGCTGGAGATTTAGTTCAGTGGTGCCACACTGCCTGCCTCACCAGCGCAAGGTCCGTTCAATCCCTGGTACCAAAAAAGCAAGCAAAACAAAAAACACTGTGATTCCATGTTATTCTAGAAAGAATGGCTATCATCTAGAAATCAAATAATAACAAATGCTGGTGAGTCTCTGGGGGTGGAGTGGTGGGATCTTCTACAACATGAGTGGGAATATAAACTAGTACAACCACTACAAAACCAGTATGAAGACTCTTCAAAAATCTAAAAGTAGAAACCTCATTCAACCCAGCTATTCCCCCTCTAGGTATCTTCTTGAAAGCGATAAAGATATAATATTACAGCGATAATATGTATATACAGCAGCATAACTCATAATAGCTAAATATGGGAAGCACCCTATATGTCTGATGGATGAATGGATAAAGAAACTCGCACATATACACAATGGATTTCTACTCAGCCACAAAAAAAGTGTGCATTTGAGTCATTTGTAGGAAAATGGATGTACTTTGAGACTATATTGTTAAGTAAAATAAATGCAACACACAAGCCTAAATATTGCGTGGTTTCTCTTTGAGAAACTCGAATTAAGAGCAAAATAAAAGATAATAGGAAGTAGAGGGATAGGCCTTCCTCAAATGGGAAGAGGATCAAGAGATGGAGGGAGAGGGTGGAGAGGAGGGAAAGGGTGGAAAAGGAATTGAAATGTGTTGCATACGTCTACCACCTCCACATAAGGAATGTAAACATCATGTACTGCAAACGTGCCAATAAAAATTTTTTTAATAAACCATGAGCTAACTCTCCAGTGGGAAGAGCCTCAGAATCTTAATAAGTTGTTTCAGATAAATGAAGCTTTGTCTTGTTTCCTCTGGTATTCTAACCCTATTATTACAGAAGTTTTGGGAGATTAAATGGTTTTTCCAAGGTGAAATTGTTATTATGTAACAGAACTTAACCTTCCTCAAATGGGAAGAGGATCAAGAGATGGAGGGAGAGGGTGGAGAGGAGGGAAAGGATGGAAAAGGAATTGAAATGTGTTGCATACATCTACCACCTCCACATAAGGAATGTAAACATCATGTACTGCAAACGTGCCAATAAAATTGTTTTAATAAACCTTGAGCTAACTCTCCAGTGGGAAGAGCCTCAGAATCTTAATAAGTTGTTTCAGATAAATGAAGCTTTGTCTTGTTTCCTCTGGTATTCTAACCCTATTATTACAGAAGTTTTGGGAGATTAAATGGTTTTTCCAAGGTGAAATTGTTATTATGTAACAGAACTTGAAGACCTCACCAGCAGTGCACAAGGCCCTGGGGCAAATGGAAGAATTTCCTACCTACTTTTCAACCAGTGTGTAGTCCCAGCAGCTTTGTAACCTCCCTGGACTTAAATTCCCTCACCTCTATATCAGAGTTGTGCAGGTGATAAGAATCCATACAATAAGCACATGACACAATGTCTATGAGATTAATTTCTGACCTCTATAAGGATAGCTATTTCTGTTAGTCGTGTTGCTAAAGAAAAAAGACTGAAACAGATACAGAGGCAGAAAGATCTCTAAGGGTCCCTACCCTATCCCCCTTCACTACCACCATTGGGCCAAACTAGAACCACAGTAAGCGATTATGGGCAGCCCAATTCCCGCTTTGGTTCTCCTTGAGCTTCTACGAATGAGAGAATGTATTCATCAGCTATCGCCATAATAATGCACAACACATCACCCCCAAAACCCATGGGTTTGCAGGGCAGCTCCATTCCAATCATCAAGAAAATCACAAGGCAAACCCAACATCAAGGGAGGGCTGGAGAGGCGAGAATATTGCCCTGGTTTAGGGAGGAGAACTTTCAAGTCTCCCATACTCTGATGCTTGTCTATGGCTATGAAGACAACATGTCCCTAACCCCAGTGAGAAAATGATTCTCACTCCTCATATTTTGGGGCTGTGACTTCAGGTTATATAGATCTAAAACAGCTTCAGCTCAGTCATGTTTTGAAGAAAACAGGACTCGGTGTATCAACTGAGAGTAGAAAGAATGATTCTGGCTATGTTGGGAAAACCCGTGGTAATGATTCACATACGTTCGGGTGGACTCTTTCGAATAAATTTTCTTCGCATATAAGGGGTTGGGCTGGTGCCTCTGTGATGAATCCCTCTTGGGAAGATTCCAGTTTTCTCCCACATTTAGGAAAGGAACCTGATTTGAACTAGAAGTTTAAATTATAGATTCTCCGATCAAATCAGAACCTTCCAGAACCATCTCACACAGTTCTAGACATCCAAGCCTGAAAATGGGGACTGAATGCTTCTACGCTAAAAGAAATGGACAAAGTATTACTATTCCTAATCTCCTATTCAATACTGTATTTTAATAAAGGAATCTTGTGTGAGAAATCTTTCTTGCATCCCGCTCACTCTTTGGGGAAAAGATTGATTTTTGCCTTAGTTTTTGTTGAGAAGAGAACAAGAAAGTACAGATACATCTTTAAAGCTCCCTGCCAGAATTGCAAAACAGATTTGTTATTTCTTTGGCTTCTGGTTTTGCAATGAGACAGTTTCTTGCTAATACCAAAGGTTTCACGTCTTAAGTCTACCTTGGGGCGCAGCTATATGGGGGAAGAAATAGACACCGTGCACCATCCCTTTCTGTTCCTCCAAAGAAAAAGACGACACTAGTGTTTTAGGTCACCTCTGGAGCATTTCACAACATTTAAGAAGACCCTGCTTTGTGAAAGCGGTGCACGCTTCCTTAAAGAATGGCTTCCTGGCGCAGTCCGTTGTGTCTTCTCAGAAACTGTAATCTATCGCCACCTGGTGGCCACTCTGTGTCCGTGTTTGGAACAGTCAGAACTGGGCGTTCTAAAATTTGCACAAGGCGATTTACCCAAACATAAATCACCCGGTCCCCCTTGATTTATGTCATTATGTTAGAATATTTGCACTTTCTGAAATATCAAAGAAGGGCCATTGGGCAGTTATCTGAAGAATTCAGCAGTCTTCTTCAAGAGAAATAATTGCAATTTCCAGTGCTCTCGGGCGTTCGGCTAGGACTTGGCTTCCCTTCCCCCCCACTACCACTCTTTTAACCCCTTCGCCCTGGGGTCCCCAGCGGGGAGGGTTCTGTGTTCTGCCGGGATAGTGGTGTGGATTCAGCGGTGGTCCTCCAACGAAAGCCCAGCACGACTCGGAAACTATCTTTAAAGTTTCCAAATGGATCTTAGCTCCTACTTAAGAAAAGCCAATATAAGATTAAGCAACTCTTCCCCGAGTCTTCCTTTCGGGAAACTTTCCGGAAACTGACTTTTAAACGGTGAGCATTGCTTTTTCGGGGGGGGGTCATCAGTTAGATACTTAAAATAGACTTTAAAGAGCAAGCTAAAATGAACCAACACTGTCTGTGGCTCCAAATTACCCTTCCTGATGACTAAAAAGGCGAAGTGCGTCAAAATAGAAAGACTGACTTTTCTTATCTACTCACCTTGACGGAGCACATTTTAAGTGGGGGACCCCTTCGGAAGCTCACTAAGAGGCAGCCTCCCTGCCTCAAGTTCCTCCCAACCCCCACCTACCCCAGCTCCTTTTGGGGTGAAGCAGTGGCCCCAAATAAATCTGCAGGCAGCATCTTTAAACATCCAGGGAAAAGTGGCCATTATGGTCAGAGGGCCGTGTTCTCAAGTCCCGCCCTGGTTATCCTAAGGGGATGTTGATCTTGGCAGCAAGGGAGCTGCCCCGGCGAAGTCTCACAAACCCCCATGCCAGAACAGAGGGTACCGGAGGGGAAACATAACATAACCTCTTCCTTTTCCATTTCTTCAAATAGCTAAACCTTAGATCAGATGCTAAGAAAGAGCTGGACAGGCACCACTCGCTTCCAGGCCAACCTGCACCTCCAGTTCCAGTACCCGGAGAGGATATCGTTGCTCCACCCCCATCAACCTCAGCATGTCCCCTTCACCGAGAGAATTAAGATTAAAAGAAAAGTGACAAACACAAATAAAAATATAAGTTCTAAATGTTCTGAAGCGTCAAGTAGCAACCACAGCCACCCCCAGGACAAATTCTTGCCATGGGAGGAGAGGAGTGGGCAAAATACTCCACCTCCCACCAGGCAAAAGAAATACAGACTTTACCTCCAAGCGGGAGGAAGGCCCGGGCGAGCCCACCGGGAGGCCCAGCACTGCCAGGGAGGGAGCCGGGAAAGGACTGGAGAGGGTCGGGGTTGCTGGTGCTGTCCCTGGTGCTGAAAGAGCAAGGCTCTGCCTCAAACTCGACACAGTGAAACTGAGTGGATTTCCAGGACCCCTATTCTTTCTTTCTCCTTGAGAGTCCGAGCTGGAGTGGAATTGGAAATTAAAGTCCTGAAACCTTTAATCTGCTAATCGCCCTGGCTCCCTGGAAAATCAACTCCACGAGTACAAGGATGACATAAATTGAAGGGACAATGTAAGCTCCAGCAGAGCAATGTCTGGCACACAGTGGCTCATCTGTTAAGTTTCCGTTCAGTTAATTAGCTACTAATATTTAATTAAACATTTTAAAATTAAGGATGAGGTCTGGAGATTTAGTTCAGTGGTTCCCTCGCCTGCCTTGCAAGCGCAAGGTCCTGAGTTCTATCCCTGTACAAAAAAAAAAAAAGGAGGCTTCACTCCTTCCTTCCTCAACACAAAAGAGAAAGAAATGTCCTCGAAGCAGGATAGAGCTAGCTTTAATTTGGGTTGTCTAATCTTGCAGAGAAGTATTTTTCTGACCTGATTATAATCTTGGATAAAACGTTAAGGTTGAGCACAGAGGAAGTGCTTGGAAATTTCTGAATCTAGTGCCATAGGTGAAGCAAACGCACCTTCCTTTTCAGGAAATCTCGGGTTTTGGAAGAAGGGCGAGGGAACAGAGAGTAAGCCAGCACCCAAGAGGGAGGACATCTAGGGGCACCAAGGTCAGTAACCTCCTCCTCGCAGGTCTCCTGGCCCATAGTCATGAATGACTTAGCTCTGACACCCAGCTCCCTGATTGGTTCGAGCATCTCTTTAGGGAAGGCTGGAGGAGGGGCGTGGATGAAATTACGAATTCCCTTCTTGTAAAACTGCGCGTTTGAAGTGGGTGCGAAGTTTGGGGGAACATTTCCTACGCGGTTTGGTTACCCCCTAGCCATTCCACACACACACCGGGCCCCACCCTCAGCTCTGACTCCCAGGCTGCCCTTACCCTACCTCCTGTGGTTCGATGCTTTTGTAGCCTTAAGAAGTGCCCAGGCTTTTACTGTAAGGTGGAAAAAAGGAGACAGTATTTTCTTTAGTATCAAAAGCAGCTCTGTGACTTCAAACCTGTCCAGGAGATCCCTCTTGCTGTTAGCACTGTATTTTCCCAGGGTGGAATCTTGGATCTCCTTTATAGATTCTTCGGTGATTTACAAGATTTCTGGCATTTCCTACTGTGTCTTGGTGAAAAGAGATAAGATAGAAAAGGGACAGGCCTCCGGTATATCAGTGAGGCCACAGATTTGCACATAAATAATCCCTACCGCCTGCATCGCCGTGGGGGAAAAATCACTGTGGAAATAAGTAAAGCAATCACTGGGCATCACCCAGACTGGCACGACATAAAGTTTGTTTTGTCCTAAAGTAACAGAAGAAAGGAGGGGACAGAAACTAGACAAGGCGGTGGCTGAGGGAAGGTTTGAAGGGAGGCAAGTTAAGGAGACTGCTCAGCCGCTCCGGGTGTTGGCTGGGGCGCGGGACCCTCTACCCGCGAGCGCTGGGAGTCTCGGTCTCTGTGCGCTTGGCGCCCTCTGGTGGGAGATTTTCCGTCAATGGCTTTTTACAGGAAAGGATTTACCCAACGCAGCAATTCATCAAGCGCTTAAATATTGCAAAGGAAGAATCTTTAAAGGGCGTGAAATCGGCAGGGTGTGAGCAGAGGGGCCCGGGCACCTCCCTTGTGCTGGGGTTTCCCATGCGTGTGGAGCGGCGCTCGTGCGTGTTATTAACCTTCAGACATGATCAATCAGGAGTAATTTTTTTCCTATCACCGGGGGAGGGAGCGCGTAGAGAATGGGAAAGGGGGGCCCTTTCCCGTAGAGGGCACCAGGTAGCTGTGTGAGCTCCGACGAGGTGCTTTGGGGACGCCTCCAGCTGCCAGAGGAAACTGGAGTGAATAGATGGAGACCCCTCCTCTCGGCTCCTCCGCCTTTACAGCATTCCTGGCTCACTGGGGAGCCGGCGAGGAAGCCACCCAGAGCGATTTCGCTCCGGGAAGCTTTGTGTGGTGGTCTCAGATCTGGGGGACTCTAGGAGAAAGGGAATGAGGTAAAGCCACTGCTCTAGTCTCCCCCCAGGATAGGGGAGGGGGAAGAAAAAAGAAACGCTCAGCCAGGCAGAGTACTTCGTAGGAATTATCTTTTCCCTCTTCTCACCGACACCACCCCCCCAAAAAAAACAAGCGTGCTGAGTGCGTTTTGGATTACTCATAGGACCTTTTTTATTTTATTTTTTCCCTGGGCGCAAACCCGTCATCTGGATTTATAATCGTCCTACAAAGCTCCAGAGGAGTCCAGGCACCTGCAAAGGAGCCCCGCCGCTCTGCCGAAGAGCTGCCCCCGCGAGCAGCGGCCTCGTGATTCCCCCGCGGAGCGTCCCCGCCTCCCTACTCCGCCCCCCTCCCCTGGAGCCGGGAGCAGCCTCTCCGGATCTGGCTCCTCTCCTCCAGGCGCTCGCGTGCCGGACGGGGGTGGCGAGAGCGAGGAAGCAGCTGGAGGTGACGCCGGGCGGATACGCCTGTGGCAGAGCGGAGCGGAGCCGGGCGGATCGCAGGACGCTGCGCAGACCAGCGGAGAGAGCGTCCGGCTCGCGATAGCTAAACCAAGGTGGGTACGCGCTCGACCGCTTGACTTCCCCACTCCCAGCCTCGGCTGTTCCGCTGGGTCCTCTCGGCCTGCGCACTGCTTTTCGTCTGTCTACACCCGGCTCCCACCACCCACCTCTTGGAGCTGAGCTTCTCGCCCGCCCCAGCCCCGGCTCTCTGTTGATGCGCGGCGCAGGGACCCCTGTCCTCCGCGCGCTTCGTACCCTTGCCCAGAAGACGCACAGAGCCCGGGCTTCGCTCTGAAATAGGACAAGAGCGTTTTCCCCTTGCCGCTTCCAGGCTGCGAGCGCCTGTCTCTCCAAAGGACAGCTGGGTAGATGCAGCCGAAGGTGCAACTGAGAGCAATAACCTGTTACTTTCCCACGAGCAGCGTTCTCCCCTCTCCCGCGTTCCTGCGAGAGTGCGCTCTAGGTGAGGCTTGGGCCCGAAAGCAGGTGTGGAGGCGAGGGCCGGTGGGATCCCCTCTGACGAGTCTTAGATCTGCCAAGATTAGCCCGCACTGTCCCGCGGCTTTCGGACGCCATCTCGCCAGCGCCGAGCGCCTGGCAGCGGCGATGCGCCCAGATCTTTGTCCGCCACCTCTTGCGCTTTGGGCGCAAGTTCGTTTCCCCGGTGACATTCTTTCTTGCCTCCCCCACTTTCTCCGGCTCTCTACGGCGAATTCGCGGGGTCAGGTAACGGCGACACGCGGGAACTGGGACAGAGCCTCGGTTTCGGCTTCAAGATGTCTTAAACCGGGTGGGACAAGAAGCTGCTGAGCTAGGTTCTGACCCGCTCTTTCCGGCTGTCTGGGAGTGCAAGGTGACTCTGGTTTTACCTGGCCAAGTCCGGGGGAGAAGCGTAAAGATAGGAGACTTCTTTTTTTCTCACCTTGTCTGATCGAAGTCCCCGGTCCCAGAGCAGGTAGCCTCCGTATTTCCAGGGAATTAGCCAGACACAACAACGGGAACCAGACATCGAACCAGACGTGCCCTCCCCGTGCGCCCTCCCGCAACCCCGCCTGCCCGCACGCCGGCTGCCGAGAGCCCAATGGAGCTTGTCGCGGCTTGGCTGGGAAATCACGCACTGAGCGCTCGCTCCCTGGTGCCCCTGGCCCAGTCCTCCACATCTCCGCGTCCTGCCCTGGCCTTGGGCCCCCCTGGTCTCAGAGCTGCACTCCAGATCGCCCAGATATGACTCCAGGCTGGAGAGCCGCCCAGGGCTACGTTGTGCTGGCGCCGGAGTCCCGGAGCTAGGGCGCACGTCCCCCCCGCACCCTCCCCCCGCGCACGCCCAACCGCGCACCGCGACCC
>NW_022900938.1:24559437-24563944 GCF_012274545.1 Fukomys damarensis | reverse complement strand
TCCGTCGCCGCCGGTGCCAGGACCCCGGAAGCCCTCCCCACACAGCTCTCGCTTCTCCTTGCAGCCTATTCCTGCCCCCGATCAGCCGAAGACCCCGGAGAGCAGAGGCCCCGGGACAACCAGACTGATGGCGTCTTCGACCCCTTCTTCGTCTGCAACCTCCTCGAACGCGGGAACGGATCCCAATACCACGAACCTGCGCCCCACAAGTAGGTCCTGCCCCAGTTTCCTATCAAATGGGCTGCAGGGAAGATGAGATGAGGGCGCTGGGACGTCGGCGCTGGCGGAAAGGGAAAGAGGAAAACGGAGATGATGGAGGCTGGGAAACAAATGGGGCTCTGACCCAGGTTCCTGCCAGAGGTCATTTGGCTGTCAGGGACGCCAGGTTACTCCTAGGACACTGAAGGACAAGGGCACTGAAGGGTCCAGGCGGCGGCGTTGGCTAGGGGCTTCGCGGCAGAGGAGGGGCGCGCGCAGAGAGCGCTGTTGTTCTGTTGTGTGTGGTTTCTTTGCTTACCGGGACAACAGGGGTCAGGGCAAGGGGCGGTGGGGAACCGAGAGTCCCAGCGAGAATTGAGTTTTCTGTCTCTGGCTTTCGTTGAGCTAAGATCTAACCTCCGCCTCCTCCTTTCCCTCTGCGCTGTGCTCAAAGTCTATAATCAGCGGAAATTTCGACGTTAATTGCAGCTTTTAGAAAACTCGGGGTCTCTAATTGCTCCAAATTTGCGTCGAGCTTTTGAAGAGGGAGGGAGAAGCCACGGGCAGGGAAAGGTGCATTAAAAAAAATGTTTGAGTCTGAGCTTCGACACTTCGTACAATTAATTACATCTCACAGACAAAAAAGGGCGGGTGGGGGATCGGGCAGCAGTCTGCGTGGTGAGAGGGGGTAACTGGAGAAGGCAGAAAGGTTTGCCCGGCGGGAGGAGCTAACGCCCTGCTTCTTTCTCTTGGGCAAGAGACCTGTCAGCAGGTGACAAGTCTTGGAGAGACGGAGAAACCGGATAAAGGGGCGGGGGAATTTATGCCTCTCCATCCTTAGCTCTACTCCCTCCGTGACCATTTGCAGAATCTGTTTTTAATTCAGATTTAGTTTTTACCTCTCGGTAGAGGCGTGAGGAGGAGGACATTTTTTTCCACGTTAGATCCAATTGTTCCCTCACCCCACCCCTCGCCAAATGTCCATCAGTTCCAAACAGTAACCGCCCCAAAATTTCTATTTAGGAGAGACAGGGGGAGGACAGTGTGGTTAGGAGTGTTTACTGCTGTGCTTTTATGTCACTTTCTATGAGCTCGACACAATAATTATCCTCATCAGCGAAAGTGGAGAGGGGTTGTTGGCAAAGCCACCTCTCCAGTCCTTTGTCGCTAGCTCCGGTGCAGAAGGCCTTGTCTCAAGTCCTCAGGCCGCGTTCCAGTTCCCTTTTCCCGCCACGCAGGCGGGCTGCGATTGCCACACAACAAAGAGGGGCGCGGGAGAGCTGCCAGCCCTGGTGGCACGTGAGCCTGCCGGGAGCGGCGCGAGGCCTGCCCGCCTTTTGTCTGTTTCTTTGGCCTCTGGATAGATTTCTTTTCTGATCCTTCCCCATCCCCCCACCCCACCATTCTTTCTGTCCCGTGGGTCTGGGGGCCATTTGCATTCATCTACCTCCCCACACCCCAAGCCCCTTGTGGCTGTTACCCGGTCCACCGCCTGAATAGGTGGATGCCCAGCCCCAGGTGCGACTCCGAGCAGAGGCGACGGTCCACACGTGGCCTGGCACACCCTGAAGCCACCGAAGTGGACGCCAGAGAACGGAGGACGGGCCGCTGCAATAGGAGTACCCGCCCTCGGCAGTCCCGCGGTGGGGTCAGGCCCCTGGCCGCTCTCGCACTCGCCTCGCACTGTCCATGGTACCCCCCACGCCCTGCAAACACACCCTTGCCCTCCCAGCTGGCTTTATTTCTCAGCCCCTTCAAGGTCTCCGGGAAGCTTTCCTTGCTAACTCTTCACAAATTTACTCTTTCTCCAGCAACCCCGAGCAGGGCAAGGAGCGGGCCTTGCCCTCCAACACACTAGAAACCACGACTCCAGAGAAATCAGAGGGACATCTCTCCTCCCTCCCTTCACCTCCCTTTTCTTTTCTTTCCTTGTAGCTCCTATTATTGCCAAGTAAAGGGGTCAGAGTTTCAAGCTCCCGCTGAGTGACCTTGGAAAACTCGCTTAACCTCTCTGAGGCAGTGTTGTACTTTGTCAAACGAGTCTCACATCAGCAATCCTCCGGGGTTGTTTTGAGGATTAGATGAGATGGCGTTTAAAGTGAAAGCACACTATTGGATAGAAATGGCTCTTTACAAGCCCGGTATTATTTTTATTAGGGTTTTGCTGTCCCGCTGATTTCTTGTCCGCCAGTGGAAGTCCATCGATGACATATCAGGCCGTTTCTTCTCCCCTCGAGACTGCTGTGCCGCGGTTTAAAGGACACGTCTCTGCTTATCGCAGCCAACACCCGCGCTGCTGGAGGCTCCGCTGGGGTGGGTGGGGGATGGGACATTGGAGGCGCTTTGCTTTGCTTGCTTTGAGGGTTCTGAAGGGGTTCACGGTGGGCCAGGCACGCCATCCTGCACGGGGCTTCGACACCCGGGGCTGCCTTTCGCCCTCGGCACTGGAAGTTGCCCGCGGAGGCAGGGAAATACAGAGGCCCTGGAGCCAGGGCTGGTGAAGCCCCCGCCGCCCCTCGGCCCGCGGCTCCGACTCGGATAAAAGGTGCCTGATTCCATTCTCTTGCTCAAGACCCGAAATGTCCGTGAGAGGGGTTAATGAGGGTCAGGTTGGGAAGAGGGGCTCGGGAAGAGGACCGGAGGTGCGCTATTGTCTTCCCGACTCCAAGTCGGACGGAAGAGCAGCCATGCAAGTCCGATCATCTAGTCAAATACTATTTTTCACCCAATTAATTCTTGAACTCTTCCGCGACCCCATTTCATGCCAGTTTATTTTAAGCTGCCACTCGGCTGGAGACCCGCCAAGAAATTATGAGACGTCTCGGTCCCAGATGCCTCTGCGTTCCCTTTCCACGCCGGTGTTGTCGCCCTTCGAACCTGCAGGCCTAGGCCACGAGACCCGGCCTGTGGGTGCTCAGGAGCTTGAGTGGCAGGGCCTGACCCTTTACGCCTTGGCCCCACCTGGACCGAGTCTCGGGCGAGTGTGTGTGTGTGTGTGTGTGTGTGTGTCAGAGACTCTGGGAGCTGGAAGCAAGGAAGGAGAGGGCACGAGGGTGCCTGCAGGCCCAGGACCTGGCTCCTATTTCCACTAAGAAAAGAGCTTTAAATGAGATGCACTGAAGACCTCCCCCTCCCGAGAAAACCCTTGCCCAGCACGGCTTCGTACGGGCCTAGCCTCCCTGACAGCTCCTTCTCTCGCTCTGTCCCCCTAGCCTATGACACCTGGTGCGGTGTGGCCCATGGATGCACCCGAAAATTGGGGCTGAAGATCTGCGGTGAGTGACACGGCCGGCTGGGGCCCCGGGGCGCGGCGCGTAGACCTCTTGGCTTTGGAGGGGGGATGAACGCAGATGGGTCTGGTTTTCTAGCGTGTAGCGCCCACGCCCAGGGGAGACGCTCACTGCCCAAGGACCTTTTCCTTCGGTGTCAAACGGGAACTCAGCGCCCCCGTGCGGCAGCCCCCGCCGGGGCGGCTCGGACCTGCGCGCCTGAGTCTCGAAGGTCGCTCTCGGAAAAGGTGAACTGTCCTGGCCTCCCAGGAGAGCAGACCGAAGGCTCCATATCTGCCTAAGGCTGTGGCTGACAACTACCCTTGCCCTTCAAGTTCGCCCACTCTCGCTCTCCACCTTCTCCCGGGTGTGGGCCCATTGGAAGTGGCCTCTGCCACCTGCGGGTTTCGCCCGAGATGCCGTAAGGGATTTGGATTTCGTTCTTTGGAGCCTCCGGGGCCAAGCGAATGGGTTGGCTGCAGACCTCGGTGACCTGCCTAGGGGAGGTGCCGGCCGCTCAGGCCAGAGGGTTTGCGGAGCGTTGCCTTGAAGGCCAGGAAGCAAAGGAGAGGGATCGCGGGGGAGCGGGGTGGCAGTGGGTTTTCTGGCAGGATCTGCTGAGGAGGAAAAAGAAGTGTTTTCTGCTCCCTGGAGACGTGAGGGTCTGAATGCAAACGCCCAAGGGAGGTTTTTTTTTTTTTTTTTTTTTTTTTTTTTGGTACTGGGGATTGAACTCGGCACCTTGTGCCTGCAAGGCAGGCAGCGGAACCACTGAGCTAAAAATTTTTTAAAGGGGGAAAAACGAGATTTGTTTGAAGGCAAACAGCTGGCTGGCTCCAACTGAACAGTGAGGACTAGCTTTCCTTGCTACGTGTCACCGTCTAAAATTCCCTGGCCTTATCTGTCTAGAAAATACGTGCGTCCCCGGACAGGGAGTAGAGAGGCGGGGGAAGATTAACGAGGGGCTTATTAAAGAGCCACCGGTCAGCCGCTGCGCGCGGGAGATAGCGGAGTTGGCCGGCCCGAGGTACCCCGAGCTC
>NW_022900938.1:24543349-24559078 GCF_012274545.1 Fukomys damarensis | reverse complement strand
AGAACCCAGCGAGCCGGGGCGGACGCCCGAGGCCGAGGAAGGGATAGAGGCCGGCTCGGGGTGAAGGCCGCCTTCCCCGCGGTCCTAGGCAGCCCTCGATCTTCCCCATCCCGCCCCACCCCTGTGACTTAATGGCCATGCATTCTGATGCCGTGCACAGCTCAGGGGAAATAAGTGGCTGGAGCCAGGTGCTTCTGGTTCCACAAAGCTCACCAGGCCCCCCAGGTCTTTGAGTTGAGCAGTAGTGAGGCTCCAATAGCAGGATCCTCACCCAAGAGGTGGAGACCTGACAGACACTTACTTCCCTTTTTCAACCTGAGCACTTGGCTCTCCTTGACTTTCCTCTTTGCCTTCAGAATGGAGAGCTCTGTGACCAGTCACCCATAGGCTGAAACTAGGTCCTCAAAGCTGGGTGCAGAGCAAGAGTAAGTACAGCCGGCCCAGTCTTGGGGATCCCTCCTCCAAGGACGCCATTGCTAGCTAGAGATGTCAAAGCACAGGTCTCAGTGTCACCTTCCACCTTGCTGTCATCCCGGAGAAGCAGACAGTTCCTTCTAAGGCCTCTTGAACCAAAAGAGGCCTGGGTTGTTTACCTTTTTTTTAGGATCCCAATTTTTGGGACACTGACACCTTCTTAAACAAAGTAAAAGAAAGGACAGTCTACATGAAAATTTTATTAGCACAAATTATAGTGCAATATAAGAGAAAATTCTGATTCCTAGTGCACTACAGGAGATGTGGTCCTGGACTGGGGTGTGGGTTTAAAGTTGTGGCATCATTGCCATCTTTCAACTCCACGGACCATCTCCAGGCAAGCCTGTGTGAAAACATCCTTTGGAGGCGACAGCCAAAGCCTGGTGGTTTCTAAAGGGCCTTCAAGGTGGGAGGACTTAAGGCTTTTCCCGAGAAGGGTCAGAATAACAGCCAGGTCTGAGACTACAGAGTGGGGTTCAGCTGAGCAGGACCTTACCTCCACTGGGCCACTTGGATTTGCTGTCCAGCCTGGCAAATTCCACAGTCACTGTTCTGGAACAACAGCAGCCAGGTGACCCTGCCTCCCTCTGGCAAATGAGTGCTGGCCCCTGGGTCTGAATGCTGGCGATTTAAAGGAAGAAGAAAGTAGAAGGGAGGGAAAGGATGCACTGCGATCTTCATATTCAAGTATGCGGCTCTATTACAGTGTGTGTCCCTCTTTTGATGTTCTTTTGGGCTTTCGTGATAAGTTTAAAAGGTGCTGGGAACAGCAAGAGCCTGGTGTTCCTGCCTTCCTAGTCTTCCCTCCAAAAATAGACCCCAGCTCCTGTGTGGGAGGATTCTAATCACCACAGCATTCTTCCTGCATCCCTCTTCCACTCATCACTGTTGAATTCCCAGATTAACTTGCTTTTCTCTGCACCTCATGGGACTTTCTTCCAAGCCTGTCATGTGACATCTGTGATTTCCCCAAGGATCTTGGTATCTACAAAGACAGTTTAGCTGCCTGCCTCACAAGCACAAGGAACCGAGTTCGATCCTTGGTACCAAACAAAACAAAACAAAAACAAAAAAAAACAAAGACAGTTTTGGGGTCACCAAGAAGCTTAGTGCTTTCTTCCTCTTTATGTGTTGCATATGGGCTAAGACTGAGACAGGGTTGGAGGAGAAGGCACTGAGGAAAAGAGTGAGTTTGTGGGCTGAGGATCCTAGAGGGGCTGGGTGGAGGGGAAAGGCCTGTGCTCTCAGTTGGCACATTCTCCAGCCCTTGATGCTCAACCTTGCCTCTCTTTTGCTGCTGGTGTTGCCTGCACTGCTCCCTGGAGGTGGGAGAGGTTATCGTCCCCTCTAGGACGGCGATGGTGAACCTATGGCACACGTGCCACAGTGGGCATCAGATATTCAGGCTTAATGGCAATGTTGACACTGTGAAAAATAAGAGGATTTGGATTGCAGTTTGGGCATGTGGTCTCTAAAAGTTTCTCTCTCACTGTGGGAAAGAGATGAGGTGCTGGTAACTCTACCATAGACTCACAGTTTGTGTGGTTTCTATCCACTTCCACCACCACCGTACTGGGGCAAGCACTCTGCCACTGAGCTACATCCTGAGCCTGACGTTTTATCTTTATTACAACACTGGTTGCCATCAGGCAGACTATAAGCTCTTGGAGGATAGCAGGACTGTTTCACTTATCTTTATCTGTCCCCATCCTAAATGCATATAGCAAAATGGTTTTCCATAACAGATGATCGATAAGTATGTATAGAATTAAATGACAGGGCCCATAAGATCTTAAGCTTTCTTGTCGTTTTCCCTACTGCCTTTCTTTCTTTTCTTCTTTTTTTCTTACTGCCTTTCTTAATGGAAAGAGGGTAGTACAGGAAAAGCTGCATTGCAAGAGTGGATCGGAAAATTACACTTACATTCAAGCCTGTGAGGGTTGCCTGGTGCCAGGGGAAAGAATCTTCCATAATCCCCAGGACCTCCTCCCTCTCCCCTCTGCTGTCTTCTTTCCTCCTTTTGCTGGTCCTCAACCTCCTCCTTCTTCTGTCCCTCCCTTCTTCCCCCTGCTAGTCCTTTCCCTCCTTCCTGCACTGGCCTCCCCCTCCTCCCTCTGGTTACATAGCCAGTAAACTCAGTGCCAGCAGCATCCTCCCTGATTGGTCCCTTGCTTCAAAGCCCCATCCTCAGGCTGGTTACTGAAGTGGAAGCTGTCCAGTTGACTTAATTTTGAGTTCACTGTCACATTCAGAGAGGAGACTAGGCCTCACTTACTGTTTTCTGTCTTGCATGACTGGGTCTGTGCCAATGATGGCACTTGGCATTGCCCCGCTCCCTGCCTGAAGGTGAGCAGTGCCAGAGCCACTCTATATAAAACAAATACTTGCTCAGCTTCTCTTCAAGCATGATCAAGAGCCCTGCTTGGAGAAGAGCTTGGACCTGGTAGAGCAGCTGGCCCTGGGTGACTGAGTGGTCCCTATTCCCTGACCCAACTTCTTGTTCTTAGGCTTCTTGCAAAGGACCAATAGCCTGGAAGAGAAGAGTCGGCTTGTGAGTGCCTTCAAGGAGAGACAGTCCTCCAAGAACCTGCTTTCCTGTGAAAACAGCGATCGGGATGCCCACTTCCGGCGCACGGAGACCGACTTCTCCAACCTGTTTGCCCGAGGTGGTGCCACCCCCAGCCCTTGCCCCACTGCTAACCAGCTGGTTCCTTAGAGTGTTTTGACATTTTCCTGAAATATTATTTTTCCAATCCAAGAAGTGTCATTACTCTCTGTGAACTTTCACAAAATCACTCTCTCAACATTGGAATATAACAGATTCTCACCTTCCCTGCTGTTCAGGTCTCTATTGCTTTGGGTAGAAGAAATAAACCAGTGAAGCACACTCTACAGACAGAGTGTCTCAGAATCCAAAGAAAATCAGTGACTTCCTTAATATTTATCTTCCAAAACTGCCCCCCCCCACCAAAACCCCACACTGTGGAAAGCTGTACAGCTGAGTCTCATAACCAAGAACAGTCTTGAAACTTTTTCCTTTTGGAGATCTTTCGCTGGTTCCTGCTGCCTCAACAATGATTTTCTCTAGAGGTGTTTACCAGTCTCTCCTGAGTAGCTCAAAGGCAGACCCACCTCTGACCCATTCTCTTTATCTCCCCAGAGGCCACAGGAGCCAGAAAAAACACTGAACAAGACTTCACTGAAACCTCCGAGATGATCTGAGAGTAGATGCAGAGCCCCACGTACAGCCAGATAACCTGCTTTTGAGCACTGGTTGACAACCTCCACTGGGGTCCCCACAGCTCACGTCCTTGGCTAGCTCCCACCTCCTCCCCAGCCCTCACCCCTCCACCTAACTTTGTCTGGCAGAGTGTGAAGCCCCAAATCCCCATCACACATCTCAAACCCAGTGCTGAACGTTGAGGTCAAGACACAGGCAGGGGTCCCTCTTCCACTTCCTTGAGCTTCCCTTCCAGTTCTCATCCAGCTGTACTTTGCTGTCTAAGGGTACCATGAAGGATCACTCTGTTTAGGAGAGACCTCAGACTCTACCCTCAGAAGCCTTACCCTCTTCCATTGACAGATAAAACATATCATTAACACCAAATCAGATGTACAGGGACACTTGGTCCCAAAGCAGCCTGACAGAAGTGACTTCTGTCATGTTCTGCACTGAGCCTACCATGGACAACTTCAGTAGCAGGTTGCTCTGCTAAGCAGCTAATTTCATGTGTGACCACCCTGACGATCAGAAAGTGATCCAGAAAGCATTTGCAAAACATCTCTGTATGCACATACAAGGTGTGATCGAAATGTGCAGTGAGTTAAAATTTTTTTTAAAACTTATTACAGTAAAATTCACATTGTCATAAAGCCCCCTCAAACTACTCCCCCACTTTGAGCATACTTATCATTCTTGACACTTTCTGAAGCAGTTCAGGAAGTCCTCTTCCGTGTCATGAGGTGATAAAAAATACAGTGAGTATTGCCGATTGCCATCCGTTGGAGAGGTGGGCTCCTGAAAACATCATGGTGTGTTCTCACCCGCAGTATTTCCTGCATCTGGCAGCCTGTGGTTTCTGGCTCTTCCCCAAAGTCAAAATAACCAGGAAAGGTAAACATCTGGAATCAATTCAGGACATCAAGGCACTAAACAGAGCAACTAAAGATACTCAACAACAGTGAACTTCAGAAAAGGGCAAGAACAGTGGGAAAAGTGTGTGTGAAGCAAGAAGGAGTATTTTGAGAGTGATTAATGGCAATCTGTCTTTTACTATATATTTTTATTAACTTACACATTCACCACACCTTTTATCGCATCTTTGTATGTGCATTCTTCTAGGCTGGTGGTACATTAAATTGTCAGCGCATGTAATTATCCTGGGGTATAGTTATGCCTGTCGGGACAGGATGACAGTAGGTATCTCTGGGTATGATGAAGGTGTTGACTATTCATTGCCCCCACACCCAGATCTGCTTCCAGCTAAGAATGGGGAGGAGCAAACCGTGCAGTTCCTACTGGAAGTGGTGGACATACTCCTCAACTATGTTCGCAAGACGTTCGATCGCTCCACCAAGGTGCTGGACTTCCATCACCCACACCAGTTGCTAGAAGGCATGGAGGGCTTTAACTTGGAGCTCTCCGACCACCCAGAGTCCCTGGAGCAGATCCTGGTTGACTGCAGAGATACCCTGAAGTACGGGGTGCGCACAGGTAAGGACGGGAGCCCAGTGGACACGCAGAGGCGGCCTCGCCCCCATCTCACGCTGGCCGGTTGTGAGGCTGGCAGACTTGTGCTGAGAAGAAACACAGCCTGGTGAGGGGAGCAGCAGAACGCTCAGGGTTCACAGCAACCTCGGCAAAGGTCCTCGTTGTGTCTTGGAAAAGTTAGATTTAAAAGATAAAGATACGTGGTAGTACTTCAAGTTCATTCTGGGTTTTAGGCTATTCAGAACTAAAGAGAGACGAATGTTCCATCTACTTCCCTACTTCTTTGTTTCTTTTGATTTGTTTTTTGAGAACCTATTCTTGATAGAGAACTAGTAGTGTTATTTGACTAGATTTTAAAAAGACTCAGAATTCCCCATGTATGATTTGCTTTAATCCAGCATTTTTTAATCCAGTGTCTGTTCACTCTACACACACTTTCTCCAAGAGGGGATACACACACACACACACACACACACACACACACACACATATATATATATGCATATGTGTATATATATATGTATATCTATATATCTCTATCTATATATAGATATATATATAGATATATATATATTTTTTATTTTTTTTTGGTATTAGGGATCAAACTTGGGAACTTGCACTTGCTAGGAAGGCAGTGGAATCATTGAGCTAAATCCCCAGCCCCAGGGCCATATATTTTTGTCAAAAAAGCTCAGAATGATGGTGTCCCTCAAAGAAAAATATGTGATTTTGTTATACTAGCATCTCATATCATCTAGGGAAGAATGGACATTCTCAGGGAAGGGAGTTAGACCAGGAACATTCAAACTCTATCCTTCTGACAGTTGTTTCAGAGGCAAAGGCAATTTCCCCTGGAAACATAGTAGTCAGCAAATCTTTCTCACTCAAGTTCTCTGTCACACATCCCTAGATAATCTATTGTCGACTCCTTCATCACAGCTGAGCCAAGCCTGCGGATGTGGAATTGGGTTTTTCAGTGAATGCCAAGTTGGCAAAAGCATGGCAACAGTCCCGAATTTGCTGAGGAAAAAGCCTGTTAAAGCACACTGAGGGTTGCACAGGGCTTTGAAGCAGCATAAAGTATCATAGCAATACCAGTTACTGCACCAGCCATGCAATAAATGAATGAGGACTGTGTCTTCCCATTCCACAGAGGAGATGCTAGGTTAGCCCAACAATCAAGTTGGTTTAATGGGGCACCTAACTGTAGACCGGGAAGACACTGAAGCTTGACATGCTTATCACAGAGACCCAGAGAGCAATGGAACGGCCTCAGCATCAGGGCCAGAATCAGAGCTGATTCTTTTCCCTAAGTCTGATTTGATCCATGTAGCTAAGAATTCTCTCTGAGGCCTAACACCTCTCCTCCATCAGGAAATCTTGATTTGGGGATTAAAATCCTTGGGATTTTGAGTAAAAATTGAGACACTTATTTTTAAAATTAGGACACCACATTCTCTTTTGTAATTAAAAAAATAAATGTTGGCTGGTCATGGTGGCCCATGCTTGTAATCCCAGCCTCAGGAGGCTGAGGCAGGAGGATTGCTGTGAGTTCGAAACCAGCCTGGGCTACATAGTGAATTCCAGGTCAATCTCAACTACATAGTGAGAGAGACCCTGTCTCAAAAAGACCCAAAACAAACAAACAAACAAACAAACAAACAAAAAAATGTCACAGAGGAGTTCATCTGGAATTCAACAGATATATTAGAAAGCATGATTAGTTTCATGACGTTCAGTTTTTTTTTTTTAACTTAAAAGCATGATGCTTTAGGAACAAAGAGGTTGGTGGGGGCATCTTTAGAGTTAATGGTTGGTATAGAAAGGATCAACCTCCCTCTCTTTTCCAATATCCTTGAGTAGGCCCATTAGACCTCCTCAGTGTGATCTGATAAGATAGGGCACGTGCTCTGAAGATAGCTTGAAAAACCCAAATTTACCTTGATGCTCACCTGTTACCTCCCTAGGTCACCCTCGATTTTTCAACCAGCTTTCCACTGGCCTGGATATCATTGGCTTAGCCGGAGAATGGCTGACATCAACTGCCAATACCAATATGTAAGTCTCATATTATTTCATATTAGCAATCATGAAATTTGACTATGGCTTGTTGCTTTAATAGTCTAATACTTCTGTTTTATTAAAGTTGCCCTGATTATCTTTTCTCTTAAAATCTTCTAGTTTTTGCACAACTCTGTTAATAGTAGATTGTAAACTATTTTTGGAATTGAATAATACAACTTAGGAAAAGCATGATCATGAGAAAATAACTCTAGCTTTCAGTATTTAGTGTAAAGTTTCATGTTAATAGATTCTATTTCTTTCACAATATTTTTAGATATTTCTATATCTAAAAAAGTCATATTTTGGATATGATCTTAGTTTCTTTTCTCATTCAAGCACATTTATCCTCATCACTTAGCTCCTATTTTCTCCAAAATTAGAGCTGCCATAAAGTCACAAATCAATTCAATCAACCTATTGCTTAATTAATAAATTCTAAAACCAAATTCAGCTGGTACTGATATATCATATAGTCTTTTTAAAATAGCTAATTATTTTTGCTGAGTTTCACATTTTTACCCGTACTTATTTATGTAGACAAAGCCTTCACTTATCTCTAAGTTCTTATAATTTATATGAAACCGACTCTAAGGTCCTGGGGTACAAATGCTGCCTAGGTAGCCTCCTGCAATGCTTCCTCTGTGTGCGTGTGCCCTCTTGGGACAGGTGACAGGGTGATGGAGTGTCCCCTCAGTCTTTTCTCCAAACTCCAATGGCAATGTTTCACCATCTATACACCCAGACAGTGACCCCACATTTGATTAACGTGTCCAGGGAGGAATAATGAAACAAATTTCTTAAAATAATTTCTTACAATCACTTTTTTAAAATCATGGTAAAGTAGATTCTGAATAAGTGAATTTAGGTGAAAGAGTGGTATTGTTTAAAACAAGAAATTCCATCTGACATAAAACAGAATGCAAGTTATTAAAGTTCAAGATATTCTATTTTTCTTTAATAAACTGTGACCACCCATGAAACCAAAAGGACATTTAAAGATTATGCATCATCCATATGTATTCAAATGTCTCTTATGCTATGACTCAAAATACCAAAACTGCATTCTGAAAAAGTTTCTATCAATTAAGGATAGCTGCTTTATTAATTTAAAAGAACACTGACAAAACTTAAAAAGTAAATGTGACAAGTGAAGCCATTAGTGTTAAAAGGCATAAAAAATTCAATTGATTAAGAAATGAAAACAGTTTTCATGCTCCTTGCTCACAGTCATGGGTAACTTCATGGAGTGTCCAGGTTGAACCACTGAGACTTCAAAGGGCTGAGAGAAATTGAGGCCAGAGATATAATCAGTTGGATGATCTCCCCAAACAGGAAGCTCCCATTTGCAATCTTTGCTGTATTATGGTTTATGAGATAAAAATACATACATCAGCAAGCTCAAACACCAAAATATGCTCATTATAACTTTAAAAGGGCACAAATGCCTAATTGTAGCATCTACTAACCCTACAGAACAATTTAAATTGGAAAATACAGTTTGCTTGTTTGTTTGGACTCAACAATTCGGAAAATAAGTGAGAAGAGCAGAGTAAAAGGTATATGTCCATTGAGGCTCAAGGACCCATGGTCACGCAGGCACTGATTTCCCCAAATGTCTTTAAACACGTATCCTGCAGACCTCTCAGCTGTGGCTTCCTAAGGTATAAAGCCAATCTCAAGGTAAATAAAAGGAACTCACCCTTTGGAAGTGCTTATGACCAGATATTCTCCTAAAAGGCTTTTCTACTACCAGAAAGATCCCACAGATTCTCCCTTTTTTGTCTGTGCTCATAAAATCAGTCCTTTTACCTCAGCTCACAAAACACTAAAATGTGCCCCAGCCATCTGAGGTCAAGGCCACTCCAAGTGACATATTGTAATTGCTACTGTACGGAACATTAGGTATTTATAAAATATGATCCGATTCCAGCAGATCGATAGAGAAGGTTATTTAAAATAGTGAAATAGTTTCTGTCAGTTCTAGAGACAAGGCACTGTCCGAAGAAGTAATAACTATTATCTTGAAATTGTTCAAAACCAGCTCCCCTGGAAGATCATGAAATGTGGCAGCGTTGTAACAGCCTAGGCAGCATTCACCCCTTTGTGAAAATTTCTTCTTCAGCAGGGAACAGTGTTCAAAATAAGTCTGGGAAAGGAGGGTAAAAGGATCTTTCTTTGGCAGAACATGGTTAAATCAGTGATATGCTCTTATTCATTGTTTTTTTAACCTGCACTCATTGCGTTGGGTGACAATGGTAATAGAAAATAATTACTATATTCCTCTGTATAGTGTTTTTAAAAGAACTATTCAGTGTCCCCATTCAAGTGGCAAAGTGGAAGTGTCTGCTAGTAGAGAAAGAACATTTATGTTCCTGCTTTTATACCAGCTTATGCATGATGCGTTGAGATCGGTTCTTCTAAGCAAGGACCCAGTGAATGTCCAGAGAAAGAATGTCCAGGTGTGCAACTGTCCTTGGCACTTTCAAAAACAAGAACAACTGTGCAGGATGAACAGCGCTCAAGTGTAAACAGCAGCCTGCCCTCAAACACCTGATGGCCATACATAATCTTAATGGCAAGTCATTTGCAGCCCATTGCCATGAGGTCATGATTTCAAGCATCTACTGCTTTATTTTCACCGAAGTTACACGGGAGAAATTTCCTATGGAAGCTATCAGTCACCAGGTACTATTGAGGAGACTGTTAGAGGGGAGCCTGGGTGACCAGTTCTCATTTGTCATAGAAAAGCAGTTGTGATGTAAAGGATTTAATTCTGGCTCTGATACGTACTAACTTTGAGAACTTGACACAAATCACAGAATTTCTCTGAATCTCAGTTTCTTCATCAGGAAATGGGGCATAATAATATTCATCCTACAGAGTGGTCTTGAAGGCTGAAAGAGGCTGTGGTCCTAAGTACCTAATTTGTACCTGGCACCATACGCAAGCCTAGGAGAGGCAGCCCCACAGGTCACTACTGCCATCGAGGACTCCTTCCCTTCAGCCTTTTGGCTTTTTTGTTTCTGTCATCATCTCTGGACAACAGAGGGTTTCTCTGAGCTCTCCTTGGCTCAAGGGTACCATCTTTTAAGGTGAAGATGTCTTACTTGCTACATCTGTGAGAAGTCTAAAAGGACTGTGGAGACTGAAAGTCAACACGGGAGAGTATCTCTTTCATTAAAGAAGTCCTGAGTTTGACAGTCACCAGCACGCAGATTCTGCGTGCCTTTGTGATTCAGATTGTAGCATGTGGCTGTCATCCACAAAGTTAGCTTATGGTGAATTCTGACTGCTGGAGCTCTAGCCAACACATCTGTGTTCCAGAATCAGGAAGGAGGGAGGAAGGAAAGAGTGAAGAAATGGAGGACTGAGGAAGGAAGGGAAGGGAAGGGAAGAGCAGGCACAGGGGAGCATACTCCCTACTGCTAAGGTCTCAGAAGTCACATACAAGTTCCCATAACAATTATTTGGTCAAAACTTAGCCCCATGGCCACAGCTAGGAAGGCTAGAAAATAGAGTCCTTGATCTGGGTAAACTGCAGTCCTACATACAATTTAATGAAGCAAGAGAAAAGTAGTACAGTTAGCAACCAGCAGATTCTGCCACAAAGGAACTACAATATTTTGACACTTTGCCTTAGTTCTGAGTAAATCCCACTGGAAAGGTGAATTGACACCACTCCAGGAATGTCACCATCTTACTGTTTAGATCCTGCCAATCCTGTGTTCCTATGCGATAGCCCAAGCCGATTTAGTTTTTTCTTGCTGTCTGATTCTGAAATGTGATCTTGTACCTTGGCTTCAGCATCTAATCAACTTCTTCTGAATCCACATTTGCACTGTGATCTCTTGATGTTATCTGCTCTCATCTGTCACTTAGAGGAGTGCCAAACCTGGGGTCCAGGTTGTAGGAAGAAGGTTTCCTATTACTGTACACAAAATAATGTGCATATCCTAATCTTTTACCTGGCAGTAGGGACCATAGCTTTCCTAGGGTTCCCAAAGTGGTCTGTGACACCAATCAAATCAAGAACCACTACTCTAGAGTGCACTTCAAGGCCCTCTGTAAGGCTTTGGGTGGAAGCACACCCCCTACTCCAGTAATAAACATGGCCTAAACTTGGAAGGCAGAGTGAGAAAGAGTATCAGGAACAGAGAAGACTATGCTGGCCTGTCTGTCAGGCCTAACTGTGGGTCAACAACCGTGGAGCAGTCTTTCAGCTTCTAGGAGAGGAAAGATGTCAGGACTCTGTTCACAGGTGAGGGTAAGCTTGTTGTTTGCTGTGGAATAATTGGTCCTCAGACATAGGCAGGGACTGTCAAGATGCAGCTGAGATCAGGAACCAGATCCTGGAGCCCTCCTAGTAAGATTTCTCAAGGTTGGGAATGGTGTCCTTTAACATCTTTGTCCCCTCTATACATAGGATATGTGTGGCAGAGAATAGTCATTCAATAAGTAGTTGTTGGACAGAACTGAAAGAAGGTTTAGGAATCAAGTAGCTAGCATAGATGAGGTACCTGACATAACTGAGATCAGCTGGCCCCTGACTGAACCTGGGATTCCTGTTGCTGACCCTGAGAGTAATGGTTATGTTCTGGGTCCTTAGGTAGGAAGACTAATTCCTGAAGACTTGGGTGTTAAATTGATTCTAATCATGAAGCGTAGAGTTGGACCAAGACCCCTGTTCTCAGTCCCATGCCTTCTCCCTTCCCCACATGGTCCTGCCTGGCCATCTGACACAGACTTGACTCTAACTCCGCTTTCATCCAGTCCTCCATAATGTTCTGATATTGTGGTGTATGACTCCAGTCATTCTTCGCCTTACTCCAGAGTGCTTTTCTTATTTGGTATTGTGAGATTCTAGCACTTACACAGCCACCAGTATGTCTTCACTATGCAAACAGTTTTGTCATTCCAACATTTCCAAAAATCAGTGGAACCATTGATAATACATTTTTCCGAGAACGGGTAGAAGCACATCATGAGTTTGCCTCTTGGTACACTCAGCAGCACAGGCTAAACCAGGAATCCTTCTCTTCTTCTTCCTTTATCAGGCCATCAGACATGAATGAGTGTTGGTTGCCACGGTGATGGGGCTCAGAGCAGAACCAAAGCATGATTGTGACCTCCAGAGGTGATGGTAACTGAACACATGGTTTCCAAGGGTTGTCGTCCTAAATGTCCAGGGGCCTCTCAAGGAAAACAGGCATATTCTTTTGGAAACAAAATTCTTCTACCAAAAGACATATCATGAGGATCCTACAGTAGCTATCTCATCCTTGCAAATAGATTTTTCTAAATAACAAAAAAGCAAGAATCCCTATTAGTCCTTGATTTTGCACTCAGCCCAAACACGCAAACAAGTGCTAACATCTGCCCGTATCACTTGGCTGAGTCAGCCTAGCCGTCTCTCTTCAGCAAGGGTGGTCTGAGCCTCACAAATAGGCTCCAATGCCAGGAGTTCAAGCACAAAGAAGAAAGACAAAGAGCCTCAGAGCGTAGTAAATATCTTTTTGTTCCAGCTTAGTTATCTGTGGACAGACCTACCTTGGTTTCGCGTACACCTGGTACCATGATCTTGTTTCAGTGACTGTTCTACCGTAATGCGGCTTGGCTTTGAAAAGAGTGTGGCTTGCAACTTTTCCATCAGTTTGTTAGAAGACCAATGTAACTTCGCAGGAGATCTTTTGCCCACAGTTAGCTGTGTGTGCCAGCTGACCATCTTCTTGTTATTTATAATTAGTAATTAGAAAATCATCACTTATAATTATTCTTGACAGATATTGACTTTAGAGAATTTTAGGCACATACTTCTCCTTGAAGATTATCAGTAGAAAAACTATGTAGATAATTATATTGAGGTCCTTAAAACATGGGTCAATATTTCCAATTATCTTCTCAGTTAGCTTTCAGATGTTTACATTGTTTTTAAAAGATGGGCTTTGGCCCTGACTTTTATAGACTCTACATGTGTGGAACTAGCAGTGGTTTTTGTTTTGTTTTTTAAATGTTGCAAACCAATTGTAAGTAGAATTTAAAATATATTTTTCTCAGATATTTACACTGTCCTGCAATCTGAAAGATAAGAGACATATAAAAGTCTTCTCTTTCTTTCTGTGACTGAGTAAGCCACACCTAAAACAGATGAGAATCTAATATGCTGGTGGAGTATTAGAGAATAAATGCATCAACCACCTGTCTCTGTAGCCCATGCTAGTTTTGACATTTTATGATTGGTGACTTAATGCATTTCCAGGAAATGAGTTGCTTTAGTGGTTTGCTTTTTGTTTTGTTTGTTTTGTTTTGTTTTGTTGAGATAGGGTTTTGCTATGTGGTTCAGACTGGCCTTGAACTCACTATGTAGCCAGGCTGGCCTCAAACTCACAGAGATCCTCCTGCTTCAGCCTCCCAAGTGCTGGGATTACAGGCGTGTACCTCCGCACCCAGCTTTCTTTAGTTTTTAACATCTTATTTTAGAACCCAAATACAAGTACTAAACCAATCATGCGTATTTCCAAAATAAGCGACTTGACTTCTTTCTTTTCATCCTTTTCATTACCACCTTTCCAGGTTTACATATGAAATTGCACCAGTGTTTGTCCTCATGGAGCAGATTACACTTAGGAAGATGAGAGAGATAGTCGGCTGGTCAAGTGAAGATGGTGATGGGATCTTCTCTCCTGGTAGGTTTCTCTTTTCTCTTCTCCAGGTTTGTAGCATGGATCCTTGAGATTCTTGGAACATTAAATAAAACATGGGCTTGTGGAAGCATAACCATGTTAAAGAGGTTTTTCTTCTGACACTCTGCCTGCCTGTCATTGTCAGAAAGAAACCAGCAAGAATTCCATGTTCTCTATGAACGGACCAACCAAGGCTGTGCCTAAACCCGTACAGGCTCACAAAAGCTCTGTGTAGGTCCTATGAAAGACACTGCTCTGTCAACATCAGTTTGATGGGCCGGGGAATCAGTGGATCAAGATTAACAGTTCACCGATTGACTTCAGCCTAAATAGTAAATCTACTTTGAAATTGTAGATTCAATAGAAACAACAAGAATCTTTACAAAAGCACAGGTGTTCTTAAAGGTAGGGAGAAGTTGCAGATGAGGTCAGTGTCTGTGTGATTGTCAAGGGGACGAGAAGAAATAAGCAGTACAAGTGTTCAGGCAGTTCAAGCAAAACCATGCATTTGCCTGTATCATTCTCAGGTGATTGATACAAAAGCGGCTAATTTTTGTGGCTAGACACACTTAATAATCTCAGTTCTTCCTCTGTCTTTATTTATGTTAACATGCATTTGTTTTTACTTAGAGAAACTTAGAGCTCTCCTCAATGACACAATAAATCAGTGGGGCTGTTCTTTGAAGAGAGTGCCCAGGCCACGAGCCAGGCAATGTCACTGTTTCCTTTTGTAAGCTCCATTACTCTCTCTTTCTCTGTCTTTCTGAACTCAGGAAACAGATTCATCTTTGTTCAGTAAATAGATTGAACAGAAAGTGGAAGCTGGAAGGTTATAACTCACCTATCTCTTTGCACCCACTGCCTCCTCCTCTTATATTTTTGTCTGGGCTGCTAGTGAGAAGGGCCCTGGAGTAGTGAATCACCCCCAGCTGAGCCGCTTACATAGCTTTGGGCAGGAGTGTGACCACCTATATTCCCAGAGGAAAGGGTCCAGAGGCAAGCCCTGCAATAGGGCAGCCAGCCAAACCAGTCATGGTGTTATCTTTCCTGACCTGCGTTATCTTGAGACACCAGCTCAGCCTTTTGTTAGGAACAATAATGAAAGAGCCTCAACACCTCCCACTTGTCTGCTTGCCAATAGGGGGAGCCATATCCAACATGTATAGCATCATGGCTGCTCGCTACAAGTACTTCCCTGAAGTCAAGACAAAGGGCATGGCAGCTGTGCCCAAACTGGTCCTCTTCACCTCAGAACACGTGAGTTGTGGGTGCTCTTGCTCATGGATTGTGATGGTTTCCGAGAGACTAATTTCTAACCTCAAGCCTCTCTGTTGCAGAGTCACTATTCCATAAAGAAAGCTGGGGCTGCCCTTGGATTTGGAACTGACAATGTAATTTTGATAAAGTGCAATGAAAGGTAGGGAAGAGAAAGTGAATATTAGGCTCTTGATGTATTAAATGTGTTCATCTGTTAAATTTGTCTTATTGTGCTTAAGGACTGACTCAGTACAGTGTGCCAAGCTGCTAATGGTCTGTTGAAAATATCTGATTAAATTACTTTTGCCGTTGCTAAAGTTTTTTTTTCATGGGCAATCTCATTGACTCTTCATTTTAATTTCTCTCCTTTTACAATAATTATAGGGGGAAGATAATTCCAGCTGATTTAGAGGCAAAAATTCTTGAAGCCAAGCAAAAAGTATGTACAGTGCATCTAAACTCCAGTGATTATAAAATTTTTTAAAAACCATTTTGACCTAGGTAATAAAAAAAAAACTTTTTTTTTTTTTTTTTTTTTTTTTT
>NW_022900938.1:24475869-24543282 GCF_012274545.1 Fukomys damarensis | reverse complement strand
TTTTTTTTTTTTTTTTTTTTGTACTGGGGATCGAACTCGGGACCTTGCATTTGCAATACAGGTGGTGGAACCACTGAGCTAAATCCCCAGCCCAATAAAAAATCTTTGATAATAGGAGATAATTTTATTGTTTTTAAAATTTTATTCTTAGGTATTTGATTATTTCTAACTATGAAATTATTTGGCCTCAAAGCTGTGTCTATAAAACATCTATTTTTGGTTTTGATAAATGAAAAATTTAGCCATTAACCCAATTGTCTTCTTTATGGCAAGTGATCGCTTGCTATTCCTCAATAAATCAACTACTTAGGCAGCATGAAGATATTTGATCTTCTTACTTGTTTCTTGTTAGGGGTATCATTGTTTTAATAAATGCCATTTTAACCTTAGAACCCTGTTTAACAAAGTTCTTCCATACCCTAGCAGATGACCCATGGCATTTGGCAAATCTGGCCCCAACAAACATTATTAGACACAAAAATTCGTGGAACATATGTATCCCCAAGTCTCTGTCAGGTAGCTGCCAGACCATTTACCAACATGTTTTTATTTCAGCTTCCTTTTTGTGCCTCCTTCTCTGATTCAGTTGTTTTCACCATGTATAAGTGTTTTGCCTTTTGCAGTGCATAGACCTGTTAAATCACCACCCAGTCTTCCATTTAATTGTTATACCAATACACATAGCACAACACAGACCTATGAAGAACAATAGCAGATGATATTCAGAAGTGAAGTATTTTTAGTAATACTTGCTTTTTATTCCACTAATTACTCTTTTTTATTTTTGTCACAGAACTCATCTCCATCAAACATACTGTATCTTCCGTGTATTTTATTTTATTGCCTGGCACCCTCCCCCCTGTTAGAACATAAACTCCACAATGACAGAATTCTTCACCTGCTGTGCTCTCTGCTAGCACCCGCAGCTGAGCCTGGTATATCAAAGTCACTGAAAACAATCTGTTGAATAAATGAATGAGCGAGTAAATGAGCTAACAAAAAATACTACCAGACTTAGTAGCTGATACCACACCAGCTGGGTCGATCACTTTAAAATAAATGCCATGGCAGTTCTTCTACTTTGTGTGAAATGAGCAAAAGAGAAAGGCTGAGAGCACAAATCAGTTCTCTCTCTCTCTCTCTCTCTCTCTCTCACCTTCTAGGGATGTGTTCCTCTTTATGTCAATGCAACTGCTGGCACGACTGTTTATGGAGCTTTTGACCCGATACAGGAGATTGCAGATATATGTGAGAAATATAACCTTTGGCTGCATGTCGATGTAAGTCCTATAATTCGCAGAGCAGCCCAGTCCACTGGGGGAGGGGGTGGAAACAGCTCTGCTTTCTGATTTGCCTCAAGCTGCTCCCAACACCCCAGCTGGCCCGTTCTGCACACTACATTAGTTCCAGCTCTTCCCCGGCCTCCAGCCAGCCACTCATGACTGGTACCTACCGCAGACCTGCCCACCCTCTGGGATGCAAGCAGTTCCTTCCTGGCCAATCACTATCTTCTGTGGTTCCTCCTAGAATGTGGTTTCCACTGGCTTCCCAGTCTGCTTTGTTTGGCCTAATGCCACAAAGTAAAATGTAGTTGACCTCAGAGAGGGAAAAATATACAATAAAGTATATAGAAAGTGGCCATGAATGTGAACATTTAGCTACCTGCCTGCTTCCCAGCTATCTATGACACTTTTCCAATAAGAATGCTTATCTGCTACATATAGGAAAAATCAGGAAGCATATAGAAGGCATTTTCAACTAAGAAAAACACTTCTGAACTTTTCCAGCAATGCAAAGGTACACGTTGACCTGTGTGACTAAGTGTATATTTTTCTTCTTGCTCTCTGTCTCTTTTCTTGTGGATTTAACTTCTCACAACAGGGAAAATCTGTCCTGTTGCTGAACAAACAACTGGGAATATTGTGCCACATAACATGCCAAGCAATCCAGTAGACATGCACCATGGTCCCACACAAATGTTTCGCTATTCCTGGACCTTTGCGGGACCTGGTGGAAGCTGCTGCTTTCTGAGTTTCTCAGGAGTTGTTAGACTTCTACTGTAGGGAGAAGCAGACAGCGTGCCAGCCTTTGTGTCACTTCCAGAGTCTCCACGGCTCCCTGGAGGGCTCAGGGTGACCCTGGCTCTCCATAGTACTTTGGACCTTTAGCTCTCACCCCTCAGGCACACGCTCAGACCTGGCTTACCTGTATCCCTCACAGCACTACTCTGACATTATCCTGGAGGAACTTTTGGTAAAGAAATAACAATGGCATTTTCTTCCCATTTCCCAATGTCTAGTATACATTTTAGTGACAATAGTGAATAGTCATAATTCCCTGAGCTGGTTGAACAATCAGCATGGGCTCCTTTCATCAGAGGAGCTTGCTTTTCACCTTTTCCTTCTCCCTCATGGTTTACTAGAGGTATGGAGTGACTGGCTGGGTTTAGATTCTTCAATGTCGCTGTTCCCTCTCCCTCTCCTTTCTCTGTCCTCACAGGCTGCCTGGGGCGGTGGGCTGCTCATGTCCAGGAAGCACCGCCATAAACTCAGCGGCATAGAAAGGTACGGGTGAGCTTGCTAGGCTTCTCTGCATCCAGAACATTCCGCACGCTGTGCTCTAATGTCAGCCTGCACCTCCCCAGCCCAGGTTCCCAACATTTTGTTTCAGTCTGACTAACGTGCACATTCATTCAGCAGATATTTATTGAGCACTTATTTTATGATTGATTTCCCAGTCAGGGAGTCCTAGGTGAGTTCACAATTTAGAAAGATCTAGAAACTAGTAATTGCAACACTATGTGATAGACACAATGATAGATGAGATTGCAGGTGTCTGGGTTGGAGAAAAGAGAGGCTAATCTGTGCAGAGAATTGGAGGCTAACTCAGAATTTACCATGGGTACAGGAAAGCCCTCTGATTCCTTTTATTCTTCTTCCTCAGTAAGCTAGATTACTCCTGGGAAAGCAGCAAGACACTCCACTCCCTCTAACTATCTCAGTAGATGCTGGGATACAGAGAGGCAGGAAGCAGGGATATGGGAAACCATATTCCCGGCAGTGGGGACAGCGGATGCAAAGGCCCTGAGACAAGATCGCACGTAGCAAGCTGGAAGGACCATCACAGAAACCAGCAGGACTGCAGAAAAGTGGAAGGGATGAACAGCAGAGTGAGACTGGAGAGATTGAGGGGAACAAGAACCACAAAAGCACACCAGTAACTTCTCTTGCAGTAACGACTCTGGCTTTTGTTGCCATGAATACGCCTCCCCACTTCCGGCTCAGTTTTGAAAGGCCAGGATCAAGATGAGAGAGACTGACTCTTTGGAGCACAACTGTCTGACCCTAAGACTTAGAGGATAACACAGTAAATGTAGATGAGGACAACAGAGTTACTTACTATAGGTTTCTCAGGCGATAGTCATCTTCTGTCCTTGACAACTTAAAACATTCTGTGTGCCAGACTTTCTTTTTTAACATTTTAAAGCACACGTGCCTTCTAAACTGGATCTATAGCATGTCTTTCACTTGCCATTTGCAGCAGCACAGAATCATTATTTTAGAACTTTTAGACATTTAGAAAACCATTAAGATAGCCTGTGAGCTCTAAATATAATTTTAATGACTTCATAGATGATAGCAATGAGAAAATTGATTGAATTCACTACCTTCCAAAACTGGCTTGGCACAAATGCTTTTTCATGAGGTCAGCACCTTTTCATGAAATCACTTTACTCTTTGGGACATTTCACAGGTCTCTTTCACCAGGTTTTCCTGCTTACACACTTAAAGGGAAAATATTTCAGAACTTTCTCTCTGTTCCTTGAAATGCAGTGTATATACATACTAAATAAGTTCCCCTCTAAAGGGACTAAATCAGACAAACAGGTTAAAAATTCACAATGAGGACTTAGTGCTAGGAGAGCAGAGGCAGTATAATTCTGAGGCATTTGCTGTGTTAGGGGAAACATCCTTCACAGGTATTGAAACACCAAGCCCAGCTGTGGGTCAGGCCATTGGGAAGGTGTCTGTGACCCACTGAAGCAAGTTACCCAAGTTGCAATCATCAGACATTATACTCAGTTATTTTCGTGATGTCCTCGGGCGCTCCTTAGCCATCTAATTGTGTCTGACAGAGTGATGTGTTTGCTAGGAGACCATGCTGATTAAGCTGGCATTGCAGCCCAAACTGGCAAAATCATGCTCATTTAGCATTTAAACAACATTACTAAATAGTCAAAGCCTAGAATATTCCAGTGGATTCTTTGTACTACCCATAAGTACATAGGTGTACCTCATCAGCCCATTTAATACATAAGAATAGAGAGAAGAAAGAAATCCGAAGTCTGCTCAGCAATTAAACTCCTTGAATTGGCTGTGTGACTTTATATAATATATTTAACATATTTGTATATCAGCTTCTTCACCTAAATAGAATAGCAGTATTTATATCAGAGGATTGTGGGGAATTATACAGTGTGGGTATTATGTATTCCAGACAGTATATAAGCATTTTATATTTATTAACTCATTTCAGGCTTTCTTCAATCGTGTGAGGCATCTATAAAATCTATAAAATCATCCCATTTTATAGATGAGAAGCCTGAGACACCAAGGAGTTATTAAGATGCCGCAGCTAGCATACATCTGAGCTGAAATTCAGAGCTGGATAACCTGCTTCCAAAGCCTGAGTTGTTCACCACAGTACCACAATGATGCCTGCCTAAAGCTCTTAGCTCTTTATAAACAGCCGCAATCATTAATAGCAGTTACACAGAAGATGCCATCTGTAATGCAATGCTCCAAGACTGCCTGCAAAAGTGTTTCCTATTTATGGCCAGGGTTTAGCTCAGTGGCACTGTGCCTGCCTTGCAAACGCAAGGTCCTGAGTTCGATTCCTGGTATGATGGGGATGGGGGGGTGATGTTTCCTACTTGATTAATCAATTTAGGAGAACACCACAGAAAACATTTGTGACTTGAGTGGAGGTGAGTGGTGTCTTCCTTGACAGGACAGCTGTCTCTCAGTCCGGCATCTTCTCCTCAGTGTCCTGTGCTTCTTTCAGGGCCAACTCAGTCACCTGGAACCCACACAAGATGATGGGCGTGCTGCTCCAGTGCTCAGCCATTCTGGTCAAGGAGAAGGTCCGTTCCACCGACAGGCAGGCACCCTGCACAGGGTCTTCTCACAGTCCTTGCTGTGGCATCCCCACCCGAGGCGGTCACGCTGTCCTTCCCAGTCCTCGTAGCCACCCTCACTCTCCTCTTGGCTCTTACTGTCACCTTCTTTGTACAGTGCTTAGAGCCCTGGCAGTGACAGAATCATTGTTTAATTTGAATACAAACATGTGAGTGAGCGGGGGAGACACCCAATAGATTTTGTCCTCTTGGAGGACAAAGTGCTCCCTGGAACATACTTTGAGTTCTTGGTATGAATTCATGGTCCCAGAAACTGAAATAAATTAGACACAATAAGAACTACAAATACCTAGTTAGGACATCAAGGAATGTGGATGGAAAACCTTCTGTAAATGAGTTACAGCCATAGTCCCTTCTCACACATCTAGCAGTGGGACCCTGCCCTTTGATGTGTCATTGCTTCGTGGACTGTAGCAGGCTGAGGCGTTCCCAAATCTGTGCCCAGCCAGTAGGAGTGGGAACCCACTCAGCGGCTTTCCTTCACTCACATGTGGAGTCTCCCTTAACTTCACAGGAGATCTTGCAAAGCTTGGAAGACTTTGGTGGGTGATGGTAGAGGTGTCTGAGTGAGAAAATCCCATCCACCTATGAGGTTTATATCCCAAACCCTTGCCCCCTCAGTGCCGTAGTGCTTCCCAGACAATGCCTACATTTTTCCAAACATCCCTTGGAGGAACAAGGGGCCCTTCTTGCAGGCATCTTAGACAGAGTGACAGAGAACAAAGGGGTAAAGTTTTTTCCAAGGATGATTTTAGAGGACATCAGGACAAATGCAAGGGCTCTGAAAGCCATCAGAAAGAAAAGGCTGTACGTGACCCCAGATCCTTGCTTCTAGCCATGTCTCTGATCCCTGAATGCAGATGTATGCATCTTGATTCCCACCATAGGGTATACTCCAAGGATGCAACCAGATGTGTGCAGGGTACCTCTTCCAGCCAGATAAGCAATATGATGTCTCCTACGATACCGGGGACAAGGCAATTCAGTGTGGCCGCCATGTGGACATCTTCAAGTTCTGGCTGATGTGGAAAGCAAAGGTATGAAAGGGGAAATCCAAGAAATAAAGCGGGAGTGTAACATGCACAGACTGGCTGGTGAAAGAGAGGCTATGATAGTATCATAGATAATTTAATTATGGGGCTAATCTGTATCTAGATAATTGCGCTCCCTCTGTTTTCTTTGTGAATGAAATAACTGCCTTATGTCATATTTGCTCTGCTTCAGTTCAGTCTCCTCAGTTTGAATTATCCTGAAATTCTCTTACAACTTTCTCTTGTAACAGCTAAAAATGATGCTAAGACAAGAATTTCTATAGAAATCTTTAGGGGTACTAAAATTATTTGGTGCAGAGATAAAAGCTGAAAGATAAAACTACTGCATTACTCTGAGCAGAATCCTGAGTTCCTTTATGAGGACTCTCATCATGGAATATATATGACAGTTTTAAGGTCTACTTATATAGTGGCTTCCTCGTTATTTGTACTTTATACAATATTCTGGAAAATGCACTTTAAAATTTTTTGGGGAGATGCAAGGAACTGGAAACTGCATGCTTAATTCTAAGAAATCCCACTGCCACTCCGAAACATACTGTGTTAGAAGCCATTAACCTTTTCAGTTCCACTTCTGTATAAAGGAAGAAAACTATTAGCATTTCCCCCAAAATATAAGTAAGGGAGAAGATTATCACTAGGCTGTTTCAAAAGAATTTTTATACACTCAAGTAAAGGCAATTTTTAAAATTTTACAGCTCTACGTCATATCCATTGTTTTTATTTATCTATTATAAACGAATTTCTTTTTTAATCTTTATTAAATTTATTGGTACATTTTAGGTATACAATATAGTTACATTCATCATTGGGATTTTGTACCCATACATGGCTTATCTGGTTATTTTTCCCCATTCCCCAGCCCTTCCTTCAGCCCTTCCACCCCTCCCTGGTTAGAAAGACTTTGTTTCCATGTTTTTCCTTTTCACATATATTTTCTTTTCTCTTTTTATCTTTCCCCTACCCCTCCCAATCTCTCTACTCCTTTAGACTTTTCTTTCTATTGCACAATTTCAATTATACATTTAATCCTTATTTACACTTTTACTTTTTTCACTCCAGAGAAACCATTCAATATTTACACATGAGTGACTTATTAACTTCACTTGAGTATGACCTCAATGTGTATCCACTTAGCTGTAAATGTCTCTAGTTTCTTCTTCTTTATGGCTGAGTAGTATTCCATTTTATTAAACACACACACACACACATCTTCTTTATCCAGTCTTCAGTTGATATGCAATTGGGCTGTTTCCAAATTTTACCTATTACAAACTGTGCTGCTATAAAGTGAGTGAGCATATATCACTGTGGTATGATTCTTTTAATTCTTTTGGGAAGATACCCAGCAGGGGAATAGCTGGGTCAAATGCAACTTCTAATCCTAGCTCTTTGAGGTATCTCCATATTGATTTCCACAGTGGTTGCAGCAGTCTGCACTCCCACCAGCAATAAAGAAGGGTTCCTATCTCCCCACAACCCTACCAGCATTTGTTATTGGTTTATTTCTTGATAGCAGACATTCTTACTGGTGTGAGATGGAATCTCAGTGTGGTTTTCATCTGCATCTCTCGGATGACCAGTATTTGCTGCTTTTACTCCTTTGTCTGAGAAATGTCTGTTAATTTCAGATGCTGCTTTTTGAATTGGGTCTTTATATTTGGGGGTGGGGTCTGTTTTTTTGAGTTCTTTATATATACTAGATAGTAGACCTTTGCCTGAGGAACAGCTGGTAAAATTTTTTTCCCCACATTGTAGGTTGTCTCTTAGCTCTGCTTGTGATTTCTGTGGCAGTGCAGAAGCTTTTTAAAAAGATGACATCCCAATTGTTGATTCTACTATAAACTAGTTTCAATAATTTCTGTGTTTAAGCCTGGGATTACATTACACCAAAACAACAAGGTGTTCTGACAAAATATCTAATGAAGTATTTCTTCTGTAGGAAAACTTTGGCGGATCATTTGCTTTTTTCCCTCATTAAGTCATTGGTCTTACTACAGAAAAAGTCTGAGTTTGGCTTATACCACAAAGTAATCACAGAACTCTCAAGCATATAAGCAATAAGAGGAAGAGCCTATCCTTCCTGTGATGACACCTGGCCTGTCACAGTAATTTGTGTTTTCATTTTACCTAACAATAACCTCTTGAACTGTCTTCAGGAGTTTTGGCCCAGACAATGGCTTCATTCCCAGTGTCAGCAGGGACACCACTTGGGGAGGCTTTTGCTTTGCCAGTGCCATACTCTGCCCAGGCCCGTTAGCGATCCACAAGCCAGCCTCGTGCATCTGCTTTCCACGTTAACACCAACGCACTCCGCAACCCTCGTGCAGTTGTTAATAATCAGCCACCCCAGCTTTTGAAACTCACGCTCAATTAGTTTGTCAATAGTTGGAGCTATGACAGTCTCGGGAGATGTACTAAGACCCATGGCTTCCCCATCTGCCTACTTCCCTGCCACAGGAAAGGTATAAAACTGTGTTATGTAGAAGGTAGCCTGCCTGTGAGTATGTGGGGTGTATTTGGCCAGGACTTCTTGCTGGAGAAGATAGGTTCAGAGACAGGGTCTTTCAAAGTTTCTATCATAAAGAATAATTGTTTATTCTTTCAACCTATCTGGACCAGTATAAGGAAGAATTGCTTTAAATAAAAAGCTGAAATATTCAAATTTATAAGCTATTTCTTAAAAATAGAGTCAATAGATATAAAATTACTCTGTCAAATTGCTTTAAAAGTTTCTTCATGCCTAATTTCAATTCTATCCTCATCTCCTCTTGGAGCAATTATAGCTTTTGGACTGGCCTCTGTCCAGATATGATACTATGGAGTAGACCTAACTAAAAGCAAGCCAGAAATAGGTTTTGAGTCCAGGCTCTGAATAACAAGCAGGAAGCTGAAAGCTCTCTTGAGAACAACTGTCCAGAGACCAGAGTGCCTTCAAAAGAGAAGACAGGACACTTCATTTTATTGCTGTAGACCTGAGAAGAAGATGTACATATTCAAGTACATGGTTCTTCTTATCTCTACGAATACTGTTTTGTACATTCCCCTAGACATAGGACAACCTAGCTTTCCCAAATGCCCATCACAGGGAAACACAACTGACTGTCAACTTTCCTCTTTAAAACAGGGCACAGTGGGATTTGAAAATCAGATCAACAAATGCCTAGAACTGGCCGAATACCTCTATACCAAGATTAAAGACAGAGATGAATTTGAGATGGTTTTTGATGGGGAGGTAAGTCGTCATCATGGACCAGATACCTAGCACTTCAGAAAAACTACTGAAAGTATCTCCTGACATCATGTTTTCCACACTGCCACAAGCTGCTTCTAAATTTTCATTTTTATGTACTCTTCATTTAATTTCCACCACTTCTGTGAACCCTTCTTCCAATAGCATTGGGATGACTTTTCCTCTTCAGATCTTCTAAAACTATGCAGTTCTGAGCCAGCTCTTTGCAGACTGGAAGTCTTCCCACGGCAGATCCAAATCCTTCATCACTCGGGTTTGTCTTGGGTTGGATCTCCATGGTAAAGTGGTTCTCACTTCCAAGAAACTTAAAGGATTGTTATATCCTACCTCCCAAGACTGGCTCTACAATGAGGTTCTGATCTCTAGAGATTATGAGGAGAGCCAAATGAAATGATCTCTGCCCTGAGTTAACACCATGATTATACAGGAAAGTGTTCGTCACACCAATATTCGCTGTCTACCATGTGCCGGACTCTACACCAGGAGCTGGGTTATGTAGTATTAACCCGAACACACACTGTCTTTGCCCTAATGGAACTCACAGGTGAATAAAGAAAGATGGCATCAGAGCCAGTCCAAATAAAAGAAAATCCACTCATAATCTAGTGTAATGTAACCACATATAACCCAGTACAATGTAACACTATGAACATTTGGCATTTGTGTCTCAGGCAAGCTCAACTATTAGGAAAATACCCAAAAGTCACCAGATGAATGCAGAAAAGCCCTGAGCATTAAAATCGGTGGTCTGGTGTTTGTCCATCTCACATATAGGCCTTTACTCTGATTCCTCACACTATTTTAAACATTCTGCTGACAGACTGATAAAACAAATACGTTATGTTTAACAAGCCAGTTACAGGCAGGCACAGTGCTGGCAAACAGCAAATAGTCAGGAGACTGAAAAACTGCATCAGCAACGAAATAGTGACAATAAAATTATCCTGAGCATTTTCTATATGTGAGTTGCTACAAAGGGCAAAATGGGCAATGGATAATGCTTTTTTTTCCAATTACCCAAATGTAATTATTTTAACATTTCCATGTTTAAAGGTGGCAACTTTAGTTAACTGCTTGTGAGAAATTGTCTCTTGCCAGATATGACTGGAAAGCCTGAGCATTTTTCTTCCTAGTGTATGTAGATATAACACCACCTTTAGACATACAAGCCTCTTTTTCAGAATAGAAACTTCCCCCCAAGAGTGCACGTTTATGGGTTTGGGAAGTTTTCTCTTAAGTTGCTATAACTTGGTTTGTTTGTTTGTTTGCTAAAATCTCTGCAGCCTGAGCACACAAACGTCTGTTTCTGGTATATTCCACAAAGCCTCAGAGGTGTTCCGGACAGCCTTGAACGACGGGAAAAGCTACACAGGGTATGGGTTTGTGTTCATCTCATCCAGTGGGGGAGAAATAAAAAATAACGCCTTGAAGTGGGCTTCCAGGAATGGTGTGTTGGGGAGCTGCCTTTGCCCAGTCTTCTCAGGGCTGCACTGTGCCCTTGCTGCTGGTCAGACTTTTAGGTTTGCTCTTTACTACAGAGCAAGTGAATGATGTCTGTGTTCCTGGGAACATTCTATGTTAAACTGAATCTGCTATAATATCTTTTTACCAAGTTCAAGTCTACTCTATTGCTGATTCATTTTAACTGATTTCTGTATCTAGTTTATATATTTGTGGTTGTTGGTGTTACCTTTAATTTATGTAATATTTCATTCATTCAACCACTGAATAAATTAAAGCCACCTAGGTACAGTTTTGGGCATTTATTTTTGGGGTTTGTTTTGTTTTTTTTATGTCAGTATAAGCACAAATAGTAGAAAGCAAATTGGACTGAACTGTTTAAAAAGGGGTTGTGTGTTAATAACCACTTCTGAATTTTGTTTTGCATTACCAGGTGGCTCCAAAGATCAAAGCCCTAATGATGGAGTCAGGCACAACCATGGTTGGCTACCAGCCTCAGGGGGACAAGGCCAACTTCTTCCGGATGGTCATCTCAAACCCTGCTGCCACCCAGTCTGACATCGACTTCCTCATTGAAGAGATAGAAAGACTGGGTCAGGATCTGTAATTGCTCTTTGCAAAAAAGGAGTTTATAGGAATTCCCTTTCTCCTCTGGCACTCTAGAACAAACCTAAGTTGCTGAAACACATAGGCCATGTCATTGAAGGAAAATATAATACCTTGAAGAATACTTGTTTCAACATTATTAAGCTTGTTTGTTAGAATTAGCAGGAAATGCTGTTCTTTTTTAAAAGTTGCACATTAGTACGCAGTATATATGTACAGTTATATATACCTCTCTCTCTATATATGTATAGTGAGTGTGGCTTAGCACTAGAGCTCAGCATGTCTCCCACCCCAAGAGAATTAACTTCACCTTCAGCAGTTACTGAGGGGCTAAACACGCTGCAAAGTAGCTCACCCAACAACCATAGGGAAGATGGTTTCCAGAATGCTGTGTCCTAGGGACCAGGGGTGACACTGCTGGTGGGCGTTGACCTCATTGCCAGTGCTTCTCCCATCTGAAGCATGATGGATGAGAAAAAGCACTACTAGGTGACAACTGACACGCCCTCCCCATTGGTACCCAGTTAGGGGCAAACAGTAGCAGAGTCATTCTTACAGGTGTACCGTTGCTGTATTTTCAGAGATTACTTTGTGTAGACTGTATATTACTGTTGTCTGACCTGGGAAGGGGGGGCCTTGTAATGATTCTAATGATTGTTTAACTGTAGGTCAGTGAAATATTGCTGATTTATATTCAGAGATTCACCATGTGAAAAGAGGCATCTTGTATTTTCTTCTCATTTGTAATGTATCTTATGTATATATTAATGAAGTAAGTTCTGAATACTGTTTATGGAATTTTCGTGCATCCGTGAGCCAAAGAGAAAAGATTAAAATTAGCGAGACACGCATTTATATTAGAGTGCCCTTAAAAATAATGATTTGAGCATCAGTGTACTGTCTGTAAGAGAATTCCGACGCTGCATATTGAGTCGTGTATATGGAAATCCGCTCACTTCGGTATCATTGCTCTTCTCTTACCCTCTGTCTGGCTGTGTGTGTGGCGTTCTCCATGCTTTTCTAGTAACTGTTGGATAATAACTAGATCTCCTGTAATTTTGTAGTTGTTCATGACCAATCTCTGTGACTCGCTTAGCTGAAACCTAAGGCAATGTTTCTGAAGATCTCTGATAAATCGACCAGTCTCACAACTGTTTTTCAAGAAACGAAATCCACACTGTGTGTTTTAGAGTATGCAAGCAGAATATAAATAAATATATTCTCCACGGAGAATTTGAACAAAATCTTCTTCCAGTCTGTTCTTCCCGTAGAGAGATTTCCCGTTACGGCTGCTTGGGTCACCCACAGCCCAGTCATTGCCCATGAGCTGACTGTAGATGATATATCATTAATTAAGCAAGACTGGACCCATTGTCGTGGATTCCCCAGCCCCTCGCCTATAGAATCCTCATGATTGTGGTTAAATGAAATTGGCTCTTCGCAGCTTGAGAAAGAGGCTTCACCTAGTCATTAGGGTGTTTGCTTCCTCTGCATCAGGCCGTGACGTTACAGTTGTAGACACAGCAGGCAAATAGCCTCTCTAGTGAGGATCTTAGGTCCTTTGATACCGTGGTATCCGAATGCCTGCAAGGTCATACGTCCACTATACCTTCTTTCCACATATCTTATCCCAATTCACTTGGGATAAGATCCTGGTCCCAATTAACTTCCTGTGGAAATATAAGTTTGGGGCTGGTTCATTAGGGAATAGGGCTCAGTTTCTATCAAGGTAAAATAAACACCATCTATCTCATTCCTTTGCCATACAAAGAGTTCCCTATGAGCACCTGGAGGGATTAGAGCAGTCTTCACTAATTCAAGTACTGATTTCATGTTTATTGTATTGAACAAACCGGATTCCACGGAGTGATCATGAAGACACTTTAATTTTCCTCCCACTGTTCTTTCAAATCCTTCCTGGGGGCTGACTTTTTTTTCCCCTATGCCCTTATTTGGATTCAGGACTCTCGGGCTCAAGAGTCTCGTTTTATCAATTAAAGGCCAAGCTCAGAGTAATAGGCAAGCCTTCAGATGGGTGGACAGTGGGGAGTTCCTGTCCTCCCCAGTCTGTCCATGAAGGCTACAAGCCTACAGTGACGGGGAGCGATGCTCACGGTACGCTGAGGTCACTTTCTTCCTTCACTCTCAGCTCCTCTCCCTGGCCACTGTATCTGCTCATGTAAGGGGGCGGGCCGTTAAAGTAACAAACAAAGGCACAATTTCACACAGCTGTTAAATTGTCATTTGGCATCTGGGCCCTTAGCATGTGAGATTGTTTTCAAGTGGACAGTGGTGTAAGTGGAAAGAGGATTTTTTAAATTAAGGAAAATTCACTCTTTATGTGTACGGTATGTAGTTTTCTGTGAATTTTGGCAACCCCATTTAGTCGCGTGACTGCAACCATGACAAAAATCTAGAACAGGTCCATCACCCAAATAAATTTCCCTCTGTCCTTTCATATTCTGTGTGTCCCCTTCCCCAACTTCTGGCAACTTTTGTTTTCTGCTCTTTGAGCTTTACTTCCCCATTATGTAAACAGAATCATATATGGCCATTTGAGTCTATTTTTTCACTTAACAGAATGTATTTGAAATTCATCTATATTCTTTACACCAGCAGTCATTTTTCATTACTGCATAGTATTCCATTTGCACAGCTATTCTATAAGACTTAAAGTCTCACTTCCACTCCGAGGAGCATGAACAGCTGAAAAGACCTTCACAATGCTGAGTTACATAGCTCAGCGAGGCTCCGGGAGCCCGAAGGAGGAACTGGAGTCACCCAGGAAGAAACACACCAGGCTAGATGGTGCTCTTCAACCCCATCATGTGTCTACCCTCCCTAACTGGATGCTCCCCCCACCCCCAAAGAGTGATCACTATTCTGAATTTTGTCTTAATCACTCTTGTTTCTCTATGTAGTTTTACCATACATATAGGCAGCTTTATTTATTTTTTTTTATTTGTTTGTTTTTCTTTTTTGAAACAGAGTCTCACTATGTATTGAGACTGACCTGGAACTCACTATGTAGCCCAGGCTGGTCTCAACTCATAGCTTCCTCGTGCCTCAGCATCCCGAATGCTGGGATTACAGGCGTGCACCACCATGCCCAGCTGGGCAGGCTTATTGTTAAGTTTTATTGGTTTTGCACTTTATGTAAGTGAGATAATGCAGAATTTACATACCCTTCTGACTTGTCTTTCTATTCAGTATTGTAGTTTTGTAGGTCCAGAGCTAACCCATAGACCAAGGGTGACGAACCCCCTCAGAGACGAGAGCCCAAACTGCAACCCAAAACCCACACTTACTTATTGCAAAGTTCCAGCACTGCAATTAAACCTGAATACTGAAGTTTTCATTTAGAAAGAACAAGTCTTACATTAACATCTTTTGTTTTAAAAGAGAAACAAATGGCTGGGCATGGTGCTGCATGCCTGTAATCCCAGCACTCAGGAGGCTGAGAATCGACATGAATTCAAGACCGGCTGAACTATAAAGTGAGACCCTGTCTTAAAAACTAGAAAACAAAAGAAAAGAAAAGAAAATCATATAACACGTGTGCTGTATGTTCCCTACCACTGCCACAGAAGAACTTTGTGATGTTCAAGGGGGATGGGGTCCTTCTGTGGTGCCTCAAACTATTGAGATTCACTTTTAAGGACTCACTTGTTCTTATGACTGTAATGTTACCACATCTATGAATATACCTCGATCAGTTTGTCCGTCCTTTTGGGGAGAAAATACATAGATTTTTCCAGTTTTTTGCCTTTGGGCACATTGTTGCTACAAGCATCCTTGCACTTGCTTCCTAGTACACATGGGCATGTTTTCCTACTGTTTGGAAGTGAAGCAGCTGGGTCCTGGTGTGTCTGAACTTTTCTGGGTAAAGAGTAGCAGTTATACTGAGCGTGGCCCTTTAGCCAGAAGCGCACATTATTCCAAAACTCACTACCACTTGGCCTAAAAATTTTTGCAGTCTGGTGAGTATGAAATTATTGTTGATTTAACTTGTTTATCCCTGATTACAAATGAGGTTGAATATCTTTTCACGTTATTACAAACTGCTTGTGTTAAATGCTTAAATCATGCCCTTTATATGAATTTCAATTGAGCTGCTTGTCTTTTTCTTTTAACTCTTTAGGCACTCTTTATGTACTCTGAATACTAATTCTTTTATATTATATGTTTGGCAAATATCTTAATTTGGAACTTGCTGTTTTGCTCAATGAATGGTCTTTTTAAAAATGTAAGTTCTTACACTTAATGTAATAAAATTTACCAATATTTAATGGCATTTGGGTATTTTTAAAAATTCTTCCCCACCCCCAAACTATAAAGATATTCTCATACATTATTTTGAGAATTTATGCTTTTCACATTTAAATCTTTGGCCTACCCTGCATTAATTTTGTTTGGTTCTTCTTTGCAAATGAAAAGGCTATTATTAGTCCTTTAATGATTTGAAATTTTTATTGGAATTTCATTGAATCTGTGGATCAATTTCAAGAAAACTAACATCTTTTTGATATTGACTATAATAACCAAAGTATAGTATGTGTCTCTATTTAACTAGGTCATCTTTAATATTTTTGAATAAACTTTCATAATAGACATGAACAACTTTTGATAGGTTTGTTTCTAGGTGTGTTGTGTTGCTATTTCACTTTTTTTCACTTTTATTTTTATGAATACATGTTTGCAGTGTATATTCATCATAGGGATTTGGTACATGTATATAACATTTTAATTATTTTTATGTCCTCCTCCTTCTATCTCTTGGTTCCCTTCCCATTTGCAACTGATCTTTCTTCCTGTTTCCTATTATCTACCCTTTATTTTACTCTTTTGGGGGGTGGTGAGACAGGGTCTCACTATGTAGTTGAGACTGACCTGGAACTCACTATGTAGCCCAGGCTGGTCTCGAATTCACAGCCATCCTCCTGCCTCAGCCTCCCAAGTGCTGGGATTACAGGTGTGCACCACCATGCCCAGCTATTTTACTCTTTAATTTACTTATACTTTGGGTTTCTTGTATAAGAGAAACCATGTGATATTTGAGCTAGTCTGTCTCGTTTCTTTCATTTAACATTAACATTTCACTTAACATTATTTCACTTAACCTTCATCTTAACATCAAGGCGCTTGCATTTTCCTACAAATGATTCAAATTTATCCTTTTTATGGCAAAGTAGTACTCCATGGTGTATAAATACCACATTTTCTTTATCTGTTCATTTGTTGATGGACATACAGGCTGCCTCTAAGATTTCGCTGTTGTGAGCTGTGTTGCTATAAACACGGACATGCATTGTATCATGCAATATGATGTCTTTACCTCTCTTGGGGAGATACCTAAGGGGAAAAGAGCTGGGTCAACTGGAATTTCTATTTTAATTTTTTTGGAAAAATCTCCATACTGATTTCCATAGTGGTTTTACGAGTTTACACTCCCACCAGCAATGTAAGAAGCTTCCTTTTTCCCCACAGCCTCACCAGCACTTGTTATTATTTGATTTCTTGGTAGAATCTCAGTGTTGTTTTAATTTGCATTTCTCCAATGGCCAAAAATGTTACATTTTTTCCTGTATTTATTGGCCGCCTGTACTTCATTTTCTGAAAAGAGTGTATTCATTTCAGTTACCCATTTTTTGAATGGGTCTTTTATTTTGGGGGGTATGATTTTGGAGGGTTCTTTGTATATTCTAGATAGTATTGTTGGGGTTATACCTGGCAAAAAATGTTCCCATTCTGTATGTTCTGTCTTATGGCTCTGTATGTCTTGTGCATTTGGAGTTCAGGTAAGAAAGTCTGCCTACATCTATGACTTTAAGAATTTTACCTATTTTACCTTCCAATGGGCTAAATGCTTCTGTTTTAATATTTAGATCTTTTATCCATTTTTATTTTAATTTAGTACATGGTGAGAGATATGGATCCAGCTTCAATCATCTGCATATGGATAGCAGCACCACTGGTTAAAGAGGCTATCTTTTCTCCAACATATGTTTTTGGTCCCTTCGTCAAAGATGAGGTTGTTGAATGTGTCTGGGGGTATATCTGCATCCTCTGTTCTATTCCATTCATCCACATATCTTTGTTTTTTTCTCTTGCCAGTCCTGTGCTTTATTTATTTATTTTTATTTTTTTAGCATGGTAGCCTTGTAGTTTAATGTGAAGCCAAGTATTGGAATGCCTCCTGTTTTGCTTATTGCCAGGACTGCTTTTGCTATTCTGGCTCTTTTGTGGTTCCATATGGATTTTAAGATAGTTTTCTCTTGTTCTGTGAGGAACACTATAGGTATTTTGATTTGGATCACATTAAATTTAAATATCAATTTTAGAAGTATGGTCACTTGGACTATACTGACTCTGCCTTTTCAGGAACAAGGGATAGATCTGCATTTTCTGATGTCTTCTTTGGTCTCCTTTTTCAGATTACTGTAGTTTTCATTGTAGAGGTCTTTTATTTTCTTGGTTAGGTTAATTCCTAAGTATTTAATTTTTGTTGATGCTATTGAGAATGGTATTATTCTTCTAATTTGTTGCTAAATAAGTTCATCATTTTTGTACAGGAACACTACTAATTTGTGTGTGTTGATTTTGTATCCTGCCATTTTGCTGAGTTTGGTTATTAATTCTGGGAGTCTTTGTTGGAATGTTTTTGGTCTTCTATATAGACAATTGTATCATCTGTGAACAATGTAATTTTACTTCTTCCTTTCCTAAACATATCCCCTTTCTTTCTTTTGGCTGATTCCTCTAATGTTTCAAGTACTATGTTGAACAAGAGTGGTGGTAGTGGGTATCCTTGTCTTATTCCTGATTCTAGAGAGAAAGCTTTCTGTTTTCTACCATTTAATATGATATTGGCCATTGGTTTACCATAAATGTTTTTAATTAGATTGAGGTAAGATCCTTCTATACCTATTTTCTTCAGGATTTTTATCATGAATGGGTACTGTGTCTTGTTAAAAGAGTATCCTGCATCTATTGTTATGATTGTATGGGTTTTGTCCTTACTTCTGTTTAGGTGCTGTGTTGCATCTATTTATTTGCATATATTGAACTATCCTTGCAATCCTGAGATGAAACCACTTGGTTATTATGTATGAGCCTTTGGATGATTTGTTTCATTCTATTTGCCAGTGTCTTTATCTTCATTTCTTTAAGGACATTGGCTATGACTTTATTTTTTAGTTGTGCCTTTGTCCAGTTTTAGGATCAGAGTAATTCTGGATTCCTGAAATGAGGTTGGAATTACTCCTTCCTTTTCAATTCCATTAAAGTGTTTGAGGAGGACAGGTATTACAATCTCCTTAAAGTCTTGTAGAATTCAACAGTGAATCCATCAGCTCTTTCATTTCATTATTATTCAGAATTTCAATATCTTCTTGATTCAATTTTGGTAATTCACGTGAGTGTGTTCATGTACCTTTTAAATTGCTCTTTTTCATGGAATGCCTTTATTTTTCCATCTATTTTGAAAGAAGGTTTTGCAGGCTATATCAATCTGATTGGAAATTGTTTGCTTTTAGGGATTGAAATCTTTCACTCCAGGCTCTCCTAGCCTTTAAAAAAGTTTGTGTTGAGAAATCTGCTTTATTCCAAATAGGTTTACCTTTACCTGTTATTATTTTTTGCTTCTCTCTGTTTTTAAGAATCTATCTTTTTTGTTGGATGTCTAGGATTTTGACAAAGATGTGTCATAGGGAACTTCTTTTTTCATCAGGGGCCATTGGTGTTTTATAAGCCTTGCTTACCTGTATTTTACAATCTTTCTTCACACTTGGAAAGTTTTCTATTATGATTTCTGTAAACAGATTTCTTATTCCAGGCTAACTCCAATTAGCCTTTAGCTGATCTTCTTAGCACCATTCAGTAGCTGTTGGATTGATTTTTCATGTTCTCTTATCATTTTTAAGACTTCTCTGAGTAATCCATCTTGATTTACTATTTGTCCTTGATTTCAGAAACTTTGTCTCCACACAGGTCATTTCTGAAATTTATGAATTCTGTACATTTTGTAAATTTCTGGTATTTCTGTCTGACAAATTTTTGTGAGGTGTTTATCTTTGTTATTTGTCATTCACACTTTAGACCATTTTGGTCAGCTCTTCCAATTTTAATTTGTTTCTCCCATATCCACATCGATTAGCTTATATGATAGTTCCATGAACTTTTGGGTTACGTCCTCTTCAAATTTGCCAAGCTTCTTTACCTCTTCTTTAATCAATATGTAAAACTCTACTACCCGGTGTCTGTTTTCCTCTCCACAGATGCCCTCTGGATCTGACTTGGAAGAGAGGAGAGAACGCCATAGCCTTTTTTTACCTTGCTTCCCCATTTCCTCTGGGTGGGGGTCTGCAGTTGAGGTCAAGTGAGAGACTGTAGTTGACATGAAGATCTTTGAAGTTAGATTCTGCCTTTTGGTGATGTGTTTGCAGCTTTTTTTGTCCAGTGATAGTTTTTGCCCCTTCCGCTATTCAATTTAAATAGTTTGGATCCTGTCACTGTGTTGTGAGGAGTTACTCTTGGCTCAGCAGATCCTATCCATATATCACTGGTACGTGTTCAACTTTGCATTTTACACTTTCATCCTTTATCAGTGCCCTTTAAAACTCTTACTATATTACTGCTGGCATTGCTGTGATATGGAAGGAGAAGGGAACGAACGGAAGAGATGGAAGGAGGGATGAGAGAGGGGTGTAAATCAGTAGGAGGAGAGGTAGATAGGAGAGACAATAATAGATAAAAGTAGGTAGGGAGTCAGACTCTGCTCGAAGTCTTTTATACTCGATATAAAGGGTTAGTGCTGAGGGTGTTACAATATATTTGTGGGGATGGGGGTGAGGGAGAGAAAGATATAATTCAAGATTGAGAAAAGCTGTGAGATTGTCAGAACCTGTTGATATATTTGTTCACATGAAAGGTGGAGGAGAGGCAAGGAAAACAAGGGGATAGTTAAGATTTAAAAAGGCAAAAAGAATAGAAACGAGGACAGGAGGTTGAACACAAGAGAAGACAAGAAAGAATGACAGTGAGCAGAATATAAGACAAAAACCTGAAGAATTTTAAAACTGGGAGAAGCAAAAAAATAAGAAAATAGCATTCACACAGAAGCTGTGTTTCCAAAGAGTCTTCTCTGAGTATCCCTGACATAACACCTTCTCTAGTCAGCCATGTTGGATCCTCTAGATTTCTCTTGTGAAGTTGCCTGTTGCTGGATTTTTGTCATTTTTTCCCCACTGATTATTTGTACATTTTAACTGAAGGACGTCATTCGTATCACTTATTGTGATTACTGATATATTGCGATTTAATTCAGCCACCTTAATATGTATCATGTGCTCTACTTTTTCTGCTTCCCCCCCCTCCTTTCTTATCCAAAGGTTTGGACTAATTGCTTTTTGTTTGCAGTTTCTATTTTTCTATTTTGCCCCTCTGCTCACAAGTCATACTCTGATTTTCTATTTACCTTAAATATATTAGCATGAAATATTTATGATTCCATAATAGTTTTACTTTCCTTATATGAAGACCTTAGAATCCTTTTACTCCAATCGTCTTCCTCATCTGCATGACAGTGCTATCCAGTACTTGAAGCCTCTCTTGTTCAGCCCCCACAGTTTGTATATTAATAATTTTATTTGGTTGGGTTTTGCAGAGATACCCGTATGCTCACCATAACCTTTATGCGTGATTTCGCCTTACGTGTCAGAGCTTCCATTTGGCCATTTTTCTGTTCCTTGAGCTGCCTGTGTTTAACTTTTCTTCACTGAAGCCTCGTGTCAGTTCCTCTCTTAGAGCAGGCTCTCTAACTGCTTCCCAGGCTTCCTGGGTGCTTTATTGTGAAAGCATTGTGATCCAAATGACTTAAGGTAGACTCTGCTAAACAGGAAATGTTTCCGCCTCAGCAAAGGGCTCAGCTTCTAGTCCTTATGGGATTCTGCTGTGTCTTATATATGAAAGAAACCAGATGCTAATACGCTGAGTTCAATCCCTAATACCAGAAAAACAAGCATTAAAAAAAAGCACCCACCCACCCCATTCATTCTTTTATTAATGGGCCAGAGAGATGCATCCTTCAGCTCTTCTGCCTCTCCAGTTGAAGGCACGTCCACATTCTCTCTCTCCTTTCTCATTTAAGGCTTTTGCCTGTAAACTCGTGCTCTTGCTTCAGGTTCCAGGGAAGCAAGTTCCCATGTGCGTCCGGTATCACACTGATAGGAGGTATTTTTGGCTTCTCCTTCCAAAGTAAAAGTGAAGTGAAGATGGAGAAATCTTGAAATAAAGAAAGAGGTAAAGAAGAAGAAAAAAGAAGAAAGGGAAACCTGTGGATAAACGTCCCAAGTGCAAGACCTTGGAGAAAATGAGTTGAAAGTGAAGGAAAGGAAGGAGTTGAGGGCGCTCAGAGCCTCCAGTTACAGCCCTTGCTCAGAGGAACCTGCTTGGCGGTGGCTTCAGACAAGAGATCAAAAGACTCCTCTCTTCCTCTAGTCTGGGGCAGCTCAGAGAAACTGGAATCCCTTGGGAGGAGGAAGTAGAAAGGTGCTTTGTTTTAGGGTTGCTTTTAAGATTGCGAGCAGGGGATGGTGGGTGGAATAAATAGGAAAAAAAGAAAAGCAAAAGAACCCTTCCTTTGTGCCTTTGCAGAAAAGCCCTTTCTCTTCTCAGGTTCCACAGACGCCACCTAGTGGCCAAACAAGCAGCTCACACGCATCCAGAACTTGCCACTGGAGGCTGACTTTTCACACCAACCTTGGTTCACCGGACAATCAATCACGGCGTGTCAACAGTGTTTTGGCCTCTTAAAAAGTCAGGTTGAGGAAGAGCTAGCAGCTTGATGGGGACTGAGGGAAGTGGCTGGGGGGAGCACAGAGTAATAAAAAGGGTCAATTTACCAACCTACCCACAACTTTTTCTAAGAGGTTAGTCCTGGGTAGAATGCTGGGAGGGTGACCCCATATGTAGATTTGCTTTGTGTTGAAGCAATACTGACTGCTGAGACTTCTAACTTCTGAATCGCAGGTGCTTAACACAGACAGTGCTTCTTTCCCTCCCACTTTGCAATTCAGTGTGGTTCTTGGCAAGCAGCTTTCTTGATGAGTCAGGATCCCGGTCACCTCCCATATAATTAATACCCCACCATCCCCGATGACCTCAGAGTCCTCTTCCAGCCAGTTAACAGGAAAATAAAGGGTGGAAAAGTAAGAGCAGGGGGACTTCTTAAAGACTTTGGTTCCCACAGTTTAACCTATATGCTGAATACCCTAGGAAATACAGTCCCAGGCTGGACAGCTCTCATCCACAGTTGTGCACTACAAAGAGGGAACGAAATCTGTGGCAAAAGCGAGCCGTCTCTGCTATAAGAATTACAGCAAGCAGCTAGACAGATCTATCTTTTTCCAACTTCGACTAGCGAACACTAAAGGAAGTTTCCATTTGTGAGGAAGCTGTAACTAAAGGAATATATTAGTTAGGATTGGATGGAGGTGAGGAGCGGGGTGTGCACCAGCTTTCAGAAGACATGGGTGTTCTTCTATGCAGAAAAGCCCAGAAATGAGGAGTCCACTGCTGGTGTGGTGCCTGCACCCCACAAAGTCCTCAGGAGTCCAGGCTCGCTCTGTCTGTTTGCAAAAGGAACAGCCTCTACTCCCAGGAATGGTTTCCTCCTGATCCCCTGTGACTACTACATGATCAGTCATTGGTCCATAGCCTAACCAGCAGCTGACCTTCACGTAGGAAGACTCCCTGGGCTGTCTAGGGAGACTGGAATCCCCTGAGCCTTAAACACAGAAGAACGTGAATAAATTCAGAAGGGAAGCATGCAGGGAATAGTAGCTGTTTTGAACATGAAAGGAACTAGCTGAGGAGGAATGGTGGTGGCCTCCGGCGCCAAAGGCAGCCCCAGACTGAAAGCCAGCAAGGAAACAGGGACCTCACGCTTACAACTAGAAGGAACTGGATTCTAAATAAGCCAGGAAGTGAATTTTTCTCCAGAGCCTCCAGGTGGTATCTTACATGAGACTGACACAGTGGTCCATCCAAGCCCACCCGGACTTCTGACTTACAGAACTGTGAGAGAATAAACTGTGTGCTGGAAGCTGCTAAGTGTAGAGCAGTCTGTTTCATAGCAGTAGAAAACTAATACCAGCACCAAGAGGGCTTGCAGGAACAGTGGATGGCCCATGATGTAACCATTTTAGGGAGCACGCTCAACTCAGTGTATACTGTTATGGTTCAATTTTCCTCCAGCCACTGCCTTCAGTTGTTAAGATACATCTCACTGCCCATGAGATAACAGGTGCTCTAACAGTGTCTTGGGTGGTTTCTTCAACCTCCTGGTCCTTTTGGTTACTAAAAGCCTCCCTTTAAAGTTCCAACATTGTATCAGATTAAACACATTCTCTCCCCTCATCACCCAAGGTCTGACTCCAGGGGAGTAAGGTGGCAGGAACGACATGGCAGCTCTTCCACTGCTCTCCAGTCTCACCTGGAGTCTCCATGGATTGCCCCTGAAATGCCATTTCCCCCCTTTCTTCTCTGAGCTGTAGCTCCCATATGGGGTTAAGGCAGGGAGGAGGCAGAGGGAACAGGGCAAGCATCTCCACTGACTCAGTTATTCCCTCTGGTGGCTGTAGGCACAGGCTGTCTTATGGGGTGCATGAGTTCTTCAGGGGGCTCTAAGCAGGGAGCTTTCCTACTGCCCAGGTGGCCACATGGGAGTCCAGCCTGGCTCAGCTTCTCCCATTGCCCTCACTTCCTGCCTCTTGGTTCAATGGTATTTAACCTCGCCCAGGGTCCATATGGGCTGTGGGATCCTTGTCACACTGGCCAGTGGGTGTAATCTTGCCCCATCTCCACCCTCTTTTGCCCCTACTATCACCTCCAGTTTTCATTCCTCCTGCATGGAGAGATACAAGAAAAATTCACATGTCTACTGCCTAACTTGACATCCAACAAGAGAATAGAATACATACAACCCTCTTTTCATACTTTCTACCCACTCTCCGCCAGTGGGTCTCTTGGAATTCCTCCCCTATCACATGGCTTAGAGGGAGAACAGGCATCTCCTTCCCTCTCCTTCACTAAAGCAGCACTGCTTGAGAAAATTACTACATTGACCACCAGGATCATGGTATCATGGCTCTCTGCTTGAAATCGGTGGGATGAAGGCTTGATTGATAGGTGCAAACATGAGAGCCAGGTGAAGATTTATCCATGTGGCTGGTGATTTTCTTTAAAACATAATGCTTCTTTGTCTTATATTTTTGAGCCCCAGTCACAAATTCCTGGGCAGCAGAAATAGTCTCATACAACAATCTGCTTCAACAGAAAAAGAAAGAAAAAGAAGGAAGGAAGGAAGGAAGGAAGGAAGGAAGGAAGGAAGGAAGGAAGGAAGGAAGAAATTATAAAGAGAGAAAGAAAGAGGAAAGGGAGGGAAAAAACAACAAAATAGTCAACACAAATACAAAACATTTCTTCCTTCCTTCATTCCTTAGTGGCTTATCATGTTAATAGAAGCAATACTAACAAGACAAATACATAGACTTGCCCCAACACTGAAATGCATCAACTATGCTAACACAGAGGAGGAATTTTAAAGAAGTTCAAGTAAAAGGAAAAATAAGAAAGTTGGGAGAGGTTAGTGGCTGTGCTTGCAATGCAACTTGGCTGCCAGAGAACTTACTGCATCTGTGACCACACCCCTCAGAGTGTATGGTCCGGCACAGGATGATAACGGCCTCACTGTCCTCCGATCTGTGTGGCCACATCTGGAGATGCACGTGCAACCCTAGGAGGAGTGGATGGTTGGGCAATATCGATGAAACTCAACAAAGAGCTGGGAGGTGGGAAAGTGCTTGTGCAACATAGCACAGGGACTGGGAACAGACTGGGACTGTCTCACTTGGATATAACTTGAGGAAGGGGGGAGGACAGTGACTGCTCCCTGGTGTTATAGGTTGTACCAGAGAACAGAGCTGAAGCCATAGAAAGCAAGTTCCAGAAAGGAAACCAGCGACTAGGTTCCTCCACTCCAGTTCTCTGCTCCTACCTGATAATTACTACCAGGGAAAAAACTTAAAGAATTGGAGTTTTCTGCAGATGAAAGCCTGAGTGGGCTGAGAAGGGAAAAGAAGGGGATTAGGGCTTTCTTAGGGAAGAGAGGGAGAGGCTCTCCTTTCTTAGGGAGAGGCTCCTTCTGGGCTTGAGCCTGTAGATCATGCAGGAGGATGTGGCACACATACATCCTGGTTTGGGATTTTGGAACTTTCCAGGGCAGGCTCAGGGATCTTTGTTTTTGTTATTTTTGCTTCTGCACCGTAAGCCTTAGGACAAAGGCTGGTGGGGGTGCCCTGGGGTTTTGGCCCATCCAGGTGAATGGAAGGGAATGGTCCGGAGTGAGTGCAGGGGAGCCGCCTTGCACCCCCAGTTTTACCTTTGATATTATCACTTCAAGAAGACACTTGATGGCTATTACTTGATATATATGCCCTCGCTCACTCTACATAGCAATTGGGAGGTGGGTGCCTTTATTATCTCCACTTAACGGATGAGGAGACTAAGTGACACCCAATGTAAGTAACTTGCCCAAGGTCACAAGCTCTTGAGGGTCAGAATCAGTTTAATCTAGGCAGCCCAGCTTCAGAACACATTGCCTGCCACCCGACAGTGCCATTCCACGCAGTTGGATTCTTCAGTCCAAGGATTCACTGGGCTGTTGTTGAGGGTTCCTGCACTGGGTGCAAGGTTTGATTAAGAGCCCCCCCCCGTCTTTCCAACTTGGTATACTAAATTGATTGTAATAGCTGTCCATGAAAATAGTTTTTCACTGAAAAGGATTTATTCATTCTTGTAGTCAAGCATATATTGTTCATTTATTATGAGCTAGTTACTGTATATAATGATATAATGGTATTCACAGAAGAAGTCTCTCAAAAACCCAACTTCTCTTATACATTCGACTATTTTGTTCATAGCAAATTTTTCAGAAAGGCACCTATGCAGGGAAAAAGCACATTCGTGCCTTTCATATTTGCAATGCTGATTCATTTTGTTGTATATACCAGCTAAACATTTCACCACAGTAGTGCTGGCAGGAGTCCTTACAGAATCAAACTATAATCTCTACCTGTACCAAAAATTTGTTCCTGAATTTTCTTAGATAAAAACAGCTTCATTCAGTGGCCAAGAAAAGTTATTCTATCAACTTAGATACTCCACAGTAGCCAAACTTCCTAAGCATCCTAGGAATAGAGCCACTGTCTCTCTTGAGAGGCTCAACATATATTTATTATCTCTACAAGACATGGAATACAGACAGTGTTCTGTTCTGAAGAGCCAGAGAAATCTTTGAGTCACCTGGAGATTGTTCCAGAAGGAATAAAATATGCCTGTATATAACCAGCTTATATGTGTATCCAAAATAAACACAGGGACTATTTAAATGTGACCACATACTACACTTAGTTAATGATGAAACCACATATGACAGGAAGAGAAGAAAGTTATTTTCAGAGCTGGTTTGAGAAAATTTTATTCTAGAAAACAATCTTATGACTGTTTTACGATTCGTTATCAACAACAGACTTTTTTAGGATTGACCAAATGGGAAAGAGTTAAAAACTATTCAATTGTTATTCACAATGAAATCACAGAAATTCAACTCTTCCTTTGGTATGCAGGAGAGCAAGACTCTAGAAACACAAGGAAGACAGAGAAAAGGAAGCCTTCAGGGAGAGGAGAATCTGGGTACAGTGCATTGTTTCTGTAGGGCTGCTATAGTAAAGTATCTCAAATGAAGTGGTTTAAACAGCAGAAATTTATTGTCCCACATTTCTGAAAGCTAGAATCCAACACTGAGGTGTCAGCACACAACAGCAAAAAGAAAAAAAATAGCAGCAAAGTTTAATTAGGTGACAATATACCTGGAGTGAAAAGGCTTGGGCCAGCCAAAGGACAATGGCACCTGCAGCAAGGGCATTGGGTTTAAGGGTTTGAAACGTGGTGCCAGGTCTAGAGCACCTCCCATTGGGTCTTCCAGAGCATGATCCACAGAGTATTATGTGTGCCATTTGCTCTATTGTGTATATTTTTTCCCATAATTCATTCTGTCACAATTGGATGTATGAGACAGTCCATATACATGAACCTTTAATGAGCTCCAGGTGAAGAAAGTCATTATAGATCATGCAGGAGAATCTGGCACACATGCACCTTGGTTGGGGATTTTGGAATTTTGGGCAAGTTTACGGGTCCTTCTTTTGTTATCTCTGCCTTCAGATCATATGCCTTAGGACAAAGCTTGAGGGGTCGTCTCTGGGGTGTTGCCCAGGTTTCCAGGTGAAGGAGAGGGGATGGTCCAGCAGAAAGTGGAGTGAAGCAGCCCCCGAGCCTTTATTATTATGTCTATTTCTGTGACAAAATTTCTCCTTCTTATGAGCACATAAGTCATACTGAATTAGGATCAACCCTAGAAAACTTATTTTAACTTGATTACCTGTAAAGAGACATATCTCCAAACAAGGTCACTTTCTGAGGTACTGGGTGGTTAGATCTCAACAGGTCACACAATTCAGTGACTCCGGCAGTGAGAAGAAAGGCTGGGATAAATTCTCTGGGGAAGGTTGTCAAGGGCCTTTAAGGATAGCAGTTTAATATTCAGATTATGGCCACTGTGTTCTCTTACATGGATAGCTCATCCTCATGCTGTGATGTGTCTGTACTTCTTTTCCTACTTTTACTTGGCCCAATCTCACTTCGCAGAGCCTTTTTCCTACCTTTAATAAAAATTTGCTGCCATTAAAAAAATAAATCAGATTAAATGTTCTGTTCTCTAAACCCCTTCTATTAACCCAAAACCACAGCACAAAATTTGGCACAGATGAACAACAGGTAGGTCGTGGGTACTCTTGAGAACGTGATTCTCTATGAGAGAAAGAACTCTTACCTTTACTTCCTCTCAAAGCAAGCCTGGAGAGCAAGCAAACCCTGAAGGATCTCCAGACATTGCTGGAGGAGGAGTCGGGGGATAAATGTCCTGGCTTCTTGGCTTTCTGCTTGCGATAACTCTGAGCTATGCTCCTCAAGTCTGCAGATTCCCAGCATCTTGATGCTCCAGTTGTCCATGACAGTCATACACTTTTACCTCCTCCCTTATCCTTCGAAGCTCAGCTCCCATTTCCCACTACTGCTCTACCAGTGCTATCTGGAGTCACTTCACATAGAAACTACTTGTGATTGATCTCTAGCCTGAGGTTTTACTGGATGATCCTAGACTTGGACAGTCACCAAAATTATGGGTCCTAAAACCAGGGTCCAAGAGCTTTGTTTTTTTAGATGTAGGGGTGGGATTCTAATCTTAATAAATATCTGTCAATATCTTCAATAACACCCTGCCCCAGAAAGCAAGACTGCATCAGACTCTCTTGTTTCATTCATAAGCTTTCAATATTAAGGATAAAAATTTAGAAAACAACAAACAATTGTATTTTTAGGTCAGCTTCACTTTACTCCCTGCTAGCACCTTAAAAGGGGTGATAGCCATTCAGATGAAAATGACAAGTGTGACTTTTCTTTATTAAGAATAACATTCAATTTAGGTTTTGCTCTATTATGCAAACCTCATATAATGGTGGGAATTCCCTGTAAATAAGTTGTATATATGACATAATTAATTGTGGGAGAAGTTCAAGCCTGGCTGGGCCAGGTGCAGTACACTTCTGTCTCCTGAGCTAACTTGGAGACCTTGCTAAGGCTGCGGTAACTTGCCTAAGTGCATAGATGCTGGGTCCAACAGGCTATACATCTCCACCCCTAGTCTGTGACTCCTTCGCCTTGCCCAAGAAAAATCACTCCACCATGCCTCCAATAAGATATCACCAAATGTTAAATCCTCCTCCCATGCTCCTCCCCCATGGTTGTCCCTATATAAGACTGTGCATTTCCTGAATAAAGCGGAAACTTTCCAGAAACCTCCCCAGAGTCTGCTTGGTGATTCCACACCTTACCCTCCCAGTGTGAGCTCCTGAGCCTTGTTCCCCAAGAGGGCTCGCAGATGACAATAATTCATAGTTACTCATGCTCTACCAAATACACTGAAATTATGACTGGAGTTACTACAGAACCTCAGTAATCATTACTTCATAATTTGCAGTTTTCCAGATTGAGGAGCTCTTTTAAAGCTACAAATAACTAGCCAATTGTTTTTAGGAAGTTCAGTAATGACTGTTGTTCCTGAAGAGTTGAATGAAGTTCCTTTTCATGCCCTGAAGATTACTTCATAATTGCACTTAATGCTGTCATTAAAAAAAAATAACAGATAAGCAGACAGAAGACTAAGTATATAACAGTCCAATGATGTGGTCCAAATTCTTACCTGAAAATTAATGCAATCTTCCAGTGATTTTTAGTTCTCTAATTGGGACACCTGCTTATGCAAGTACACTTAATTAAATGAGTTGTCATGGTTCTTAAATGGTATCCAAGCAACAAGTAAAATTAAAGGGAAGGTTTCTGAAGCTTGGTTTATTACATGAAGTTACAATAGGCTGCAAGGCTGACTCAGAGTCTGCTCCCTCACCTACCTCGAACAAACCCAGTTCTACCTGCTCTTTGAAGAGGTTTGCATGTCCCCAAATCCACTCCTCTTCCTTTCAGCAGCCTGAACTTGGGTAAAAATGTAGTACTCCATCCCACATCTCAGACAATGTTTACCTTCCTTAGACGAAGCTCAGTAAAAGATTTCTTACATTTAAGTACTTGAAGGCGATATTACCTCTTTTTTCCTTTTGAAGCTATGCCACAACAGACTTCCTTCAGTTATGTTTTGTGCAAAAAGAAAAGCCAAAAAACAAAACAAAACAAAAAGCTCCACTTCATCCTGCATGACTAGTCCCAGGCTACAGTGTTAGGCTTTCAAGGATTGTGTTCAGTTTCACCTCTGTCTCCCCACTTCTTGCTGCGCTCACTTTAGACAGCCTGTCCTATACCCTTCCCCACGATCACTCTGCAACACCACCTTTAGGAAGTGAATACGACTTTTCTCTCCACCTTACACTACTTCAGTCAAGGGTTGGGGGAAAACATTTGAGTAGTGGCTTCCAAATCTGATACCATAGGCTGTACCTTGGGTTGTTACCTTCCTCCAACTCTGGGTTTAGCTAGAAAAACTGCCAGCAACATGGAGCCACAATTACACTATCAGAACTTGCTCTTTGATGCCCTCATTTTCTGCACCTATTCCAAAATAAAATATGCCTTTCTCTCTCTCTCCCTCTCTCTCTCTCTCTCTCTCTCTCTCTCTCTCTCTCTCTCTCTCTTTTTTACCCAGGATCAAATTTGGGTCCTTGTGCTCATTGAAGCAGGTGCCAGAACCACTGAGCTAAATCCCCGGCCCTAACATCTGCCTTTCACTGATACACTGCCCTGGAAACCATGTTACTATGTTTATTGAGATCTTTATTCATGCTCTGACTGCTAGCATTGGGTTCCTATTTCTACTTTTAATAAGACTTGCACTAGCCAGCTCATTGAGACAGATTTCCTGTATTTTTATTCAACTGATTAACTCCAACTGTTTTATGACTAAACTACTTTCTTTATCAGTCTTCAAAAGCACCTCATAAAATGCTTCATGAGTCTTTTCTTGGGGCTATTTTAACAAGCAAGACCTACTACATTTTCAAAATTCTTATGACCAAGTTTCATTCACTCTAAGATGGAAATACCTCTGGTAGAAAATCTATTGCCTGTGAGGAATGAAATGACACAGTGACAAGATCAATAGTAGAAAGACTAACATAGGAATATTAAACCCTGCTCAGCTCTCCCTTGCTCAGAAAACTTCCTTCTGTACCCTCTTCCACAGAGTGGGCCACTGGCAGCCATGTCTACATGGGCCCACCGGCCACAGTGATTGGATCTACAGGGAATGCCTGACCAACATTAGGCCAGTCCAGTTCTCTGACTCAGAATTTGGGATTAAGGTGAAGAACTTGGGGCCAGGGATTTATCTCAGTGGCTCCACATCTACCTTGCAAGCGCAAGGTCCTGAGTTTGATCCCTGGTACAGGGGGCGGTGGGGTAAGAGTAAGACGGAGAACTTGGTTTGTGTATGTGTTGTAAGCTAATGGTGAGAGGTGGATATTAGAAGCTCCCATGTGGACAAGAAAAAAGCAAGAAAGCCAATCTGAAGGGAAAGGAGAACAAGTGAAACAAACAAGAGGTAAAAGTTTAAAAGGCTCTCACAGCATCTGAATCCCTGGGTTCAGATCAGGCTCAGCTTCATTTGTTCTTGTCCAAGGGTCCTGTAGCCTTATAACAAAGTCTTCATTTCTGCTTGAATGACCTTTTCCCAGGGCCAAGGTGATGCTCTTAAAAATGTATCCACAAATTCTTTGACACTCTTATTTCAATTCCCTTGAATGTGGGCTAGATTTAGGACCTTTGTTTAATAATTAGAGTGGAGTGAAATTGACTGTGTGACTTCTGAAGCCACTTCATACAAAGTACTACCACTCCACTTTATTGTCCTGCACCTCTCTACTCTAGAGCAACCCGCCGGCCATATCCTAAGGACACTGAAGCAGCCTGTGGAGCAACCCAAGGTGATAAGTGCTGAGGCCTCCTGCCATCCAGCTCTTCTTGCTGCCATCAAGTGCACCACCTTGAAAGTGGATTTTTCTGGGCTTTGGGGAAGATGGCAGAGTGGTAAGCATCAGAGAAAGAGCTTCTCTGAGACTTGGTGTCCTAACACTAGAATATGGCAGCACGAGGAGGAGAAGAAGGAGGGAAGTGGGTCTCCGGGATCCAGGAGAGATCTGAAGCAAGAAATGAAGTCTGCAGAGAGACTGAAGTGAGAGACTTCAACACAGAGGTGGAGCATACCAAGCAGTGCTCTCTTCCAGAGCCCAGACTCTCCAAGCGGGGACAGTGGGCTGAACCTGCAGACACACAGCGATTACTGATTACCCCAGAAGACTCCATGGAGAAATGTACCAGGGGAAGGAGCAGTGGACAAACTGGACTGTAGCTGGTGAGTTATCTGGGTTCAGACCTCACCCAGGCGAGAGTGATTGGCTGGTAACCATCTTGGAGAGGGTCCTATTGAGTTTAGAACTCAGAATAGCTGCAGGTAGACTCCATCTAGTGGCTCCTGCTGCCATGGTGTCAGGGAGCAGAATTCAAGCTGGTGGGAGACACATAGACTGTTGTAGGCTTAAAGAATCTAGTTCCAGCTCTGGCCTCATAGCCAGAAACCAGCCTGAACTTCAGAGGAACTAAAGGGAGAGGCTGGTTGGAATTATCTACTACCCCATAATGAAGCTGCAGCTAATTTTCTGGGGTTAATCAATATGGCTCTGGACTCTGTTTGCCCATAGTACCTAACAGTGACAGCAGAGATACACCTTGAATTGGATATTTCTGGTTTATGTTTATCTTTTTTCTTTTTCCTTGCTTTTTTTCCTCCTTTATAGTTCTTGTTTTGTTCTTGATTATTTGAACACAGTTTCTAGTTTTTGGTTGTTGGTGGTCTGTTCTGTTCTTGTTTTTATTTATTTTTTGTTTTCTCTTTTACACCTATCTGCTCCACCACTTTCCTAAAGTCTGCCCTCTAGCCTTGCTTCTGATATCTCCCTCCTCTTCTATTTCTGTGTTTTAGCCCCTAACCTCTTTTAAATCTTGTCCCCTAAAGGTAAAAATGCCTTATTAAGGGCTACAACTTGTCATGTACCAGGCTGTATTTGATTCTATTGTTAAGACACCTTTCGAAAAATTCAGATCATCTTTTTTGGGAAAGTTATGCTGATCAGAGGCCCCTGCCCTGTGGTCTGGGCTGCAACAAACTGGGCACAGGGTCCTTAGCAGACAGTGAACAACAACTCTTACAGAAGGGTAAAAGGCAGGCAGGCCTCCTAAGTACAACTCCTCCACCAAAAACTGCCTCTCAGGAGGTTAAGTGTGCTTTGAGGGAAATCCAACAATTTAAATAGCTCCTCCTTTAAGACTTGGTGTTCAAGGAACTGTCTTCAGGAAAAAACATCCTGCTACTGGATGATATATTAGTCACAAGCACAGCTTGGAGTCTTGTAAGATAGGACAGCAGAGACCATGCAAGTCTAGGAACAGAAAACCCGATTCATCTCAGGATAGTTCTGCCTGCCTGTGGTGTCAAACTGTAAACAAGATATTCTGCTCCTTCTTGATGTTTGGGTATTAGGATTTGCTGGATATTTGCCTGAACAAATATCACTTCTTCAGGGGAACTGTCCCTGCTCCACTAAGGATGACAGACTGGAGTGGCCATGATGGTGTCTTGGTCCCTTCCGTGGTGGGCATGTGATCCAGGCTGGGTGAAGCCTGGCCTTGGAGATTGATGCAGAGAGGATATGTGTGTCCTGCAGGACCTTTGGCAGTGTTTTCTGTGTTATGCCTTGTTCAACTAGCAAGCTAAGCCTGCCATGTGCCCTCTTCCCATGACGTGAGAAAGGCTGCAAGTAGCCTGAAGACAGGAAAAGTCCCATAGAACAGTAGGAGAGGAGTGAAGAAGATGGTAAAAAGGAGAGGACAAAGAAGAGGGAGACAAAGTAGGAAGCTTAATAACATAATTTGACCTACTAGATCCAATTATACTGAAAGCAGAAAGTGAATCCTTTCTCTCAAGCTGAGTTTTCTGTCACATGCAACTAATAGAGTTCTAATTTGTTTTATAGATGAGGAGATAGAGAGTCCAAGAGGTCAACTGATTTGCCTAAGATACTGATTTCGTTAATGATACAGCCAAATGGAAATCAGGGTCTAAAAATATGTGACATGGACCAGCTATTTTCACTGTGTGGGTAGAAAAGTCCCTGCTGAAAGCTATTTGAATTCTGATGCTGTCATTAACTCTCTCTTCCAGCTCTCTGTCATCTGCATATTTGGTGAGTATACTGTAAATGACCAAGCCACTATTAGTATTCTTAGACAAAACAAAGCTAAGTTCCAAACAGAAACCATTCTTCAGAATGACACTGAACCTCCTATGGTTTTCCCCACCAAAATCATGTTGAAGCTCAGCCCCCAGGGTGGCAATGTTGGAAGTAGGGGCCTAGTGGGAGATGTTTGTACACAGGAGGCAGGGTCCTCATGAATGGATTCACCTGAGAGCAGGCTGTCATCAAGCAAAGCTGCCCCTCACGGTTTGTCTCTTCTGCTTCTATTTCTAGACCAAGTCACACAGCATTTTTAGTTACCACAGCCTATGGCCCAAAGATACCAGAGAGGGAAACATACTTTAAAGACCCTCTTGCTTGACCTGAAAACTGATTTAATTAGAACTTATCTTTTGAACGGTGACCATCTGAAAAGAACCAGGAGGAAATCTGGCAATTCTGAAGTAACTTCTTTTTTGTTGCTGTTGTTGGTACTGGGGATCAAACTCAGGGTCTTTCACTTGTGAGGCAGGCACGATTCCACTGAGCTAAATCGCCAGCCACTCCAAAGTAACTTCTAAGAAAATCAGTTGTTAAGAGACTCAGGTCTATACACCACAGTTGCCTGAAGCCCAGGAGTAAGTCTTGTGTACATAAAGATAACCAGACTCACACTCAGTGCAGATGCCTCTATGGCACTGCCTGCCTTCTCACTTGAGAGCATAAATCTGCCTCAATCTGCTTTACTCTATCTGGGCGTCTGTCTGCATGGCCACCTATGTGTCTTGACTGAATTCATTCGTCAAAGGAACAAAGAAATGGGCCAGAGATTTAGCTCAGTGGTGCTGGCACCTGCCTGGCAAGTGCAAGGTCCTGAGTTTGATCCCTGGTACTAGAAAAAAAAAAAAGGAACAAAAAATCAAGGACAGCAAGAGCTGACTTCTGTGGCATCAGGACCCAGCTTGCCAGTGACAGAATCATGAACCAAGATAAACCACTTTTCTTTATAAATCATCCAGTCTCAGCTATTCTGTCATAGTGACAGAGAACAGACCAAGATACTCATTGAACTTTGTTCTTTTGCTATAGCTGTTCAGTTGCTTACTAGCCCACTTCACTATGCTATTATACAGTCTAAACTTGCAACTCAACCGGTGGCCTGTGGACCAGCAGTACTGGCAGCACTCGAGAGTCACTGAGTTGTGCTCTCAGGTTTCATTTCAGACATGTGGAGTAAAAGTCTGCAGGAAACAGGAGCGCGATGGGATTCACTACACAGTAAACCCGGTCTGTCTCTGTCTCTCTCTGTCTCTGTCTCTCTATGTCTCACTCTCTCACAAATGCCTTCTAAAATGTAATGAATTTATATATGCAGCCTCCTTATAAAAAAATCAGACAACCCAGCTGGGTATGATGGCACACACATATAACCCCAACACTAAGGGAGGTGGAGGCCAGCAAGTTCAAGTTTAGCGAGATTCTTTCTCAAAAGAAAAATTAAAATAGCTGAGGATGTAACTCAATGTTAGAGCACAATCCCCAGTACTGGGGGAAAAAATCCTGTCAAAGTAGAGACTAGAGACTGTAGTTAGTTTGATGATTCTTTTTCCTGCTGAATCTGTGGAAGAACATACTGCTCAACTGCAATTTTAATTAGAAAAATGATAAGAAATAAAAAAAGGACTTTGAGTGTTTTTGCCATTAAAAGTGATTATTGAGGAGATAGGATTGTTTAGCCTGGTTAGAACACAATGACTACATATATCAAATTAATATGTGATATCCTACAAATATGTACAACTTCTTGTATCAGTGAAAAAAATTTTAAAGGAACAAAGAAATATTGCTTGACACCTACTTTCCAGAGCTACAGGGCTTTAGAGCACTTTTTTTCACTGACTTTGTAAAAACTGAAGTCATATTTGTCCACCCCAAGTCTTCCCAAAGGCAATCCTCATTAATATTCTTCCATTACAGTCTTCCCAGTTCTCTGAAGATGATCCAAGAGGTTCCATGATTTCATTTGCAAGTGGTTTCAACACTGTAGTCAATCCAGGTCAGGTTGCTCAAGCTAATTTAGAGTACTTGGGCCAGGAACTTGAACCTTGGCAGCACATTAGAACCATCTGAGCCAGAGGGTCCTTTTGCGGGGGGGGGGGCCTGGACCCCTCAGGCACATTCAGCATCTCTGGGTGGAGCTCCACAGGGTAGCCCTGTTTCAAGCATTCCTGGTGATTCTAATCACCGAAGTTAGAAACCACTGGCTGTGTGGTCTTGTTTTTTAATCTAATTCACGGTACACAAAAGCTCAGTTTCTGAGGCTGAGGCTGAAGCATGGTTTTAAATGTCCCTAAGGACATTAATTACAGCCCACAGGGGTTACCACTGAGGGGTGCAGTTAGCACTCTTCCCCCATATCAGCTCTAGGGTCTGAAATCAACACTCACTTGTCCTTTCTGTCCTGTGAGGGGAATTCTCTCCCACAAAGAAATTCTCAAAATAAAGTTCCTGATAACTTTTAGAGAAGCTAGTTCTCCAATTTTTTTTGGTGGCGGGTACTGGGGATCAAACTTGGGACCTTGTACTTGCAAGGCAGGCAATGAAACTACTGAGCTAAATCCCCAACTCTCTCCAATTATTTCTGAAGTGTCTCTCTTCTCTCCTCAGTACAGTCTGAAGTCCTCCAGATTTGACCAGCTTGTCCACAAGAAAACCCAGTTCTCATGAAACCTACCTTATTCTTAGGTTCAGAATACAAAACCCAAACACCATTCTTGCATATAGCATTGGTAGAGTTAACGATTTTTAGTCTACCACCTTAATGCCGTATCTTTCCAAGATTTTTTTCCAAAAATCTACAGGACAGACATGCTTGGCACCATTCTGCAAATGAGGAAAGTGAAGATCAGAAAAGTTGACTTACTCAAATTCGTACAGCCCGCAAGTCACCGAAGAAGAATTTGAATGCAGGTTACTTTGACTCTCAAGACCATGCCCTTTCACCGGAATATTTGGAAAACAGTTTGCAGAGGTTTCAGTCCACAGTTGGCTGGCTCCAAGACTGAGTGGCTTGGCAGAGGGACATCACAAAGGAGAAACAGTTCAAAGCAGGCAGAGGTAGCTAAACAAGTAAGGGACCTTAACAGCTTTCTTTTCTGCTCCTTTTATATTCTAACTATGCTACTGGAATTAGGGCAGCGCCAAACCAATCAGTGGACTGATTTAATAATCACCCACCCTTAATCCTAGTACCCTCAATCCTAGCATTGCACCATGAATTAGTCACACACTCCACATTCAGCCACCTCTGAAAAAGCCCTACCTATGATCGAATGAGGCTTTGGGGACATCTAGACACAAGCCATAACAACTGGTAAGTGGTCTCCATTTTCAAAGATGACAAAACATAAAATGGCCTTGAGCTGTGTTTCAGGGATTTAAATTAGATATAAGGAAGTTCTTTATATGTTCAAAAGAAGAAAAGGGAAGGTTGATCCTCCATCTCTAAGACATTGTACCAGCAAATTTGGAATTTAAAGGAAAATAGCAGCAGGAGGAGTACCTCTTCTCGGATTAATCGTTTCACACTGGCACTTGTCCAAAGTTGGAGATGTTTTCAGATGAGTTAGAGGAATCCTGGCCTGATACCTAGGGAGAAGCTTGGGGATTCTGAAATAATCCTTAAATTACTTTAAGGTTACAATAAGGCACTGCATCAAAAATGGGAAGTATCTGCCTTTTGAAAGTTAAACTGCAAGAAAAATATGTTCCAAGTTAGAGTGGGGAGGGAGACAGTCACCTGATGGAGACAAGATGTCTCCCTGAATGGAAAGTCTCCTTTACAACCTGCTTTCATGTCATTTCTGCTCTTTCTCCTCCTGCTACCTAGAATGGACTGAGATGGTTGGAGCCCCGTCAGCTATACTAGATCATGAGATTATGCTAAGAACAGAAGTCACATTGCTGAAGATACCAAACAAAAAATATAGTAGGCTAAGTTTCCAATGGCCCAGAAAAGATCCTATAGCACTATACCTTGAAGGTCAACAAGAAACTGGTCTGGACGTCAGCGGGTATTATGCATTCTTCTGTGACATGCACACCAGCCTGAACTAAACTAATGCAACTAGGGCCACCATTTGGGTAAAACCTTGGACTGATACCAACTTGACCCCTCCTAGCCCAGGCTCCCTAGAAAGCAACGAAAAACATCAATTAAAAAAAAAAACAGCAAGCAAGCAAAAGATCAGCTCAAGAAAAATAAAATACAGCTGTCATATCAGCTTAACAACTTAGTGTGATTGCTGGGGATTTAGCTCAGTGGTCCCTCACCTGCCTTGTAAGCACAAGGACCGGAGTTCAATCCCCAGTACCAAAAAAAAAACAACAGGGTGATATTAAATTTTTAAAAAACACTCCTCTAACCAATTCAGAGATGGCAAAATGGCCCTTTGCCAAACAAGAAGAAAATGAAATTTTGTTGCACTTTGGTCCAAGTCCCTGGAGAAGGCTAGGAGTGATGATAAGGGTAGAAGCTGAGCGGAGGGAAGGAGGGAAAGGCAGGCTATCCATGGGCTTCACCTGCACACAGGCTAACTGTAAAGGTATAGGAATCAATGCAATGTCACCTCGGTCCCAAAGCTGAGCTGCACTCCGGGAACTAACCACGTGCCAAAGGCAGCACATAAAAGAATCTCTAATTACTTTTGTCTTTTATTGATCTCAGCTGATCTATTAATCTGGTCCAGGCTGCACTGAATGGAGGCTGGTCCGATTAGTCACCTCTGGACTGTGTGGCTTGCTTAATTATTTCTGGCATCTAGTTGATCACCTTAGAGCCTTCTTCACAAAAGACGTCATTGACACCCTGGGGAAGAGAGTTCTTTATAACATAATATTTTCTGAAGAGGATTTTACCTGTCAAATGGGAAAATACAGCTTGTCAGGCAGGCTGGCAGAGCAATGTTTTTTTGTTTGTTTGTTTGGTACCAGGGATTGAACTTAGGACCTTTCGCTTGTGAGGCAGGCAGCAGCACCACTAAGCTAAATCCCCAGCCCTGGTGGAACATTTTTTACGCTCTGAGAGATTTCTTGCAGCTGTTGAGCAAGCCATGCTCTGGGCCATTTTCAAGATCTCCTGAGAACCAGTGAATGGCTGTGACCACACCACACACCAGGCTGCACATGCTTCCTGGAAACTCTCTGTGTTTGGGCCCACTTTTGTTCATCAGAGGTGCAACTGTGCTTTAGAAAGAGCAATGAATTTCTGTACTGGGTTCAAATTCTGACTCAGGCCTGACTCCAGTGTGACCTAGGATGAAATTACTGGTCAAGTCATTTAACATCCCAGGGCTTCAGGGCACTTATTTGCAAAATAAGAGGTTTGGATATTCTCTAAGTAGGGTGGGTGTGTGGCCCATTTTTCTAATTCCAGCATTCTAGGAGGCTGAGGCAGCAGGAGTGCAAGTTCAAGCCCAGCCTGAGCAACTTAATGTTTTAGTGAGACCCTGTGGCAAAATAAAAAATAGAAAAGCCTGGGAATGTGGCTCAGTACAAAGGCCCTGGGTTAAATCTCCAGACACACAAGAAGGAGAAGGAGAAGAAAGAGGAGAGGAGACAGAAAGAAAAGCTTTACAATAATGATTTTGTGGGTTTTCTTATTTGGAATAGAAAAATGAAAACTCATCTGTTTTTCATTGCACATAAGAAATTTTTCTAGTTTCATTGAGGCATAATTGACAAAATTACATACATTGAAGGTATATAGGTGATAATTTGATATGCATCTCTATTGTGAATTGATTTCTACAATTAAGTGAGTTGATATATCCATTACCTTACAGTTACCTCTTAGTGAGAACATTTAAGATCTATTCTTAGTGAATTTCAAATATTTGACATTGTATTAATTATAGCAACTATTTTTATTACTCAAATAACCCACAAAATTTGCTGACAAAGTAAAAATACACATTAGAAGAAAGATTACGATGTAAATCTTTTGTAATCTCACTGGTTAATATTTTATCTATATCCTTCCAGATTTTAAACATAATCATGTTAACATTTTTATAAAAACAAATTACATTCTCTCAATTATTCCATGGTCCTCTTTTTCACTGAAGATCATATTAAAACATTTTTCTGTATATACATTTGTTATACATACATATATACATCATGTTACATAATAACATAATATTATAAGGATATAATAAAAATTTTAAACAAACTCCTGGGTGTTTTGCTATTGTAAGTATTGCTTTATTGAATATCCAGATATATACACCTTGTCTGACTTCTTTGTTCTTTGGAGAAAATTCCTAGACATAAAATTCCTGGATTAGCAGTATCTTCTCTTAAAGAGTTTAAACATATTATAATTGTCCCCCAGTGGGTTCTACGAATTCACATTACCCTGTGCCTTCCCTCTTCCCTTTCATTTTTTATCTTTCTGATAGATATGGCCTAATGCCCTTAATTCTGTGGGTTTTTTCAATAACCAATGGGATTTGTTCTTTTTATTTATTTTTCTTGGAGATTTTGTATTTTCCCTGGAAAACTGTTCTATACTGTTCTCTGGGACTGTCTATGGGTCCCCTATGTAGAAGTAGCTGCTGCCACCTTAAACATGACATATGGAGGAGATACAAAAGGGGAAGAGGTCCAGAAGGCCTCCTGTGGTACATGAGCAATCAGAACTCTGGAGCTGGAGGACAACCTTGGGTGTCCTGTCTCCCCATCTCACACTCCTGCCTCTAGTAACAGCTCCAGAGGGGAGGGAGGGGCGGGGGGCAGAGCCTGTGTCCTTGAGGACGTGGTGGGAGGATGTGGCGGGAGCTGAAGCAGGCCCTGAACCCTGGCTGTCATAGCAAGCTCGGGCAGAGGGGACGACACGACAGGAGCTGTCATGTAGGGAAAGAGCCACGGAGAGAACAGTGAATGACGGCATGGGGACAGCAGCTGCTTCCACAATGTCTGGCTGCAGTGCTGACATTCATTCCACATGGAAGCTTTTAGTTTTTTTGACAAATACTTATTGAGTGTTTTCTAAGAGCCAGAGATGTGCTTACCAAAATAAATAAGTTCACTATAGTACATTGTTAAAGTACGTAACAATTTGGTTTTTGTCCTTCAAAATGATTCCATTTTCAGTGTTTGGCAATCAGCAGCCTGTGGGTATTTCATTTGGGACAGTTAGGAGCCACAGGGCACTCAGTGGAATAGGATGTGAATGGACAGAATGAAAGAGTTCCCCACATGCGATGCTGTTTCTGTAGCGCTGTGGGATCAGGCAGGGCCTGGGGATGACTTGTGCAATTGTAATAATACTTAAATAGTTTCTTTGGGTCTGGGTGAATTGATAGAGCCCTATTTCCAGCCAACTTATCCTGTGGGAATATATTTTCCCATAAGGCAAATTCATCAAGACTTCAATCTGAGTAGTGATGATAGTAGAATTAGCAGTAGTGATAGTGGAACATCAGTATTCCCAATGATACAAGTTTTAACAGCTTAATGAAAAAATCTCCATGCTATTAATGGCAGAGAAGTGCAGACTTCTAAATATGACCCAATGGCAGCTATTCAGTAATTTCACTGCACCTGACTCAGAGAAGACTTCAAAATTAGTAGAGTCCAGCCCCTCTGCCTTGCCTGCCCCCAAACACCACTCTCTGAAAGGTGCAATCCAAAATCAATAATTTAGTCATGTGCACCATCTCCAAGCCACTAAGCAGGACAATAAATAAGGCCTTCCTTCTTTATTCCATCCTTGTTTTGTGACTGACGTTATCTCTGTAGGCAGTTTTCACATTTCATACCACTTGCCTGGCCAGTTTCTCCTTTCCACGTGTTTTGTTCCTATGGAGCAGAGGCTAAATTTCACAGCTTGCAGCTTCCAGAAACAAGGAGGGGAGCAGGGGATGTTTCTCAGAGTCTCTAGCAATCTTCCAAATAAATAATAACCATGCAGGAGCACAGATCTTTGTTCAGCAGTTCAGAAGAATTCATTCTCAGTAGAGAAAATGCGTTTGCTCACGGCAGTGATTCAAGCTGCTAACTTCACACACAATATTGTCAAAGCCAGATCCTTTCTCAGTTATGGAGGTCAGAGGTGAGGCAACTGTGCTTACAGGGCAAAGCTCTTTTATAGATTCCCTTGGCTTTCTGCTCTCTTCTTTACAGCTGATTAACATCCAATGGCCATTTCTTTAAAAAAGAAAAAATTCGATTCTTTAGTTTAATTAACTTCCCTAGCTCAGTGTTTACCACAGCCTGCCAGAATCCAGACAATGACTTGAGACTTCATAATGCTTGATTTCCGTTCAAAGCAATTCTCTGCTGCAGCTCACTAAATTCCAAATATTATCACAGGTCCGTGTGGTCAGAATTAGGCCTGGACTTAACCCTTGGCTCGTATACTTGAGGACTTCTGAATGATGAGTTAGTGCATCCAGCACAGAGAACTACAGAGCCTGGCACTTTTGGTCTTTGGTTTGACATTTTGCCTCCACAAGACCTAACATTAGTCTTCCATCTGTCTTGCAAGCCTGAACTCACTGACAGCATAGGTTTCATTATTAACATTAACTATGAAGGGCCAGGGATTTAGCTCAGTGGTTCTGCTGTCTGCCTTGCAAGCATCGAGGACCCGAGTTTGATCCCTGGTACCAGAAAAACAAAAAACCTTTAACTGTGGAGTACTTCTTTCTACTTCATTTTTTTGGAACCATCAATAAACAAATTTTTATTGAGAATCCAGGGAGCATGGTTTACTTTATACATTTCCTAAGTATGTGCAGACTGAGGCAATCCATATGCATCTTTATTCTTTTATTACAGCTTTTCTGTACTATGGGGTAAAAACATTATGGTGTAATGGTTAAGAGCATGAATGCTGAGGCTGATTTCCTGCATTCAAACCTAACTCTGTCTGACATTAAGCAGCTGTGTGATCCTGGGAAAGTTCATTGATTGTTCCATGCCACACTTTCCCCATATATGAGATGACAATTATAACAATATCTACCTTAAGGTTGTTGCATCGTACAGATTGTCCTCATTTACCCACCCGTTTAACAACTGATCAGACCTATGACCAAGGCACGCTGTTTCAACTTATGACCCACCACTTAGACTTACAACCCATCTTTTATTTTTGTACAGTTTTGGACATCTTGTTTATAGCACTTCAATGTCCTTTTTTTGTGCAGTACACTTTGTTTATACAGTACTGTGATTTTTGCAGATTATACTGTACAGTTCAGTGTTGTAGTCTTATGTTCTGCTGTACATCACAGTACTGTGGATAAGAGTTATGCAAATAAAAACAAAGTCATCAAGTTGGAGTTTCCTTTGGCCATTTCTTTGCTCTGAATATGGTAATGTACACACTACATACAATTCCTCATTGGGTGATCAACCCATTTGTGACCTAGTCACAAGAACAGAACCCAGTCATTAAATGAAAAATGTCTATAAACTGGATAACAAATATAAAGCAATTAGAGCAATGGTTGGGCCCATCATGGCCTTCATAATGGTCTCTCATAGTGAACATCTATTAGAGGATGTTACAACTGAAAGATGATTATTTCACTGAGGGGTGAGATGGTAAATTATCTGCAGCTAATTGTGTAACTATTACCTATTTCCTCTACTACCTGTTTTGTGGATAGTAGTGGGTGACAGAACCATAAAAGTGGAACCTCCACAAACCTTCCTCAGGAATCGCTTGAGAATTTGACACATACATTACAATCACATGAAAGCAACCCCATTGCACCAGCCTGGCTATGACTGAGACAGGGTCCCATACATCACAGATACTATAATACCCAACTCAATTTCCTCACTATGTGACCTGGTCTGTTCTCCAGCTCCAGGGCCCAAAGGATCCTCCTGCTTCAGCCTCTCAAATAGCTAGCGCCACAGGCACACATCTGGCTTGTAAAGTGCATTTTTTTAAACCTGTTTTCTCCTTTGAGATTGGAAGAAGCAAAATTTTTGCTATTGGGCTGGGGATTTAGCTCAGTGGTGCTGCCACCTGCCTCACAAGTGCAAGGTCCCGAGCTCAAGCCCTGGTACCAAAAAAAAAAGTTTTGCTATTGTTTATACATGTACGAATATGGTCACAGCCAGTAGAGTGATACGCATTATCCATAGCACAGGATTTAATATTCATTGTCCTTAAAATATCCCACTATCATTCAGATATAAGTGAAAAATTAGGCACACAATAGATGATTTAAAAGCAAAAGTGATAGCTAGTCAGTCTGAAAGAGTGCCTTCCTTACACATGAAACGTATTCTAAGTGCTAAGAAGGCATTGTGCCATAGCTTAGTTGGCAGCATTTTCTTCTTTGTGGTACATAAAATAATGACTCATTTTGCAATCAAAAGCTCCTTAGATTTGATAAAATAAAGTGCTAGTAACAATTAGGACATTCAAAGTAGTAACCTTGAAGTTTTCAGAACATTCCAAATTTTCAATTTCTAGCAGAGTCACGTCCCACTTGAAGTAAAATCTTTTTTTATTGGTGTTTTGCATGAGTGTGTGTGTGTGTGAGAGAGAGAGAGAGAGAGAGACAGAGAGAGACAGACAGAGAGAGAGAGAGAGAGAGAGAGAGAGAGAGAGAGAGAGAGAGAGTGTGTGTGTGTGTGTGTGTGTGTGTGTGTGTGTGTGTGTGTGGCACCGGGGAGTGAACCCAGGGTCTTAGTCTATGTTGGGCATGTTAGGATGTACCACTGAGGTACAGCCTTTTTTTTTAAATGTCTGAATTTTGAGATAGAGTCTCACTAGGTTGCTCAGGTGGCTCATTTTAAACATATTATTCAGTGTGGGGATTTCGCTCAGTGGTGACACCTCCTGTCTCACAAGTGCAAGGTCCTGAGTTCGATCCCCGGTACCAAAAAATAAATAAACATACTATCCATCCTTCTGCCTCAGCCTCCTCAGTGGCTGGGACTACAGGCATGGGTCACCATGCCTGTCTTAATTTTAAAACATCATTTTTTAAAAACCTAAATACATTTATTTTCAAAAAGAATATATTGTTATTATTGTTATAAACGTAAGACGAAGGTTTTGATGAGGTAGTCAAGTTACTTGAATTTGAGGTGAACTAAATCTATTGCCATTAAAATGAAAAAAGTTTGACTACCACATAAAGTCATCTGACAGGTGAATGCAGGCAAGCAGCTTTAGATGATGTTCTGCCTCCTCAGAGATATCCCTTTCTCCCAGCTGTGGCAGATTCCAGCCTGACCCTTCCAGTTCCTCTGTATCCGTCAATCCCAAACTTGTTTCTGTTACTAAAGCGGACAAAATTCAGTGCCCTGCTTGGCTGTGATGGCTGAGTCTGTGAGGCCCACAAACTTCATAGGTTTGCCATGAATTCTTACCAACTTGTTGAAGTCTAAGGGAAGAGTCTAGTTTTCGCCTAGTGGAATTGTTTTCAAGATCAGTACTTGTCCTTCAATTCACTTTCAACTTGTCAACCCAGTCATGAGTCGCAAGTGACTCAATAGAGCATCACTTTCATATACGGGCAGGATTCTTGTCTCAACAAGGTGAGGAAATCCTGTTTATCAGCAAGTGACACTTTCCCCACTTTGCACTTCTCACTAATTATGGCTGTTAAGTTTTCTGGGGTCTATCACAAAGAGCAGCTCATTAACTTTAATTATTTTTGAAATTCATTGGCGGCACTGTAGAGTGAAGCTGGCAGGTGCCAGAGGGTTATTGTTGCAGAAATTAATTAACAAGTCAGTGGAAGCTCTTATTAGCTGATACTTATTGCCATCTTTCCTTTTCCCATTTAACCAGTTTAGAGTGGGCCTGCAACTCCACCAACTAGAGACAGAGAAAAGGTAAGAGCTAAGTGTCCAAAACACAAGAAATCCAAGTTTCAAGCCCCAGACACAGCCCTCTCAAAGGCTCACTTCCAATGATCTAAAACAGTGGTGATGAACCTATGACGTGTGCCACAGACAGCTGTATGTTAGTTTTGAAAGCATCACTGATTTAAAACCTCTTTCTAGACCTCATCTTTTAAAGGTTTCCCGCATTTTCCAATAGCACCAAGCTGAGGATCAAGCATTTAGCACATGGGCTTTGGAGGACACTTATCCAACCTGTGCCGGTAGCCTTGCTGCAGCTGTTAATTTAATCATGGTATGTCAACACAAATGGATTAAGAAATGCGCAGCTGGTTAGTAAGGCTCAGTTCTGCATACGGCTGTGCATGACTGACATGTAGGCCAGCAAACTGAGAGAAGACAACGCACCCCACAGGTGGGTGGCACCAACCAAAAGGCTTATAGCCTAGGTGGCACAAAGGGAAATAAGGAAATGTTCCCATTTTGCAAGAGCCCCAGTCTTTGCCATCGCTTTTGATTTTAATACGTGTGCTGTCAAAGCGAGCACTGCCATTGCCTTTGACCATCATCAGTCTCCAGTTTCTTCAGCCTTCTAATGCAGGCTGGTACTGACGACTCTACAGTGAACTTCAGCCTCGGACTGGTGCGACATCTTTGATCTTCTTGCTCTGCAGCTTCTGCCTTCTTGGGCTGAGAATCTGTCATTGTTACTTTCTCATTGCTGGGGTAGAATACCCAACACCTATAAACTAAAGGAGGAAAGGTTTATTTCGGCTCACCATTTGTACAGGTGTCAGCCATAGTTGGCTGGCTCCTAGGAAGGGGGCATGGCAAAGGCACATGGCAAAGGAGAGGAGAAAGAGCTCATGGCATTGCAGGCAGGAAGCAGAGAGGGATAAAGGGAGGAAGAGGGATATACACTGTTTCAAGCCACACCCAGAGTAAACCACTTCTTCCCAGGAGGCTTCACGTCCCAGCATCACACCAGCTGTAAACCCATCAGTGGACTAATCCAGTATCACCTAGTATGATCCAGTATCACACACCCATGATCCAGTCACCTCCCAGAAGCCCCACCTATGAGCACATTACACTTTGAGGGGACATCTACATATAAACTAGAACAGCATTACTGTAACCTCCTGCTTTCTGCATGCAGACGGCCATTGTGGACCCTTCCACTTCTGATCCCATGCGCTGGTTCCATGGACTCTTCCATCACTGGTCCTGGAAGCCTACCTAAAAAAACTCCTTGCACAATTATACAGATAGTTTCTATTGATTCTGTTCCTCTAGAAAATCCTAATACACTTGCTGTTTTAAATTTATACTTTTGAGCTGTATCCATGTTAATACATGTAGTTCTAATTTATTTGTTTCTTTTTTTTAAGAGTAGAAAAAATTTATTGAGAAAAAGAAAGTGTCTGTCCAAGAAAGACATAAGGGGGACCAGAGACTAGGTTGCCCACCCACCCCACTTTTCAAAGATGTTTTATACAGCAAAGCCACGTGGTGAGGCGGGTACAAAGTGGGACAAAACTATAAGACCCAGTGGAAAATTACAAGGTGGGCATGAGGTGGGGCAAAAACATGGCCAAGCAATAAGATTGCAAGTACAGTCACCCGGGTAATATTGATTAAATGGGGGGGTCAAGTGGAGGAGCAAGTCAGGCAGCAAGGTACAAGAATTTTCGGTAAGGGTGGGGGTATGTAAGGGTGGGGGTCAGGGTCTCTTTTTACAATTCTGGCCACAGTGAATGCATCCTTATTGTCTTCCATTTTGGTTCCTTGATTGTCCTCCATGTTGGCTCCTCCTGGGCTGGTCCTGTCTAACTGCCTACAAGATATCTAATTAACTTACTTATTGGCAATATTCCCTGCCTCTGAAGAAGTACCTCTAACTGCTGTGAGGGGCCAAAGGGCAAAGACAGCTCTGGCTACTTCCAGCTGAAGAGGGTCGTAGTTGTGATCAGAAGTTAGAGTTACTCTACAGAGGGTCTATCTAAAGGCCTTCAATAGGTGCCTGGCATTGTCATCTTAGTAGCTGCATAGCTTTTAACTCTGGAGGAGACAAAGCCAAAGAAACAGTTAAGAATGCATGGGCCGAATGATAAGGTCAGCAGGATTGCTATGACTATAGCCCACAAAGAGGATAAGGAGAAAGTGCAGGGGACTTCAGAATCCAACATAGAGGTCCTATTGTATAGTTTAGCAGTTATGAGCTGTTTACAAGGTCAATCTGATGGATCCCGGTAAAAGAAGTCTAGCACATTTGTCATTGGTTCCATATGCATGACCACTTGGAATCTGGCAGCCTCAAAGATTTAGGATCTTGTAGGAAATGTTCCTTTGTGTCCTGGATCTTGTATACCTTGAGGGGCTGGGGCTAGGGCCAAAATATTGACTGTCTTCATAGCCCAGTTACCTTTCTAGTTTTGGTTTCTAAACTCTGACCAGTAATCTCAGTGGAAGACCTCCAAAATGATATAGAGGGAAGAGATGTAACTCCCAAACCTACTAGATATCCAAAACATGAGTTCATGTTCTCTAAAATAGAAGAATGAATTCTAGGAACAATGGAGGTTAAGAGTAGGAAAAACTTGGGCCGGGGATTTAGCTCAGTGGTTCCACCGCCCTCATAAGCATAAGGTCCCAAGTTTGATCCCTGGTACCAAAAAAAAATAAAGTAAGAAAAATGTATTATGAGAAAGAAAGTTTCTAAGAGAGACAGAAAGGGGAGCGGAAAGTGGGCTGCCCTTAGGGATTTACTCATTCTTAAGTGCAGTGTTGTGTTCAGTACTGATATTTCTACAAGGGGACCTCTGAAGAGAAACACAGATATTAATGACATTGGAATGAAAGAGGTTTAAAGATAATATGTGGCAAGCTATAAATGGTAGGTACAATTCAAGGAAAATGTTTCTAAAGTTGTTCACACCTTCATTCAACACAGATTCACTGAACTTCTCTGCCATGTTGTTAGCATTATGCTTACTTAAAAAAAAGGACAGAAAATCAAACATGACCTGGTCTTGCTCTCTACTTCCTGACACATGACAACTGTGTGCGATTTCTAACAGGGTGAGAAGCACTACGGGACAGACATAGCTGGGGTACCATGGAATCAGAGCTTAATAAATAAGAATAAAGAAATCACAGAGCAGTTTAAGTTATAAATACACATTTTAAATTTTCTAGATAAATAAAATAATTACAAATAGAATCCAGCTACATAGTGAAAAAAAATACCATCCCCAAAAATGCTTATTTCGAAAACACAAAATAATTCAACATTAAAAAAAAATCTGTAAGCATAGCAATTTAAATGAGAAAGGCACGAATTAAATGAGAATGTGTCAAAAAGTTATTTGAAAAAAATCAGCAGCTTTTCTTTTTTCTTTCTTTTTTGGCAGCTTTTCTATTGAAAACAAAGTAAGATTAGCAGCAAAGTATTTTAGAATTCAAGGCAAGGGCTTTACCACTAACCTACACCCCCAGCCCTCTTAAAATGATGAAGAGCAGTTAATGAAAACCTCAAGCAAACATTATATTAAATAATGAATTATTAAATATGTTTCCACTTAAGTCAGGAGTTAAGATACCAATAGTAATCATCTTATTTTGGAAATTTTAAATAATACAGCAAATATTTTTTAAAAGGAAATAAAAATTAGGCATTGTAACAGGTATCAAATCAGGTACAAGGATATTGTTAAACTAGTTTCTAAGAGTTAAAACATTGCCTCCTTAAATATTTGGCCTGCCATTTTAACAAACTGCCATTAAATTGCTGGCTCCTTGTTAAAAATAAAACTGTACCACCACTATCTGTCATTGTCTAGGAAAAACAAATTCGCATAGATTACCATTAATTCAAATCTCTTTGTCTCTAAAGTAGGAAACTCTGTGAAGAACGTAATACAAATCTAAAGAAGGCTGAGTTCATATTGAATGTTATATTTAGAACAAGATTTTTTAAAAATATGATCCATGAACTACAATTCCACCCCTCACTAATCTCCACTGTTACCACGCATTTACATATCTAGCTTATGCTCCTGCAAGTCTAAAGAAACAGAACTCTGGAAATTTGCACTAGTTTAGATATCCTCCAGCAGTGTGTGAGTGCATATATTTTCCATAAACATTGGATTTTATCATTTTTAAAAGCCCCTGCTAAATCAGTAGCAGAACCATTGTATTAAGTTTTTAGCTTTTGTGATAAAATATACATACAAAATTTGCCATTTAAGCCATTTTAAGCTTCTAATTTGCGGGAGGTACTGGGGATTGAACTAGGGTCCTTGCACTTGTGAGGCAGGCGGCGGCACCACTGAGCTAAATCCCCAGCCCTAAGCTTGTAATTTAGTGGCCTCAACTATATGAACAATATCATTCAACTCTATTGCTATTTCCAAAATCCTTTCACTGCACAAACAGAAATTCTGTACCTGTTAAGCAACAGCTCCCTATTTTCCACTCCCCAAATCCCTGGTTTCTGCCCCTATGAATCTGCCTATTCTGGATAGTTCATATAAAGGGTATCATATAATAATATTTGCCCTTTTTTTTGGTGTCTGGCCTATGTTACTTAGCATACTGTCTTCAAGGTCATCCATGTTGTAAAAAGCTTCAGAACTTCCTTCTTTTTATGGCTGGACACCAAAATATATATTCCATACATTTCGTTTGTTCATTCATTCACTGATGGACAGGTGGTTGCCACCTTTCACCTTTATGAATAGCGCTGTTATAAACATTCATATACAACTATCCATTTGAGTACCTGGTTTCAATTTTTTGTGTTTATACTAGCAGAGGAATTATTAGCTTATGTGCTATTTCCGTGTTTCTGTGTTAGCTTTTTGAGGAACTGCCACACTATTTTCCACTCTTTTTTGGGGAGTGGGATGGTTCTGGATTTTGCTTGATTGTTCTTTTTTTTTTAATAGCCATGCTAGTGGGAGGTAAGTGGTATTTTCCTATAGTTTTCATTAGTAGTTCCCTGATTACTAAAAATGTTCAGCATTTTTTTTCATGTGCTTATTGGTCATTTACATATCTTCTTTAGAGAAACGTCTACTCAAGTCCTTTGTCCATTTTTATTGTTTTTTGTTTGTTGGTTGGTTGGTTGGTTGGTTTTTTTTAAGACAGGGTCTCACTTTGTAGTTCAGACTGCCCTGGAACTCACTGTGTAGCCCAGGATGGGTTTTGTTTGTTTGTTTGTTGAATTTTTATTCTTGAGTTTCTTGGGTTCTTTATATATTCTGGATATCAATCTTTTATTGAAAGTATACACTGTAAATGTTTTATCCTGTTTGTTGGTTGCCTCACCACTTCCTTGTTAATAGTCTTTGGTACACAAAGGTTTATTATTTTGATTAAATCCAATGTTTTTCTTTCCCCCTTTTTGTTGCTTGTGCTTATGGTGTCCTACTAGGACTCCATCGCCAAATCCTAGGTCATGAAACCCTCTCTGTTTTCTTTTGGGAGTTCATGTTTTTAGCCCTTATATTTAGTTTGTTGCTCCATTTTAGTTAATTTTCATATATAGAGAGTTCAGGGATCCAATTCATTCTTTGGTAGCAATTATCCAGACATTTCAGCATCATTTGTTGAAGAGACTGTTCTTTCCTCCATCAAATAAACTTAGCCCTTTTGTCAAAAATTAATTGGCCATTGATGTTTGGGTTTATTTCTGGACTCCCAGTTCTAGTCCATTGATTTATATGCCTATCCTTGTGCTGGTATCACACTATTTTGATTACTGTAGATTTGTACCAAGTTTTTAAATTAGGAAGTATGTTTTCACTCTCCTTTTTTGTTCCCCAAGAATTCTTTGGCTTTTTGAAGTCATCTGCAATTATATGTGCGTTGAAGATCAGCATTTCTGAAAAGGGAGGGGGGCTACTGGTACTGGAAGTTTGATAAGAATTATACTGAATCTTTAGATCACTTTGAGTAATGTAATATTTCCATATTAACAATATTAAAGTTCTCAAATCTAAGGACATAGGATGTCTTTCCATTTAATTAGGTCTCCTTTAATTTTCTTTAAGTAATATGTCATAGTTTTCAATATAGGTAACACCTAATTTAATTGCTTTTTAAGTTTTTTCTGGCAACACGACTTACTTTTTTATATTTCTATTGGCTATCTAATTTCACCTTCTATAATAATTTGTTTGAATATTTGCCTATTACCTCTTGAGACTATAAGCTTTCCCTATTAATGTCTCACAAATCTTTACCTGTTAAGTCATTTATTGTTTTATCTTTTGGGGGTCTCATTTATGCATTGAAAATATTTTCTCCCATTCTGTGGCTTGCCCTTTTATTTTAGTAGCAACTGTCTTTGGAAAAGCAAATTTTAAAATTTTTGTTAAGTCCAATTTATTTATTTTTTGTTTGTTTTGTTTTTGTTTTTTTTGGTACGGGGATTGAACTTGAGACCTTATACTTATAAAGTGAGCAGTGGCACCACTGAGCTAAGTCCCTGGCCCTAAATTCAATTTATTTTGCTTTTTGAGTGCTATTTATATATCTTTGCCAAACTTAAATTGCTAAGATTTTTTCTTTTGTTTCCTTTTTGCAGTCTTACATTTAGGTGAGAAAATGGTCTAGGATCCAGGACCTATTACAAGGTAATATGGGTTCTTTTGTTTGTTTTGCTTTTTGGTTTGGGGAGGTTTTATTGTTTTTTTGTTTTATGTGAGACTGGGAACTGAATTCAGGGCCTTCAAACTGAACTATATCCCCCAGTCATTTTTTAATTTTTATTTTGATCCTACTGTCTCAGCTCAGAGTGCTGGGATCACAGGCTCAAATTAATTATTTTATTTATTTATTTATTATTTACTTTTGATTTTTTGAGACAGGGTTGTGCTATGTAGTTCAGGCTGCCATTGAACTCTCCATGTAACCCCAGGCTGGTCTTGAACTCTTGGCAATCCTCCTGTCTCAGCCTCCAGAGTGATGGGATTACAGGTGTGTGCCACCACAGCCAGCTTCAATTTAATTTTTTTATATGTTGTGAGAAAAGTTTAGGTTTATATTGCATTTGACCATTCAATTGACCCAGCATGATTTATAGGAAAAAATTTTATTCTATGAAATGGCTTTTTCACCTTCATGACATAGCTGGAAGGTCCCCCCACCCCACCCCCCCGCCAAAGACTGATAACCATCTTGACAAGATTCCTTTTTTGTTTTTTTGACAACTTTTTATTGCTACAAGAGGCCTTTATTATCACTACAATACCTTCTTCAGACTGCAAAGGGAGCTCAGTAGTCATTAATTAGAAATACAGGTAGATTGGGAGACAGGGAATAATTTTTATCAGAAAATCGTAATAACCTAACACAAAAGTAAGGTCCTGAATTACATGTTACACACTCAAATCACAGAGCTGCCCTGACATCTAGATGGTCTTCTACTATAAATGAGTAAAAATGGATCAGTACAAAAATCGAATTATATGTTACATATAGTTTCTTTGGTGAGCCAGTTGGACAAGATTCCTGCAGACATTATTGGAAATGCTCAAAAGGAAGTCCCAAGCACAGTTCCATGGAGATGGCACAGCAGTGTGCCCTACAGTGTCTTGGTCAGCCTCAAAGACAGAGGGCCTCAGATGATGGAGCATTTCCTTTCTTTCCAACTTCTAGATGATTCTGTCCCCTAACTCATGCATTCTTTCTCCTTCCTCAATCACACTATCCCAACCTTGCCTTCATAGCTGTACCATGAACATTTTCCCCATAGGTAGACAAGTTATCCCCATGCTTTACAATGATGTCCTCAAGTTGGGCATCATGAAGACACCCATGAGAGAAAGTGTCTTTCCTTTCCAAGACACTTATTCAATGTGGAGACCTCATTGTGGAGTGCATACTTTATTTTGGACAGGTTTATAACAAACGTATGACAAGACTGTTGTAAACATTTATGTACAGGTATTTGTATGGACATTTTGTATAAATATTGATCTTCTGTAAATCAAGGAGATCACTGGATTATATGGTTAAGTGTTTAACTTGAGAAGAGATTGTCAAACTGTTCTCTGATATGACTGTATCATTTTGAACTCCCACCAACAATGTTTGAGCACTGTAAGTGCCCTACATACTTGCAAATGTACAAATGTTTGTCAGGTCTTTCTATTTTAGCTATCCCAATAGGTAGTGGTGTCTCATTGTGGTCTTAATTTTAATTTCTTTAAAGCCAATGATGTTAAAGCATCTTTTCATATTCTTATTTGTCATTCATACACATTTTTGTGTGCATAGATATTTGTCAATTTTGAAAATTGGGCTGTTCTGTTATTGAGTTATGAGAGTCCTTTACATATTATATTTATTAGGTATTTGTTCACAATAACATTCTTCCAGTATATGGCTTCTTTCATTTTCTTAACATTTTTCAAAGAGCCAAGATTATTAACTTTGAAGTGTTCTTTTATAGTGGATTTTTGCAGGCCGGGGATTTAGCTTAGTGGTTCTGTTGCCTCACAAGTGCAAGGACCTGAGTTCTATCTTTGGTACCAAAAAAAAAAAAGAATTAATTCAACTGGATTACTTAGGATATAGTGAATTTTTGTATGACCTATACAAAAATACCTTTGCCTATGTTTCTTTCAATAGCTTAAATTTTTAAGTTTTGCATTTATGTATGTTATCCATTTTGAGTGATTTTTGTGAGACATGGGTCCTTCCTTTCTCCCTTCCCCCTCCTCCCTCCTACTTGCCCCCCGCTTTAAATTTTGTATATGGATGCTCAGTTGTTCAGCATCACTTGGTCAAAAAAATTACCTTTTCTCCATTGAATTTCTGGACAATTTGCCTTTGTCAAAAAGCAATGGACCATCCCAGGAATTTAGCTCAGCAGCATAGTGCCTGCAAGCGCAAGGTCCTGAGTTCCATCACCAGTACCAAAAAAGAAAGAAAAATCAACTGACATGTATTAGTCCATTTTTCATTACTGTAATGAAATACCCAAGTCTCCTACACTGCAAAATAAACAAGTAAGTCAAAAGGTAATTTCAGGCTGGAGACATAGGTCAAGCATAAAGTGTTTTCCCAGTATACAAGGCCTAGGTTCAATCCTCAGCACTGAAAAAGTCTTAGATAAAATGATTCTAACAGGATCTGTACAACTTGCCTCAAGAAGTGTGGACAAGAGGCAATCTATTTTTCACTATTCACTTTTTTATGTCTGTTGGATCTTGTTTCAAATACATGTATTATCTACCTAAAAATTAACAAATAAATGTTATGGTCTAATATTAAAGATCCAGAAACATTGAAGATGACACAAGAAAGGATAAATAACTATTGAAAAACCTAAAGCACAAAAACTGGCTTTCCACATGCTGAAGACTGAACCCAGACTCATATCTGTCATCATGCATTAAACTAAAATCAAAATGGATCAAAGATCTAAATATTTAAAAAACGAACTTAATCTGCTGGAAGACAAAATAGGTAAAACTCTTGAAGACAGACTTTCTGATCAGAACCCTGATTGCACAAAAAATAATACCAAGAATCAACCAAGAATCATAGGAGCATATAAAATCAAAAGGCTTCTGAATAACAAAGGAAACCACCAACAGAGTGAACAGACAGCCTATAGGATGGGAAAAAACTATTGCCAGCTACTCCTTGGACAAAGGACTAACATCTAAAGTATATAAAGAAGTCAAAAAAATTAGACCTTCCAAATTTAAAGACCCAATCCAAAAATGGACATCTGAAATGAATAGATACTTTGCAGATGTAAAAGTACAAATGGCCAGTAAATACATGAAAAAATGTTCAAAATCCCTGGCCATTTGAGAAATGCAAATTACAACACTGAGATTCCACCTCACTCCAGAGAATAATGTGTACCATCAAGAAACCAACCAATAACAAATGCTGGAGAGGCCACAGGGTGGAGGGTGAGGGACACCTCTTTGTTGTTGGTGGGAGTATAAACTAGTACAATAAGTATGGAAATCAGTATGGAGAGTCCTCCCAAAACTAAAAATAGAAATTCCATTTGATCCAACCATTTATCTTCTAGATATCTTCCCAAAAGAGTTAAAGACATCATACTACAGTGATTTTGCATGCCCGTATTTATAGCAGCACAATTCATAATAGCTAAATCTTGTGCTCACTTTGTCAGCCCATCTATGTAATAGCTAAATCTTGGAAGCAACATGTATGTCCATCAACAGATGAGTGGATAAAGAAAATGCAGTATTTGTATACAATGGAGTATTACCCTGTCATGAAGGGCAAAGTTGAGTTATTTGTAGGAAAATGGATGCAACTTGAGACCACACTATGAAGTGAAATAAACCAGTCACACAAGCTTATTTATTATATGGTTTGTCTTATATAAGAAATTCAATATATAAATAAACTACAAATAAGACAGATAATAAAAAAAGAAAGAGAAATGGACAATGTTTCTAAAAGTGTACCTCGATTTAGTATAACTGTCTTATGTGTTTTCTATGTTTTTTTGACCTGTCAGTCCGGTTGTTAATCTATAAATATGATAATTAAATTCATAAGGACTTACAAGATGAGTAAACAAATCTGATGTTGCCAAAAGTGGGGGTGGAGGGATAGGGAAGAAAAAGAATTGAGATGTGTTATGAACATGTGCCAATTCCCCACAATGAATGTAATGACCATGTATTGCAAACATGTACTAATACAATTTTTTTCATTTGAAAAGCTCAAAGCCCTCACAGTTTTTATGTTTCTAAAAATGACTACAGGTCAAGCATACCCATAATCCCAGCACTCGGGAAGCTGAGGTAGGAGGATTGCCACGGGTTTGAGGTCAGCATGGACTTCATAATAAGCTCAAGGCCAGCCTGAACTATACAACAAGACATTGTCTCAAAACTTTTTTTAAATAAAATAAATAAATAAATACCACTTTTAAAATTTTGTAATTCTTTAATATCATCAAATATCTAGTCAGTTTTCAAATTTCCAGTTATCTTACAACTGCTTTTACAATTAGTTTTTTAAAATTAAAGAGTCATAGCTTGTATTATTTTTATATACTGCAAGTAACTTTTTCTATGTATGTGTTTCCCCACCCTACTTTTTGGTTTGTTTTGTTTTCCTGGCATTTTTCTGCTGAATAAACCAGATTGGTTGTGCTGTAGTTTTCCAGTTTGGAGTTTGCTTGCTACCCTTTCCACAGTGCTGTTTAATTTGTTCCTCAATACGTTCTGTTTACTGAAAACATGTACTTAGTAGCCCAAAGCTTGTTCAGATGCATGGGTGTTTGTTGGTACACCCCCATATATAATTTATTGGAAACATCAATATAACTATATTGCCATGAATATATTCTGACTGAAACCGCTGAACTTTTTCTAGAATGTATTCTATAGTTACAGAGTTTCCTCCAGTCAGCTCAGGGATTTAAATAATGCCAATAGTGAGGTCCTGCTCCACACAGTACTGTGAAGTCAATACCCTCCAGCTGCCTTCAGTGTTCTCCACACAGGATTCTCCCTCCTCCAGCCTGGCAGGAGAGGTGAGAGTGGAAACTTACTTCCTTTCCAAGAGAGGCAGGGTGTGATTCTCTGTAGCCAAACATGGACTCTGGGATCAATGGGCCTGGATTTCAACCTCACTATTTCTCTATCTTTAAAAAAAAAAGTGGGGGGCCTGGGATTTGGCTCAGCGGTTCCACCACCTGCCTTACAAGTGCAAGGACCAGAGTTCCATCCCCAGTATCAAAAACTAAACAAAAAGTGGAAATAAATATCAATGCATAGGATTAAAGATGATATTCAATACGGCAAAATAAATGTTGATGTGCTCTAATAAGATGTGCACTAATAATTATTGGCACAATGATCTAGTATATTGTCTAAATCACAGACCACAAACTGAGGGCCTGTGGATACCTCCCCTCTCCTTTTCTCTCCAAATATGTCCCTGAGACATATTTGTTTGGTCTGCATTATTTTGGCCCTCAAAATATTGTTTTAAAAAAGCTGAGCGGATAAGTGGGTGGGGGAAGGAAAACGATGGGGAAAGGACTGAAATTGATTTAGATATGCTAAATGCATGTATGAATTTCCCAAAATACACTTCATCATCATGTAATATTAATAAAAGTTTTTAAACTTTATAAAATAAAAAAGAATTAATCATTAACATTAAATAAAATTGCTTGATTTTATAGGTTTATAGATTAAGTTTCCTGCTCCTCTTAAAAATCAAATTTGATGGGCTGGGGATTTAGCTCAGCGCAAGCTACTTCACCAGCGCAAGGTCCTGAGTTTGATCCCTGGTACAAAAAAAAAATCAAATTTGGCAATATTGGACCCAAATTCTTGAATATCTTTAACCAGGAGGAGGTGAGCAGTGTCCACTACATTTAGAAGTGGTTGGGAATGTCCAGTTCTCCAGGGCCCATACTCCGCTCATTTCTCTTATACCAGCCCCATTCATTCCTTCAATGGACGCATGAGCTTGTGACCCCTGATTACATCAGCAATGTATTATTACTAATCATGAATCAACTGTTGCATATGACATCTTATCCCCACTAGGTTCAGAGTTTTCCTGTAATAATATCAATTTCACCCAAACCTCAGATGTACCAATACACGTTCTTAAGAAAAGACTTGAGTCACAGTTATCAAACTGAGAACTTTGCATCACCTTAGATATGCTCCAGGTATGTGTCCTCTCATTGAAAATCATTTGTTAACAGTGTCATGAGAAGAAAGCATTTGTCTTAACAGAAAATAGAGCAATCTCCTTGGGTGACTTCCAGAAGTGAAGATTAATGTGTTATCAAGCCTTTTGTAAGATCCTGAAAGCCCCTTGACACATGACAACTTTTGTCTTAGACACGAGACCTACAGCAGTAACATTTTCACAACACTGTACACATGATGCTTTAACAACATGACTGACGTTGTCCCATGACACAAATAAGGGACCAAGGAGAAATGTTAACAAATTGGTGAGATGTGTTCTCCATCTCTCCAGAAATTCCACACCTTCCTCTATATTTTGAGAAATTTGTGCAGCTTTGTGTCTCTATAACATTAAGAAATAAAATAAGAGCTTACCAAGCAATGAGATGGGTTTCAGAAGGAGTCAGTAGAGTTCTTACTGCACTAATTACTGGCCTCTGCCAGTACCGTTCATCTTCAAAGGACCCACAGGTAATAATCAACCTAGGCACTCATTCCCTAAAATTACGCACTTGCAAAGTTGCTAGAAGGACTCAGCGCTAGTAGACAGTGAAAGAAGCAGACCTGAGAAGGATGACCTGGAAAGAGCAAAGAAGTGAAAGAGCATCCAGATAATTTGGTCCTTGCACTGGGTTTGTTGGCTTGAATGATTTCACCCAGATCTAGAGATTTGGTTTGCCAAAGGTGCAAAGACAAAATTGAATGGTGATAGGACAATCTATTCAACACAAACTGCTGGGGCAATTGGATGTGCATATGCAAAAGAAATGGACCTCACCTTTTGTAAAAAAATCAACTCAAAACTGATCGTATACTTAATCATAAAAAGTAAAACTATAGACCTTCTAGGAGGAAAAAAAAACTTAGGAGAAAATCTGTGTGACTTTGAATTTGGCAAGCTTTTAGATACAATACCAAAAGGCTGATCCCTGGAAAGAAATCAATAAATGGATTTTGTGAAAATTTATAACTTTTTCTGAGATTGAGAAGGACCAAAATCTAAAAACTGGGGGAAAATATTTGTAAGTCTCGTATCTGGTAAGGATTCATATCCAGAACATACAAAGAACATGTAACAGAATAAAACTAACCAAGTATTAAAATGGGCAAAAGATCTGAACAGACACTTCAACAAGGAAGACACATGGGTGGCATATAAACACATGAAAAGATATTCAATAGCACTTGTCATTAGGGAAGTGGAAGTTAAAATAACTAATAGATACACACCTAATACAATGGTTAAAATTCAAAGGAACTGACGCTACCAAACGCTAGTCAGAATGCAGAATAGAAATGCTCATTGAGTGCTGGTGGGAATGTAAAAAGGTACAGCTGCTTTGAAAGATAACTTGGTGACTGGTTATAAAGTTAAATGTAAAATAAGCATACAATGAAGCAAATCTCCACTAGGTATTTACTCAGGTGAGTTGAAAAGTTATATCCACAGAAAACTCTGTTTATAGCATACTTACTGATAACTGCCCAAACTTGGAAACAACTATCACATCCTTCAACAGGTGAATAGAAAAACAAAGTATGACGTATTTGTAAAATAAGGCAAATTTCCATTTTGAAAATGCTATCTATAGAGTCACACAACATACATGAGTCTTAAGTGGCATTTTCTTAAGTGGAAGAAACTAGACTCAAAAGGCTATTGTGCGATTCTATTCATATGATGTTCTGAAAAAGGTAATGCTATAAGGTTGGAAGCAAGTTACCAGTTGCCAGGTCTAAAGGAAGAGGAAGAAATTTCTTAGGGGACACAGGTACAATTTGAGCAGCAAAACATTCCATTTTTGGACCCCAGTGAATGACATAGTATTCAACAAGGTAAAAATACCGGTTAGGGACACAGCTCAGCGGTAGAGTGCTTGCCCAGCATGCATGAGATCCTGGGTTCAATCCCCAGCACTACCAAAACAAACAACACCCAAAGTATAAAATAAATGCACATGAACCCCATATTGACAAAAATTATTTAATAAAGAAGCAAATGGAAGAGAAAAGGCAAAACTACTTACAGAATTCCCAACTGTTCAAATAATCCCCTCTCAGGAAGTTGAGTTTACTTCCCCCAGCACATGTACCTCCCACTCCCCGAGGATGGCTAAACAGTGACATGCTTCCACGGGGAAATGGAGAACTAGCGGATTTACTACTAAGACAGACAGCACGACAGCACCTTAAATGAGTGATTGGGGTTACATCACCAGTAATACAGTAATGATACAAGAAAATTGTAACTCCTTACTTGCCAGATGTCAGATGTGCGGAGTTTGTGTCTAAGAATGAATTCTAATCGACAAATGAGGTTAAAATTAGGAAAGGTTTGGTAAAAGAAAGCTCCTGAGAGACAGGAGGAATCCCAAAAGGGTGGCCACTGAGGCTCTTCATCAGAAGTAATTTATAAAGCAAATCACAATGTGGGTACAATGTGGGTCGAATAACAACCAACCTATAGGATTAGAAGTATAGCCGCTTGGCCAGTATTGATCCAATGGGGAAACAGGTCACATAGCAAGAGTGCATGGAAAGAACAAAGGACTTTTTATAAATTGAGGTGAGTATGGGTCCAAGCATTCTGTTACCCACCTGTGTGTCTGACACCTATCTGGGCTCAGGGGTCCTGCTGGTGCCAATTGCAGAATAATCTCAAGTTGCTTTTTATCTCCAGGGTGATATGCAGGCCTGGCTATTGCTTTTCCATCCTGAGCAAAATCTGGCTTTCTTCAGATTCACCTCTGGCCACAATTCCAATGTCTTTATTTTTTGTGCTGACTTCCTTGAGTGCTCAATTCCTCTCTGTATATTCATTTCTGTCTAACCTAGCTGTCTGTAATAAGACATATCAGTATCACACAATCCTGATACGAATGATGAGAATGGCACTTTCCCAATCCCATAACCCCAGTTTGATCATGAGAAAAATAGTAGACACACCTTAACAAAATTTTATCTTTAATATATCTGAACAGTGGTCTTTGTTACTACCAAGATCTTAATAAATACGAAAGACTGAGACACTGTGACAAACCAGAGAAAACAAAGGAGACATAATAAATAGTTATGACATAGGACCCTCAACTGAATCCTGGAACAGAAAAAAAATTAGTGGAAATACTTGAGAAATTTAGAGTTTAGTTAATAATATGCAAATGTTCATTTCCTGGTTTTGATAAAGGTACCATGGCTGGTCTACGACATTAACAAAAGAGATACTTGAGTGAAGAGGAACTCTGTATTACTTGTAGCTTTTCTGTAAATACAAAATTGTTCTAAGTAATTTATTTAAAACTAAATAAATAAAAAGAAAAACTTGACAATAATGGTAAGGGGAACATCAGAGAAACACAAGAACAATTTGGATCTGCCCATTTGGGCTCTGAGAGGATCCCTCCCCACTCAAGAGTTTCCTCAGTTACCTGGTTACAAGGAAACAACACAGGCTTATTAAGCATCACTCTAGTGTGGGACTTTTCAGACTTTGTGTGCACCAGAATCACCTGGAACTGAGTAATAACTACTGGGACTTGGGCTCACTGAAGTAAATTAGCACTTGGGTTTGTGTATTTTTATGAAGTTCCCTGATGTTCCTGATAGGCATCCAAATCAAAGAACCACTGCTCTGGTGCTTTCTAGTAACATATGGGTAATATACTTCATTGATCTTCAATCACTCATTCAAAACCACTTATTGTTCTATTTCACCTTTTGTCAGTACTAAGTAGCAGACAGAGAGGAAAAGACCATCCCTTGTGGAACATATGTTTTAATATACAAATAAATGCACACGGACAAGTCTTTCCTTTCTAAGTTTTAAAGAGAAAATATGGTTGGCCTAGTTATCACTACCTTCTGTTTTAGGGAGCAGAACTTTTCCTTAAAGCTATCCCATGGGGGTACTATTCAATGTAGGTGTTGATTACTTGGAGGTCATGGGTTCCTCTACTCCATATGGCAGTGGCTGAGTGAGGTCCTATGGAACATAATAGGACCTCTCAGCAAAACAAACTAGGTTAGGAAGGGGCCGTGACATGTGAGGCCCCCTTGTCTGACCTATCCAGTGGGGTTGCCATCCCAAAACAGCAGGAGCCAAGTTTTCCTCCTCTAGTCTGGAGGCAAAGAGTAAGGCTGCACTTGTCAATATGATAAAAATGATGCTTCCATCACAAACTAATCATTTATTAGAACTCAGAAATAATGAAACCCAGAAGAGGCATACAGGTGCTTGTTTCAGAAAAAGGAATTGCTTCTGCTTTGATTTTTTTTCTTTAGCCTGTAGATATTTACTTTTGCTGGACTTTGCTTTTCTGCTGCCTGTGATGTTTCAAAATGCCAACTTGCTTGCAGCAGATTCCTAATCCAACTGAGACTGACTTGGACAATAATCTCCCTTGGGTTCCGTTCCATCATGTTGTGTTTATTTTTATTAGATTTGGCAACATCCTTTAGATTTTATTCTTTGCCCTCTGTTTGAGTATACTCTTTAACTAAAAGAGGAAAGGCAAGTGGCACCAGGAGCCAGAGCAGTGCTATTACATTTTTTCACACCCAAATCAGGTGGGCCTGATTGTACCTCACTCTTTACCAACTGCTACTTTAGAAAAAAAATTATAAAGGGCCAAGGATTTAGATCAGTGGCACGGCACCTGCCTCAAAAGTACAAGGTCCTGAGTTTGACCCCTGGCACCAAAACAATGGAGAAAAAAATTATAAGACATAATAGTAGCCACAGGGGTAACTTATTAACTGAGTCTGAAAAATAAAAAGCTTTGAAGCTGTTCATTATGTATATTCAATTCAAATCAACAAATACCACTATTGTTCTGTTCCCAACAAAAAAATTGGGGATCTAAAGATGAAAAGAAGCAACTCTTCCCTGAATGAATGGACTATAAATGGTGGAAGACAGACCTGTGATGATGAGTAAGAGGATACTCATGATGATGTTACCAAAAATGAAGGAACCAGCTGTTCCAGGAGCTCAGAGTGGGAAGAGAGTCGTTTTGAATTTAGGGACAGATAAGTAACATTTGTGATGGACCTATGGGACAGTATGGATTTTTCTAAGTAGCGAATGTAGGAGATACTGCCTGCCTCATAAGCACAAGGACTCGTGTTCAACCCCTGATACAACAAAACAAAACAAAATGGTAAATGTAGGAAATGGCATTCTAGACTGTTGTGACTTGTGTTAGATCTCCTGCCAAAATCTAAAGAGGTCATGGGTGGGGCTTTTTGAGAGGTGGCTAGATCTAGAGTGTGGGATGCTGGGTTTATTTCATGGTGCAATGCTAAAATCAAAGCATTAAGATTGGGCCAGGGATTTAGCTCAGTGGCACCATGCCTGCCTGGAAAGCACAAGGTCCTGAGTTTGATACCCCATACCAAAAAAAAAAGTTGGGGGGAGAGCACTAGAGCACTAGTATATTAAGGGTATGAGTGCTACCCATCCTAAGTAGTCTGGATAAGATAAAAAGGGCAGAAAGATGTTGTTAAGGTCCCTTGTTGCTTTGCTACCTTCTGCCCACCATGAACTGTTTCTCCTCTGTGATGCTTGTCTGCCATGTCACTCTGCCTTGGAGCCATCTGACTACAGACTTACACTTCTACAAACTGTGAGATAAATAAACCATGCCTCCTTTAACTTTGGGTGTTGGGTATTTTGTGTCAGCAACAAGAAAAATAAGAAAATGAGAAAAATGGTGGTTTGTATGGATAAAGTTAAGAGAGAAAGTAAATGGCCTGTAGAGAGAAGAAGTGGTCATGTGCTGGAACACAGCCTAGCCTTAAGGAAGGGCTAGACTTGATACATGACCCACCAAAACCCATTCCCCTGGGTTCTGTAAGCCATGGTTAGTATGAGGTGTCTGGTAAAACAAAACAAAACAAAACAAAAACATGCTCCAAAAATTTTGACCACTGAACATACCAATAGTTTGTGAAACCCTCAAGAAGAAGTTTATTAATTCCCAAATAGAATAAGAACATTATCTTCAAATCTAGTTCTTACATTCATCCCCTTGCATTATATTCATTAACATGTTGGCTTAGCCATCCAGCACTCTGATAAATGCTAGGAACATGAAGCCAGGTCCACTGCAGTCCCTGCCTTCAACGAGCCTAATAACTGGAGACTTCATTATGTATTTATTTATGTATTTATTAGCAGGACAGAGTGAAATGATTCTTTATTTTTAGGTTTTAAATAATCTTTTGTTATTAGAAAAGAGCAGTTCGTGAGCATTATATTGAACCAGCCAAAACCAAGTTAAACATCTCTGGAACACTCAGAGGTCCCCACTGTGACACTTGGTTCATAGTCTCCCACATCTTTATATGCATACATATGCACTAGTACGTATTTTGTGCTCAGCATGCACACACTGATACTTCCAGCTACTCAGAAGTCTGAAGCAAGAGGATCACAAGTTCAAGGCAAGCCTGGGCAACTAGCAAGACACCAAATCAAAGCAAAAAATACAAAGGGCTGAGAATGTAGCTTGGTGGTATATATACATATGTACTGGGGATCGAACTCAGGACCTTGCACTTGTGAGACAGGCAGCAGCACCACTAAGCTAAATCCCTGGCCCCCAAAAAAATATATTTTAAGAAAATGCTTTTATATGTCTATGGACCCGGCCTGTGTTTTGATAGATTTTTTTCAGTAATTTTCAGGGTAAGAGATGCTTCTCTTCTCATACTTAGTACATACTCAAATTTTTCCACCTGAGCCATACTTGTCTGTTATAAGCTGGGCACAGTGACACCGCTTGTAGTACCAGGTATTCTGGAGGCTGAGGTCAAACAATCTCTTGAACCTAGGGAAACCAGCCTAGACAACATAGCCAGATCTTGTCTCAAAATAAAACAAAAATGTCCTTTACAACTAATCAGCTACACTCTCCAAATTAGGTCTGTGTTTGTCAGCTTTTCGTTGCTGTGACGAAGTACCCAAGATAATCAACTTAAAGGCAGAGAGATTTATTTTGGCTCATGATTTCTGAGGTTTCAGTACATAGTCACTGGCTCTGTTTTTTTTTGGGCCTATGATGAGACATAACATAATGGTAGGTAATACCAAAGCTGCACACCTATGGAGGCTAAGAAGCAAAGAAGCACCAGGGCCCCAATATCCAGCTCAAGAGCATGCACCCAGTGACCTAATCTCCTTCCAGTAGGCCCCACCTAAAGGTTTCACTGCCTCCCAAGAGCCCACAGGCTGTTAACCAAGCCTTTAGCACTCAAGACTTTGGGTATATTTAAGATCAGAATCATAACAAGCCTCCAACTCAAGGACCTTATGTCCTCAGTTTCTCTTTGAATTAAGCGTTATCGCTTTCGTATGATTGACTTGATGAAGAGAACTGGCCGCTATCCTGAAGAAAAGTCCACTTCCTGTATTTACTGGTTCCTCGGGATGCCCTTTACTTGATCTTTTGTCCTCTGTATTTCCTGAAAACTGAAAGTTCTAACTAAAGATGTGAGAAAGGTGAGTTAAACCCTTGGGGTTAGAATACTTTCTGGGAGATAAAATGATATTCATATTGCAAAACAAAACAGACAACTTCTGTTTGAGTCACTATTAGTGATGGTCAAATGACCACTGGACAATGACAATAACTGACAGCCTTAGAGAGAGCAGATAGAAGGACAGAGGAGCAATGAAGTAGAATTAAGAGTGAATAAAACTTACCTGCAAAAAGGAGGTGCAATGGGGACTCGAGCAGCCCTGAATAGGGGTTCACCAAGGAAAACAAATCTTGCTTCCCACTCTGGTGTATCTCTGATTGTGACCGACTGCTGCTCTGATGTTCTCACAATCTGAGAGGAGAGGGAAAACAAAACCAAAAAAATATATAACTTTGGTGGATATTCAGGACCCCGTGACTCTTTGGGACACCAGTTTTATAACGCAAACGTTCCCTTTATAAAAGTGAGCGCACCAGCATGGTATTCAGCCCACAGAAAGCGAGCCAGTAGTATTATTCTCAGATGTAGAACCTGGGACAAGTCCTATAAACCTAGGGCTCTGTAATCGCTTCCTTTCTTTTCAGCAACAGTCCGCGCTCTGCCTTTGGCCACCAGGGGGAACTACAATCGAACAACTATTCTTTCCTTAGAGTGAGAACGCGCCTCGATAAATCATGACCAAGCCAGGGTCCCGTAGCAAGGTGTTCAAACTGAGGAAGCGTATTTCCGCTTTCTCGCGAGCACACCTAGGCCCCGCCCAGTCCTCCCAGCCCCGCCCCGCGTGCGCTACGGCCTGTCCCGGTGGCTCGCGGCAGGTGGCGCTGTCTGAGGC
>NW_022900938.1:24430513-24475499 GCF_012274545.1 Fukomys damarensis | reverse complement strand
GCCGGCGTCCGAGGCTCAGCGAGGACCGGCCAGGGGCTGGGAGAGGGCAGCCTTGGCTCCTCTTCCTCCGCACGGCCTTCTCCGTCTCCCTAATCTTAGCTTCCAAAGTTAGGAAGGGTTTGGGGACAGCGTTTCCAAAAGGGCTGATTAAAGTGGCATTTCAGGTTTCCAGAAACAGCGTCCAGAACCCCGCGGTAGAGGCGGGGGATGCGACGCAGGTGTCTGTTCACCTCGGCTCTGTCCCGGAAGGGCAGTAGGAGGAGGTGGCAAACGAAATGGTCTTGAAGTAGGTTTGACGAACTGAAATTTATTCGACTTTGACGGGTCTTTCTCCTCCGCTGTGTCACCTCAGACGGACCCTTTAAGCCTCCCTTTCAGCGTTTCCTGGAGGGGGAACTTCGGGTCTCTTCTAAGATGCCTGAAGGCAGAGTGATATAAGGTCTAGATCCACAGAGATAACAGAGGTAATGGGGAGGAATGTTTCTGAAGTAAACTGGGCAGATAAAGGAGAGCAACGTCAGACACTGACCCTATGAAGGGCCTGAATTGCGCAAAGCGTCCGATGCATTTTTCGTGGAACCAGGAACCGGGAGGCATCGGGGGTTGTGTGCGGTGACACCTGTGTGAGTGATAGCAGGACGAAGTGTACAGAGTGGCCCCAGTCTGCAGCGCAGCGCCATTTAGGGACGTAATAGAGTGTCACCAGATATTAGCTCCTCGCAGCCAACAGCATCTTCACTGAGAGTGCACTTCCTGGTGCTACCTTTATTTGCTGCCCCAGGTCCCCTGTTTTTCTTAAATTACCAGATACCTAAATGATAGCAGTAATACATCACCTTTCTGATCTTCCAGATTATTGTGTCTAGTTGCTTCTTCATTCCACGAAAAATCCCTCTGGAAACTACACTCTTGTTTGCAGTGAATGATTTTTTTTCTCCAGGGAAAAAAAGTAGTCTATAAATAAACCATATTATTTCCTATTCCCTTTAGCTGACCAAACAGGGAAAATTGAAGAAGAACTGCGACATCTTAGAGACGTGAAAATTAGTGGTGATGCTTTTTTCTATACTATCTGGTCTGATTTTGAGATGTCTATTGTACGATGCGTTATCTAGTGACTAGCTAATTCTCACATGGCTCATTGTGGCTGTGAATCCTTGGGGGTTTGTGGTATTTTTATAATATGTACACTTAGGGAAGCTAAGTAAAACACATTAGTGTTAATGACTGGGGGAAAATCAGTGTTTGAAAGAGCCCTACATATCAAAAGGAACTCCAGTTTAATAACTTCTGTAAATGGCATTCCAATGCAAAACAAGTCAAAGTGTATTTTCTTTTTATAGATGCACTTCAGTAAATTCATGTTTATACATTTTCAGTAGTGCAGAAATGTTATTAAGCCATGAATCTGAGTTTTAGAAACAATAGGGACAGCCTTAGTTACAGCCCAGTCTGCATCTGGAGCATAAATCTTGCAAAGGGTGAAATAATTCTTATTTAGAGTTGTCTGAAAGGGAACTTTAAAATAGTAACAGCCATCTAATTTGAGAGAAGTTTCCTGAGTTTCTGACCCTCTCTGCCTTAATACTGTAATTGATTTCCTTATCTTTTTTTTTAGAGAGGAAAGTACTATGTTAAATCAACATAAAAATGCCTTCCTTTCATTTGTTATTCACCAGATTTTCAGTAGTATATTCCACCTGCTGGATTATTGAATTTGTAAAGCAAAGTAAATATGGTAGGAAAATCTTGGGATAAAATCATCACATTTGATATATTCTATATTGAATTAATTAGAAGTTAGTTTTGTTTGGTAATCAGCCCCCTGGCCATTGTTAGTAGTAAGAACTTGCAACTGCATTTTGAAATACCAGTTAATGGCACCCATATCCAAATGCTGTTTTATTATTTCATGATTTTTTTCCGCATTCTTCAATTTTTCCGTTATTTTTCAATACCACTGTTAGGTTGTGCTCTAAAAATCTTCATTGGACAACCCTGAAATAGATGCAGAAATTACTTTGAACAGTATACCTGCCTTTTTATGTATTATGTATCAATGCATATTTCCACGTGGCTGTGATCATATTGTATACCCAGTTTCTTATTCCCATAGCGGAGCTAATTAACCACTGTTGTACCTCTCCTGTGTGGCCTTTTAAGTGTGTTTTATGCATATAACAGACTCCTTCCCCCACTTTTTTTTTTCCTCATTCTCTTTGCAACTCTTGGAAGAGTCTGATACTATTGTTACACACCTTGGTCTTCTCATTTGGTAACCTACCTTGGCAGTTTCCAGAGCAGCACATAGAAATCTGCCTTGAGCTTTTAGTTAGCTCTTTAGTTGTCTGTTGTTCCATAGTTTGGTTGAGCAGCAACTTCTGGTGCTGATCACTTAGTTTTCTAGTCTTTTGCTATTATACAAATATATATTTACAACCAGAAATCCTATTTTTTGTTTTCACTTAATTTCTTCAAATTATTGAATTTTAATGTTTTATTTTCATAAATGCTGATCTTCATTTTAGTAAATTGCTACTTTGTTTTCTGATTCATTGGAAACATTTGGTTGGGTAAATTCCAAAAGTACAAGAATCCAAATTACCTGTAAAAAAGTAGTACTATTGAAGTATTTGCTTAGTCTTTTCTTTATCTTGTACCTAACATTGCCCCTTAGCCATAGTTCATAAAGACATTGTTTGTTTTGATTTGGTACCAGGATTGAACTCGGGTCCTTGCACTTACAAGGACTTTGCTCTTGCAAGTAAAGACTTCGAATGAAGCAACAAATTTAGCTACAGTATGTTACTGTTGAACCTAAATATCCAACAGCTTTACTTATTAAATAAATCAGGGCCTAATCACTGATTAGAATGCTATGCATTCAGTAGAAATTGTATTTCAAATCCTGTATTTATGTACATTTGAATGCCCAGGGAAATAAAACTGAAAGTAATAAACTAGGATATAAAAGAGGTTATTGGAGGATGGTGATGTTTTTGTTCTCCTTTTAAACTTTACTCTTAATCTCTAGAATTTCTTTAATGATCATGAAATACTCGAGTAGTCAACAAAAAAGTGTAGTGGTAAAATGTTATTTTTACAAAATGAATTCCTCCTGGAAGATTTTAGTATATGTGCTTCTGAAATGAGCCCCCTACTGGAAGATTTTATAGTTCATTTTGAAGCCTTTTAAAGATGACAGCTGAGTATGGTGGCTCATGCCTGTAATCCCAGCTTTTGGGAAGCTGAGGCAGGAGGATCACTGTGAGTTCAAGGCCGGCCTGGAGTGCACAGTGAGACCCTGTCTCAGGAAAGAAAGAAAAAAAAAAAAGACATATTTCAGCTTCCTTTATACACTGGATCAGATTCCACGTTCACCATAACTACCACTTTTCTTTGGGTCCTGTAATTCTAATTCAAGGCAGGAAAAATGTTAGTAAGGGTTTCTCAGTTTTGTCAGAAGTTATTATATGTTGCCTCCTACTTGAGTATGTAGAGTGCAAAATTCTTGCTTAGAATTATCAGTTATCAGATAAACCCAACAAGGCCATTTCCCCAATGTGTCTGCCTCCATCCTGTGCTGGGATCAAACCCAGGGCTTCATACATGCTCCCAGCCCAAGGCCACTTTCAAAATTACAAGTACAAGGATCCAAATTACCTGTAATTCCACTACCTAAAGGTAGTACTATTGAAGTATTTGCTTAGTCTTTTCTCACTATGTAGTTGACACTGACCAGGAACTCACTATGTAGCCCAGGCTGGTCTTGAACTCACGGCGATCCTCCTGCCTCATCCTCCCAAGTGCTGGGATTACAAGCATGGACCACCACACCGGACTTGCTTAGGCTTTTCTTTATCTTTATGAATGTCCACTATAGGACCTGTTTCTACAATAGAATGGTTAAATTCTATTCTATACTTAACAGTCTTTGAGATGAAAGGGCATTCTGGGAGCAGCATTTACACCAATGTGAGCATGGGATTTATCATATTCACTCTTAGAATTTCCTCCAGGAGAAGTTGAAGGTGGTAGATATTTCAAGGAAGGGTCATTGAGCTGCAGTGAATCTCCAGTGTAATAACAATCCTTTAGCCCCTGAGCCATTCCCTGCAGCATTTAGAGAACTGGGCAGCATTCAGAAAATTAAGTAGCTACAAGTGGAATTATTTCTATAGAAAATATAACATCCTTAAACCATATCTAGTATCAGATGGAACTGTTCCTTTTAAATGGTGCCCCACTAATTTTCATGAAAACCTGCTGCAGTGAGATTTCAGTTTAATACATATTTTGAAAAAATGAATTCCTAATACTTGGTAGTCATAATTTTTTCTTTATTCTAATACAGCATATCTCACTTTTTATTTTTATTTTTTAAACTCATGTCCCCTTTAGAAATCTCGCTTAACTCCCTCCCTTCTCACCTATTATGAAAACAGTATATAAAAGGCAAACAGTTGGGTATTTATGTTCTCCAAATATAAAAAGATAATCAGAAAAGCTTTATAAACAAACATAACCTGAAGAGTCTGCCCTGACCCCCAAAATTAATCCTTCAATAAAAAGCCAAGAAGGTGTTTGACTCATAAACATTCAATAAAATTACTTTCAAATGTATAAGTCAGAATTTTCAGTTTATTCAAGCCATGAAATATAATTGATGTGAACCTTAGGGTACTTTTAGGGTTCACAAGCATCATTGAACCTAAGTTTTCCTCTGTAGTCATAGGGTCTGAATAAATGAGTGTCAGGTGTTTCTGTAGACTTTCATTTTATGGGATGGGATGTATCCTAATGCCTGGGCTACTATCATCCTCAGGATACTCAATTGGGGAGATCCTGTTAATGATTTTTTTTTTTTTTTGTACTGGGAATCCAACTCTAGACCTTGCGCTTGCAAGGCAGTTGCAGCGCCACTGAGCTACATCCCCAGCCCTTATTATGGTTTTAGTAAGTAGCAGAGTACACAGTAGAGGTTCTATGGCCTTCTGGGCCAGACACTAACAGGGCTTTAAAATAATTTTAAATTTTCCTCTGAAAATTTTGCAGGAATTGTGCTTACAGTAACCACTAACATCACTAAATTTATTTGATTGTCTTTAACAGTCTACTGAAATAATTATTATTTTAACTGATTCACTAATAAAAATTATTAGCAGTCTAACCTGGAAATATATCTGTGAAGATTTGGTTTTGCTTCAGAATTTTGTCTGTAAATGCCTGGGGAGGAATTATTATCAAGTAAGATGACTTATTTTCTAAGAGACAAACTCAGAATGAAAGTACAATAGTTAACTATGAGAGATTACACACTTCCCTCTTGGAACTGCAAGTAAATTTACTGCAGCATAAAAAGAAGGATGTCGAGCTTTTGTTCTCTCATTTCCTCTGCTGCCCCTCCCCACTTTTTCAGTACCAACAAGAGACCATTCAAGCAAATTTTTAGAAATAAAGAATCATGTCATCCTGGGAACATAAATACATTGAAAAATTATTACAGTAGACCACTGGAGACCACACTTGGGAACTCCCTTGGAACTTCCCTAATCCTCAGTCTTTTTATCCGAAAAGTGGGGATAATAGTGCCTCTTCCATCTTTTTCCATTGAAAACTACATTAGCTATCTGAGAATATTTTGGAAATGGTTGCTGTTAAATCTCTTTACTAAAACAGTACTGTCTACTGGTTATCGTGTTGATTAAATGAGATATTCCATGCTTAACAGTATAGAATCTGGAATATGATAAATACTCCATAAATGTTAGTTGATACCATTATTACTAGCATTTGCATTATTGTATCACTCACTGAGAATCGTTATTGCAAGAGTGGCTCTAGTGAAAATATACTAGTTATGCTGGGCACAGTGGTGAATCCCTGTAATCCCAGCTACTCAAGAGGCTGAGGAAGGAGGATTGCAAGTTTGAGACCAGGCCAGGCAATTTAGGGAGGCCCTGTCTCAAAATAAAAAATACAAAAGCCTGGGCATATGGCTTAATGGTAGAGCACCCCTGGACTCAATTTCCAGTACCATAAAAATAAACATGGTGCAAAACTCATAGTATTTCCTTTTAATCAGTAGCTACTTTTTTTGTGCACGTACCTAACCCTTTACTTTGCTGCTATTTAAAACATAAGTTTTATTAGAGAGCCATCCCTCTGCTGGGTATCTTCCCAAAAGAATTTAAAGAATCATACCACAGTGATATATACACACCCATGTTTATAGCGGCACGGTTTGTAATAGCTAAAACTTGGAAACAGCCCAGTTGCCCATCAACTGGAGACTGGATAAACAAGATGTAGTTTTTCTATAAAATAGAGCACTACTCAGCCATAAAGAATGAGAAACTTGGGCCAGGGATTTGGCTCAGTGGTTCCACCGCCTACCTCACAAGGCCTGAATTCGATCTCCGGTACCAAAAAATAAGTAAATTAATTAATTAATTTTTAAAAATGAGAAACTAGAGACATTTATAGCTAAATGGATGCACATTGAGCCCATACTCTTAAGTGAAATAAATAGTACACATATGTGTAAATACTGAATAGTTCTTTGGTGTGAAAAGTATAATTGACAATGTGAAATAGGAAGAAAAGGGCTAAAAGTGTAGGAGAAGTGGGAAGGGTAGGGGAAAGGAAAGAAGGGAAAAGAAAAAAATATGAGAAAAGGAAAAAAAATGGAAACAAAGTCTTTGTAAATAGGGAGGGGTGGTGGAGGGGGTGAAGGGAGGGCAGGGGAATGGGGAAAAAATGAGAACCAAGACCTGTCATGTAAAGGTACAAGATCCAATGATGAATGTAACTGTACTGTGTACCTAAAATGTACCAGTAAACTTAATTTAAAAAAACACATAAGTTTTGAGTCAAATATGACTCATAGTAAGTGAAAAGGACTTATAAGTATCTTTACTTTTTAGGAAATCATCTGCTTTTTAAAACATAGGTGAGTGCCAGTATTCTCGTTGCCATACCCTTGTGTTTCTCTATTCATTCATTAAAATGACCAAAAGTCTGTAATTAAAGTGATCTTGCTGCCTCTGATTTTCTTCATTGTAGAATTGAAGACTTATTTCATGATAAGTCATTCAGTCTTGTAGACCATCTAATCACCTCCTCACTTTACAGCTAAAAGGGAGCACAGAGAGATTAATCTGATATGCCAGGGTCACACAGCAAGTTTTCTTGCTCTCAGAAATTTGAAGAGTGTAAGATGAGCTGACAGACTGAGAGTTTTTAACTTCTTTTGGAGCAGACTACCATTTCTTTCATCATTGTTCTTCTAATGTTCACTCATGGGCTCAAGTGATGGTCCCTTCTCAGCCTCCTGAGTAGCTGGGACTACATCTATATCTAGATCCAATAGGGAATCTTGCTCACTTGCAGTCGTAGAATAACTTGCCCTAGATGTCTTTTATTATATCACATATGCCAATCTTCTGCCATCATTTTGATCACCTAGGTAAACACCCATAACAGAAGGGTTAATACATTTGGTTGAAGTGATTCATTTAGGTGTTACTTGGATTTAATTTATTTTCTAGTCTTATTTAGTATTTCTGCAGTTTTTAAAGAAAGAGGAAAAGTGAGCACGTTAACATTAAATTGAAAGCTAGAGGAGATGGTGTAAACAGTCACTCAAAGGGATTTATCTACATTTTATAAAAGGTATATGGTACAGTGATAAAAAGGTGACAGTTACTGTCGGCTTCTTGTAGTGTTCAAAAAGTAACTTTGTGGTTTCCTGTCATTACCTTAGCAGATGGTGTACCTCAGCTGGAAGCACATAAGTAAATAGAATGCCTAACCCCTGCTCTACCTGCTTATCTTCTCTACACTGTGGACCCTGCTTCTCCTGATCTACAAATTAGAAGAAAGAAAAGGTTGATACAAAGTGATACATAGTAGAATAGTACAGTTGGAACTCTTAATTGTGAAAAAGAGATGGGTAATTTATTAGAAAGCAACCAGTAGAGAATAGTGAGATCTATAGGCGGGGAATTTGTTTTCAGACTAACTCTGGTAAAAACCTAACCTAAATGATCCACGATCAAAAGATGATGAAAGAGTGAAACCAGAATTGGGAGTTGAACTCAGGGCCTCTATGCTGAGGAATATCTCAAGCCTTTTTCTTTTTGAAGCCACAGTCTCACTAAGTTTTCCAGGCTAGGCTCAAACTGTTGATTCTCCTGCCTCAGCCTCCCAAAGTGCTGAGATTACAGACATGTATCACCACACCTAGTTAAACTTAATGGCTTTTATTACCTAGAACTTGACTGAACAAAAAGTTTTATGGTATCTTGGGCAGTTTTTCAAATTTATTTTTTATTTTTTATAGTTCAAAGTAAAAAAACTTTTCTTTTGCAACCAGTACATCCTACCACATCATTAAAATATCCTTATGTCATAGATTTTTGGTATTTTGTCTAATGTCTGTTTTGGTCTTTATCATAGTATGACCCACCAAATTGATTTCCAGACCTACTGAAACTATCATTAGTAGTTGAATTGACACCACATTAGAGATTATTCCTGAAGGGTCTGTGATTGAAAAATGCAGCCTGCAATCATTGGTGATCATTTCTTTTTATGCAGTAGGCGTGCCCCTTTACTGTGCAGTCTCATCATAAGCTTCTCACCTTTGCTCATTGAGGGATTAATAATGTCTAGCAGATTTCATCTTGTTGATTGTAGCTGGGTTTTTTTCCCCCAGAGTGATGGAAGCATTTATCTCATGCTGTGATTTTTATTTGCTTAAGACAACTTTCAACTATTAGAAATACTAGAAACTGCATTCGTAATTTCTTCTGCCCTGCCTGTGCATATTTTGATAACATTTTAAAATAATTTTTTTCAAGTCCATCTCACAAGTTATTAAACTCTGTCCCTATAGTTTGTGGGGTTTTTTTTCCTCTTAAATTCTTTTATTGGTACATTTTAGGTATATAGTACAGTTACATTCATCTTTGGGAACTTGTACCTTTACATGATGTATCTTGGTTCTTATTTTTTTTCCCTATTCCCCTGCCCTCCCTTCAACCTAAAAATAATTTTTTAAAATAATTATCTTCTAGGTTTAATTTATTTTCATTTGCATCATATTGTTACTTAATTCTTTAAACCATGTAGCCTGAAAATAATGAGAAAAAGTGCTCTATCAAAATGCTCATTGGAGTTTTCAGGGAGGTTTGGATATAGTCATAGTTTTCTTTATGACTGGATGTTTTTTCCTTTAAGTATCAAAAATGTTGGGGATGGTGGTACACATCTGTAATCCCAGCACTTAGGGAGGAGGCAGGAGAATCCCTGAAAGTTTGAGGCCAGCCTGGGCAACATAGTGAGTTCAAGGCCAGCCTGAGCTACATAGCAAGACTCTGTCTAAAAGAAAAAAAAACCTATGGTATATGAAAATCCTTTTTTAGTGGACTTTATTTTTCAGGACATTTTTTTAGGTTCACAGGAAAATAGAGCAGAAAGTACAGAGATTTCCCATAGCCTCCCTATGATCAGCACCCTCCCAGAGTGGTACATTAGTTGTTGTTCATGAACCTACATCACATCATTGTCATCCAAGGTCCATCATTTATAGTCTTGTGAACTTAGGGTTCATTCACTCTTTGTGTCGTACATTCTGTGGGTTTGGGCAAATTTATAAGGATGTGCCCACCATTGTAGCGTCATACACAGAAGTCCCACTGCCTGTCCTTCCTGCACAACCTAGTCATCCCTCTGCAACCCCTGGGCCCCAGCATCCACTGGTATTTTTCCTTTTTCCATTGTTTTACCTTTTCCAGAATATCACATAGTTGGAATCATAACTTCACTCTAGTAAACATGTTTTCCCCTGTGTGGATAGGGGCTGAATGTAATTTAACCTCCTTGTGTCTTTATTGTCATTATGACCATCAGTCGATGTTCCATGTTGGTACACAAATTATGTAGGCTATCATGTAGACTTACGTTTTCTAATCCAGGACCTCAAGTCACCTGTGACTATTTTAACTTAAATGTAAATTAATTTAAAATTTCAGTTCCTCAGTTACACCAGCCACATTTCCAATGCTTTGTAGTCACATGCAACTACTGGCTACCTTATTGGACAGCACACATGTAGAACATTTTCATCACCACAAAATGGTCTATAAACAACTTTATTTTGGAGATTTTTGTCTTTGTGTTCCCTGTAAGATGTCACAGTTACACCTTTAGTTTGTATAAGCTCACAGTGAGTACTCACTATTAAACGGCATTAGCAGTTTTTTCTCTTTCCTTTCTTTTGGCTATTAGTGACCTGGAAATCGGATAGCTAAATTAGGGAAATATAAACGGGGTCCAAGCGTGGTCCTGATGTGTCCTTATAAAGAAGAATGAGCATTAGAATAGGTCATTTTGTGGCCTTTATATTGACTGTTCCTTTTTCACTTGATTGCACGTTCTCAAAGTGCTCTACATATGTGAAGTATGGGGTTATAGTCTCTTAGTAATTTCTTACCTACTTTTTAAATAGAGAAAGCCTATCTTAAAACTTTTTATTTAAAAGAGCATCCCCTTGTAATGACTTTGTGAATCTTTACAGACAACTGCCTCCTGTCCACAGGACCTCACTCCCTTTCTCCGCTTCCATTCAGCCCCACCTCAACCAGGGCAAATACTGTCCGTGATTCTGATTTCTAGATGCACTGACTTAGGGTGGCCTGTTCTTGAACTTTATGTAAATGAGACCATGTAATATATATGTATTTCATTTTTATCTGGCTTCTTTTGCTCAAATATTGCTTGTGAAATAATAGACCTCTCATTAAAGCATATGATACTATTGAGAGATTATAGCAACTTTTATTCACCTTTTAAACTGCTATTAACAGGCATTTGTGTAGTCTTCCATTTGGGGCTATTACAAATAGCATAGTGGAACACTGCTATGAATATTATACTGTATGTCTTTTGGAGCATGTGTATACATATTTCTATAGTGGTATACACTTAGGGGTAGAATGTTGGGTGAAAGGGTATGCATATTTTCAATATTAATAGTTATTGTTAAATAGTTTACTAATTCATATCCCACCAGCAGTGTTGATGTTCCATATCTTCACTAGACCTTAATATTTTCCATTTTCCTCATTTTATTTTTTTATGTTTTGATTTTTTTGTGGAGCATGTTTGTATTTTGTTCCCAGTACTGGGAACGGAACTCGGCCTTGGACCTGCTAGCAGGTGCACTCTGCCACTGAGCTCATCCCTAGCCTGCCGTACCTCTTCTTTTCCTTTTGAAACAGTCTTGCTAAATTCCTCAGGCTGGCCATGATCTTACAGTCCTCCTGCCTTCGTCTTCTGAGAAACTGGAATTAAATATGTGTGCCACCAGACCCAACTCATCTTTCTCATTTTGGACATTCCTGATAGGTGTGTAACGTTATTACGTTGTGGTTTTAGTTTGCATTTCCTTCATGCCCATTACAATTCATCATATTTTCATATATATTGGTCACTTGATAGCCTCAGTGTCAGCATCTGCTAAAATCTCTGCCCCACTATCTTTTTAAGCAATTTTATTGTGATATAATTTGCATACCATAAAATCCAGTCTTTTAAAGTTTGCAGCCTCCCGAGTGGTGGGATTACAGGTGTGCACTACCACACCCGGCCTCCAGTGCTTCTTATTCCAGAAAGAAACCCATCCCCATTAGAAGAGACTCCCCTTCCTCTACCCACAACCCCTATGGATTCGTCTGTTCTGGACATTTCATATAAATAGAATCATACAATACTGTGGTCTTTTGTGACTAGCTTCTTTAACAGCATATTCTGAAGGTTTATTATGTCACAGTACATAGATAAAGTACTTTATTTCCTTATATGGATATTAACACATTTTGCTTATGCATTCATCAGTTGAGAGATATTTGCATTCTTTCTACTTTTTAGCTGTTATGAACAGTGCTGTTCTGAAATTTGTATACACATTTTTGTGTGGAATGTATTTCTCTTGGTTGTATGTTAGGAGTGCAATTGCTGAGTCATAACTTCATGTTTAACGATTTGACAATCTGCCAAACTGTTCTCCACAGCACTACTGCAGCTGCAGTTCGTATTCCCACTGGCAGTGTATGAAGGCTCCAGTTTCTCTGCATCCTTGTCAACACTTGCTACTGTCTTTTTTAGTTTTCATATTCTAGTGGTTAAATAGTATCTCATTGTGGTTTTATTATTATTTATTTATTTGGTACTGGGGGCTTACAGCCAAGCCAGGTCTCTGGCCCTTTTTCATTTTTTATTTTGAAGCAGGGCTTGCTAAGTCACTAAGTTGACTGGGCAGGACTCAAGCTTGCCATTTTTATGCTTCAGCCTTCTAGAATGTTGGGATTACAGGAATGTACCACAATGCCCGGCTTGTCTATTATTCTTAATAATTTGCAGTAGTTCAATTATTTGCTCTGAATGCATATACTTTGTTGGATGTGTATCTTTTACTCTCTTAATTGCTCATCTCCTTTTGATAATCACAAGTTCTTAGTTTTAATATAGTGCAGTTCATCAATTTTTTATTTGATAATGAGTCTTTTTTGTGTGTGTCCATTTTAGGAAGTCTGCATTCTTGAAGGTCTAAGATTTTTTTTTCTCTCCAAAAGCTTTAACTCTTACATCTGCTGTCCATTTAGAATTGATTTTTGAGGGCTGGGAATTTAGCTCAGTGGCACTGTGCCTTCCTTGCAAATGCAAGGTCCTGCATTCAATCTCTGGTACCACAAAAAAATATATTTTTGTGTGGGGCAATATTTTGAAAATAATTTTCATCTCCCCTCCCCAGTTGACTAATATTTTACAAGTTTTTTCTTCTGTTTTTCTTTTTTTAAAGAATAAGAGAAGCTGAGCATGGTGGCATATGTCTGTAATTCCAGCACTTGGGAGGCTGAGGCAGGAATATCTCCATGAGGTCAAGCCCAGCCTGAACTACATAGTGAGAATCTGATTCAAAAAACAAAACAAAAATAGTAAGAGATATTTAAAAACATTCAGAACAATAGCCTAGTATCAAAGTATTCGTTGGTTAAAAATGTATATTCTTGGGTGTTGGTGGCAGAGGTAGGAAAGCAAGTTTAAGAGTTATAGGGCTCCTATCATAGGCAATGGGATTAGCTAGGCCTTTCATGAACTTTAACTCATTGAAACTTTATAATATTCTTATATAAAGTAGATGACATTATCCCTTACTTGAAATGATGAAACTAAGATCCAGAAAGGTAAACTTTCCCAAGCTCACATGGCTAACAAGTGGGTGAAAACCATGGCTTAAAACCAACTCCGTCTACTCCAAAACTATCCTTTTTGCACTGTACATTTTTATTATAATATCTTAAAGATTTCTAAATCTTCAAATTTAACCTGTTCATTTAAATTACTATGGTGCTTGGCCCAGTAATACATGTTAAAGTCCTATGGATCCAAGTACATACAGACTAAGAAGTTTCAAGGATGAAGAAGATAGATTAACCACCAAGAGATCTTGCAGGAGACAGAAAGTATTGAAGTAATAATCTGATGCTGGGGAGATTGGGTATCTAAGAGATTCTTGTCAGTAGATAATATTGCAAGAAAAACTTACCTGTGTAGATGTTTACTTGCTGTTCTGTATATCTTATTTTCTGTGTTATGAAATATAGGAAATTTCTTATAAATATACTAACACCAGAGAGCAATTTGTAGGGCTCCCTCTGCTGGTTTCCTTGAGATAATTAAGATACCTACTTCTCATAAATGTTCTCGCTAATAATGATATAAATGAATTTGAGGAAGAAGTTAATTTTAGGGTCCATTAGAAACAGAAGGGAAATCAGGGTCAGTAGCAAATAAAATAGAAAAACAGTTGGAGAAAGGATGATTTAAGTTTACTTATTTTAGAATTCAAATTTAACTATTGAATCTTTTTGATTTGAATTATAGGAATAATACTTCTGATGGTTCAGATATCCAACTTTATTCTTGGTAAAGTGCATGATACAAATCAGTACATAGGGCCAACTCTCTAAGTTGATAATGACATTACAAAAGTACTATCATGGGGCCTGGGATTTAGCTCAGTGGTTTCAGCGTCTGCCTCGCAAGCGCAAGGACCCAAATTCAATCCCTGGTACCAAAAAATATATATATAATAATAATAATAATAAATAAACAAAACCAAAAGAGCTTTCTTATCTGTTTTTTTCTAGTGAACTGTTAGCAAGCCTCAGTGAAGTCCAGAGTTAATCAATAAACTGGTTAGAAAAAAAACTGGTTATGTTCTAAATGAAATGGTATTAATTGTCATTTGGAAACATTCAGGTTTAATTAGATGATGGGATTGAAACCCTGTTAAATTAGAAACTGCTCTTTGTGGGGCCCCTAGGAATCTATGGCATTTCCACCCTTTTACACCTGAGGGCTTTCACATCTGAGAGCCACCTAATGGCAAGACTTTGTACACGGAGTAGTTTGATTCTTCCTTGCTAGCTCTAACTTGACCTCGCTTTTCTTATAATGACTCTAGGCAGCCACCATTTACCTTTCAGAGTTTCTGTCTGTGTAGAAATCTGTTATTTTGGGGTATAGACATTTTTTTGCTAATACACAGCATAGGAAATAACCCTTATTTCATAAAAACTGAGGATGAAGAAACTAAGCAACATATTCTGATTATTTTGTTACTAGCACCTTTAAATAATGGATTCATTTTATATTTAACTTATTAAGAAGAATTTTGTCTCAGACTTGCAGGAAAACATACACAAAGAAGGATCAAATAGTTTTAGTAAGGTAAACACCGAACCACTTACAATGGGTATGTATTTACTATGGCAAAAGAAGAGAGCCTATTATTTCTCATTTAAGGGCAGTGGTACTACAATTTGGCTTCAAGTAAATAATTATAAAAGGTAACATTAATCCAGAAATTAACAATTCTGATTGGCATTGGTATTCAAGAATGTGTTCTGGGAACAACCTATGTTCCATTTCAAAAGGATTAAAATGATTTATTATTGTATAAATAGCTCCAGCTTCATATATGATTGAATGACTGCTTTGACTATTAAAATCAGCCTATAAATATCAGTGCAAACTTTCTCTTTTTGTAGGACAGTTTTGACATTGCTTAATTATGTCAAGCAGAATAAAAATTCCTTAGGCCATTGTGAAAATATTTTGGAGAAGAAAATGTAAAGTAGATTTTATTCACTTTTTTGCTTTACTAGCCGTATTTCTATTAGTGGGTACTAATATTAGTGTGAAGTTAGAAAAGGTCGTAATTTTAGTCTGTTTCGTATCTTCCCCTTAGAACCTCATTATATAACCTTAGCCTCTTGGTTTTGTATACAGTGACTGGAGGGTTGTATGTCCACCTCCTCACTTCTTGCCTGTTTCTCAACAGATTGTAACTGTCTCATTGTAGTTCATAGAGATGTAGCTGAATGGTTCCTTGCTAGTCTAGTAGTTAAGGAATGAATGTGTTTTTCAGTTGTAATGATGAACTCTTCCCTTAAATCTGCCAATGGCTTGGAGGACTCCCCCCCACCCCTCCACAAAGTAGAAAGTGGTATAGAAATAGAGCTATAGAGGAAAAAAGCCTCATACAGATGAATTTAAAGCATGGGTAAAATTTAGGGAGTTGGAGGGACATTATCTGGAAAAAGAGAAGTTAGAGAATTACTTTGTGCTAATATTTCATTATCAAATTAGTCTATTTTTACTGAAAAGGGATAGCTACGTATTTAAATTTACCTTACAACAGCCCAGTTGCCCATCAACTGGAGACTGGATAAAGAAGGTGTGGTTTTTCTAAAATTGGAGTACAGCTTATCCATAAAGAATGAGGAACTAGAGACATTTATAGCTAAATGGATGCACATTTCACTTATTTCTTAAGTGAAATAAATGGGACACACATGTGTAAACCAGATAGTTTCTTTGGTGTGAAAACTAAAAGTGTAAATAAGATTCAATTTGTATAATTGATAATGTGAAATAGGAAGAAAGGTCTAAAGGAGTAGGGGAAGTGGAAAGGAGAGGGGAAAGGAAAGAAGGGAAAAGAAAAATATGAGAAAAGGGGAAAATGGAAACAAAGTATATGTAAATATGGAAGGATGGAGGGGTGAAGGGAGGTCAGGGGAATGGGGAAAAAAGAACAACCAAGATCCCAATGATGAATGTAACTATATTGTATACCTAAAAAGCACCAATAAACTTAATGGGGAAAAAAAAGAAAATTTACCTTATAATTTTTCCTTTTAGCTTTTAGCAGTGTTTGCTTTTTTTAACTTACATTGCATTTTTCATTTTTGGTATTTTGTTTTTACAGGTACAAGAAAATTCCCCGGGACATAGAGCTGGATTGGAGCCTTTCTTTGACTTTATTGTTTCTATTAATGGTTCAAGATTAGTAAGTTCACTTTTTTGGTAATTTTGTCTGTAGCACTTCATAATATTTTACTGATTGGCCTTTTCAGATTATCTGGGATGGGTTTTCATTAATGAGTTACAAATATGTAGCATATGATACAAATACTGTAATGATCTATCAGTAAATATTAAAATGTCAAATCTCTACTACTGTACTGCATACCATAGTTCAATGATTATCTTAGAGGAGAAGAATCCCTGGAGTCTTTCACTTTATTTGTTCTATATTTAATTTTTATAAGCAGAAAGAAATAATTAGGATGAGAAAGATTGCTTTTTAAAGTGTCCGACTTCTGCAGCTTGTTGACAAATGGATTAGTAAAGTGTCATTTACTTGTCAGTTTTCTTGGAGTTAAGTTTCATGATACATAATTTTGTCAGAACCAGACAGAGAGATGTAAAGGTACAGAATTAAAACCACTTTTTATAAATTGTTTTTATTTACCCACAATAAAGTCTTATAGGCAAGAAATTATATAATCTCAACAAAGGAAATTCTTAGGACAATAGTTACTAAGTTAGTTTATTTTTTATAACAATTTTAAGTTTTTGTTCATTACTTAACATCTCTGACACAATGGCTATGATTCATTTATATAATACAATATTTAATATTGTATACCATTTTATTTTCCTTCTCGTTCCTAATAAATAATAAAGTATATGTTTAGAAGTAGAGTCCAAAATTAAACCTCAGCAAATCTTTTAGATTTAAAAATCAGAGTCATTCCAACTTTGGTAGTGATATAACTTCTTATACAATATTGTGTTTTCAATCACTGAAGCCCTTGATCATGCTAAGTAATGTTGGGTTGCAAAATCCATATCTATTAGAAAAAAGTTCAAGTTCTGTGAGAGTGTGTGTGTGTGTGTGTGTGTGTGTGTGTGTGACCCCAGCCCTTTTTTATTTTTGCAACAGGTTCTCCCAAAGTTGCCTGGGCTGGGCTTAAACTTGGTACTCTCTTACCTCAGTTTCTTACAGAGTGCTAGGATGACAGGAGTGTGCCACCATGTTCAGCCTTCAGTTTTTTTATGTTGCTTATTAATATTACTCTTTTAGGGATATAGGATGCTTAAGGTAAAAATAGTTAATATTGTTTTTATTTATTAGGGAATATATTTTCTATATATTCACAGAATAAAGACAATGATACTCTTAAGGATCTACTGAAAGCAAATGTTGAAAAGCCTGTAAAAATGCTCATCTATAGCAGCAAAACCCTGGAGTTGCGAGAGACATCAGTCACACCCAGCAACATGTGGGGTGGCCAGGGATTGTTGGGTGTGAGCATTCGTTTCTGCAGCTTTGATGGGGCAAATGAAAACGTTTGGCATGTGCTGGTAGGTATGGACCAGGAACAGTTATGTGCATAGTAAGAAGCAGCGTAGGAAGAGGCAGCAACAGTGGTCATCTCTGGGTTGGGGACATTGTAAGGAGATTGTTGTTAGGTTGGCTTTAGTTTCTTACACTCAGCATTCATTGCTTGTTAATAATGGATTAACCTTTTTTAAACCTTAAGAGAAGCAGATATAGAAGTTTAAGAATTCCATTTTTTTTTTCTTTTTGGTTTTTTGGTTTTTGTGGTACTGGGGATTGAACTCGGGCCCTTTTGCTTGCAAGGCAGGCTGTGGAACCACTGAGCCAAATCCCCAGCCCAAGAATTCCATTTCTAATGCTTTGTTCATTAGAAAAAGATTAAGGCAAATAGCTACAGAAATATTTAAAGTATTACATAGTTTTTATGGTTGGAAGTTTTAAGTATACTCTGTTTTCTTACATCTGACAATATCTCTTACAAGACAGAAATAGGGAATTTTTTTAATCACTGTAATTAAGAACTGACTATGAAACTTGGAAAAATAGATACAGATATAGATATCTATATATGTGTATATTTATTAATTTGAGAGCATGCTTTGATGTCGTCCTAGGAAGTGGAATCAAATTCTCCTGCAGCACTGGCAGGTCTTAGACCTCACAGTGATTATATCATTGGAGCAGATACAGTCATGAATGAGGTAATCGGTGTTCATTACTAATTATACAATATTTTCTCCTTGATGGGTTTGTTTGTTTTGGTACCGGGGAGAGAACTCAGGTCCTTGCACTTGTGGTAAGAATTCCCAGCCCTGTTTGTTTGTTTTTTGAGACAGGGTCTCACCACTGTGTAGTTCAGACTGGCCTTGAATGCACTATGTAGACTGGGCTGACCTCAAGCTTGCAGCAATCCTGCCTCAGCCCCCACAGGCATGCGCCACCATGCCTGGCTTTCTCATTGATGTTTAAATTTAGGAAGATATTTGCATGCTTTGCATTAAGAGTTGAAATCCTAAGAGTTGAAATCTTGGTTTTTGCTCATCAAGATAGCTTAGGCTTTGTGTCAAATGAAACTTCTAGGACTATTTTATTGGGTATGGCTGTGAGGAAAAGCACATACTGTGGTAATTATATAAATTTTGTGTGTGATATACAGAGATCTCTTAGACCTCTCAAGACTAAATCAAATCCTCACTTTGGTCATTGATTTAGTTTTCTTTTCTCTTTTTTGCTTTTTCAGGTGACAGAATTATCTCAGCTGCTAGATCCTTTTCCTCCTCTGTTAACTAGTGGAAGCGTACATTATTAAGTCGAAACTGAGAAAAATAAGGCCCAGATTTTAATAATGGAAAGTAAAGCAAAACTTGGAGTGCGTTTTAGGCCTCATTAGAAGAAAGACAAGGGCCTTGCACTGAGTGGCCTTGTTTGAATTTCTATTGTATTTATGTATTTTGAATCTCATGTGGAGAATTAGTTTGGGGAAGGGTCCAGGGTCCAGAACGCATACTTCTCAAAGGTGTTGCCCAGGTAATACTGATAGTAGCCAGGTTTGCAATCCACCATTCTAAAGTACAGAATTTTAAAAACGCTTTTCTCCTGTGATGCTCCTGCAGTCTGAAGATCTTTTCAGCCTTATCGAAACCCATGAAGCAAAGCCACTGAAGCTTTATGTGTATAACACAGACACCGATAACTGTCGAGAAGTGATTATTACACCAAATTCCGCATGGGGTGGAGAGGGCAGGTACGGTGGTTATTTTTAGACTAAGTTGTGACTGCCTAAACTTACCAGTCAGGTGTGAACATTGGTTAGTTTTGTTTGTTTGTTTGTTTGTTTTTTGATACTGGGAATGGAACTCGGGCCCTTGCCGCTTGCAAGGCAGGCGTTGGAGCCACTGAGCTAAATCCCCAGCCCTTAAAATTTTGTTTGTTTGTTTGTTTGTTTTTTAACATTGGCTGCTTTTGTCATGAAATATTATAATACTTCTTTTGAAAAAAAGACTTGACCTACAATATTGAAATCAATAATTGGGGGGCACTACTGGGTCTGGAACCCGAGCACTTTCTACCACTGAGCCACACCCTTTTTACTGAATTTAAGGTCTCACTAAGTTGCCCAAAACATCAAAACTTAGGATTTTCCTGCCTCAGCCTCCCAAGTAGCTTGAATTGTAGGCATGTGCTTCCATACTTAGAAACCTAAGTATAGAGAGTCTTACCATGGTCAGGTATTTAAACATACTTTGAGGGTATATTATGTTCTGAGTGTATCAGTAGGCCCTCTTTGGTTACAAACAGAAATCAGCTGTCACTATCTTAAGTAGACAAACTTGTTGATAAGGGTTAGCTCATATAGTTAAGGAGACAGGGAAAGAACCAGATGTGGAAAGAGCAGGACTAGAATACCTTTAGGAATTTAGATAAGAAGAGCTAATTGAGAATTCTGTCAGCCTTCTGCAGAAGGGATGAAGCCATTTTTTTGGTTTTCTGTTCCTTTTGAGATTTGCAGTCCTGGATAAGAAAAATTGACTGGCCTGGCTTCATCCATGAGCTGCTCCCTTGAGCAGGGCAGGCACCGTGATTGACAGTCCCCCCAGCACTGCACACAATGACAGAGAAGCAACTCCCCAAAGGGAAGAAGGAAAGGGGCATGTGAGGAGGAAGTGTGATCATGTCTTTTTAGAAAAATGCTTCTGGTAGCAGCAGGAGGATGAATTAGAAGAAATCTGGATTAGATATGCACGACTGCTTTGTGTCGCATTCTGAAATAGAACTACGGGATGTGTAGATGATACCATCACGGAAAAGCGCATAGAGCTCCTCGGGGGGTAGTTGTGTATCACTCTGCAAATGATGTGTCCATCATGTACCAGGAATTATTTAGTCAGTAAGTGAACAGTGTCTCTCCCCTTGCTGGCCTTAGTGTTTTAATGAAAAGAATAGTAAACAAATAAATATGCAGTGTGTTAGTTAATGATAAACATTTATAGAAAAATAAAGTAAGGGCAGTGTCCATGTTCAAGGGCAGAATGCTGTATTAAATGAGGTGGACAGTAGAGACCTAATAACATGGCATTATTTAAAAGAATTGATGTATGTGTGTTTGTTTATTTCAAAACTTCAAATGTAAGCTATGATTGGCACTAATACCTTTAAGAAACAAATGTTTTTATAGCCTAGGATGTGGCATTGGATATGGTTATCTGCATCGAATACCTACACGCCCATTTGAAGAAGGAAAAAAAATCTCTCTTCCAGGACAAATGACCGGCACACCTATTAGTCCTCTTAAAGATGGGTTTACAGAGGTAAGATTACTACCTGATGGTTTCCACCAAAACAAGTCAAATGTGTGAGTGCATAGGGCGGTAGCAACAGATCGAGCAGATGAGATGAGTTAAATATTGATGGTCATGTTGAGTTTGAGTTTTCTGGACGATAGCTGGGTGGAGTTTATGTATGTGAGCCTGATTTAGGAAAGAGCAGACGGGAAGCGACACCGACTTGGAAATCCTGAACCAGAGAGGTTAATTTGACCGAGAAAATGTTGATAAAAATTGTTAAGCCCTTGGTCCTGTCTGGGTTTGAGGACCAAGCTTGGAATCTTGAAAACCTAGATGGGCAGTGAAAGATGCAGTAGAGCAGCTAAGGAGAAGTCAGAAGGAGGTGACACCTTCAGGGAAGTCAGGTGACAGGAGTGGAAAGATGTCCTAGGCAAGAACCGTTCCAGACCTGATGGGCAGCCAACACCAAATGACAGTGACATAGCGTGTAGAGGGTGGAAGGAAAGGGTCGCAGTGCTCACTGCTCCAGGAAACTTCATGGAGGAGTGAGGAGAGCCAGGTGTCTGTGTAGGCCTCCAGGGTGTTAAGGTGTTCCTGTGATAGCATCCCAGGACAGTTATCTCTTGTCTGCACTGCTAGGTAAGAAACAAACAAACAAAAAAACATAATAAAAACCCAAAAAGAAAATGTAAAGTTGAGTCTACTGCCACTGTCATTTTTGGCGCACAGTTTGGCCCCCAACACTGTGAAGTGAAGCTACTGAGAAGCTTCACAGCTCTTCGCTCCTCACCCTCACTGTAGCTTCAGGTCCAGGGCCAGTGTAGTGATTCTGCCTCCACAGCTGGCTCTGCTGCCCCCTACTCAGCACACTGTGCCCCGGTGCACCTCTGAGGGTTGACTGAGAAGACTGGAGGGTAGAATGGCAGCTGGAAAAGACACAGATTTGAGCTGTGGGAACACAGCCAAAGGCACTAAAGCTGGCAGCAGTTAGAGGGTGCAGAAGTGACACCACCATCCATAGTGTCCACAGAGACTCTACTCCCCTGAAGTTACTCACTGATGAGAAAAGAGCTAAGGAATCCAAGAGGTTAGAAATCCTGTTTCTTTATAAATGTATCATGATATTAAGACTTCCAGCTGATTTATTTCATGAACAATAAAAAGTTTGTGCATGTATGTGTGTTTGTTTGCTTGAAGCAACTGGTTGAGAATACAGAGAGGGAAGCAGTGGTGTTTAAGGGTTGAAATAGAATGAATTCTGGGTGACTAGGAAGGAGGAGAGGGTAGAATCTCTCCTGCTGTCAGCATATATAACTGTTGCTAAAAGCTGTGTCCAAATCAGGAAAGTGAAGGGACAGAGGGCTGTTTCCAGGGCATAGTGCCTGGATGTGTGTCAACATTAGCAAGCAGTGCCTGGGGTAGAAGTGCCGGGGGAAACCTTGGACAGCTAGTATACAATCCAAGTATGGATGTGAAGGACATGTAAGAGGTATGATTTATGCACTCTTAATGAGTTAAGTAATTTCCTGTCCCCCCCCCCTTTTTTGGAAGGTCCAGCTGTCCTCAGTCAATCCTCCATCTTTGTCACCACCAGGAACTACAGGAATTGAACAGGGTCTGTCTGGACTTTCTTTTAGCCCAACTCCACCAGCTGTCAGTAATGTTCTCAGTACAGGTATGCAAAAATACTCTGTTTCCAAGCTCTTTTGTCTTACATGACATGCTTGTATAGAACTTTACAGAGGAGTGCCAGTGTGCCTTGAAAGCTGTAAATACTCTCTGCATGAACAGACAGGTCCTATGTGAAACCAGGTACCAAAACACCATACTCATACACACAGGTCACCATTTAAACCTGTTCTCTGCATAACTTAGGCCCAGGCTTCTCTCAGACTGGGTAGCTTGCAGAGTTAGGCCTCTGCCTCTCATTTCTCTTAACAGCTCTGTTTGCCTGTTTCCTGGTTAGTAGGCACAGGGGTTGCAGAAATAAGCAGGATCCTGTTCATTAGGGGCTCAGCTTACTTAGGGCACATGTTCCTAGCTCTCTCCTTTATTCTTTGTTCTTCCTGATATAGTCCTTTTTGTTTTCATTCCTTTCATTTTATTTCTGTTTTGTTTTTTTTGGTTGGGGGTACCAGGGATCTAACTCAGGTCCTTGAGCTTGCGAGGCAGGCGGCAAAACCACTGAGCTAAATCTCGGGTCCTGTTTTGTTCTCTTCAGACAGGGTCTCATTATGCAGTTCAGGCTGGCCTTGAACTCACTATGTAGCTCAGGCTGACCTCTGACTTGAAGTGATCCTCCTGCCTCAGCCTCCTGAATGTTTCTGGGATTACAGGTGTGTACCACCATGCCCAGCTATTTTCATTCTTTGTAAAATAACTTTATGGAGGGCTGGGTATTTAGTTCAGTGGCACTGCACGTGCCTCACAAGTGCAAGGCCCTGAGTTTGATCCCTGGTATCAAAAAAAAAAACCTTTATACAGGTAGAATTCCTATGATACAATTCACCCATTTAAAGTATACAGTTCTTTGGTTTTTAGTGTATTTGCAGAGTTGTACAATCTATACCTCAATCCTTGGTCAACTTTGGACAATTGCATTGTACCCAAAGAAGCTCTCTACCCAACTCCAGTCATTGCTTGCTTTTGTCCAGCCTCCCAGCCAAACAGCTGCTAATCAGATCTCTGCCTATGGGTTTGCCCCGTCTGGACACTTACAGAAATGTGTGGTTTTTTGACCTGGTGTTCTTCATTTTGCATGCTTTCAATGCTCACTGACGGCGTAGCATATATTAATATTTCACTTTTATTGCTAAATAGTGTTCCGTTATATGGCTACAGTGTTTTCTTTATCTGTTCTCAGTTGATGGATATTTAGGACATGTTTCTACTTTTAGATTTTTATGAATAATACTGCCATGAACATTTGTGTAGAAGTTTTTACATTCACGTGTTTTCATTATATATCTGGGAGTGAAATTAAGTCTTGATACAGTTCTTAACTTAGTATGTTGCTGAATTTCATTTTTCCCTTTTTCTAATTTTCTGTTCTCTGGTTTTCATTCTTCATAATACCAAGAATTATATATCAGGTAATCAATAAATGATGAGTGAGGGAATGAAATACATGTTTTAGCTAGTTTAGCTCATATACAGTGACGTATATATGTAATTTTTTTGTTTGGTTTTTGTTTTTTGTGTTTTGAGATAGGGTCTCAATATGTAGTTCAGTTCAGGCTGTCCTTGAACTCTCAGCGATCCTCCTATCTTAGCCTCCTGCATGTGGAATTATAGGTATGTGCCACCATGCCCAGCAATTTGAGCTCTTTTAAATATTTGTGCTCACACTGGGCATTTTTTCTAAATAAAATTTAAAATTTCAGACATCTACAGCAATGAAGGAATAGTGCAACCGAACCCCCCGTGACCCAGCATCACCAGTCATCAGAACCACCCTTTGCTGGTTTCTTGCCCAGCTTTATTGAGGTATACTGTATTTTGTGTACCATGAAATTAACTCTTAGTGACTTTTAGTAATTTATAGAGCTGTGTCATTACCACAATCTAGTTTTAAAATATCTTCTAGATGATATTAATATCATCGGTAATCATAGACACCATTGGAAGGGCTCGTAGAGTTTATTTCATTCAAGCAGTGCATGAGTTCTTTTATGATATAAAGGTGTTTTTTATTACATCCCATCAGATGGCCTCCTACTTTATTCCTGAAAAGACTTGGTAACGCTGGGCTGAGGTACTTCCTGAGGCAACAGGCCATCTTGTGGTGGAATAATTCTTACCCATTTTAGAGTAAGAGTGTTGCAGATGCCATACGATAATAGCTCTTTTGATGATAAGACAGAGCTGACATCTCTGGTTTCTGTGTGACATTTTTAATCTTCCTTCATTACATTGTAGTTCCACTGGTATCCTCTTACCCACAATGCACTGAGAACCCTGGTGTTTACACTGCCTAGGAATGGCTTCTTAAATATTAAAGACTGAAAGGTAAACAAAGCAGTAGTTGCTCACAGGAGACTGAAAGAAATTGACATCTTCACTTTTGAATGAATCAGTCTTAAAAGATTATAGGATTCTAGCATCAGGACGTGAGAAACAACTTTTTGTTGGACATTTATTTTTCCATCTTCACTTTTAATTACATTATATTGCTTGCTGAGTAACCCAAGCAATAACTGTGGAGATACAGTGAGTGGTGTTTGCTTTTCAAACTTCTTTGTGGCTTTGAAAGTTTTGATTATTAAATTTTTAGAAAATGAAGATATATTTGGAAATCGCATTAATCATTGTGACCTTTTCGGGACCCCTCACACTTCCTGTCACCCCTTTGCGCTTGATTTTTCTTCAGAGGATGTATTTGACATACTGTAGATTTTTACTTATTTGATAATCTATCTCCTTTCCTGCTCATTAGAATGTAAATTTCACAAAGGCTGTGAGTTCTGTTCCTTCAAGATATAAAGACCTTCAGTGTCTAATACAATGTCTAATGTATAATAGGTGCCCCCCAAAACTTGGAATAATACATCAACCATCCATCCCACTATCTTGAAAATCTGACAAAAGCAGAGATCTCAAAAGTAGACACTCAGAAAATGTTGAATGTCATCTGGGTGTGGTGGTGCACACCTGTAATCCCAGGATTTGGGGAGGGTGAAGCAGGAGGATCACATGTTCCGGCCCAGCCTCGGCAGTTTAGCAATTTAGCAAGAACTTGTCTTAAAATAAAAAAATAGTGAAAGCACTGAGGTTGTAACTCAGTGCAATCCCCAGTACAACCAAGAGAAAAGAAAAGTTGTGCATAGTTTTAGGAGCTTTGCATTTGTTCCAATATTTGAAATTATGCAGCCTGAGCCCATAGAGCACTTTGCCAGTGCTTCAGCCAGGCTTTTTCCCCCCTTTTTCACACCTCTAATTTCTACATAAAAGTAAATGAGTAAATGAATGAATGAATGAATGAGTTTTGAGTATGCGTAGTTCATATTTTAGGCACAATTTTTTTCTGCTACCATATTTAAGCAAATCTCTAAGAGATCTGTAAGGGTGTGGTAAGGTTTGAACACCTTTACCTGAAATGCTTGAGACCAGAAGTGTTCATTTGGCCCTGTAAACCTGAAGTTGCTGGGGACCATGTGTTCCTACTTTTAAGAAAATAGCATCATGAGATACCTTGGGAGTAGAATCCGAGCCTAAAGATGAAGGGTATCTGTGTTTCATAGACATTATATACACACAGCCTAAGGGAATTTTATACAGTATTTTTAGTGCATCTGTGTTTTGACTTCCACTCATCACACTAGGTCAGGTGTGGAATTTTCTACTTATATTCAACCTTGGGAGCATCTCAGATTTTTGGGTTTTCAGATTAAGGGTGCTTGCCTTGTATTACTGTTGTCTTGACATCAGAAACCTCCCAGTTGAGTAGGCAGTAAACTTGGTAGATAGCTCTTTTATCGCATGGTGTCCTGAGGGTCACTGGTATATGGAGAATGTAACCAACCTCCTCTCCCCACCATCATACAGATGGGGGTGTGGTAGACTGCACAGGAGCATCGTAGAACCCAGGGCCAGAGGAAACAGACTCAGGAAGCCGAGTCGTGCTGTCCATGCTAGAGGGCCATGTGCTCTTGTCTCCCTGAGGTATCTAGGTCATTGTCTTCTTTCACAGCCCAGCTCTCACCTCTTCACCTAGCGGAGGGTTCCCCAGCAACCCTGGGTTTACAGGGCCCCTTAGTTCAGGAGCTCAGTAGAATGGCTAGAATCTTTGTATCCCATTTCCAAATTTCTAGGACAGTTTCCTAATCCAGCTCCACTTAAATGAGGTCCAAACCTCTTGTCAAGTGAATTTAGCGTGGGGAGCAGCGTTGCACAGTCTCCACCCTTTTCTTTTGTCTTGTTTGTCTTTGTAGTTCAGGCTGTGGGTAAGGTCCTTGCTGTGGCAGAGAAGGTGTATCACTATGAAGACTGGTGCATATCCAGCAATGTGGCCAGAAGTGGGAACCAAAGCAGCCTGGGCCAAAAGCAGGAGAGGCTGAAGAGTCCTTTTATAGCCAAACATGTTAGAAAATTTTTTGTATTTTTGCGCTTTTATTTTAGGTGTACCAACAGTGCCATTGTTGCCACCACCACAAGTAAACCAGTCCCTCGTCTCTGTGCCACCAGTGAACGCAGCCACTACATTACCAAGTAAGCAGCAGTGCATACAGATGTGTGTCATGAACATGTGCATCTGAAAACGGCTCGAACACCTACGTAGTGACTGTTTATGTCTTTTAATCATCAGAGAAACAGAGATGTTAACTAGCGGCTAGTTAGTGGCAGCCTAGGGCTCCTATCCCAGCTGCTGTGTGGCCTAGCCCCCTAACCGCCCCACAAAGCTGCCTAAGCCAGGAAGGAGGAGTATGGAAAAGTCCTTTCTTCAGCCTCCTTAGTTGGAACTTTTTGATTGTTCACTAAATATCCTGCAAGAGAATGTTCCTTATTTGGGTCTACAGTAGCTGTAACATTAAAGTTTTGTATAATTCTCTTAATTGTTCTCAGTGAAAACCAAGTCCCTTCATATAGTTGACAACAATCAAATATTATTTCAGTGACTAAGCATATTTTCACAGTGGGGGCCCTTAATTGCATGGCTGCAGATGTTGTCACTCAGGGATGTTAAGCCATGAACCAGGCATGCACACACATCCACAGAATGACGAAGCCGGTGTAGCACAGTGCTTGCTACATGTGGGGAACTGGCACGATGGGTATGTGGGGATTCTTGTCACTACTTTTGCCGCTGTTAAGTCTGAAGTTATTCCAGAATTTAAAAAAAAAAAAAAGAAAGAAAGAAAGAAAGCTAGAGAGGCTGCCAGCCTCAACCATCAAAGAAAAATCCAGATCAGTTTACCACTGTAATTGCTGAAATAAGTCAGCCTTTTCTCTCAGGCGCTTAAGGCTGCCATCATTCTTATTCTAGAGTTTATTTGTTACTATTTTAATCTTTACCCATTTAGCCATCTAATCACTGAGGTTTAGAAACATAGTTCATTTGAGTGAGATTTTTCACTGAGGTTTAGAAACATAGTTCATTTGAGTGAGATTTTTGCTGTTAATGCTGTTACGATACAAAACTGCCACATGTGAGGTAACCTGCTGTTACACTTTGAAGTAGGTGGCATGTTTTTCAATACACAGGACTTATTTCCTCCCCAGGTGAAGTGATTTCTCTTTTGTTCTTTGTGTGCTTGGCTCAGGTCTGATGCCTTTGCCTGCAGGACTGCCTGACCTCCCCAGCCTCCCCAACCTCAACCTCCCCACACCTCATCTCATGCCAGGGCTTGGCTTACCAGAGCTCGGGAGCACAGGTATGATGCCCATCTGCCCTGAAGAGAAAGCTGTAATCAGGAAAGCCAGTCCTATAGTTTAGTTTTTATTGGGAAGGGCAGTCTGTGTAGCACATTTCAGCTACTTCAGAAGAATATTAATCTTTTTTATTTAAAAAGCTTAAAAGGAAAAAGAAGGGAAAGAATATCTCTGTGGTTCTCCTCTGCCTCCTCCCTCCTTCTTCTCCTCTCCCTGTACCCCGACAGTTCAAGCACCAGGAAGGCCAGTGTGGGAACAGAGAGCAGCGGCACACACTCCACAGTGAAGTGGGCACAGCCTCCCTAACGGGCGTGAATGAGTTTCTGTAATTGTCTTGGTATTCCGGGTAGCTGCCAGCAGGGCAGGAATGGTGCCCATGTTGCTCAGCTCAGGCCCAGAAACTCGGGCTGTGAAATGGTCATCCTCGCTTAGCCAGCTGAGCTTATTATTTGATAAATATTCCCCATCATGAACAAGTGCTTTCATAAGTAAAACACTATGAGAGATTTTAGCTACACAGAGGGAGAGAGCAGATGTGCAGTGTGTTCCCTTAGATTTTGTGCAGGGATGACGATGAAGCAGCTTCACCTTCCAAAACTGCTGTCGGAGTCACTGATTACCCAGAGGGCTGTGTTATCAGAAGTGGCCCATGAGTGATGCTAGCACGAGACCCTCTGCACCCAGTGGCTGCTGTCCCAGTGGCACTTCTGCCTGGATTGTAACTCTTCCATTGTGTGATACCATACATGTGTGTTCATGAACTCAGTTTCCAGCATTGGAGAAGTCCTAGGAAGCTCAGATGACTACCGCTTACCGTGCTAGCACTCGGTCTGTCTTATCTTTTGTGCTCTGTGTCCTTGACTCTTCCTCTGCCTTTCTCCAAATTCAGCAGGCCCTAAGAGCCTGGTTTCCCCGGGCAGCGGTTGCCTGAACATTTGTTTACAGCCTGCTTTCTTTGTTGAGGTACTACTGCCCTTCTTTGTGCATAGTGAAATCATCGGAATAAGCCCACCAAAGGTAGTTCACAGTCATGGGTCCTGGGACCTCCCCAGACACGGACCTGCGGCCAGGCTGCGGGAAGGCAGCCATCGTGCTCCCCATCTACAGCGTTTGCTGGACTGGCCCTGCACATACCTTCGGGTTCCAGCCAGGGAAGCCGGAGGTCAGCTCGCAGCTGTGTGGGAAAGTGGGAGCCCTCCTGCCCCACACCCAATGTAGGGTGGCTTTACCTGCCAGGTGAGCTGCTGTCCATGTAGGCTAGGAGGACCTGTCCTCCCCTGAGCCTGTCTCCCTCAGTTCCGGGCTGAGTCACAGGGAGCCTCGGTGCCCGGGAACCGTTGCTGTAGCTGGCTGCTATCATAGAGGATCAGTATTTAACTGCTGTGGCCTACAGCTAGAGATGAGCAAAGGTTGCGATTGGTGTCCTGTCCTTAGCTCTTAATGAGACACAGACGTTCTTTTGGCTGTGACATAGAACGAATGCTCTTTAGCGCGGGGAGGATGTATGACCTGTGCTGTTTCTGTCCTAGGTTTGCCACCTCTTCCTGCCTTGCCTCCTCGAAGCCTAACTGGCCTCACACCTCTCCCCATGCCAGCGGAGTTCCTCTCGTCGTTCCCCTTGGTTCCAGAGGGCTCTTCTGCAGCCCGCTCGGGGGAGCTGCTATCTTCCCTCCCTCCTGCCGGCAGCCTAACTTCCGACCCCGTCACGACTACTGCAAAGGCAGACGAGGCCGCAGCACTCACTGTGGATGTGGCGTCCCCTGCTCCCAAGGCCCCCACCACCATGGAGGACAGAGTGGGGGACTCCACCCCAGCCAGCGAGCGGCCTGTGTCTGCCATTACGGATGTGAATGTACCCGGGTCACCTTAACTTTGAACCATTCTTCAGAACCAGCGTGGTGTATTTATTTAACCACGGAAGCTGTCTGGAAATGCAAACTATCATTAATTTCATACTAGTTTGTACCGTATCTGTAGGCATCGTGTAAATAATTCTAAGGAGAAATTAAGCAAAAAGACATGGGTTTATATCCTGCCAAGTTGGGGTGGGGTCCACCACAGGGAAGAAAATATCAGAAAGTGCTTGTACTTCAAACAGCCAAACAGTTGTAAGGGTGGCTCGTCACCAGGCACCCACTGCCGTTCTGGGGTGTGCGTCTTTGGGAAAAGAGGTACCAGGGCGTCCACTAGGTTCCCTGTCTCCTGCCGCTCCTTCTGTACGGAAATGAAATATTTTATGCCTAGTGCTCACACGCAACGTTTCTTGTACTTTGTAAACCGTTCGCAAAAGTGCAGACCACTTCACTAAACTGTAAAAGAAAAGATGCTTTACTTTTGGTCTCTGTGAGTCACATCTCTTAAGGTTTACACAAAAATTCTAATTGAAGATGTTTGTTAAAGTTACACGGTGTACACTATTAATTGAACATCTTTTTATTCAGCCTATACACAGATCCTTGTTTTGAGCTCTCAGAATCACTTAGACAACATTTTGTAACTGCTGCTGTTGCTTTATATGTCTGCCATTCAGATGGCATTTACAGAAAGGGGTGTTCCACAGTTTTAAAGCAGAAGGTGGCGCTTGTAGCTACTTAAAATACAGGTAGACGGGGAAAGCAGAGATACAGCAATAAATAACAGTACTTTTAGTTTTCTTCTTGTGTTATATTTAAATTACAACCCAGTTGCCACTTGTACACTTGTTATTCTCCAGTATGTCCACATCTTTAAATTGTTTGGTTTTTCTAAGATGGTAAATTAACTAAAATTGATTAAGTGATGTTAAATGCACATTATATCCCTTTTTGAAGTAAGATGAAAGTATTTCGCTGGTTATTGACCTGGTACTGGTAGGCCATCGCTGAGTGGGTAGCACACGGCTTTCCTGCCCCACTGCTCAACTGGAAGCTGGTGACCAGCACCAGCCAGTGCCTCTCAGAGGCTGGCACTGGCCGGATTTTAGGCTCCATCCATCCTGGAGCCAAATGTGTACTTAAAGCTGAGTGATCAAAAACAACTTCAGCTTTATAAACACGTCTTCTATTTGCATGATAAATATTTTTAGAATATTTGTCTCAGTTAACCATGGTATTTTTTTTTTCTTTTTTGGTACCGGGGATCAAACTCAGGTCCTTGTGCTTACAAGGCAGGCAGCAGAACCACTGAGCTAAATCCCCAGCCCAACCATCGTACTTTTACAAAAGAGTTTATAACAGATAATGAAAATATTTGCGAGCACATGTTAAGTATTGGCACTTTTTTACTTTCCAGGAAATTGAGAAAGTTAATAGTTTCTAGTGGGTCCCTTAGTAGAAATCAAGTGAGTGATTTTCAAGCTTTACAAAGTGATTTAACTGGGCCGGGGATTTAGCTCAGTGGTTCCACCACCTGCCTCACAAGCGCAAGGTCCCGATCCCCCAGTACCAAAAAAAAAAAGATGTAATAGCAGCTGCTCCGATGCAGAGGTTCTTAGCTCTTGGCGGTCACAGTTCGCCTCTGAGAATGTTGGCGCCTCAGACAGCAGCGTGTGTGAAGTGCACGGCTCTAGGGATAGGGACCGGCACCCGGCCACGGGTCTGCACAGACCTGGTCTAGATCCGCTCGCTGGCTCTCCCTGAGCTGGAAAGCATTTGAGTGTTCTTTGCTTTCTTTAGGAAAACCTTCCGTCTTTTTCTTTTTTGGTGGTGGGAACGGAACCTAGGACCTTGCACATGCTTTACTCAGGCCCCACTCCCAACCCCCTTAGTTTTGGACTTTATATTTAAAAACTTTTCGCAGTATTGGGGATGCTAGGCAAGCAGTTTCCAGAAACATACAAGATAGCAAGCCCACTGCCTGTGGCCTCACAGGAGAGACAGGCCCAGGAGCAGTGCTGGCACCCAGGAAAAATGCTCCACACCAGCCACGGCAGGAGGCACCCCGGTCAGAAGACCTTGGAAACAGCAGGGATGGCAGAGGGTGTTAATTTGGATTAGATTCAGTTGGATTAGATTGGTACTTCTCAAAGCAGTGGTGGTGGGCTGGGGATGTAGCTCGGAGGTGCCTCACCTGCCTGGCAAGCACAAGGTCGTGAGCTTGAACCCCGGCACTGCCAATAAAAAAGCATCAAAGCAGTAGCGGTTTAAACAAGAAAGCTGGCTTCTCTTTGTGTTCAGATAGAACAGTCATCTATTCTCTCTGAGGCAGACGTGGCCCGACACATTGTCAGAGATCATGGCTGGGCTTCATCTGGTTCTGCCGGGTGTGGTTTCCTTCCCCAAAGTCAGGGTGCACTCAGATGGCATCTAAAGCGCCAGGTCTTCTGTCCTCCAGCCAGAAGACCGGGGAGCCTACCTTCCTTTGCAGCACTTAGGAGAGGTCTCACACAGCACCATTCGCCCTTCTGGCTATTGGAACCACATGGCCACATCCAGTGGAAGGAGGCTCGAAAATGTGGCCCCAGGCTCAAGGCTACCCCTGGTGCTGTCACTGCAGAGGACACAGGAGGGACAGTGAGGAGCCACATGGAGCCCGATCACCTGCCCATAATCTGAGTGAACAAAAGAGGCACTAAAGGCAGGAGAACTGGGGCGAGCAGGTGTCTGAGGTGACGCACCCCATGGAGTTGCTGAGGCAGAGACCAAAAGATTACAAGTCAGGCAATTGCGTGTCAGGCTGGATCCTGTGTCCTGGCAGCTCCACAGGGGAGCCCTGAAGGACGAGTCCAGGGGGAGCAGAGGTGTGAGCTTCAGGAGCAAGTGGAAACAGCCCTGCCATCACTCAACACCGCCAGGGGAGCCAAGACCCTAAATCCATAACTCCTTTTCTCTGTTAGTTTCTTCTGCTCTGTGGAATCCGTTACTAAACTGCTTACCTTAGAACAGCTGCACTTAGCTCATTCCCTGAGAACGCTGAAAACCTAGAAGAGGCTTCCTGGCCTCTCCTTCGTAAGGCACCAACAGAAAGCCCTGATGAGGCCCCTCCTAGCTGTCTCAGCCTTGCTGTTCACGTCTGCAGAGCTGGGAGCCTGAGAGCTGCCGGAGCCACAGCGGTGGCCCAGAGCGTGCAGTCCCACCCTGAGGGAACTTAGGTGTGAGGGGAGAGTAAGGCAGCTTGTTCGGCATCCTGAAAGTGTGCCAGCAAGTGAGACTCCTCAGGACAAGAGGGGCTGCAGCCAGCTGAGACGCTGGCAGCTACAAAGGCTTCTTGGGGCCTGCATTTCAGCAGGGGGAGAAGGGGCTAAAATTTCAGGGGTGTGTCCTGTTGTAACCTCAATCTGTTGGCTACAGATACGTTTATTTTATTAGAAAATAAAATGCATCTTATTTCAAGGATTTGTCCAAAGCTTTTTCGGAGTGTTTCCATTTCTGTTTCTGGCTATGTAGCCTGGGTTAGATTCAAACTTGGAACCCCCTGTATCAGCCTTCCTCATGCACTCCTAGGCGGGGCTGTTGGGAGGTGACTGAATCGCGGGGCATGACACCGTCAGTGGATCAGTGCACTGATGAGTTCAGAGCTGAATGTGATTCCGGAGGTGGAGTTCACTTGGAGGAGGGGGTCGCTGGGCCTGGGCTGATCTCCCTTTATCCCCTCTGCCTCCCTCTGCCATGCCATGAGCTGTCCTCCTCCTCCAGGCCCCTCTGCCACACCACGCTGCCTTGGAGCCAGGCCACTGTGTACTGAAACCTCTGAACTGTGAGCCAAAACAAACCTTTCTTCCTTAGAGTTGTAGGTATTGGGTGCTGTGTGCCCAGGATTAAAGACACTGGGATTACAAACATTAGGGAAGGTTAGGTCTCCCCTTAGGCCCTGAAGGTTTTTCCCCTTTAGTTAGGTTTCAGGCCTTTCTGCAGATGGATCACCCAATTAGAATATAGTTCCCTGGCCTTTACATTTTTAAAAAACATCCCCAGGGAAGGAGGGGAGACACAACACTAAACACTGATATTTCTCCCTCCTACGTGATAACTGAGTCAAGTCTGACCAGGAAATGGTGTGGCAGTGGATAAAGCCACAGGAAAGTCACTATCTACCAAGTTACCTCTGAGGAGGGATCCTTTTTGAGACAGAATCTTGTTATGTAGCCCAGACTGGCCTCAAATTCATGACAACCTTCCTGCCTCAGCCTCTTGAGTGCTGAGACTATAGTCATACATCACCACATCAGGCTTATCACTGACATTTCTTGCATTAGATTTAGGAGGAACAATTTCCAGCAGAGTTTAAAGTGTTTTTTTAAAGTCTTAAGGAAGAGTGGGGAATTAACATCATAGCCAATTATTCAAACTAGAGCAACAGGTTGGTGGAAGGGAAAGGGCAACCCACTGTTAGTTTTGGGGGTGCTGGAGTCTCCTAGAGGTGGTTTCTAGGATCTTCTTGTCTTGACCAAAGAACTGGGACAAAACAAGCACAAACAGTAGCGAGGCTTTACATTCATTAAAGATAGGAAAAGATACATTCATTAAAGATAGGAAAAGATACATTCTGTTTGTGCCAAGTGAAAGTAGGAAAAGTACACCCTAGGACTAGGGATTGAGCTCAGTGGTGCCACCATCTGCCTTGAAAGTGCAAGGTCCTGAGTTTGATCCCCAGTACCGAAAAGAGAGAGAAGAAAGCAAGCAAGCACACCCTACTCAAGGATTCCCCTCCTCTTGCTGGCTTCAGGTCTAGGCCAGCCTACAGCAAACGTGCTTGAGTTCTTCAAAACCTGCAGTAGCCCATTTGCAGGGCTTTGGGAACTGTTCTGCGCATGTGCCCTGGGATTCTGTATTTAACAGGTCAGGCCTACTTCCCAGCCAGTCTGCCACACCCCAATCTCCTGCCTCACATCCGCAGGCTGGTGTCCCTGGGAGAGAGAGGATGCCACAGAGGGTCAGGAACAGTTTCCATCTTTTAGGTGCACCTGAGGTGAGAGGCAAAGAAACTGCTACCCGCAACAAGTGACGTGAACACAGCTACTACTCTGTCCACTCTACCAGTTCAAAGCAAGCAGAGGAAACCGCATGCTGTACCACTTTAGGAGGCAGGTGGCACCAAGTCTCCTGGCAGTAGACAGAGATAAGTCCTTGCTCCACAGAGGTAGCTGTGGCTTGGGGTAATCACTGTGGCGACATTCATCAAGTATCCACAGAGTACCAAGTAGGGACACAGATTCCGGACAGCTCTGCAATGCTTTTCCAGGACAGTCTGCCAGCTAGTGAGGTAGTAAACCGACTGCCCCCCAACACAATTCCTTTGAACTGCCCTGTATATATTAAAATATGAATTGCCAACATTTAAAAATTAGAAGTTTTCACATAAATCCAGATTTCTGATTTCTCTTGGCAAAAGATCAGTACCATGTGGAAATGAGCACCCCTCCAATCAGTCCTACAGCCAGCCGGCCCCTGCTTCCTAGCTGCCTGACCCCTGCAGGCGTCGGAGTTGCCCAGTGTTACCTTGGTCCTCCCTGGGTCACCCTGTGTTACCCTGATACTTGCAATTGAGTCTGGGAAGCGGGGAGGGGGCTGGGAGTTGGGCGCTTCCTTACAGTTCAAGGGTCCAGAGCCCACGGGGGTCCAGGGTCAGAAAACAAGGCCCTCGGTAAACTTCATTCTTTGGAATCCAATGGACTCTTATGGTTGACAAAACTTGAAGCAGTTGCTTAAGATTCTAAATCTGAGAGGAAAAATTGTCCCCAGACAATGACTGGGGCAGTGACAGAAGGTTTGAGTTTTGCCAGCCTCTTTCCCTGAAGCCATGTTCTGCATCCCCAAACCCATTAATTACTTACCTTTATAGCTAACTCTACTGGAATTTATCACCAGTTCTCTTATTCAGGAACCAGAATTGACAGAGTTCATGAATCTCTGAATGGCTTTCTTACTTTCCTACCATGGCCCTGGTCCTTGGAGAGGGACCAGCTGTTTGCCTGACCCTGGCCCTGTTTAAAATGGGCACTCAGAGGAATGCCTGAGCTTCAGGGCAAATGTCTTCAGGAAGGACTTGAATCTGGGTATCTCGGGGTAGGGTGGGGAACATCTCATATCTTCACTTGCACACTCCTGCATTGCAGAATTACTATTATTATATTATTACATCATCATCATTATTTTGATCTGCAGTGCTGGGACTTGAACCAGCATCTCTCCCATATTAGGTACCTACCCCTAGTCTACCAGAATTTTTAAACACACATTTGAATTATTTCATCAATGCAAACAAGATGGTTATTTCCATCCAGCAGGGGAAGGGGGGAGTTGGAAAGCCAGAGAAAGCCTTCCTCTACCTTGGTCTTCTGTGGCCGTGATTTCCTGCAGAGAGCGCCAATATCTCTTCCAGGGCCACTGCCAAGGCCTATGCTTCTGCGGGCCATAGGCAGAACTCTCCTGAGAAGCCCTTCACTGGCCCTTCGCTTCCCTTAGCTGACCTGAACTTTGGCTGATTTGCAAGGCTGTGTTGTGGATGTTTGCAATGCTGTGTGGTACACGCAGCTGTGTGAAGGAGCTGGTCAGAGGCCTGATGGCAAGAGTCCACTGTGTCCATGCATTGTTGTGGGCTTTTGGTCTCTGCAGATAAGGGTAGCTGTCAGGTGTACGAAGTATACGCAGTTCCAACATTGGTACTGTTGAGATCAATATCTGTGACACCTGTGTGCTTCTTGGCAGTGAGATGCAGAAATGTTACAGCCAACTCTGTCTTGTCAGGAACTGAAAAATAAACAAGAAAGCCAGGTGTGGCATTACATATCTGTAATCCCTCTATTCTGGGAGGCCGAGGCAGGAGGAACACAAATTCAAGCCCAACCTGGGCAATCCAGCAACTTCATGAGACTCTGTCTCAAAATAATAACTAAATAAATAAATAGCTGAGGATGTCGCTGTGTGCAAAGACTCTGTGTGTAATCGCTATCAAAACAAACAGAAAGCAAGAAGAAACAACCTCCTGTTGAATGAATTCAGGAGCTCAGAGCTCATTTTGATTTTAATAACCAAGGCATTTACCTGCCTTTGTGTCTGCCAAGATTTTCTCAAGGGCATCCAAGAGAGGAGGAAATTTGTTTTTTCCAAATTCTTGTCTCTCCTAGGAAGATCGTTTTGTTGTTGTTGTTGTTTGCGGGGGCGGTGGAAATCTGGACTTGATCCAATGGACTGATGTTACCCAGTGTCATGCACGGAGTAAAATATATTTTTGTAGATCAATATATATCAGCTCTCTATATATCTATATCTTGAAAAACAGTTACATTGGCTGAAGCTAAAGTAGTCTTATTTTCAAATAAACCTCAGTGAGACAGAGGAGCCAATCTGAAGAGAGGGTTCCAGCCGGGCGCGGGCGAATTTCCCCTTCATTCTCACGCGCACAGAGGTGCCGCAAAGTGAGGCTGGTTGGCTGCAGCCACCGACGGCGGCGGGAAAAGCTGAGGTGGGAGCTGCATCCGGGTCGGTCTCAGTCCTGTCCCCTCGTGGCGGTGCACAAGCTCCTCGCAGGTTTCCTGGGACAACCTTCACGCCGTCCACGCGGAGGACGCTCCCGAGCGGGGCCCGCAGCGCGCGCCACTGACCACCAGGTGGCGCTGCGAAGGGCCCGGGCGTCTCGGGAGCAGCTCCCCCTCCCCCGCAACGCGCGCGCTTTTCAGTCCGCGGCGATGGTCCCGGGTTTCCTTCCAGCACAGACTTGGAGCTAGGTGGGGAGTGCAGGGCAGCGTGGGCATTCAGCAAAAGGAGCCTTTTCCGTACAAATTTTAATTCATCAATCTCGGGTTAAAGCTAAACCCCCACCGTGGGCTGCAAAGCTCGAAACACCTCAAGGGCGCGTGAGGGTGCAGCGACCCTACTGAGAGTCGCCTCCTCCATCCCGGATGCTCTGCCCGTGCCCCAGGGTGGGCACCGCTGCCTGTGGAGGCAGAGTCCTGCTAGCCATGAACAGAGGACGGCGCGGAGATCAGGGCTTTGAAGGACGAATAGAGGTTCTCTGGGACCTAAAAAGAAGGGCATTCTCAGAAGAGGGAAGAGCGTCTGCCGAGACGGGCAGGTGCGTCGTGCACTGCGGTGTGCGCATCGGGCTGGCGCCTGAGGGTGAAGCACAGCTGGGCAGTAGCAGCTGGAGCGGGGGCAGGTCGTGCAAGGTCTGGAAGGTCCAGTCCCGGGGCGATGGTGAGGATCTGAGGCTGGGGCGAACTGCGAGAGATCACGGGTCTGATACCAGCCGCAGTCTCTTGCAAAAGCTGGGTGAGAAACATGGATTCCAGATGCATCCAGCCTGGTGAACCTCTGGGAAGAGCTCTGTTTCTGGAGGCAGCCGCGCTTGGCTGGGGTCTCTCGACCCTGCAGACTGGCAGCGAGGCAGGTGCGGAAGTGACCTTCGCGGCAAGGACCAGGTCAGCTCCTGGTCCTCCAGCACCGGCCCGCCGCTGGCTCTGGTCAGTGCTGGGACGGACGAAGAAGGTGGCCAGGTCTGCGGCACAGTGGGCACTCAGCAGGCTCCCTGCTGCCACCCTGGCCACGACCCTTTCTAGACAGGGGCCTCGGTCGAGGGTCATCGGGGCAGGAGGCAGAAGGAGTTGGGGACATGTGTTATGGCTGCACAGGTGACCAAGAGTGACCGCCGGGCAATGGCTGCTCTACCTCCAACACCTCTGTGCAAGGCTTGGTTTTTCATTCATCATCCAATTAGAGGCAGAGAAAAAAAGTTGTTTAAAAATAGAATTTGATTCTTAATATTATCTAAAAGAATTGCTTTTCTGCTATCTTGTCAAACAACCTTATGAATCTCAAAAAGCCATATTAAAAGTCTTGGAAAGTAAAAAATAGTATCTCTTGATCTGCACTGTAAATGAGCAGAAGACTGTCCTACCACCTTTGTCACTTCACAAGCTTCTAAGCAGTGTTGGGGATTTTAAGGCCTCTCAAACACAAAAGTTTTCAGAACTGATAAAGTTGACGTCTGCAAACTTCTGAGGACTTATTACTTTTATTGTAAAAGAATGATGCTGGCGAACACGTAGTGATGTTTGACCTCATTGAGCTGAATAATGGGTTTGGGGATTGGCCAGGCCGGGCCAGGGTAAAGTCCCCAAGAGCAAAGCACAGATTACAGTGTCTGGTGTACAGCAAATGGCCAGCAAATTGTCATTATTTCACCTGCGTGACATGGGGTGGAGCTGGATCTCCATTTTGGTTTGGTCCTCCTCTTAGGCAGGATTCCCCTGGTTTCTGCCCAGGGCTTGGGACTTGTTCCTGCCTTGATGGGTGAAACTGGAGAACCCTGTTAAATGACATGAACCTCACAGAAAGACCAGGACCACAGTTCCCTCACATGTGGAAGCTAGAAGAAAGCCCCTCTGGAACAATGATTACTAGAGGCTAGAAAGAAGGATGGGAAACGGTTCCCAACACTTGGACGGAAGGAGTAAGCTCTTACGTTCAGCAGCACAGCAGGGCGACGTGGTTCACAGTAATCTGTTATTCTACATTCCGTGGAGGTCCAGAAGTGCTCCAAAGTGCAGACATAAATGACAAGGAGAGAGAAGCGCTAGTCAGATTGGTTTGATCACTGCACATTACGTATGCTGAACCCCATTAATATGTACAACCGCCGCACGTTACTAATATTACAGATCCAGGGATTCCTGCAGAGGAGAGGTTTTCAGATGAGCTCCAGGCTCCTGATCCACACAGCTCCCAACATCTGGGAAGTCAGGAGCCACAGTCCAGTTTATGTACTTTGGATTGAGACCCTTTTTACTGTGCTAGGATGTTTTATACCTTTTGCTTATTATTTTTATTTATTTATTTATTGGTACCAGGGATTAAAGTTGGGTCCTTGCGCTTACAAGGCAGGCGGTGGAACCACTGAGCCAAATCCCCAGCCCCTAGACCCCTTTTTAAAGGTATGAATTTCATGTAAAACTGGAATGTTTGTTCACGCAAATCAAGGAGGGCAAAAAAGATCCAGACTTCCTGTGCAGTCTCTGGAGGCCATGGAGGAATGACACCTCCAATCTGAGGCATTTAAGAAGCAGGGTGCCTCCCCTCACTTCTTTTCAGTGGATACAACTGGGTGCAAATGGAACCATAAAATGCAAGCAGCCTCCATCTCCCAGTCCCCACAGGAGACAGCTGTCTAGAGAGTTGCCAGGAGGGATGGATTTTGCCTGAATTGAGAAACAAGCTTTCCCTTTTAGGGTGTGAATGTGGGGTAACCTGTTACCATAGCTTATCCTACTCATTTCATTTTTTTTTTTTTTTGGTACCGGGGATTGAACTCAGGTCCTTGCCCTTGCAAGGCAGGCCACCGAACCGCTGAGCTAAATCCCCGGCTCCTACTCTATTTCTTACACCATTTCACACTTAGATGGAAAGGACCACATCACAAAGATGCTATTGTTTATAGCATTCTACCTAATTAAGCTGCAGCATTAAAGTTTATTAGATTCTGTATATGGCACCGTATTGTCTATTAGGAAGGCACAACATAGATACCAAAATAACAATTTTTACCTATTGTTTTATATAATCAGGACTAAACTTGATTCTGTGGTAAAAGCAAATTACTATAGCTATCAATGTCACCATCAAGGGTTTACCCATCCAGCTCTGTGAATCAGTGAAGAAAACCATTCTTTTGTCAAAATAACTGGCTTGTGAAACAGAGAAAAAGTGCTAAAAGGTTTATGTCACAAGTTCAAAACAAGTCACTCTGTTGCCACGTGGGTCTTGTAGTGCTAAGGCCACTAAATGGATGCAGGAATGCTATTCTGTCTAATGAAGAGTGAAGAATTTTCCTAGGGTGATTCTTTATATTTTTCCAAATTTTATTTTTAAATATGGATTTTCACATAGATGTGGGGAATAATCATTTATACAATCAATTTCCCCATGGAACATGAAAGTTCACTTTAGCAATTCCCACTGTCAGTAGCAGAATGAGCATCTTCTGTACATGCTACTACAATGTTTACTTTTCCTAAATCTTCCTCACCAATTTACTATTAAAGATTACTACCTTGTTTAATAAACTGTCAGCAAATATAAAATACTTTTAACTGCATCTTAGTGTACTGCAATTACCATAAAGGTTATTTTATTTCCCCCAAGAAACCACAAAGCACATATACTTTTGGTCAAATGAAAAATGTTTGAGTATAAAAATATTATCGATACAAGAATCTTGTCCATGTTCTTTAAATATATTTGAAGTTACTTGCTTATACCACTATGATTATTCTGCATCCTGAATAATGTAGAATAACACATGGCCTCCTAATGCTGTGGTCATTCTCTCAAGGTCAATCTCTTTTTAAATTTTATAATAAAAACTATGTAAGAAAAGAGTCTATTCTTTTGGGGAAAGTTTACAAACTTAAAAAACAAACCCAGTGGTAAGTTAAAATTCATTGTTAAAATGAAACATTTGGTTACATAGTCCAGAAGGCATCGTATTATTATCGTGTAGGCTGAGCAGAAGCAATCTTGGATTTGGATGTCCAAACGGCATCCCTGAAGTGAAGAGAAATGGTAAAGCTGGGGCAACAGTCCCACACCTCCTGGCCATGCCAAGTCTGGGAGGGGTACGGCCTGTCAGGGTGCAGGGACGGGCATGTCTCACACTGGGCAGTTATGCCCAGCAGGGTTAAAATGCAGAGATCTGTCCCACTCATTGTTGAGCGGTGGCTGCTGCCTGGAGTCTCCTGAGCCAACTCCCAACCCCCTGAAGGCCGGGACGAGGCCTGGCCTCCTGTCTCCATAGCCCACGCTGGCCTCGGGAACATTTCTGAGCCCCAAGTGACCCTCCTCTAGTTAGCACAAAAGAGCAGCACTGGTGCCGGGAGCCTGTCAGAGGGCATCAGGAGAGACAGCTTCCAAACGTGGGAAGAGCCTGAGAGGTTAGAGACTCCCCTAGTCACACAATTTGAAATAACACAGCTGGACAGCAGGGCCAGGTGAGACTCCCAAGCCCATGCCCTCCCACTTCTCATCCTGTTTCCTAATAGCTCCTTAAAAGGAAGTTAAGAATTTGGTCATTAGCAGACAGAGATGTTCAAATGATAATATATGACCTAAGATCCTGTGAAACACCCAAAATGGAACCTCGAAGAGTAAATTAGCCATGTTTGTCCTTTGGTGTCCAAGTTTGATGGGTCTCCCCATCTAGAAATAAGACCTGTGCTGGTGGCATTTAACACGCACATACCACATACTCAGCTTCTAAAAAGAGGTAGCACAATGGTCATGCTGGCCCACGGCCTAAGGTTATGGGAATGGTCTAAAGTTCCCTGGATGAAAACAGATCATGCACTTGAGGAATTTAAACCACACACAGAATTTTCAAACCCAGTTTGAGGTATTCAACCCAGTCAGAATTATGCATGGGTGGTGTTGCTGGTACCACACATATCAGTCTTAGAAGACTTCAGGACACAGCTTTCAGGAAATTAGCGAAACTTCCTTCAAGTTCCAGGACTTCCTTTTGAGGAATGGATTGACTTAGAGTCAGTTTCATGCAGTTATTAGAAACTGGATGGTAGAGAGGAGCCAAAATACACGGTGTGCTCATGAAGGCACTGAGGAGGTTCAGGGCCTTTCTCTAAGGGAGGCAGCAAGACTGCTTGCTGACGACTTCATCTGGCTTTAACAGGCGTGGGAGGACAGGTGAGAACAGAACAAGGTCTGGGGCCCGCTCTCCTTACCTGGAGTGGTGAGAGACACACAGCCAGCTCTCCCTCACAGCCATTAGGACTCTGTTCAGATGAAAAGTCTGATCTAATACGTTTATAGTGACAATCACATTTACAGCTCTTCTGGTTTTTGTCTGTCACCACTGAAGACTGATGATGACGCAACTGAGTAAATCACGTTTATAATAAAGCAAGATGTAGGGCCGGGAATTTAGCTCGGTGGTGCCGCTGCCTGCTTTGCAAGCTCAAGGTTCAGATCCCGGTACCAAAAATAAAAATAAAAATAATAAAGCAAGATGTTATTAATATGGCAAGAACCTTGCTCCAAGACTCCAAAAGCTGTGTCTTAATTTGGATTCACCACGCGTGCCTTCACCAAGTTATATCCCTTCTCCAAATGCTTCCTTCTTTGTAAACCAAGGAAAACGCTATCCATCCTACCTCAAATGGCGGTTACTAACATGGATAACTCTGGAAGTACGGCAGAACTGTTGCTGATGACAAGGCATGATCCTCTTAGCAATTAAAGTCCCCTTTTCTTTGTTTCAATTTGCTACATTTTCTCACATCCCATTTTCAAGTAATGTGATCATCCCCCTTCTTCGAAACCTGAGTCAGGCATTGTAAAATGATTTTTTCTTGAAAGCATTTAAATTATTGCAGGAAGCAAAGCAGACCGTGTTTTATACATAGGACAAATGCCAAAGAATAATTTTTGAGTTTTAAGAATGATTAGAGTGGCTGTGTACATGGTATTTATTGCTTACTTTCCACATGTGACCCATGTATTGCTCAAAAGCACTCTGTACATAGCTTCTCTTAGTATTCTCATTCTCAGCTAAGGAGCCCAAAACATACCTAGTAAATGGCAGTCAACATTTGAACATTAAGAGGCTTGGCTACAAAAATCTATATTCTTGTCTGCATTTTATCACCCTTCTTCAAACAGTCATACTTCATTGGTAATCTACAACCCTAGTGTATCATCATCATCATCATGATCATCATCATCAGTTTGGTTTCTAGAGACAGGGTCTCACTATATTGTTCAGGCAGGCCTTAAAAACACTAGGCAGCTGTTCTCAAACTCCAAGCAATCCTCCTGCCTCAGCCCCTGGAGTACTTGGGATTACAGGCATGCACCACACCTGGCCCTAGTATTTTAAACAAGTGAAACTTTCCAGTTGTCCATGTCACAGGCCATGCATCTTGGCCCTAATTTTTTGGGAAAAAAATCTACCAAGTCTTCTCTAGCTTTATGCATAGTTTGTTTTTCAGTCACGGGGACTGAACCAGGGCCTTCACACCTGGCAACCTTATCCCTTTTATGGTCCAGGGTCCCACTAGGTTTCTTAGATGGGCTTGCACTTGCAATCCTTCTGCCAATTTTTAAAGTTGGTGTATATATAAATCCTTCTCTTTAAAAAATTAAATAGCTGGGCTGGGGATGTAGCTCAGTGGTTCCAGCACCTGCTTCACAAGCACAAGGATGTGTTTGATCCCTGGTACCAAAAATAAATACATAAAAGGCCAGAGATTTGGCTCAGTGGTGTTGCCACAAGCACAAGGGCCCAAGTTCAATCTTTGGCGCACAGGTGCACGCACACACACACAAAAATAATAAAACAAAATAGCTGGATGTGTTGGCACATATTTATAATCCTAGCTACTTGCGAGGCTGAGGCAGAGGGATCACAAGTTTGAAGCTGGCCTGGGCAAATGTATAAGAATGTACCTCAAAATAAAAAGGGCTGAAGATGTAGTTCAGTGGTACAGCTCTTGTCTTGCATGACTGAGGTCCAGGCACCAATCTCCACTACTACTAAATATTTGGAAAATTCTGTGGGTCAGGGGACAAATCCTCAAAAAAATAAGAGGGAGCGAAGAAAAAGAAAAGGTAAAAGAACGTGTGTGTGTGTGTGTGTGTGTGTGTGTGTGTGT
>NW_022900938.1:24415744-24430499 GCF_012274545.1 Fukomys damarensis | reverse complement strand
TATATGTGACATTTTTAAGGAAAAATTCAAAACTGAAGCCCAAGAATTATAATTCTATCAATTGAAACAGGGTCTCACTCTCTAGCTCTGACCAGCCATGAACTATGTATCCCAGACTGGTCTCAGACTGGTGGCAATCCTCTGGCCTGAGTGCCGGGATTACCTGGCAATCCTCTGGCATGTGCCACCATATCTGGCTGTAATAATTCTATTTGAAAATGAGCTGCTAAAAGTACTTTTTAAAATACTCATAACATTAAAATTTAATATCTCTGAAAAATTATCAGATAACAAATTTAAATTGAGATTACAGAAAGACTGGATGTGCTGTTAAAGGTTGAAGTCTATCATTTTTATGCAAAAAAGAAAAAAAGAAACAGCAAGTAGCTAAATTGTGAGAATAAACTACACTTAAATGGGATGTACAGTTTATATTTCCACTAAAACATGGCCGGTAACATCTGATGGCAATCAACACTGCATCTAATAAGTAACGATGAGCAGCAAAAACAGCACAATAACATACTGTTTAAGTATTGCATTAAAACACTTCACCATTTCGGCTTGCTGTAATGAGGTATTTGTTCACATTTTATGTATCATCTAAGCTCACGGAGTTCTCTTTTAGAAGGGGATGATGGTAAGGAAATTACCTGACCTTTCTTAGATTGAGTCATTATAGAAAAATAATCAAGGATCTCACCAACTCCAAACTTTAAAATCATCAGCAATTTCTTACTCCCTTCTCAACATACACATGATAAATATAATTAATTTTTAGTTTTGGGGGTGCTGAAGATTGTACCTCATGCATGCCAAGCACACATTCTATCACTGACCTCAGCCATAAAGCTAATTTAAGTGAAAATTTGTAAAATTATGCAAGAACTGTACATTTTACCTTTTTTAAAAAAATTTAATTTATTGGTACATTCTAGGTAGACAGTACAGCTACAATTACTGGGATCTTGTACCTTTACATGCCAGGTCTTGGTTCTCATTTATCGTGCTAACTCTATTGTCTTAGAAGATATGATTTAATTCTGAGACTATCAGAAGACTAGAAGGGTTGGTGATTTAGCTCAGTGGTTCGGTGGCCTGCCTTGCAAGCACAAGGACTGAGTTTAATCCCCAGTATCAAAAAAAAAAAGGAAGACTAGAAAACAAGCTTCCAAATATATGCCATAGTAACTTTAAAGTTATTTAGCAGTAGGTACCAATTTCCTCTTGTGAGGGTGACAGTAAATTATTTCATCTGCCTCACTGAGCCATCCTGGACTTGCTTGGTTACTGCCAAATTATCCAAAATCTATAGGACTTTGTTTGAGAAAATTTTAGAAGGCATGGGTCTGTGAGTTGATACACTTCCTATACCAGGGGTGGCGAACCTATGGAACACAAACTGTAGTTGAAGACTCTAAAAGGTTTGCCACTGCTGTTGTACGTTCGTTCGTTCATTCATTCATTTATTCATTCTTGTGGTAGTGCGGATTAAACCCAGGGCCTTTGCAATGAGGTACATCCCCCACACTTTTTAAAGTTTGAGAGAGGGTCTCATTAAGTTAAGCCACTTAGGCTGGGCTCAAACTTGCAGCCCTCCTCCCTAGCCTCCTAGAGTGCTCCCAGCTACACTTTTGATTCTAAAATGATCCTTAAAACTCAAGTCAAGGAAGCAGTTTCACTTTATGACTTGTTTTCCTTCTCTTCCACATCTTGACACTACCAGTTACTCTCAGTCATTTGAAAAGAACATGGTGAAGCAGTCAGTGAATTAGATCTCTACTACTTATTCAGCCTCTTGCTAGATTTACACATCTACTTTATACACCTCCCCAACGTTTTAAATGAGAGTGGGCATTTAATTTAGGACTTAACAGTTACTTTATAAATATAGTACTTTATGATCCAGAAAGACAAAAACTCAAAAAACAAAACTGGAAAGCTTGCAAGCAGCCTTAAAAGCATTCAACCTGTGCTAACATTTTGGGGCCTTGTCAGTACCGTCAAATTTCTATCAGTCTACAGAGAACCAGGTAAAGCCCTTGTGCCACTCCACGGAGTCCTAAGTGTTACTTACCAGGATTAGCCTCGATAATGGTGATTAGGTTTAACTTTAACAGCTTGAAACACTTCATACTTGTCTTGAAGTATACTTAAAGAATTTATTCAGCTGATTCTTAAGTGAAGGAGCTAAGTTAGTCAATATCCTAACTCTTGAAAGCTCTCTTTGAATGTAATTTTCATAGTCTTTACATTTTAACTGTCATTGTTTATTACTGTTTTGGCTACATTCTCTACAATTTCAGCAGCATCTTAAAGAGACAATGTGTCTATGTACAATGAAAAAACATAATGGCTTTCAACATCAGAAATAAGAGCCACAGTTTAACTGTACAATATTAAGGGGATTTTGTGGTAGTTTCTGTTTTCTGCAACATGGACAACTTACATGTAAGTATGAGCATTATGAATGTGACAATGAAGAAAAAAATCCTTATAGGAGTGAAACACAACATCCTAAAAAATATTGGTTTCTACCATACAAGGCAGTTAGGAAGTATTCACATTTTAACAAATCTGTACAAACCACAAGAAACTTGTTTATGGGACCGTCATCCCACCTTGATGGTAAGAACCTTTCTAGAAATGTCAAATAACCATGAACAGTTTATAAATCTAGAATCTATGTGCTCCACAGCCCTAGAACCCAGGAAACTGGCTTGAAGAACTCAATATGGCCAACGTGGGTCATTTTACATGACTTGATTGTTAGTGAATGCCCAATATCTCTTTTAATATTTCTCTATGATGTAGTCAACTTGCACCTTCATAGGTCATTTAATTTTTTAGCAAAGAAGCAACGTCATTTAGCAGCAATTAAAGCGCCTTCAAGAAGACTTAAAAAAAATACAATATCCAATTAGAAAAGCCATATTTTAAAACATTTGTACAAGAATAAGCTGCTGAAACTTAGTAATTGAAACAGGACATCTGTACAACAATTTACAATAGAGCTAGAAGGGAATTTATCATTATCCTGCATAGAACTGGTCTGCATTTGGTTACGTATTCTCTCATTTTAATGCACAAGGCCTGGTAACAAAAGAAAAATACCTGTTAATAACACGTGAAAGCACTGGAAATTTTACAATTTAGTTAATTCAACTGATTCCAAAACAAACAGCTTTTTCTGTCAAAGGTGTAAAGTATCTAAGAATAAAAGGTCTCCCTTTAATATAACCAGTGGAAAGAAAAACGGACATATGATTTCGAGGTACAACTTGGTAAAAGCCAGAATAGGCAAATGACAAAGACTAACTCTGTCCAGAGATTCTAACTTTCACATTCTATTATAAAACACAATGGCCACTGTCATTCAGTTCTTACTTTGGTTTCAGCAGATTAACTGCTGAAGGCTGAAGAATGTATCCAGGCACTGTAGTTCTTGTGTTAGAAATGTCTCATATTTTTTTCCATGTGTTTTTAAATAATGAAAAACTACCCTTCATATTAGAACTCTCTAGTAACAATCAAATACATTTAAGTATTATAAACGTTATGTACAATGTTCCCCCACATAAACAAACAATCCCATTTTTCTTCTATCTCCACACGGTATTCCTGTCTCTGCAGCAGGCAGCCACCCCACACCACTCAAGGTGAGCGTGAGAGGCGTGCGTTTATTCACTGTCCATGATCCACTCTCACACAAACAACGATATGAAGAATTTCAGTTCACAAACAGTCCTTAACCTTGTCCTGTGTTAAAAAGAAAACAAAAAACACTCAAATGCTCTCAAAACTCAAGTGTGCATCTGGAAGCAATTCAAAGGCATCATGCCGATCCTGGAGGAAAGTCAGTAGGTGATTATGCTTGAAGAAGGGGGAGTGGGAGATGCCGTCAGTCCAGCCATGTGTAAGTTTCCTGAAGAATTCGATCTTCTCATGTGTGGGAGAAGGTATGGATCGTTCGCCAGCTGGTGCACATCAAATCGATCTTCTTTTCGGTACGCCAAACAGCGTCTTATAAAGGCCTTTTTTAAAAGAGAAAAAGTCAGCAATTAAAATGATCTTTTTTCTTTCTAAAATCAATCCAACAGGACAGACACATTTAAGACTAAAAATAGACCTAATTTTATTGGAAATTGATACCTTAAAAAATCTGTAGCAATAAAGTTTTTGATTCAAATTCAACTCTGTACTCAACCCCTAGTGCCACATTACAGTCTTAATCATTACTGCTTCCCTTGGAACTGATTGTAAGCACTGCTTACAAAATTCCTAAGGCTCTTTTTTCTAGCATCTTTCTTTTATTAAACAATACTCTCACAGTTATCCCATTTTATTATCAGTTTTGTTTGGCCAAATGCTAAGATGTCATTTTCAGACACAATATTTTTCCCTACTGAGGATGCAGACTTCTTCAGGTGATGATAATACTAAATTGACACTTACATTTGAGTACTTCCTAACTCTGTGCATCATAGTAATTTTGAAAACTCTAAATAATGGAATATAACTACTATCCTTTTTACTTTCTACTCTTCCAGTACAGCATATAGAAAGTCTTTACAGAAGTTTACTTTTAGAAATGAACACAAACCGTAAGTGTACAGCACAATGTGAATATATCTATGTATCTGGGAACTAAATCAAGAAAAAGAACATTACTGAAACCTCAAAAGCCTCCTTGTGCCCCTTCTGTTTCAGGCCCTGACTGTCCCCAAATGAACAGGGAACATCTACCCTGACTTCTAATAACATAGCTCAGTTTGGCTTGTTCTGAACTTTGTATAAATGGAATCATGGATTATGTTCTCCTTTGCCTGGCTTGTTTCACTCAGTAGTGTATTTGTGAAATTCATCTTTTTTTGGAATCAGATAAAATTTTCTCAAGAGATAATCGACAATTCTTCCTCGTTGCCGAAAGAAACAACTTTAGCTTGTCTTAAAATTCCTAGCTGCCATATAAATTTGCAAATTAAAGCATTTACAGGATAAATAGCATTAATTAGACATTCAATCACACTAAAAAGTAACCATTTTGTACCTTTTTGCTTTAAAATTAATTAAAAACACATTCCTCTCTAAAAACACACCTACCTATTCTCACCCTTTTACTGTGGTTAGCTTAGTGTTATTATGGAAACTCTATCTGATGCTTTAATAGGTTTACCACTTTTGGTCTTTAACAGATTAAGTTTCAGAGTTCACTTTGAAAATGATTAGGATAGGAAAAAAAAAAAGGTGACTGATATGTTAAGAGGCAGTTTGTGGCAATGAAAGGCTCTCAAAAGCAAAGTTAGGTTTAAGGAGTCTGTGATAAGTAAATGAAGCCAAAATAGTCAAACCAGGTTGATAAAAGTGCATTCTATAGAGTAAGGTGGGTTTTGCTTTTTTTTTTTTTTTAAATGCCCCATGGAACCCCTTCCCCCAAGAGTGGTGACTAAGGAAACCATGACAAGCCTAACGCCAGAACCAGAGATGGCTTCCATCCACTCATTAAGGGCAATTTGTCAGTATTATAAATAAATAAATGAATGGAACTTGGTTTAACTGAATTCATGAAATTTCTGTTTTCACTGAGGCAAGACAGAAAGAAGATTTAGATAGTGGTATTGTTTTAAAGGAGTAATATTTATACTTTATGAAAATAATTCATGTTTTAAAATAATAGCATTGCATTTATCTGTCAAAATCTTTTAACCATCACTGAAATGATTTATGAGGTGAATAAAAGTTTAAGGAATAAAATGCTAGACAGGTCCAATAAACATGTAATGAGATTACACAAAACTCAGCACATCTTCAATTACGAAGGCTACTATGACCAAAAAAAAAAAAAAAAAATCTAGCAGCATTTGCCTATACTACAGAAGAATAACAGAAATATAGAAATTATATAGTACCTGCTTATGAGTTATTCTAACTATTCACACTAGAAAAAAACAGAACTTCATGGGATTGTGCCTTACGGATTTTAAAAAAGATTGTAACAGAAAATCACAGAGAAATGATCTACGTGAAAGTATGACAAAGCAGGAGTAAAAATACAAATAAGATAGTCCAACAAGATGAACAGAGGAAGAAATCCAGCATCAAAACAGTTTTGTTATTAGAAATACTTTTTTTTTTTTGGCATCAGGGATTGAACTCAGGACCTTGCGCTTACAAGGTAGGCAGCAGAGCCACTGAGTTAAATCTCTGGCCCTAAAAATACTTTTATTTTATTACAAAGACACACACATACATGGGTCAGAGCTAGATACTGGATGCATATGGATTATACTATATTGATTGGCTCTCAAGAATTACAGTGAGACAGTTCAGAGGTCAAGGATGTGGGTTCTGGTATTCGGCAGGAGTGGATACTCTGAGCCATGGATCTGCCACCTACAGGGCGGTAAGATTCTTAAGAAGCATTTTTGCTATGGGGTGCTTGGTTTTCCACTTACAAAACATGAATGAGGTACCTATGCATCATAATGTTCTTTAAAAAGCACTAAATAAATTGAAGTTATTATTGCTACTTTAAAAAAATTAGGTAGTATTGGGGATTAAACTAAGAGATTCTGCAATGAGCTACATTCCCAGCACCTTTATTATTAAAATCTTTTTTGTTGTTTTGAGATCCTTACTTAGTCAATAAACTGCCCCGGCAGGGCTCAAACTTTTAATTCTCTTGCCTCAGCCTCCCATTCCTAGGTTACTTTGGTGTTTATATACTTAAATATCTCAGTATTAACATAAACTTATTAAATAAGACATAAAAGTAATGATGCCCAGATCTTTTGATTTTCCCTCATTTTCAAAGTAAGAAGACAGTGCACAAAGAATTAGAAGCCATGTTTGGGCACTTAAATGATGCAAGTTATCACAACAAAAGGCTGAAACAGCTCTCTTCCTGAGCAAATCACTTTCCCCTTTTGGTCAAACACTCGTGCAGCAGCAACTCCTGTCATCTTAAGTACTTACCATATTACACGCACAACTAAAAGTTACTGCATAAAACTTATTTAGGTGAATTTAATACCTTGGCTTCACTGCTTACAACTGGTTTTACAGGAAACTGGACTTCTGTGGCTTTTAATATTGTATTTTCTTGAAGAATATCTTGTTGAGATTGATTGTGACCAAATGGCTTAAAAATAAATAAATAAAACATTGAGAGATTTATCTCACAAAATATTTCAAAGATATCATCAGTGAACCCCCCAAATGATCTGTTCTAAAATCTTGTCCTCGGTTATTTGAAAGTTGATATGTAGTTTCACAGATACAAAATTAAAACTGACTGCAAGCTGTGAAAGCCCATCTAATCAAACTTCACAAAATACTGTAAAAAGGAGACAATAATGCTGTTGCAAAGCAATTAAAATAAAAGAGCTCTAACTTGGAGTCCGGAAATCTGAGTTTGGTGTTAACATGCTGTGATTTTCCAGACAAGTCCCTTCACCTTCTTCTCACAGTGATGTAGGGGTGGGGTGGGATGCATACCAGATAATATCTATGGCAACCTGTATTTACTATTTCAATATAAAAAGAGCTTTGGAAAGAATTAAGACTGTTTGATAGCATTTCTCCTAGGAGTCAAGGGGCAAACTATGCCCAGGCTGAACTGTGTATATAGAGGTGGGATGGTAGTAGGTGTTAGGCAAAGCAGAGAGATTAGACAATAATAAAAAACATCTCGATTCTTGTGTTCAACAGACAAAAAATATTAGCATTAACAGTTTCAGGTGGGAGGGGAAGAAAGCCAAGTAAACTGTTATAACATTAAAATAATTCTGATTCTAATCTGTGAAAAGTTTAAGAGTCCTGGCTTTACTTGGAAGGACCTAAATTTACATCAAGTAGTGAAAATTTGCATTTGACAGGGAAAATTCAACTTAATTTATCTCTATATAACTGTAACTTACCTTTCTACCATAGAGACACTGAAAAAAGATGACCCCAACTGACCACACATCAACCTTGTTGGAAATCTTTGGTGGCTCTTTTCCAACAACAAAACATTCAGGAGGTAAATACCTATCGTTTCAGGGGGAATAAAAAAGAAAAACAATATTAACGTTAACAATCTTGAATTTAAAACCTTCTAAAACATTCAATGCCTTAGAACACTCTATTTTACCTATATAAATCTTAAGCGTTCTTGTCATTTAACTCTAGAGCAAAATATAACTTTGTGAAAGTACAGTATAACATTTATGTCTACATAATATAGCAACAGAAACAAAAAATTATCATTAGAGATTACAATATTCTAACTTGAGTATTTAATAAGCGAAGAAATCCTCTCTCATCCCTCTTCACAAACGGTTTGAGCTGTAAGCAGTTCTCAAAACATATGGTGAATGTTTAAATTGAAAACAAATTCACGAGCTATTGCCATTAATCCCACCCAGAATACTTCTCCTCACTTAGAACATACTTATCCCATCAGTCTTGCCGTTTTCTGAAGCAGTTTTGGAAGTCTCCTTTTACGTCTTTATTTGCATTGCTGTCCTAAATGGATTCAAAACATTTACCCTTCATAGACATGGTCATGTTGACTCTGGGAAAGAGCCAAAAATAACGTGGTGCCAAATCCAGTGAAGAAAGAGAATGAGGACACACTGGATCAGTGATGGCAAAGCTGTTAGAGCTCTTCTGATACACACAGCCTGCTGCGGTACTCATGCACATGCCAATAGGTTCGCCACCACTGTACGGGAACGTTTTGATGTTACCTGACAGCACCATTAACCATATTTTAATTTTTCTCCCGGTACTGGGGAATGAGCTAAGGCATTAGTCATATTTTGGATCATACTTCATAAAGAGACTCACAAATGAGGACCTCCAAAACTGGTTTACAAAGTGGCAAGAACAATGAGATAAGTGTGCTTGAGGTCAAGGGGAGGCAAGTTCTGAGGGGACCAATGGCAATGTGTTTTTTTACCCTAATAAATTTTTTAATTTAAACATTCACCATAATTCCGATCATCCTATGCACATCAGATCACATGGTTCTTTTGTTTCAATCATCTGCAGAGAACTTGCTGACAAGATAGTCTGAATATCTCATATACCCATCCTAATCTGGAAACATCAGAAACTTCAGACTCTGTACCCACTGCGATCCCTCTCTTCCCCAACTCTCAGGCGGTCTGGCTTCCTCACACCGCTCTCCTCTTTCCTGGGTGCTATTGAGCCTCTGCATCCTCCCCAACCGCTCACTCAGTGTTACTTGGTGAGTGCCTTTTTTCTTTCAGACTCCATGAGGCTTTGCTGCTTTCCTCCAGGCAAGGCCTTGCTGCCTCCCCCTGCCAGGGCAGGGCAGTGTGGTACCCGTGTGATGGCACTGGCTTACACACAAGACTGGAGCAGTGTGAGGAATTCTTATGCACATGTAGTTTCAATCACTAGCTGTTTCTAAAATATAATGAGTATTAAAAAATGCTATCTTTATTTATTGAATCCTATTTATAAATTTATACTTTTTGATAATGGAAGGATACAAATAAATGTATCATCTCAGTTTATAAGTAAAAAGGTCCATCAAGGATGCAAGCATCTCATACCCCCAAAATTTAGATAAATTAAAAACATGAAAAGGAATAATGGAGCTAAATGGGCATCTACTTTTTTAAAAATTCAGTTTTATATTCAATATACTAAAATCACTAAATTCCATCAAGATGTTGAATGATCTCTTAAAGACAAAGGATCTCTGTAAATTAGAGCCTCCAAAGATGACTCACTAATGACGGAAAACTTTTCCTACACCCCAAGTCAAGTAAAAGGCTAGATTTGCTTTATCAGTGAAAGTGGCTATTGATTGGGTATCTATGCATTAAGGGAAACATGCATGCTCTTTAACACTATATACACAGTCAGAACAGACAACAAAAATATTTAAGGGAGAGTGTCCACCAGGATTTAGTGAGGAACTGCACCTGACACCAGGAAGAGACAAGGCTGATTTTTAAATTTCTAATACTGACATAATTCTAAGTTTCTGGGGATGTCAGGTAACTTATAAAAGCATTATACATGTGTACTCTAAAAGTATAGGCCATCACAACTTCCAATATAGATAGCTAAATAACTAGAAAGACTGCAGAAATTAACCATTTTCGGGGAACACTGCTTCTCTGGAAAATACATATGTATGTATTTGTATGTAGATGTGGAAATGTCGTGATAGTCTGTCCTTTCTGTACAGCTCCTAAAACAAGTTACCCTGTCTCAGGCCCACCTGTAAGTGCGAAACTTCCTTGTCCTGTCCTGAACTAGTGAAGCCAGAGTGAGAGGGACACAAATAACAAGAATGTCCCACAGAGGAGAAATGATTTCATATTCAGAACATGGATTTCAAGCTGTCCCTGTGGAGTGCAGGGTTCTACCAAGGCCCCATTTTTACCAGTGTTAAAAAATTTTGTTATGAAAGCCAGGCCGGGTGGCACACGCCTTTAATCCCATCACTCGGGAGGCTGAGACAGGAGGATAGCTGTGAGTTCGAGACCAGCCTGGGCTACACAGTGAGTTCCAGGTCAGTTTCAACTACATAGTGAGACCCTGGCTCAAAAACAAAACAAACAAACAAACAAACAAAAATTGTTATGAAAGCATAAGCCTTGTTGCTAAAGGAAAAGGTCTAAAGAGTATTGACTGAAACTCTCTGGGGCTTAAAAATTTGTATGATAATTTCCTTCAAATATGAAATTCAAAAAAAAAAAGCAGACACTGGTGGGCCAGGGATTGGCTCAGTGGTTTGGCTGCTTGCCTTGCAAGTACAAGGGTCCAAGTTCGATCTGATATCAAAACAAAACAAAAAACCAGACATCTTATTTTATCTATACTTTATTGCTAGGAGATGTAACAAGCAGAATTTTAAACTTCAAATGGCTTTAAAAATATACATAGTGTGTAGTGGGGATTTAACTCAAGAGATGCTGCACCTGCTTCTCAAGCAGTCTTGAGTTTGAGCACCACTACCAGGGGGGAAAAAAAAAGTATACATAATGTAACTAACTCCTCTTTGCGAAAAGTAAGATCTAGGGCTGGGGATTTAGCTCAGTGGTTCTACTACACAAGGACCCGAGTTCGGTCCCCATACCCCCCCCAAAAAAAAATCCTCACATATCTGTGACATCTTGTGGAACAAATTATTACAGGCCCAGTTCCATCTCTATTCACAGTCCTGTTCAATGAAGTTGACTGCAGTTCACTTCCCATTAAAATTTAATTCCTTTTATTAAACTTATTCTGTGAAATGTTTTGAAATTTTATAGTAATGTTCTCCACTTTGGTGAATATGACAAAAAGTTTGAAAATTCAGAGTGACAGTTTATGTAAACATCTAGGTACAGTATATTGAAGTGACATTGAGAGATTTATGGGACCGGCGATTTAGCTCAGTGGTTTGGTGGCCTGCCTTGTAAGCGCAAGGACCTGAGTTCAATCCCCAGTACCAAAAAAAAAAAAAAAAAAACCCCAAGAGATTTATGTTTATGAATTGCTTCTATCTAGATGTACATACATATCTGAAGCCCTTAAAAAGGATATTTTACAGTCACATTCAAGATTAAGAATATGATAAATCTGTCATATGTGTAATGAATAAAACATCCATGTATCTCAAAAAACTAAACCACAAAACCTCTACAGAAGGTTTGATGTTTATAGTTTTTACTTATAATAGTTAAGGCATTAAATTTATATAAGTATTTATATGTAGGATATGCATCACTATAATAGCGTAGAAGATAAATCCATAGATTGTCTAAGTTAGAAGTTTTTGGTTGGTAGATACTGACATCACTTGCTAAATAACAAGTCATTCTCTCTAGTTTGCTGATGCTTGGGAGTTAAGAACAGAAAAGAGAACCACAGTTTCTCCCTCTCAACCCAGAGGTCAATATCAATACTTTCAGCACAACAATATCAAAGACTACCTGAATATAAAACTAAATTTTCATAAAAATACTGGGGCTAATGTAGGTAATTTTGGTATTTTTAGTATATATTTACCAGTAAGTGCCTGCTCCTTGGGAGGTTAGATCCATTCCATCTACACCATAGCTGTCATCATCCATAATTTTCGACAGGCCAAAATCAGTAATTTTGATTTCTCCACATGCTGTCCCATCTACCAGAAGGATATTGCCTAAGAATAAAATATAACATTATTTTTTGATACATATATGAAAAACACTAATGTTTCAAATTAACTTCTTGGAAGTAAATATATAGTTTAAATGTGGCAATATAATAAAAGCACCTTTAATTCTACTAGTGTTCCATTTAAGTTTTAAGAATGAAATCAATGAGCATATTTACACAACTTAGAAGAACATGATTTTATAAAACTATGCTGCTAAGAGCTTAAAAATTATTAGACACATTTCATTAATTACCTGGCTTAAGATCATAATGTATAATAGGAGGTTTGATCTCATTGAGATATCTTAGTGCATTTACAATCTGCATTACAATAGACCTAGCTTCTTTCTCTGACATTAATTTGTGTTGCTTCAGATAGAAATCCAAGTCATTGCCTTCACAGTATTCTAACACTGTACAAAACCTAAGATAGGAGAAGAGAAAAATAATTAGATATAACTATTATCTAGTAATCAGAAGGACAATGGGGAAATGGAGAACAGTTATCAAAGGGCAGGGAAAGCAAAAGCAAACATATCTTTTCTTAAAAGTTAAATCATACATTCACTTACGTATCTGTATCCAAGGAAAAATAGTCATACAGTTTAACTATCCTGGGGTGATCCAGTTCTTTGTGTATTCTATACTCTCTGCAGGCATGTCTATGGGAAGAGAGTACATCAATTTTCCAAGACCATTACAAAATTCAGTTTATAAAAATCATAAAGTACTAATATTTACTTGTGGTAGTTTTCTTTTTTCTCATCTCTCCAGCTTTTATTAAGCTGATGGATCTTCACAGCAGCATATCTTTGTTCATATAGGTCAAAAGCCTAGAATTCAAGGCAAAAACCAGTTATTTCCATAGACCAACTTGTATAGTTAAGGAGATTTAAAAAAAATCTTGGTGAAAAATTTTATAATAATACGGAGTAAGAATAAACACTACAAACTTTAGCAATCATCTCCACTAAGGGTACATAGTTTAATGAGATATTTATCATCAGCAATGAGCTACAAGCTGGTGCAGTGGTACATATCTATAACCCACACTACTCGGAAAGGCAAGGCAGAAAGATTACAAACTGAAAGCCAACCTGAGAAACTTAACAAGACCCTTGTCTTGAAATTAAAAAAGGGCTGGGGATTTTCTCAATAGTGGAACACCCTTGCATTTAATCCCCAGTACTGAAAACAATAAATATATAAAATAATTGAGATATAAATCTCATGGCGATACATCAGAGAAAATCTCAATGTGAATTTTCACATTTAAGTTTTAAAAATGCCAATATATTGGATCAAGATAAAACTACAAGGTCATATTTGTTTTTAATATGGACTTGCTTCTCTATTCCGGTAGTATTAGTAAGAAGACAAAAAAATGGATGGCTGCAATGCTTTTTTTGCAGATGGGATAAAACAAACTATTTTTTAATCTATCTTTCATTAGCAAAATCTCCCTTTTTCATTTTTTTGAAAATTAATAAATTCCTAGAAAATTTCCAATTATTAAAAAAATTGTACTGTTATAAAATTGTTCAATACATACAGAAGTACTACAGTGAGCCCTTATGTACTCACCATACAGTTTCAAAATTTTTGCCAATATTTCATCTGTGGTTTTATAATCATGATTTCTTTGGCTTTGCACATTCTAGGCAAATCATCTACCATTCAGCTACATCCCCAGCTCCTCATACTTTTATTTTTTTCCCCTCCTGGAACATTTTTAAGATAAATCCCAGATAACACATAATTTAATCCACAAAATCTCCAGTATTTATCAATAAGAGGTAATATCATCACATCTAACTATATCAACAATTTCTTAATCTCCTCTAATACCCAATCTGTCTTTAATTTTCCTTGTTTGCCTCCCTCTAGAACTGTTCTGGATTTGTTCAAATTAACAGCCTCATTTTTACTTTTTAACAGCTTATTTCTTAAGAGTACATAGTATGATCAGTATTTTAAAGATTTACATGATTTATGTTCTTCAAAAACACTGAATACCATTTTAAAAGATTTTATAATTTAAATTTCACTGCAAAAAAATAAATTTCACTGTGATTTATATACAAAGTTATCCTTTTATAAACACACTTGGAGAATGGGGTTAAGCTAAGTGATAAAGCAATTGCCTAGTATGGAAGACAGGTTCCAAACCTAAACCACTGCCAGGGAAGGGATGCCAGGGACAGCTTAATAGCTACATGTTTGCGTAATAAAGACCCCAGTACCCTTACCTAACTAATTTAACCTAAAAATATGTAGCAAAGGAAAACCAGTAAAATGACTGTTTTTGCTACAAAAGTATCAAAGCATCAAATCAAACACAATATAGGAATACAGTAGTTAAGTTATTCTCTTTGGAGTCAGATAAAATTACTAGCTGAGTGACTTGGTGCTAATATTCTCTCTGAGTCTCAGTCTTATTTATATATGAGGACTAAAAAGAGATGTTCAGGTGCAAGGACAGTGTTTTGACTCTAGAGATAGACAATGTAAGCTACAATAAACTATTTTTTTTTTTGTAATTCCAAAGAGGACATAATATGAACAAAATTACTTTTTTTTTTTTTTTTTTTTTTTTTTTTTTTTT
>NW_022900938.1:24413777-24415602 GCF_012274545.1 Fukomys damarensis | reverse complement strand
TTTTTTTTTTTTTTTTTTTTTTTTTTTTTTTGGGTACTGGGGATTGAACTCAGGCCTTTGCACTTATGAGGCAGGTGCTGGAACCATTGAGCTAGATCCCTGGCCCAAAAGACATGTACTTTTTAAGCACATATTCAATGTTATTTCTTCACAGTAATACCTTTATTGGTGTGAAGAATAGAATAAAATTTACATTACCTTATACACTTCACTGAAGCCACCTCTTCCAAGCAAATGAAGTAATAAATATCTTTCATTTAACGTTGGGTGATCCTTGAACCTTAAGAGTAGGGGAAAAAATATACGCAGGCACATTAACAGGCACATGAGAAAGTTCCTTCTATATTAAAGTTTCATTCTCTTAAACTACTGATATCTATTTCTTTGGTTTCTCTACTGTTAATTTCAAATTCCACTCAATATTTCTTTTCATTCTCTACCAGTCTACATGCATGAGTATCACCTATCTTAAGGATTTGATGCTCACAATGCTTTTATAGTTGAATAATGATCAATTACTGTATTCTCATAAAGACCTAATAATCATTGTGCTGATATAAAATCCCTTATCTATTCTTCTGATATTACTTCTCTTGAAAAATATACTTTTATATTAAGAATTATGAGTGATCACAATATATAGTAATTATATATGATTAAATTATATTTATAAACAGGTCTTTATCCATGGGTTAAACTTCACTGTCTTTAGATTTCTATAAAATAAAAATTTAATCATCAATATAAAAAGTAAGGATTTTTCAAAACTTGTAAAAAAAAAAAAAAGTCACTCACACCATCATTATCCTTACTATTTAACATTTATTGTAGCTGGTACATATTAGGTATGTCAACTCACGTAGTTATCAATGAACCTTATGAAGTAAGCCCTGCTACTATGTCTATCTTACAGATGAGGGTACTGCTACACTGAAAGGGTAAGTAACTTGCTTAAGATTAATAGCTAATACATGCAGGGCTTTGCAGAAAAATGTACTTCCAAAATGATGTGCACTCTTGAAATTAAAAAAAAAAAAGCTCAAAAAATTTTTTAAAGTTTTTAAAATAATCTGAAATGCAAACACAATGCATTTTATTGTTTTGTTAAACATCAACTACATATAGGTTTGATAATGTAAGATTTTCTTGAATGACATTAATAAAAGATTTCTGCTATAAGGTACATTATAAATCTATAATAATTTACTTTATTTTAATCAATCTAAGTCATATCCAAAAAGTTTAAATGTTGCTCTCATTAGAAATTTTAACCTGATAGAATTTAGATTATTTCATAATTATATTATTTCCATTCACTTAACATACTGGAATGATCTGTATACTTACAAATTATAAATATACAGACATCCACAGACATTTTCATAAACAAAATATTCATATTTTATAACAGAAACTGGCTATTTCTAATTATGATGCTCATATTAAGTCATGAAGCTTTTTTCTTTAACTTTTATTTGCCATTTATTTTACAATGAATTTATTCCTGTGTTATTTGTTTTTGTTTCTTCAGCTTCTTCTGATATTTTCTTTTCCTTTTTTTTTTGGTACCGGGGATTGAACTCAGGTCCTTGCGCTTGCAAGGCAGCCACTGAACCACTGAGCTAAATCTGGGCCAGATATTTTCTTTTTCTTTTACACAACCTCCTTTTCTGGTTTAGGAATAACTGGTTCCTTTTCAGTGGGGATCATCTCAATGTGGCAGGAGGAGCTCATGTACGGATAAATCTGACCATGGCTTGGTTAAGTACAGGTGCATATTGGCTGCTATATTCACCTGGATGTGTTTAAAAAAAAAAAAAAAAAA
>NW_022900938.1:24401427-24413716 GCF_012274545.1 Fukomys damarensis | reverse complement strand
CAGGTGCAATGGCTTATATATTCACCTGGATGTGTTTAAAAAAAAAAAAAAAAATATATATATATAAAATCTATATCCAAACCTGTAAGTCAGCATTATACTCTGCATTCTCTGCATTTGAGAGCATGTACATCAAAAATTTACTTTTTTTGGGCTACCAACCCCACATCCAGCCCCAATGCTTGGCCTGGGCACACCTACCAACTCCTCCACCGTAATGACAGAGTGGCATACACTGCTTCTTTCAAGTGACATCCTTCAGACACCTGGTGGCCGTTCTGATATGTATACCCCTGATCAAGGCCTGGGCAGTTTCATAGGTGTTCTTAAAATGAACACAAAGATTTGAATCTCTTGATTTGTATGACTCTGTGGGGTTTTCTGGATAAAGAGAGCACTGATTTTCACTGATCACTTCAGGCCACATACAGAAAGGGCAAGTATGAAGTTTTCAAATGTACCACTAGTCTTAAAAACATACTGTAAAAAGACTCCATTTCTCTCTTTTACACCAATTAAATCCACACAGTGCCATCATTTCCATTTCTATCTTCTTTATGATGCTCCCACAAACCCTCAGATTTTCTTTTCTTTGAATTCCTTTAACATATACTACCTATGGTGCTTATTCTAATAATGGAGGATTAAGAGCAGAGACTGTAACTTGTAGTTCTTTTCCATTTGTTTCAAAATTCTTGCATTAATACTGGAAACATGGCTTATTGGAATATCATTCACTAAAAACTATCTCCACTGCTACAGCATGAGCTTTGGCATTCAATCAACAAATATTTATTAAGCACCTACCAAATGCTAGGCTCTGGTCTACGTACAGATGATAAAACAACCAAACTAAGGACATGCTCTTGTCTAGTATACGACAGATAATAAATAACGAAAATAAATTTGTAATTCCAGATACAGCAGGGATAAAATACTATTAAAAATATACAGCAAGGTAAGGGAAGATGACAGGAGGTGAAGAAAGGATTTAACTGTTATCTGAGATAGGGGCTTTAGGACAGCTGCTCTAATGAACATTTGGAGTGAAATAAAAAAGGACTCCACTCAGATATTTAGAGGAAGAAGATTTCAGATTGAGAAACTGGCAATCACAAAGACCCTGAGTTGAGAATATGCCTGACATGTCTGAGGAAATCAGCGTTTATGGCACCATGGAATGGTGAGGTGGCCAGGGACCAGATCACCCAGGGGCTTCCTGACATGGGAAGGACTCTGGATGTTTCCTAAGTGTGATGTGATGCCTGAAAGGAAGCAAGTATGTTTATTCTCTCCATGGAAAAGGGGCATAAGAACTTCTATCATATGTAACTGTAAAATACAAATAATGACTTACTGTGAATTATCTTCATTGTTTATTCTTTTGAGTTCCCGTATGTGAAGATTTCTGACTCTTTCCAAACGTTCAAGTTCTGCCTGGATTTCTGCCTCTTCCTGAAAATGAAGAGAGGGGACTATAACAAGCTCAATTTATTTGTAGTATAAAAAAGATATTTTTACCCATGCATCAATTTTTTACAGTGATGGGAAGAATAATGCATTATAAAGTACCACTGAGTTAAAGAAGACCAAAGTGTTCTTTTCAATGCCTGAAAGACAGAAAGAGATAAGGCAAAAGCCTATTTCAAGAAACCATCCTCCACATAAAAATCTATACCTAATGAGATGCTGCTGGGTTTTGTTCTGTACTAGAAGAAATCTATTTTTATAATGTCTATACTAAAAGCGACTACAAGGTAGTCTGATGCTGGCTTATAACACAATTTTTATTTCTGGTCCATGTGAATTTTAAATTAAGAGGGAAACATATATGAATACAAAATAATAAAATGATGATATTTTCTAATCATTAAAAGAGGAAGAAAGAAGACAGAACCAGTATATTTCTGGACCTTACAGTATTTGGAATGCAAATACACTCACATACAATCTGACCCCTCACTCACCCCTCCCCCTGTAATCTTAAACAGACATTAAAATAAAAAATTATTAATTGCTGTGGTGAATCCTCAGTTATCAGAGCAGATGTATGCAAGACCTAAAGAAATGTACTTCAAATATCATTTAACTTTTGTTTTAGACGTATTTTTCAGTTGCAAAAGAGACAATTTTTAGAAAAATGTAAACTAGACACCAAAACAAGCACACACATCACCCATGTCTTACTCTTTTAACACATACCTCCGTTAATATAAATTTGAATACTACTTAAAGATAGTCATAAATATGACAAATTTTGGTAGAAATTCTAGAAGTACTCAAATTTAAAAATATTTTTGAGTAAGAATTTGTGTAACAATACACATTACTTTATAATTATAAATCTAGACCAAACAGAATATAGGTTATTTGTAAATATTATATCTAAGTATTTCTCTTTTATTAGCTCCTTTGCTTTTCTTTTACTGATTTCTTAAAAAGTCTCTTACCTAAAAGTTAATAATTCTGAAATATATTAAAAATATAATTTCATTCAAATACAAAGAAAGATATAAAATATACTGGACCTATACAAAAGACTTAAGTTGAAAAGAATATTTTAAATTTTTTGCAAACAGATCTTCACAGATTATTTGTATTCCACTTAACTTTTTAAATTACTTTAAAATGAAATTTAACATTTTTTCAGCAATATTTAAGACAGATCAGGCATTAGATGACAAAGACAATTAAAGAAAAACCTTTCTAGAATGAGAAAATTTCCTAAAACAGACATACTAAGTAGATTGTCCTAATTTGACTGAAATGTCCTCATTTAATATGCTTCGGTCACAAATATTTCTTATCTTAATGAACAAAATGGTAAGGTGACACCTTAGGAGATTCAATAATCAAATATTCAATATGAATTAAAAAGCTTTAGAACAATAAAGTCAATATACACTTAGCTGTCTTGATTTAGTCATTTAAGACAGAATAAGAAACTGGTGATATAAGTATATCCAGGAGCATAGAAAAACTAAATTCATTTACAGCACAGAATTTAGAAAGTAGAATCATGTTCTCTTCATATTGCTAACATTTGATAGACTGGTGAAATTTCACATAATAATGAAATTAGGTCAAGCCTATTAGAATATCAGATGAGATGTTTGGTTTAGCTTTTACTTAAAGTTGTGTCATAGGGATACTATATCAATGCTGACAACATAAGTTAAACTTTATTGAGTTATAAATATGTAGACTTCAACTAGATTATTAATGCACATAATTACACTTGTTGTAAAATTTTCAGATTATCTATACAATGGTAGTACCCATTATCACAAAATAAAGCATGACAAATATGTTTCATAAAATCTTACAAAATAAAAACACAAATAAGCATCATTCATTTTGAACTGTTAAGATCACTGGAAAAAAATGTCAGAAGAACTTGGAGGAAATAGTAGTTTCTACATATTTAGGAAGAAATGTCAAAGGAAGGAATTATAACTGATTCTTACATACAAACAGACATAAATCCACCACAGTCAGTGAAATATGTTTACATATTTCAACATTACTATATTGTTGCTTAGTATTTTACAGTGTCTTAGACCTTAAAATAAAGTGACATTTTTGTGGGAAAGATAATTCTGCAACTCTAAGGAATTTTTCTCAAATACCACCAGAAAAAAAAAAAAAGGCATATATGCTGCTATGGATTGAATATTTGTGATCCTCTCAAATTTCACATTGAAGCTCTAATCCCTGAATATGATCATATTTGAAAATGATGCACTGGAAAGGTAGCTAGAATTAGATTAGATCATGAGCAGTGGGCCCTCAATGATGGGAACAGTGGCCTTATAAAGAGGGACCACCACCACTGCCACCACTACTTCTCTGGGGAACACAGAAACAGAGTCATGTGTAAACCTTCAGCAAAAAGCCCAGCCCTTCCAGACCTTAATCTTACTTTTAAGATGCTAAAACTACAGTATGAGAAAATAAATTTTTATTAAACCACTCAGTGTGGTGTTTTGTTATGGCATGCTGAGCATACTACTAGACATACATCCCTGTAAGCAAATGCTACAGACAACACTGTTTAGGGGAATGGCCTAGTTTTAAGTCTGGCTCTGTGGCACAACAGGCTAGAAAGTAGTAGTCTCAGTTAATTCATCTTTGGTACAGATCATTTCCTAGGGCCTACCCTGTAAGCTACACTCTTCTTGACTGTGACTGACATTAGCCTGTGAGGCATGCTCAGAATTAAATCTTTTTCAGAGGCTACAGGAGAAGTGAGGATGACCTGGGTTCATAATCACCACAAAATGGAATCTTCAAATTCATGGCAAAGCGAGGTCATATTAGTAGAATAAAAGAGATAATCCAACCAGCTAAACCTCATTGAGTAAAAATACTAAATATCAATCCTGAATTCATTCACTAGCTGAGCAGAGAAAAATCTAGAAAAAACAAAGACACAAATAACATCTGGAAATGAATTTGTTTCTGTAAGCAATTATAATATAGGAGGGATATGAGTTAAAATAGATTGAATTAAAGAGGTAGGTCTGGTGATCAAACACAAAATAAATAGCCATGTCTCTTTTCGGCTTAAAAAGAAAAATAACTGACAATTTAATAGTATATACCATAGCAATTTTAACAGTACTTTAAAATAAGCTTTGATGTTCTGAATTAGATAGTATAAAAAAACCAAGTCATTTATATACACAACAGACCTTAATATTGCCTCACTGTTTAAATCACCTCAAAAATACCTCACCTGTTGCAAAAACCCAACATTTTAAAATTTATTTATTTTTGGTACTGGGGATTGAACTCGGGTCCTCGTACTTGCAAGGCAGGCCACCGAACCGCTGAGCTAAATCCCCGGCCCTAAACTTTTTTTAATTTAAAAACATTTACACAGAAGATAAATCCACTATCAACTTCACTGAAACAATTTGTCTCTTACAAGATCTTCAGCAAAGAAATGTTATTTGTGATCAAAGTCTCTTTTGGTAACTCAATATTCCCTTGGCTCAACTTTCTAAGTCCAAAGTAGGTTGTAGTTTTATAGAAACTGTAAAATTACAGGTTAAAACCACTGGATGAATTTGGAGTGGGCATTTCCTATAGTTGCAGTTTTTCAAACTGTGGAGTGCATTGAAGCTATAAAGCTTAGTGATAATATGCATTTCACATGTAAACCAATAACACCTTCCCAGTTTAAAGTATGGCATGTTACTCCCCCACACAAAACAATTCAATTTGCAAAAACTGACTTATAAAGCCAAGATAAGATAGGAAGAATTTTATGTGTTTTTTGTGGAGCTAGGGTGGGGATCTACATGCTAAGCAAGTGCTCTACGCTCCCAGCTCAGGATGTATTTTGATACAGCATTCTTGGCTTGACTATAATCTATGAGAATTCGTGAAAGAAGATAATTTCTGTATATTATAAAAATGGTGGAAGCTAAGAAAAGCATACAGATTGGCACAGTCTGTTCAACAGCACCAAAACATTACTTGATGCTCAGAAAACTCAACATTTAAAAAAATTTAATGCCATATTCATTTTAGCAATAGGAAAAATGACTCCCTTAGAAGTTAACATCTTTAGGTCCTCAAAAAAAAAAAAGAAAACCACCAAAAATCCAATCTCTCAATTTCAAAAACTATACTACTTATAAGGCCATTTAAAAAATTTATCACTAGGAAAACAAAAGGTAAAATTAGGAAAAGGCACTATTACAAACTAAAAGAAAAAAGGGCAGTGTATTTAACAAAGAAATTAATGAGAAAATTAACAATTTATCGATACATGTCACTAGATCATAATCCTTCCCAAATCTGAAATATGGACAGAAAATATGAACCAACTAACAATCACCACCAAAAGACACCTACACAAAGCAGGCCTGAATTTATCTCAGTCATAAAACTACTGTCCTATAGTCATATTTTTGCTTTAGTATGATTATGTAGATTGAAGACAGGAGTAGCAGTAGAAGAGACAAAACGTATAAAGTTCTGCAGTGTTTTCTTTCCAAACTATATAAATATTCCGTTCATTCCCACACCATCACCAAACTGGTCATTATTGATGGGAGCATATAGAATTGTTCTTGGGTATACTCAACTACCTAAGAAAATTACCTTAGAACCTGTACTGTTAATGTTTTCCTTTATCCACACTTTACTTCTTTTAAAGAGAGAAGGGAATGGTGGTTTATTTTCTTCAAATGCATAAATATATACATCAAAACTCTTTATAGTATTAGGGCACCCAAGGCCTGATGGAGGCTAGAGTGCTTCACTATGGAGCTTTACTGCCAGTCCTTTTTATTTTTATTTTGAGGCAGGGTCCTGCCAAGTTGCCACAGTGGCTTTATATTTTAGGTCCTCCTGCTTCTGCTTCCTGAGTAGGTGGGATTACAAGCATTGCTCCTATATCCAGCGCCCTTTTTCTGTTTTTCAGTCCTGGGGACTGAACCTATAACCTTCTCACTGACCTTCCTCCCTTGCCTATTTTCACTTTTTGTTTTGGACAGGATCTCACTAAAACACTCAAATTGCCTAGACTTGGCTTGAACTTATGATCCTCCTGCTTCAGTCTAACAGAGTGCTGAGACTACAAGTGTGCACCAACACACCGGTTACACTGAAACAATTTTAATTGGGAATGACTATTAAAATATGTAGGTTTTCAGTCCCTCCGTTTTATTTAAACAAAGCAAAATCTAACCTCAGCAGCAAATAAATGTAAGAGCTGTACTGATTGGCAAATTTTAAATATATTGAGTATACTTGTGAGTCTTGCTACTGTAGTCTAGGCTGGACTTGAATTGACCATGTAGCCCAGGGTAATTTAGAACCTGGCAATCCTTCTGCCTCAGCTTACTAGGTGCTGGATAAGTACGTGCTACCACATCTAGCTTTTAGTATACTTCTTGTATACTGCTGTATTATAGAGAAGAGTCCTCAATGTTAAAGCCCTCGCATTCACATATATAATACTTTAATATGATATACTGTAGTCCTTTCTTTCAATTTTCTGCTTCCTTTTAAACCTTTTCAGGATGTTAGTAGATAACATACATTTTTAATGTTTGAAAAGATTTAGTTTCCACCCCAAATGGGAAACACCTAGTCTTCTACACTCTGACTACAAATGTATATTTAATGGCATGGACTTAAGTTCTGATTGAGAAAAGATGGTAGCCAAGAAACTGTTTTCTATTTTTTTGTGAAACAATGATCCCCTAAACTGAACTTAAGACACCTGAATCAAACAAACTCTGCACTAGGTGATGAGAAACATGAATTCTGAATATCAGAACTAGCAACATTTACAAGTTCTTATGAGTGCTAGAGGGTGGAATATAAACTGAATGTTTCCCATCTACAGCTAGTTCTATGTTTTCTTACCACGGTCATCTTTTTATAGGCTATATCGTTTTTCGGGGGCTGAATCCAGGGCCTTCTTTACATCCCCACCACCCTGTTTTTATTTTGAGGCAGGGTCTTGCTAAATGACTAAATTGCCGAGGCTGGGCTCAAACTTGTGATCATACTGCCTTAGTCTCCTGGAATGCTAAGATTACAGGTATGCACTGGTACCCCCAACTCTAGTCTACTAATTTTTAAGTGGAAAGAAGCAGTGAGAACGAAATGTCAAGTGAAGAATTCCAACACTCTTCTTAACACCTTTCTCATCCATATACACCAAGAAGCCAGGAACCTACTTTACAGGCTTAAGTGTGACTTTTCCAATGACAGTGCATTTCCACTAAAATCTGCCTATACAAGTGTAGCATCCCACATGTCATGTTTTACAGAAACATAATGTACAATGTGCTAGCTTTAATTGAGAGAGTTCTGAAAAGATTTCTGCTGGACATGGCTATAAATATAGAGGTGAACATATAAAAATGTGAAGCCTTCTAGCATTATACTGCTCCTTATTTCATTCACACCTATGGTGACAGAAAATGTCACATAGGCAAACTTATTCTTTGTGGTCATACTATGGGTCTGACAAATCAGATGGCAGTGGTATTCTAAAAAGACCAAAGGAGATACCAAACTTCAAGAATATTTGGGGGTCAGTTCACCTAAAACCAATGCCCTGTATTCTCCACTGTTCAAAAGGCTTGTAGACAATCCATTGTCTTCCATTTCAACTAGTTGCATGGTCCACTGTGAAGGAGTGAGAAAATAGCTGTGTACTTGTTCTTGACCTGTAAAGATTTCATCATGGAAGATTAATATTGATGCTGCTGCTGCCTGTTACTGGTTGTTTCTCTTTGCAGGTGCCAAAATCAGTCAGAGAACAGGATTTCAATGGCAGAGTTGCTGCTATATTGTTATCTCTTCAGAACGGAGGCACAAGGAGAGATGAATGCCACATCGCAAGGAGCAAAGGAGAGAGAGAGAAAGAAATGGTGTCAGGTGGCATGTTGGATGTGATTTGTTTTAGTAGAGATTGAGATGACTGTAAACTGTTTAGCTGATTCCTTCGGTCTGCAAAGATACATTTGTGTTGGTGCTGATGATTCTTGTCTAATCCTGTTTTCATTACAAATTGGTTGTTTTTCCAGTAAAAGTTCTAATACTTATATTTAGGGTTATAAATTAAACATACTCTCTCTTTCACACACACAAATACACATATACACATATACATCAAAACACACACAGTAAAGCCAATCCCTTCTATTCTATTCTATTCTACTTAATATTCAATTCTGGGATGTCAGACTTTCTATATGCCTTCTCTTGAAATAATAACATTTTTAAAATCAAGGGGACAACTAAGTTTGAAGACTAGAAAAAAATGGCAACACATAACCACATGCTGTTCATATCATAAATGAGTAACAGCAGTATTGAGACATAGTTAATGGTCCTAATAACTTTCAAAATTCTATGTCCTCATGAGTTAAGGGTTTTATGGTTAATAATGTATCTTTTAGAAAATATTATGACTACTACAAAGAGAGCCTATTACAAGGAAATTGTTTCTTCATTGTATATGCTATTTTAGTAACAATCCTTGAAGGCACGTCCACACAGTTTTCTTCAACTCCAAAATAATGATCTGATTATATAAGCAACTTAGCAGAGCTCCTCAAATCAAAAAGACATATTGTTTTCCCATAACTAGAATTTATCAAGACAGGATGAACTGGTATGTGATTAGTTTCCTTAAAACACCAGATTAAACATGGGGCATAGGTAACATAAAATGGGACTGTTAGTAGCTTTGCCCTGGAGGAACAACTTTGTAAGGTAGGTAATTATTTTCTTTTTAGTAAGTGATAACTGGGGAAGTGTATATCATTATTGGAGACAGATTATTTTCTTTGTGAAATAATTTCAGGAATAACTTGGAGAGTTAATATATGTCTTTTTGTGGGGGGGGTGTTACTGGGGACTGAACTCGGGTCCTTGCGCTTGCAAGGCAGGCCACCGAACCGCTGAGCTAAATCCCCAGCCAACATATGTCTTATTATATAATTTTATTTTATTCTATTCTATAAAATCCTTATAAAATTATTTGAATTATTTATACTTTTTATCAAAAATGTGCTCTCTGTTGACCTTTAAAAAATAAACATGAAAATCAATATATTAGTTAATAATAGAGATAGTCTCATTGATAAAATAATCATGAACATACTTTCCAAGGAAGGAAATATGGGAAAGAAAAAGTACACGAAAAACAGTTGACTTAAAAGTGTTCTTTATGTGTAATGAAATGAAGTTGTGTGCTTCCCAAAAATTTAGAGAGTAGCACAACTCCCACTACTCTGAGATGCACTGAAAGCTACAAATGAATTAATTCTTCTGAATACAAAGAACAACTTGCTATTCATCTATAACGAAATAATTCAAAAAATAAAGCACATAGGTATAGCCACTGAAACACTAGTAACAAAAATTTTCAAGTTCTGGCTTTGTCACTCACACTGCTTTATTCCAGACAAAGCATATAAAGATCTTAGGACTCAAAAAGTTGAAATGTTCACTCAAAAATGGTTAAAACTTCTGCAAGGTGTGATGGCACACACCTATAATCCCATTACAAAGGAGACTGAAGCAGAGGATTGCCTCAAGTTCAAGGCCAGCCTGTGCTACATAGTGAAACCTTGCATCAACACCCGCCCCCATATTTTATTGGAGTCTGTTGTATGTAATTCTCTTGAAATGGGAATGCCTGCACTGGTAGAATGTGGAGGTAAATTACTTATGAATCAATGAAGAATAACTACACAAACTGCTAACAACTAAAACAACAGAGTCGTAAAGAATTCCTGTTATAACGGAAAAGAAAAAGTAATGACATGTAATGACTTTTCACATCTCAGAAGATAAAGCTAATAAACCCTTAAGTAAAGTTTACATTTACTTTTTGGCAGCAACTGGGAACATCTATTTATTTTAGCCACATATTTACTTTTGGGGGTTTATGCCTGATTCTATCACACTGTAACAGCTCTAGACCTCTTATTTTTTTTAAACAATATAGAGCAGTACAGAATATGAACTGAACATTAAGATTTATTCAGTAGTAAATGAACTTTTCTTATTTCAGTTTACCTACTCAATTATGATTCTCATCATAAAATACAATGTACATCATAAATTACCCATTTCAAGAAAAACTAAACAGGCCTCCTATTGTAATGTCATCCAGCATGAGCTTCCTCCATGAAGGTTTGTATTTCTAGCTAAAAAAATTTAATAATTAACTCTATTTAAGAGTTTATTAAAGGAACACAGAGAGAAACAGCGAGAGTTACACTTGCTAATTCAAGACTATCTGAGGTTCTAAATCTAAACCCTAAACTTGGCAATAACTCTGCAAGCAACATGAGCATCAGATATTCACAGGTCAGATCAGATGAGATCTAGCCTATGGTATAAGCTATATACTTACAAGATAGGGTATACTTTGCGCCAGCCTAATGAAAGGAAGCTAATAAAATACAGATGGTAACATCTTTTCTCTTGATTCTGTGTCAAGTACATGTCCAGTCTATTTTTCAGAAAACAGAATGAACTATTTTTCAACTGTGCTTTAGAATCTTATTTTTAATAACATAATTGCTTATATTTTATTGTACAACTCAAAAGAAAATACCCAGTTGTAAGTAGGCAACTACTATTATGTATTTGTGCTACAGCATAACATTACTTGCTCAATTTTGTTCTCTGTACCACTTGCAACTTCCTTCATAAATGCATTCATCTCACCCAAATTAGTCTCTCAGAAGAAAAAGTGAATATTCAAGACATGAGGGTATGTTTCAGCATTATGAGTTGATCACTCTCCCAAAATATTCCATGATGGAGGTCAAAGAAAAGTTATGTTGTTGGTTAAGAAGATAAAGTTAGAAATCTAAGACTGCTCAATAAATTTGATACAGGCTGAAAAAAAAAGCAGGAAAAAAAGATTATGGAAAGGATAATTATTAGAAAAGAAGTAAATATGAAAAATATAAAAGCCAAACATTGGAAAATAAGAATAATATACAGGTTAGAACAGAAGGTGAGGTATTTTCTAATAACCAAGTATTTTCAAAGTACCCTGAAATTTTTAAAAACAATCACCAACCAACCAATTAAAATCAAAACCAAATCCTCCTCTTCAGCCTTGAAAAGTATATTTTGTGTAATACAAATGGTCAATTCTGAATTTAACTGCTTTAAAATTTTGAATTCTCTACCACAAATTTTCATAAAATAAGGCACACATGTAAAATGTCATTATTAGAAAAGGTAATTTAAATTTGCTATTATCTAGAAAATAACCCTCTAGGCAAAACTCTAAAGGTACACTTAGCATAGCTAAAATTATATTCCCCCCAACAACCCCAGAACCGGGGATTGAATTTAGGACTTTGTGCTTGCAAGGTGGGCATGGCGCTACTGAGCTAAATCCCTGGCCCACTGAAATTATACTTAATAAGGGCATATACCATCCCTTTATCACCAAAGGCTGATTAGAAAATAATTGATAATTATTCTGTATGGGACATCAAGCACAGGTCCTTATAAAGTTCATTAGCAGAATAGCTTTTGTAGGCACACAAACACTTGTGATTCATTCCAAACTAACAATTCCCTTTTCCTTCTACAGTCCCCGTATTTAGGTCTATTATTATTATGGAACCATTATTACAGTTCAGTAGTTCCATCTGATACAGAGAATAGATAGTGGAGAACAGACTGAAGTTGTCTACTGTATTTCAAAGAGCAGGAAAAATGGCCAGAATTACAACAGAGCAAAAGACCTCAAAAAAAAAAAAAAAAAAAAAAAAAAAAC
>NW_022900938.1:24394150-24401201 GCF_012274545.1 Fukomys damarensis | reverse complement strand
AAAAAAAAAAAAAAAAAAAAAAAAAAAGAGACCAGATGAAATCATTTTGGAACTCACTGTTCAACTAATTTAGGTGGAAGTTTCCTGAGCAGTGGCACAAACAAATAAAGAATAATAAAGGACACTGATGCAAATTATATAAGGGATACTTGAAAAACACAATGAATGTTTAAATCCAAAATAAAAAAAAACCTTTTTAACAGTAAAAGACACATTGCCAAAAATGATGGGGGAAAGTGTGCTCAAAGTGAGGGAGAGTAATTTGACTACCCTGAGGGGAATAATGGCAATGTGTCTTTTAATGTAATAGAATTTTAATTTAAATATTCAGCACATGTTTTGATCACCCCTCACTGATTAAACACTTGTGGCAACTTCTGTTAAATAAAAACAATGTGGAGTGCCCTCATCTAACTTATTCACCAGACCTGGCACTATTCATCTTCTAAGTCGTCCTCAATGTCAAAATGACCATGAAAGGTAAACATTTAAATCAATTCAAGACATCCAGGCAGCCATGACAGCATAACTAAAAGACATTCATTAAAGAGGACTTCCCAGGGCTGCTTGAGAGAGTGGCAAGAACTATGGGACTTGTGTGTTTGAAGTGAAGGATTGTAATTTAAGGAGGATTACTGGTGATGTGAAATAATTACTTTTTAAAAATGTAAACACTGGATTTTTCAATTATACTTCATATGTATGTGTGTACATATACATCTATTCCCTATAACCAAATGGCAGGAGTCCCTAGCATACTGACAATTTTCCAAAAATGAATTAGTATTAGAATATGATATATGCAACCTGAATGGGTTTTCGCTGTCATACCTCACTTTTTCATGGAGATGATTTCTTAATTCATCAACTCCATTTTAGTTACACTTTAACCTATTAAAAAAAAAAACTTTATATAACCTGACAAGCAGAATTAAAACTAGGGTCCAAAAAAAACAATTTTTATATCTCATGGTAATTTCATTTTGAAAGAAAAAAATGTTCACTACTAGTTCACTGAAATGGTTTAAATTAAATTAAGATCTATAAAAACAAAGAATTTATTTGAGTTTACAAGAAGTACAAAGTTACACATTATAAACTTAACTACAATAACATAGCAACATTTTTCAAAGTTATATCACTTTACATTATTACTGATGATTAGCTCTTTTAAATTTTCCACGTACATATTTTAATAAAGACAATTAAACAAGTAATCAACCCAAGTTAAGCCAAGCCAAATAATTGTTTCCTACTTACCTATAATTGCTATTTTATTATGAAATAGACACAGATAAGAAATTTTACCTTTTATCTTAAAAATAAAAACAGTTCATAGCAGAAGGTTGAGAGTAATAGAGGGCTGAGGAATGATCCCTCCACTCCAGAGACAGTGTATCAGCATCTCCGTATTTTGAAGTTATCACAATGGGAAGGAATATTATTTTAATATAGTCAACAGAAAAATGCAACTTAATATACTTCTCTTTCTCTTTTTCTGTCTGAAGCTCTAAGTTTCAAATCTTTCCCTTAAAATTTTGGCTTCCGAAATAAAGACACTTAGAACACAACTCTCCACCAAAAACTCTGTTAATAAAGTAAACTAAAAATGCAGCATGTACTTCACATACCTTCTTGAGGTGTCCCAGTCTAAGTTTGAAAATTTCTTCCTGTTCATGATATTCCGCCAAAGTCAACCTGTCAAAAGTAAAACTTTAACTCTATATTTTGATATTAATAATTATTATTTCTTTTTTTAATACTTATTATTTTCTTATTAACCAACAAAATATAGTAAAACTGACCAAATGGGAAATAATAAAACACTGACAACTTTAAGCCAAAAATCCTCACAAAAGTCTTCAGAATACATTTGCTACTTATCGATGAAACAATTAACTAATTCAATAACTATTTGATAAATACCACATATCAAGTGATACTCCAGAATTTAGAGCCTAAGGATATAGAGAAAAGATAAGTTCTCTTTACATCTTGGTTTGGGTTTACAATCAATAGTGAGGTTAAGGAGATAGAAAAAAAACTCAGTAATAAAATAATTTTAAGTAATGTTACAAAGAAAAAAGGGTGGTATGATAGTGGTGATTATCACTGCTAAATTGTCTTACTTGGTGGGCAACCATAAGAAGACTTGGGAATGCCAACTCTTTAAGACCGAAGCACTCAGCATTTAGGAAAACAAATGAGTGGGCCAGGGATTCAGCTCAGTGGCACCGCACCTGCTTTGCAAGTGCAAGGTCCTGAGTTTGATCCCTGGTACCTCAAAAAGAAAAAACAAAAATCCAAAATAACAACAACAACAACAAATGAGAATGCAGGGAATGGAGGAAACAAGACTATTTTACCGTTGAAATTTTCAAAACAACTGGGATAAAGGGAACATCCTCAGTATTATGCAAGGCATTTATACAAACAGATAACTGACAGCAAACTTAATGGTAAAAGATTAAAGATTTTAAGATCAGGAATGAAACAAGCATGCCCACTTTAACAAGTGCTATTTGATATGGTACGAAAAGTCCTAAGAGAGCGTTTAGGTAAGGGGAAAAACACATACAAGTTATAAGGGAAGAAGTAAAACTATCTGTATTCACAGATGACATGATTCTTTATGTAGAAAATTCCAAAGAAGGGACAAGGGAAAACAAACAAAACAAAACAAAACTGAAGCTAATAAACTCAGCAAAGATAGAGTTTGAGATCATAGTACAACAGTGTTTCTATACACAAGAAATGAATAACCTTTAAAGGCTATTAAGAAAAAAAAATTCCATCTATAATAGCATGCAAGTGAATAAGATATTTAAAAATAAATTGAATCCAGGAATTGAAAGACATATACAGAAAACTATAAAATACTGTACTGCTAAAGAAATTACAGTTGTAATAATTAAGTGAAAAGTTATCCTATGTTCATGATTTGAAAGATTTAATACTATGAGGACAATACTCCCTAAAGTGAAAAATTAAAGTTATAATTTGCATTCTTACATTAAAAATTCTGCACAGAAGTCAAAGCCTAGTTTCCAATAGATGGTGGTTCACAGTAAGTTTTTAGAAACAGTTGCCAAGAAAGCTGCTAAAATTTATTTACAAAAGCATTTCTTCACCTGTAAATCCCAGCACTCTAGGAAACTAAGGCAGGAGGGTCATATCTTCAAGCTCAAGAGGGCTGGGGATATAGCTCACTTAGCACTAAGGTCCTGGGCTCAATCCCCAGTCCTGCAAAATAGATATATAGCAGAGCATTTCTTAAACTATAATATAGCGTTCTAATGCAGGTGCTTCTGTGGCCTTCCCCCTGTTTAAATGTGCATTTTAAAACGACAATTATCTCACTTAGCATCACTACACTAATCACAATCACATACTAGTATCACTACAGCGTGAGTTGTAAGTCAACACATGCAATTAAATGAGAAGGGAATGAGATAGGACTATGATTATTCAACTATAGGTACAGCTGTTACCACCTTGGAAGACAAGTAGTAAACAAAACACCTTATGACAAACTAGAGAAATGGTTTAATGATGGAAAAAATGAAATTTAATTAAATGCTTATGTACTGTCATTTAGTATTTACTGACCACTTTCCTTATGCCAGGAGCTATGCTAGATATTGAGAGTATAGGATGAATTGTGATATACAAGTAAATGCTACAATATAGAAAGGAATATACAAAAGGTCACAGACAACTAATCTGATGGGCAATGAGGATTAAACAGGGAAGAAAATGATTACATATTGGATTTGAGAAACTTAAAGAATAAACAAGAAATGAGACAGATGAAGGCAAGGAACACGATGAACAAGGGCACAGAAACCAAGAAAGTACAGCCCATACAGAGAACTGACAATTTAGCACAGAATACATGTTGAGGAATGAGGCTAAAAAAAAAAGGAGGTTTATGAAAGGTCTTTAGGTGGGTGAATTTTATCTGAAGGTCTCTGAAGGGGCTTACATAAGGTGACATGATGAGACACCCAAGAAATAGTAATAGATGTTAAAAAGAAAAAGTGAAGCATTATACTAAGACAGTGGCCATATAAATGAAAAGAAGGGGAAAGTGATGAATGAATATGTTATGGAAATGGATGTGGACAGTGAGGGAAAATTAAACATCTAAGATGACTCCTAGATTTCTGGTCTCATTAAATGAGCAAATGAGATAGAGGGTACTATGGCAACTCCTCAAAAGGATCACTAACTCCTATCCTTAAGGGGGTAAGAAAAAGGTTTCAGTGGTAACCCTTAAAATTAAGACAATAAGTTCTGGGTATAAAAGTTGGCCATGAAGGGGAGGTATTGAGCAATTGCAAAGATGAGGCTAGACAGGTCAGAAGAAGCTGATCAAAAGTACTTTATAAGCCATATATGGAGCTTAGATTTTATCACCTACGTAATAAAGAACTATATTAAGGTTATAAGGAAGAGAATTTGGAAAAAATGACTGACTTACATGAAAATGGATTATAAGACTAGACCAAAGTTGAAAAGTGAGGATACAATAATAACCCAAGTTGGGTTAAAAATGTAGTTCAGGGGTACAGTGAGTGTTTAGCATGCACAAGGGCCTAGGTTTGATCCCCAGCACCAAAAACGAAAACAAACACAAAACACTAAAGTTACTTGAGTTAGAATGGAAACTTACATAAAGTGTAAGTGAACAGATCTGAGGTACAGAAGCAAGGGGTTTCTACAGAGGTCAATTTAAAGCTAACACATTTTCTTTTAATACAACCATTCACCTGCCCATTCATTCTCATTTTTTAAAAGCAACACATTTACTAATTTACAAAAAGCAAACAATTTGGCAAGCGCAAGTTTTTTCTCCACTATTGATAGCCAAATGTTGTAACAACTTAAAACAATTCAAGAGAAATTAGGAAAAGCTTAAAGAAGAAAACAAATTCTGAAATGGATTTTTAAAGACAAGATTACCATCTCTCACTCATGAATGGGTTAAGAAAGATCAATGGACTCTATGGTGACAGCCAGAATTCTGGAAGAAAGGATGATAGTGACATTTATTAGTAGAGAGGGCAAAGGAAAGAGCAAAGAAAAGGCATCAGGTAGGTGTGCGGAGAGAATAAAATGGAGAAGATAAGTGATCTGTAACTGAGGGAAATTTTACCTAATTACTTTCCTTCTCTTTCCCTCTTTTTCTCTCCCTTCTCTCCCACCCTCCCCTCCCTCCTGTCACAAAATGTTTTCTGAAAAGAAGGAACAAGTAGAAGGCAAAGTCTGAAGATGTAAAATAAAGGAAATATCGACAGAAGTCCCTAATGTAGTATAAAGACTGTGATTCAAGGCAGTATGTTTCAACAGAGGAGAAAAGAATATAACTACACAAAGCATCAAAGGACATATACACTTTCTATGCACATAAATGTATACTAGAAATGGCAAGTCAGATAAGTTTGCATGCATATGGACCGTGAAATTTTAACAATGGTGTTCTCTGTGGGATGGATTGTGGCCTATCATTTTATCAATCTCTTCCATATTTTCAAAATTTTCTACAATAAGCATGTAACTATTTTTAAATATCTTTGTCCTTTGAATTACATGGTGCAATTCACAAAGAAAATTCAAAAGAACAAAGAAAGCAGAAAAAGAAAAACAATATCCATAACCTCTTAATAAATTACTCTCTCAGGTTGAGAAAATAAATATCAGTTACAATATTGAACAGTTATTGGCCAGGCATGGTGGCCACACCTATAATCCCAGCACTCGGGAGGCTGAGGCAGGAGGATCACTGTGAGTTTGAGACCAGCCTGGGCTGCATAGTGAGTTCCAGGTCAGTCTCAACTACACAGTGAGACCCTGTTCTCGAAAAACCAAAAAAAGAAAAAGAAAAAGAAAGAAAGAAAGAAAGAAAAAGGAACATTAATGAGAACACTGAATTACAATAATCAAAACTCTGACTCTGTTTCTACATGAAAGGATAGAGTCGTTTCTAATTAAAAAGGTAGAAGTCACATATTTAGGGCTTATTAATTCAGAGCTAATTTACAGCTAAGTGTCTTCTTTCCTGGCCATAACTAGTTTTGCTTATGAGTATTAATTTAATTATAAATAGCATCCATTACTAACATCCAGGCTCCCCATTAAGAATATGAAAAAAGAAAATTTAAAATAGAAGCTTACAGTTGTGGTAAATTTGGTCTAACAAAGGGATCATTTTCTGCTCCATTGACTGCTTTGTTTTTTCTTTGTTTTGGTTCAGAATTGGTAGAAGGTGCCTGAGAATTATTAGCTGTGGGAGGTTTGCGTTTGGCTAGAAGTTTTCTTTGCCTTTCAATATCTTCCCTTTGCTGATTCACCCATTCTTGTTGCCTGTATAAAAATGAACAAGTAAAAATTATATTAAGATTCCACTATTTTTCACAGTTACAACATGAAAAAATACAATCTAAGAAAACATAAGAAATCACTTAATAAAGATTTGAAAGCTTTTGGTCCTTTTCTTGTGAAGCTCATCTTTTCTTGTGGTACTCATTTTTCAGGTCTCATTCGAAACAATCATGAGGTATTCCCCAAGCTCCTGATATATATAAGCTCATGGTACCTTGTCTCTACCTCCACCTTTTTCAAAAATATCATCTAAATATATTTCACTACAATGTCTGGTTAGCATACATCACTCCATAAGAAGAGATTGTATCTATTTTGTCTCCTAGTGTAGTACTAGCATCGTGATCAACATGTACTAGATGTACTCAATATTTATTTGTTGAATGATGCAAATGAATGAGAAAAACCACCTAAACTGAACAATATGGGATAGATTTTATACATGTATCTTCATAGCTGTACATCTGCAGAAGAGCTTACCAAAAAATAATATGAAAAGTGTAATTTGCTAAATTCATCTGTTAAAAAATCCTGGGATGAACAGTCAGTATTTTGAAATGAAACAAAAATTGACCTTAATGTAAAAATTTAGGGGGAAAATGCATTGTGATAATTTAAGGAACATTAGAATAACGAAATAGCAAAAAAAAAAAAAAAAAAAAAAAAA
>NW_022900938.1:24349445-24393957 GCF_012274545.1 Fukomys damarensis | reverse complement strand
GAAACATAAGAAAAAAAAAAAAAAAAAAAAAAAAAAAAAAAAAAAGCACTAATTTGAAAAAATTAGCAGTTAATAAATGTAAAGTCATTAAAATTTCTCATTCAAGAATCTAAAAATTTTTCAGAGCTACCAATTCTAAAAACTAATAGACATTATATCTAATATCATACAATAGTTTAAGTTTATTCTAGTAGTAACTAACCTTTTATGTTACCTCACTACAAGAAGATTTTTTTGTTTTTTTGAGACAGGGTCTCACTATGCAGTTCAGGCTGGCCTTGAATTCACTATGCAGTCCAGGCTGGCCTCAAACTCACAGCAATCCTCCTGCCTCAGCCTCCTGAGTGCTGAGGATTACAGGCGTGCACCATTATGTCCAGACAAAGAATTTTTTAAAACCCTACATGGTTATAGTATTTAGATTTAGAGCAAGTCAAATGTTTTATTCACGCCTACCTCCATCTTCAAACCAGAAATTACAGAGTGCCTATATGGCTGTTGTAGAAGTGCCCTGGCATACACATACCTTCCCTACAGTTCTAGTTCATGAAGCGGGTAGCAGAATATGACAAGACTGAAAGAATCAAGAACTAACAGAAGGGGCCGGGATTTAGCTCTGAGGTTCTGCTGCCTGCTTCGCAAGCGCAAGATCCCAAGTTCAATCCCTGGTACAAAAAAAAAACAAACAAAAAAACAACAAACTGACACAGAAGAACAAGAGTGTTTATAAAAAGCAAGAATAGCAAAGTAAAAATAAGCAGTTTACATTGGGAAGAGGGAAAAATAATTTCAATTATTAAAAAAGCAAATTTTAGAGCTGGTTTATGTAGCTCAGTGCTAAAGTACTTGCTTACCAAAAAAAAAAAGAAACAAAAGAAGAAGAAAAAGAAAACAATAAAGAAAAGAAAAGTAGTAAATGTTAAAGCTATTTTAGTATAGTAAAATCAAGATTCTTGCTATATGGACAAATAAATAGCTTATTAAAGTCCTAACAGAAAGTAAAGGATTAGAAGGATGAATATACAGCTAGCACTTGATTCATCTGAAATGATCATTCAGTTTAGAGACTAATATGATTAATTTTTATGTATTAATTTCTCTTCTCATATTCCAACTACTTTCAGTTATATCACTGATTATAAACAGTGTGCATAATATATTAAATACAATTAAGGCGTATTGGTGGTATTTAAAACATGTAACTAATATTTATTTTGTTGACAGCGTAATAAAGTTAACTACTGCCAGAAGTAATATTTTAGACTATGCATATTAATTTTGCAAACCTCTCTTTTATTTTACAGAACAATTGCTGGCCTGGGCTTAGTAGCAGAGGTTCTTGCTCACAAAACACTAAATGTAATGGTTTCTATCACAAATCCATTTCCTGCTCTCTACTTTTATGGTCAGTATTTTAGCTGAAGCATAATCACCTATCACTGGATACCTCTCCATCTTAGCTTTCAATAATTTATCTTCTTTCCAATACCCACACTGCCAACAGAGTATCATTCTGTAACTCAATCCTGATCACATATAACATGTAAGTCTTTAATAGTTCTCATTATCCACAGAATTAAACTCAAAGTCCCAAGCACATCAAGGACACCATCCTTCATTGTGGTATACATAATCTAGCACAGTTATGCTGACTAAAAGCTCAATAAATCTGCTGAGAGAAAGGCACTCTGTGCCAAGTCCTGAGAAAGTGTTTGAAGCAGCAATGCTGATGTAATACTACATGTAATAAACTTTGCCTCTGTTTTCCAAATGGGATTGAGTGGAAAAGCTGATGTGGACAATAGTACTACTTCTGCTTTAACAAATTTTTCAGCAAGGAAAATACAATAAAAAGGAACAGTATAAGTTTTGGCTCCTTAATAAATGGCCAACCTATTCTTACCTATCACTATCTAAACTCAAGGAAATGTAACAGTGATATTTTTGTTTTAAAGTTACCTTTGAAATATTAATCAGTTACAATAATGAGTTATTGCATTTGAGGCAAAAAGAAAAGTTCTTCCCTTAGGCTAGAGAGCAGGGAAAAGCTGTACACTAACACTAAAAGACTGAGGAATGGGAAAAAAAGAGGGAAGCTAAGCATGTGTCATGTGGCTATTGTCCTAGTACTCAGGAGACTGGGACAGGAGGCTCACTAAAATCCAGGAACTTGAGACCAGTTTGGGCAACACAGCAAGAAAAATAAACCTTAAGTAAAAAAATTCCACAAGATACACATGCAGAGCTTTTAAAGAACATAAAATTGTCAAGAATTTTCATTCCAAAATATCATCTATAAAGTTAAAGGGTTAGTTTATACTTGGGAAAGTAAGATTTAGAAAAATACACTATATTCCATAGGTGAATGTTAGTTTTCAAAAAGTCTTGTTTTGTTTCATATTCCTTTCAAATCTGCTAAGTTCTGATTTCAAATAAAATGTTAAACATAATTACAAATTTATAATCTTTTAAAGTAATGCAAACACAAAGGAATGCTAAATATTTAAATCCAAGGATGACTAACTTCACAAGATTCTGAAATGCAAAGCCATCTGTCCATTGTTCAGTAAATGATGCACCATGTCTAACTGTTGTAAAGTGCCCAAGGCGTAATCTATCTTGCATACTCTTCTCTCTGCTTGATAGTTTTTCTTGCGTGCTCTGAAAAAGAAGAGTAAAAAAACCCATTAATTTTATTCATTTAAATTTTACAACGTACATGGTAAAAGGGGCTAGTAAAGGGAAATTTTAGTGAACTCTGACCTTACCTTTTCAATAAGAAGTTTCTTGCTCATTGATATGCATTTATTTAATCTCTCTTTGTATTTTTCAAGTAATTTTTGTTGATCATCTATTTGCCGTCTGAGATCACAGTTAGCCTACAACATAAGCAGGAAACACAAAAGATTTAGAATTTGCATACATGAAAAGCCTAAAAACATTTTGTCTTTTCAATAAATTAGAGATAAGATTACTGAAGATTAAATATTTGACTATGGAATTTCAAAAGCCTTGAGAATGTGGGATAATACTATTAAATGCTATGTATCTGCAGTTTTGGAAAGTACATAAAGTTTGGTATACGTACTTTATACATTCAAATCCACACCCTAATTTATATAATATTGGCTAAGTTATCATTATAGTTTAGATCTAAAATGTTCTCCAAAAGTCTTATGTTTAGTGGCAGGGCCTGATCAGAGTTGGCAGGTCACTGTGGGGCCATGACCTGGAAGAGTGTATTCTTGTCCCTGGCTCTTCTTCTCCCTCTCTCCGTGTGCTTCCTGGCCACCATGATGTGAACAATATTCCTCTGCTTGTACTTTCACCATGTGGTTTCTCCTTGGAGCTGGCCAACTATGGACTAAACCCACAGAAACTGTAAGCTAAAACATACAAATACACACATACATGCGCGTGTGCGCGCAGGCACACACACACACACACACACGCACACACACACGCACACACACACCCCAAACCAAAAACCAAAACCAAACTTCTCTAAATTGTAGATGCTGCATATTCTATCTCAAGAACAGGAAAACTGATTAATATAGAGTATTGGTGCCAGAACTGGTTTGGTGGGGGAGTGTGGAAAAGTTTGAAGATGCAGGCTAGAGAAGCTCTGGAATGCTGTGCATGACATTTAATGTATGAAACTGGTCAGAGCTCAGAAGATCAAAATGCAGCCAATAAAGGTCAGGCTCAGGAGGTTTCAGTTAGAAATAAGGACCACTGGGGCTGGGGATTTAGTTCAGCGGTTCGGTGGCCTGCCTTGCAAGCGCAAGGACATGAGTTCAATCCCCGGTACCAAAAAAAAAAAAAAAGAAAGAAATAAGGACCATTGGCAATTGAACTAGAAGCCATATGTGTTATGCTCTGGCAGAAAATTTGTCTACTTTTGTCCATATCTTGAGACTTTGTGGGAGACTGATATTAAAAATGGCAAACTAATCAATCTGGAGGAGGAAATTTCAAAGTATCTCAATATTTAGGATATGGCATGGGTGTTGCTGGCTGCTTTCAGCCAAGTTTACAGTGAGAATCAAGAGCAAAAAGCAGAGCCAAATGATATAAAGCTTGGCCAGAAAGGAAGTGTTTGAAAGGATCAGCATTTAAAGAAGCCAAGTACAGTCAAAACCTGGATTACAAATAACTTGGTCTGCAAGTGTTCCACAAGATGAACAGACATTTCTAAGAAGTTTTAACTTGATAAATGAGCAATGTCTTGCTATAAGATCTAAGTTCAGTTTTTAAATTTCTAAACAGAGGCCACATAATCTATCTCAGTTAAAAATATTAGGTGACTTTTTTTTTTGGTATCAGGGATAGAACTTGGGTCCTTGTGATTGCGAGGCAGGTGGCAGCACCACTGAGCTAAAACCCTGGCCCTCTCAGTTAAAAACAAATGAAATATGGTATAAAATATGTCTAATATGAATAAATGTGTCTTCTACCTTGTGTAGCTAATAAAACATTTTCTCCATTCGACTTTTGGATGATACTGTAACGGTAACTTGCTTCTTTATCATTTTTCCTTGGCAATAGGGTACCAATTCTGTTCACTTTGTAGGCAGCTGTATGCTCAGAGAAGAAACATCTCTGTAATCCCAGATAAGTCGGATTACTCTAGTAAAATGGTGAGAAAATAATCTGGAGGCTTTGCTAAGACATAACCCTAGAGTGTTCTGATTCAAATAGTCTGGGGAAGGGCCCAAGAATTCCCATTTCTAAAAAGTTCTGTAGAAATGCTGATGTTTCTGGTATGAAGATGATATTTTGAGACCACAAGGCTAAGCAAATCAGGACAGAAACTAAAAGACAGTGGCTTATCTTGAAAATGCTGGGAGAAAATAAATACCACCCTAAAATTATACACTCAACAAAACTTTTTCAAGGAAGAAGAAATGGAATTTTGCACCAACAAATCTTCATAATTACATATAATTCAAACAAAACTGCAACAAATTATGTGTGTGCATGGTGTGTACATATTTAACTTGAAAAACAATCTAAAATTTCTTTTAAACTGCAAAAGGCCCTAAACAGCCAAATTTAAGAGGATATATGTTCAACCACATATCAAAATTTAATATAAAGCTATGCTGATAATATTTACTCAAATGCCTCTTTTGAATAATAATCCATTGTTCTATTCTGGATATGTACCTAGCTAAATGACTATACTTCCCAGCTTTATTTGCAGCTATGTAATAATGGTCAATGAAATTTAAGCAAAAGAAGTTCAATGTGATATTCAAGAAGACTGTACACAGAACTGTGTTTCTTGTTCTTCTCTATTCCTGTTTTCCACTTACAAGACAGAAATGAGAACTATGACTCTAACAGATATTTTGGACTTCAATGTGACCTTCAAAATGCAAGCCATGTATAAAGATGAGGAAGCAGAACAACTAAAGGAGCTAAAGTCTCATATGACATCTGAGGAACAATCGTATCTGGGTTACCCACATCTATTCTTTTAAAGGATAAATTTCAATCTTGTTGAAAGTGCTGTTGTTTACATTCTTTGTTACAAAGATGACTGCTAAATGATAAAAAGATGCTACAGTATCAGTGTAGTAAAACATAAATATAAAAAGGGAACATAATATAAAATATTAAATGGAGCTACTTGCATATGTAAACAAAATTTTATGATAGTAGAGTAAGAACGGACTATTAAGTGGCATCAGATAACTGTTTAACCACACAAATAGCAATATAATGAAGTCCTACCACACCCAAAAGCCAATTCTAGCAAGACTAACAGTTTATAATTGAAACTCAAGACTAAAAATCTTTCTAAAAACTCAAAATGTATCTATTCATTAAAAGCCAGCACAATGTAATAAAAAGACAATTCACAAAGTGACAGAAAACTGATCCAAATGACCAACAAAAACTTAGCATCACTAAAAGTCAAACAGCCTAATTAAAAAAAGAATGGTCAGAAATCTCCCAACTATTTCACAGAAGAAACACAGTTAATAAATATTTTAAAGAGGTTCAAAATCAATTAGTAAATAAGAAATTTATAAGAAGACCATAAGATACTATGATAGCCCTCAGATTAGCAAAAAAAAGTTTTTTTAAAATGGTGTAATACTAAATCTTGGCAAAGATAATGAACAAGGAAAGTCTTTCTGGACCACTGTCATTGGGAGTATAAACTGAAGCAATCACTTTGAGAAAAACACTGGCATCACAAAATAAAGTAGAAGATGTACATGTTTTATAGTAGCACCACATCTTTCCTAGGCACAGGCAATAGAAAAATTCTTGCACATATGCCTTAGAAAATAAGGATGGCCAGAAGTGGTGTCACACGTCTATAATCCTAGCATCTGGGAGGCTAAGGCAGGAGAATGACCAAGAGTTCAAGGCCAGCCTGAGCTACATAGTGAGACCCTGTCTCAAAAACAAACACTAAAGGGGAAGTGGGAAGAGGAGGGGAAAGGGAAAAGAAAAAAAATGTGAAAAAATGAAAAAATGGAAACAAAGTCTTTGTAAATAGGGAAGGGTGAAGGGGGTGAAGGGAGGGCAGGGGTATGGTGAAAAAACAAGAACCAAGATATACCATGTAAAGGTACAAGATCCCAATGATAAATGTAACTGTATTGTTTGCTTTAAATGTACCAATACACTTAAACAAACAAAAAACAAAACAGGAAAATAAGGATATACAAGAATGTTTTTAGCAAAGTAGAAGTAAAATGTCAACTAAATGCAAAAATGATACGAAAATTATGTTATAGTCATATAGTAATGCTTTACTACAGAGCAGTAAAATAGACAATAGTTATACTCATCAATGTGGGCAACTCTCTTACATATGATATTCAATGAAAACAGCAGGGCAAATCTATACAGGATAATTTTACTTAAAGTTCAATAACAAACTGAATATAATGTTAAGAAAGTAAAAAACATTTAATACAATCATAAAGAAACACAAAGTCATGATAAATACACATTTTACAACAGTGGTTAAAAGAAAAGGGGTGTAAGACAGTAAAGGCGTTGAGATCAGGAAACATACAAGGGCATTCCAAAGGTACTGGTGGGTATGGCAGGATCACAGGTGTTGTTGGTTTTGTTGTTTCTATACCAATGGTTCTCAGTTCAGGTTTAAATCAGAATAGTCTGTAGCAACTTTTAAAACTATCAATGCCCAAGTTATATCATATCACCTTGATCAGAACTCCTTATGGTAGATTTAAAGGCATTTATATTCCTACCCTTCCCCTCTGATGATTCTAAAGAGCAGCAAGGGATGTGTACTACTGCTTTGTACCTTATTCACATTATAAGTATACTTTTGGATATATTTAAAAATAAAGTTTTCATTAAAAATCTCTAAGGACTGCAGCAGTTATTTCATCCTCTATGGTATCAGATGTCAGGTGGGAATATAACAAAATCAATTAACATGAAATGGGTATCTGATGAATAGTTGATATGTGAGACAAATTTTATAAACTATTTCAATTGTTTCTTCTCAATTCACATTTAAAAAGCTAGTAAAATTTTTTTCACTTTAAAAGTTGGTATTTCAATTAGGTACTTAAACTAAATAAAGTTTATTTTTGTCTAGATACAGAATGCTTCTACCACGTTAAGTATTTTTCTCAACAGTTTCACTGTTGCCAAATAATTTACAGTACTCAATTTTTCCCCCTCCATGACTTATTACTTACCCTGAGCAAATCATCTATACGACCTTCCTTTTTTTCCAGGTCCTGGTTTTTATTACTTTCTAATGCTGCTAATTTCAACATTGTGAGATCAGTCTAGATGAAAGAAAGCTATTTTATTATCTCTATTATGTATATTGTTACATACAAACAAAAAACTACATTTTACCTACTTCAAAAAGCAAAAAATTATATATGAGTTTTTTGTGTATGTAAAGTGCACACTAAGACCAAAAGGTCATAGTGTAGTTTCTAGCTTTAATAACTTCAGGAAACTGGGCATGGTAGCACATGCCTATAATCCCAGCACTTGGAAGGCTGAGGCAGGAAGATCACAGTGAGTCTGAGGCCAGCCTAGGCTATATAGGGAATTAATTCAAGGCCAGCCTGAGCTACATGGAGAGATCCTGCCTCAAAAAACCCAAAATCCAAAACCAAACATCAGAAGTATAAATGTTACAAACTTATATCAGAAGTATAAATGCTACAAACTTACAAAAAATGTTTACTTAGAATACTGATGTGCCTCTTTAAAAATGTTATCTACTGCTTTGTGCTGTACATTACTTGATTCTTCGGCTTTACAAAATACTTTTTTAAATGATTTGAGAAGTAAAAACTGTACGTTTATGGTAGACATCATGTTTTGATATATGCATATAGTACAGAATGGCTAAATCAAGCAAATGAACACATGCCATATTTGTTCTGTGGTAAGAACATGTAAAAATCTACTTTCTTAGCAATATTCATATATAAAATATACTGTTATTGAGTATAGTCACCAGGATGTATAACCGATACCTCAAACTGAAATTTTGTACCCTCTGACCAAAACTTCATGCAGGAAAACCTTTTAGGAGCTGCTCAAGGACTGAAAGATATTGTTCCTGTATGTGTAATCTTGACTTTAGGATTATCCAAAGAGGTTTTGCTACATGCACAAGAGTTTGGATATGATCCCATAAATAAAGTCTAATGGAAATGAATTGGGGACCAGAGGTGATCAAGCAACAGGATCTACTCTCCAGCTCCCAGGCTGAAAAAGTGACATCAGGAAATAGTCACATGTAAAAATTTAAAATCAAAACCTTAGTACTGGGTTAAGAGTGCAGCTTAGTGGTAGAGCATGTGCTTAACAGGCACATGTCCTCAGTTCGAGAATCAGCCCCCCAAAAAACCAAAAAATCTTAGTACCTGTATTCAAAATTAATGGAACTAAATAAAATATAGAAGATAGCAAAATAATACAATTTTTTTGCAATTTGTAGCATCTATGTAGATACACAGACACTCAAATGAACTATTTAATGTCAACTTATAAACATTGTAGCATCATGAAGACATCAATTATATACAAGTGGATATTAAATTCAAAAGGAATTAGGCCCTTACTTAGCAAGCTCAAGGCCCAGGATTTAATACACAGTGACACACACACACACACACACACACACACACACACATACACACTCACACATACACACACACCCTGATTAATAAACAGAATTGATATGTTTTGGTTGTTCTGATTATTTGACATGCTTCAAACATCTATACATTTGCCAGTGTATAACAAACGTCAAGTTTATAATAAACTCAGTGTTTTAAGTTTGTACTCCTCTGTAAACTACTTTCCATTAATAAGTAGTTTTCTTGATGTTTTACTTTATGATTATGTCTAAGACAAATACTTGTTAACACAAAGGTGGTCACTAGTTTCCTAATAATAATAGAAAAAAATTTAGTTACTATTTACCTGAGTAATTTTAAAAGATAACTGCTTTGGTTGTAAAATAGGGTGGTCCCCAAAAGCTAATGCAGTAGGGGAAGGGCTATTCGGTCGAACCTAAAAAAAAAAAAAACAAAAAAAAGTAAAATTTCTACCTTTGCAAGAAAAAAAGTTTTCTGTTCGGTGAGTTAATACCTAATCACCATATAGTCAACAAGCATTCACTGGGTACCTCCTATGTAAGGCCCAGTGAGAGTTACAACCATAAATGCCCTGCCCACAGAGCTCATATTATAGTACTTCCCTAAAAGAAATCTTAATGCATTTCATATTGTTAAACACATTAAGGCCAAGTCAATTATTCAGAAACAAAATTATTAAAAATAGATGATGGTTTGAAAAGGAAAAATAAACGTATTTATACATAATTCTTAGTAGTAGAGATAACAATGCATGTCCATGAGTAGTTTGGCACCAACTTATTAATGAGTTTTATGGTTTACCTAGTCATAGTTTTAAAATATACTCATTGAAAGCAGATTACAACAGTGTTTCAATGCTGTCACTACATCACTTTACTTAAAAGTACTATTGAGTATTCTCATTTTGTACATTCCAATGTATAAAAGGAATGAAACAAAACTATGCTACAGACAAGGAGAAGACATAGAAAATAAAAATAAATAAGTTGCTGGAATAAGTAAGGGAAATTCTGGTTTTAAATTTTTCTAGCTCATCTTTATTTGCTTGGTTTTTGTTTTGAGACAGGACCTTGCTATGAGGTCAGGCTCTTTTTTTTTTTTTTTTTTTTTTTTTTTTTTTTTAGTCAGGCTCTTTTTTTTTTTTTTGAGACAGGGTCTCACTATGTAGTTGAGACTGACCTGGAACTCACTATGTAGCTCAGGCTGGTCTCGAACTCATAGCGATCCTCCTGCCTCAGCCTCCCAAGTGCTGGGATTACAGGCGTGCGCCACCACGCCTGGCGAGGTCAGGGTCTTGCATGAAGGCCAGGCAAACCTTGAACTCACCAGTAGTTTTGCCTGGGCCTCCTGACTTCCTAAATACTGGGATTATAAACACGCATCACCAGTTTGGACTTCACCACTCATCTTTAAATTACTGAAAGTCAACTTTACTTTTCTGATTAGATACTAAACTTTTGCATAATTAAAGTGAACAAAAATTAAAATCTAGTTTATGAAATCTTTAAGAAGCTCATTTTCAAAAACAAAATTCTGTGCCGCTACCTGCCTCACAAGTGCAAGGTCCTGAGTTCAATCCCCGGTACCCTCCCACCCCCAAATTGCAATAGCATCAGATCATTCAAAATGATTCAATCCACCACACAGAAATGACTTTTGAAAACATATACCTATTTATATAGAAATTTTCAATAAAATATAAAAGTTATTTGGTGTACATAATCTCTGAAAGCCTATGTATGAAAAACTGGAAAGATAAAAACTTACAGATGAGGAAGGAGTGGAATGTGAATGTGAATTCTGAGGAGAACGGATTGCAGGAGGTATGCCTCTTACAGGACTTGTGCCATTTCCACCTTGGTACTGAGAAAAAGAGAAAGGAAACATCACTACTTATTAATGGGGATTAGGTAGTTGTTATTTTGACAACACATCAAGAATTAATTTAAATATACTTTATCTTATTTTATTTATTTTATTTGTGGTGCTAGGGATTGAACCCAGGGCCTCATGTATGCTAGGCAAGTGCTCTTCCATGGAGCTACCTCCCTACCCCTAAATACATTTTATTTTAAATAAGATCAAGCATTTAAACAGGTACAGGAAAAAAAGCAAAATTAAGGTCACTTACAAGCAAGTCCTAAAAGACCACTGATAAGAACATGAAAATACAACATCTTATAAAGATACTTATTATTTTATATTAACTGTGATTATAATTTGTTGTTGTGGTTGACTCAAAGACAAGTTATCCCAAAGCATAAACTTGTTTTATTTTTCCTCCAAAGTTTAGCATAGTTCTGCTATACATGTTTCTTGAATGAATATAGTCCCTATCCCCAAACAATTTTAAGACATTTACATGAGGATTTTAGTAAACATAATCAACTATTTCAAAACAGAATCATCATTCTTAAGCTCTGTTAGAATACCCAAAAGTTCATGCTACTACACAGAAGAATTATATAGGACAAGTCCTTTTCTTCAGTAGCACAAAATCTTTTCAGTTCCTTCTTACAAAGTGTGTAATTGGCTGCATATGAAGAGAAGACAACTAACCTATTCCGACTACTTTTTCTCCTATCTCATATTTTTAGATAAGGTAGCAGAAGAAAACAATCTGCTAATATTGGCTTCTTCTAGGAGTATGGTTTATTGTCTATTTCATTTGCTGTTTACTCACTTAACTGCTATGAACAGCAGAGATGGGGATTCTTAATGTGGTCACTAATCAACTACCAGCAACCTAAGAATTTTATCTCATTTATTTTATTCATAGTGCCTAGCATAATGCCCAGCACACAGTAGGCATCCAAGAGACATTTGTTTATTTGAACTGATCCTAGCTTTAACAAAGGTTCTTGAATATTAACACTGAGTGACTGACCTCAACTAAAGGGCATTAGGTAATTTGTAGTCAGCAAAATATTTTCCCTTAGAATCTGTAAACTCAAAGCAATGGCGGATTTAATTTTTTTTTCAAATTCAGCCATTCATCTACTCAGTCAGTTCTCTCATTTTCAAATATAACTTTTTCAACTGAATAGATTGTATTTGTTGTTTTAATAATCATACTAATATATTCTAATATAAAATTGGTAGCCCAAGGGTTTCTATGAAGGCACAAACATTTCAAATATGTTTAAAGATACTACATATATATATATTATATTATATTAATATATTATACAATGTATATGTATGTATGTATGTAAGATTCCTATCTATATCAATTATTTAATCTCCATCCACAGGGGCCAATGTTGCTGTTGTGTGATAAAGCCTGCACTGATACTAAAAGTTGCTAGACTAAGTTCTACTCTTTTTCTATTTAGAGTTTGTCTTTCAGTAGGCTACTTCTCTGGCCCTCAGTTCCCCACATGTAAAATAGAAACACTAAAACCTACTTCGCCTATCTTATGGGTTGTTATAAGCAACTTTTTAGAAAGTACTTTTAAAATTATGATGTGACATACCAATGTAAGAGTATTTTTTTGTTGTTCTTTTGAGACAACGTCTTGCTATTTAAGGCTGGTGTTGAACTCACTAGTCCAGGATGGTCTGAACCTCATGGCAATCCTCCTGCCTTAGCTAGACTACAAGCACGTGCCACCATACCTGGTTTGAAAGTAAAGTTTGATGTTCTTAGGAAGATAGAGTATCACATCGTACTGAAGGTCTGCTCAAAGGTTGACCTTATGGTTCAAATTATTTTCAGCTCATAGAATTATACTGAATCAGAACTGGAAATTATCCTCAGTGAACTTACTTCAAAATAGTCGCTAATTTTGTGGCCACGTCCCCCAATACTTTTTCCTAAAATATAAAAGTAAAAATATTTATATATTTAAATTCATTCATGATTATCTACCAAATACTGTATTAGAAAGAAAATGTGTTAAACTTAATTTTCTTAATGCACATAAAAATGAATGGTATTTTAGTGGTGTAGTAAAGAGTATCAAAAAATTAAATTCTTATAATAGATTAAAAAAATCAAGACATTTCAATAAAAATATGCCAATTAAAAAACTCCCATTACTGTAAAATCAGGTAAATCAAAGACATTAGGGAATCTTCTGGACTTTGTTGTTTTGTTTTGGCACACTGTGATTGAACCCAGGACCTTGCCCTTGCCAAGCACATGCTCTACCACTGAGATACACCCTGCAAAGGGACCCCTGCTTTTAAAACATTGTTAACATGGCTTAATGTCTATTTGTTTTAAAGAAGTAAATCAACAAAAAAGAAAAGACAAATGGCAACTGCATTACTGGCAACTTAATTCATGCTTGGTAAATAAAATAAAAAAGCTTTAGTTAATACAAACCAAAAGTTAATCCCTGTCAAACTGAAAGCATACTTCAGTATCAATGTTATTTTGTAAAATGTGTATGAATTTCTGAAAAGTATTCCCAAATTATTATGTTTCAATAAATTAGATTTTATGGTCTGCTCTTATGACCACAGTGATAAAATAAACTAGGTTGTTACTAATCACATTGTTCTCAGTGTTCAGTGTTTATAAGTTTTATAAATATTGAATTAAGAATATGTTAACGAAGATGACATTTAGAAAAGTTTTTTGGGGAGCAGGCATTCATCTTTGATTGGAACTATATATATACATGATTTTTTCAAGTTACAATAGGAAGAAGCTAGTATCATAGAGCAAAAGGCTTTGCATAATATAAACAAATATACATCTACCAATTCAATACTGACTTATATTTATGCATTCATTTATTTTAACCAACAAATATTTCTTAAGTGGTTACTATGTGCCAGGCATTATGGAGACAAACAATATATTTAAAAATTTACATTTCTTCTTGGAGTAAGGAGAATTTTAAAAAAAACAAGTGTACTTAGATTATAAATGCTACTTAGAAACTTTGAGAATGCTTTTTTAAAAAATTATTATTTGCTACCAGGGATTGAATTCAAGACTTTGTGCTTGCGAGGCAGGCGGCAGCACCACTGAGCTAAATCCCCGGCCTACTATTTAGATATTTTGAACAACAAATTTGTACAAATGTACTTATAGTTTAGATATGAGATAGGGGTTTTATACAAAAGGAACTTCCTATTTGTAATAACTCCCCTGAAGATTCTGAAAAGGTAGTATTAAAGAAGACACAAATGCTTTTGGTTGCCTATCTAGAAGCTCTTTCCCAAATTATTTTCCCCATGACAACGCCCAAATTTTATTCCATTATATCTCTCTCCCTAAACAGCACATGTAATTTCAGAGGCGGCTATACAGCCCCCAGTCCCAGTTCCCCTTTCCATTTTGTTCAGGTATCACAACTTCTCCACACAGCTTTTCTTTCTTTTTTCTTTTTTTGGTACCAGGGATCAAACTTGGGTCCTTGTGCTTGCAAGGCAGGCAGTGCACAGCTCATATTTTTAAGGGGAACACTTTTACCTTATCTTCAGTTTCAGAAGCAAGCATGATTTTCCTAGACATAGTACCTATGTTGCATATTACTAGTTTTGAAATGATAAACAAGTAATCTGGACAGTAAGGTGACAAGGCAGCTTTGGTATGTTTTCGAAGTTCACTCCAAAGGGGAGCAGAACAGGGGACTAAAATGGGACACAGAAAACTGGCCTTTCTCTAAAGCAAATATCAAATGCCAGGTGCAGTGGTGCACACCTATAAACGCAGCTACATAGGAGGCTAAGATCAGATGATTACAAGTTCAAGGCCAGCCTAAGCAACACAAACAAACCAAACCAAAACAAAGCAAAAAAAAAAAAAAGAAAAAAGAAAAAAAAAGAAAGAAAGAAAGAAAGAAAGAGAAAAACCAAAACCTAAAACAACAAAAAGTAAAGCAAATAAGTGAAAACAAGTAAGGCACACTTTTGAGTTTTTAAAAAGCTGCTTTGAAATGATTGTAATTAATGTTATTTACAATAAATAAAGGTATAAGTCCACTAAACATAACCTGAGGAAAATACACTAAGACAAAAAAATGAGTTCATTGCAAAGTGAGATACAATGTATTAGAACATAGAGAAAAGGCCCTTAACTCCTTTCTTTCATAAATATAGTTGCTGCAAATATATCCCTTGGTTGAAGGGCCATATATAAACAGGTAAGCTATGGCACACCTTATGGATTTGGCTACAAAACATATAATGCTATATATAAAATCATTATTATGCATGATTTCAGATTCTAATTCATATTTAATGTTCAGGTCCCAAATAGAATGATAATATTTTTTTGCTGTCCATTACAAGAGAATCTGTAGCCTAGTGAAAATAATTTTCTTAGCCCCATCACAAAAGATCACTATGCAAGAAATGGTAAAAAAACAAGTATGAAGAGAAAAAAGATGTTGAAATTAGTCTTCAGTTACTTCTGAGAATTTTTTGTTTGTTTGGAATAGAGTATTGGTATGTAGCTCAGGCTAACCTCAAACTTACAGTGACCCTCCTGCCTCAGTCTCAAAAGAGCGGGAATTACAGAGGTGCACCACCGTGCCCAACTCTAATTATTTCCATGTGCAGTTTAAATAAACAAATAAATAAATAGGAGGGGTAAGTGTGGGTACTTGTTTTAAAGTTAGTTTTAAAGTTATTTAAATATAAGAAACCATTTCAATATCATAATTCATAAAAAGAGAGGAAAATGATGGTAACAAAGTAATGCTTGTCAGATTTGGACATGGTACTTGTCTTTCTAGGATCCCATTTTAAAATGGGGAGGGGGACAAAAAAAAATCCAAAGACAGTAAACCATACATTAAATATGGTACAGAAAGCCTGAAGTTTCATATTATTTTTTATGCAAAGTTTAATCTCAATTAACACAAAAATTATAAAATACCTAAGGAATTCATAAAAAAAAACCCAAGAAATCACTTATTTTACAACTAGAATATTAATGGATTAAAAATCAGAATAATAATTATAAATGCCTACTGAGCTCTGTAGGAGGTTGTTGCTTTGCTTACCCTGACTACTTTCATTCTGGTTTTCTGCTTTTCTCTTCCTTCCCCGGGATGATTCTGATTGTTTCTTCTCTGGTGTCTACAAAAAATAAGTTAACATAATTTAAAATTATAGTTTTATCATATAAAATTACTGCTGTAAATAGAAATTACATATTTTCAAGGCCAAATGAAGGGTTCAATTGTATTTATAGGATGCAAATGTAGTTCTTGACATACCATTTATTTAAAAAATAAAATTTTCTATTCTATAAATTTTAACTTTCCAGTATAAAAGACTCGTTCGTACATGTTACTTGAAATACACACTCAGAGAATTTGACTTAAAGTAGATAAGAAATCTGAGAGTAATTAGACTTGCAAGATGCCTTTCAAAGTCTTACCCAGAAAGGGAGAGGGGAAAATCATTTTCTAGAATTCAAACATATTTAATCTAATAAAAGAAAACTGGATTTAAAAGGAGGGGGGCAAGACACAAACTCTGACATTCAATTCCTGTTGAAAAGGACAGACCACTCACCTAAATGTATGGCAGTTATTACCCAACCCAATTACAGTAAATTCAGATTATACCTTAAATCGGAATTCAGCGAAGTATGGCCTATAAGCCAACTCTATTTGGCCACCTATTCTTGTACAGTCTATGATTTAAGCAATGTTTATATTTTTAAGTGACTGAATTTTTTAAGGGTTTAAATAAAGAAAACTATTTTGTGACGAAGACTTTTGTTATGTGAAAATTATAAATTCAGAGTTCAGTGTCCATAGTAGCTTATTATTAAGCCACCCTATTCATTTATGTATTACTTATAGCTGTTTTCACATTACAACCAGAGTTAAATTGCTGCAACAGAGATAGTACAGTCCATAAATTTTGAAATATGTATCTCTTTAGAGAAAAGTTTGTAGACCCTGCTCCTAGATAGTAGCTGTGTTTCAATTTGAAGGTTTCTTCTTTGAACAGATAGCAAGTATTTTCATTAGGCTAATATGACAAGTAATTTTTCTGATGTGGCAAACTGTTTTGCTTACACAGAGTAAAGCCAAGAGCAAAAGCCCAAGTCAATGGCTCTAAGCACTCAAATTCTAAACATCTGATAAGTAGTTCTGGCATCAGAACATTTCCTGACCTTAACAAGATCTAGTTTCATTCCTGAATAACTCATATTAGGCAGCTTAAAGTAAATATTTTAAGGCATTGAGTAATCCTATAATTAAATGGCATGAATTCTAATTCTTGCTGAGAATATATTGTTCCTCTAAGTATCATTTTGGGGTTCAACAAGATACTAGATTCAGAGAGGTTGTGCTACATGTTATCATCACTGAATTCTTAAAAGAAAAGCAATATATCTTTTTCTGCACCTCATCCTTCTGCCCTGTATTTGTTATATAGGTCTTATTTGATAAATATCTGAATAAATATTAAATAATGTACTCAATGTTTTCACTACTAGTGTGGCACAAATAGGATTAAAATAAAATCTAGTTCTGTGTAATCTAAGGCCTAAGTGTTTCAATAAGTTTTTTCTATGTGACATGTTATATATCCTACATCAAAAACTAAATGGATCAAATATAGAAAGACATTTTAAAATGTTATTGTTTGTAATTGAAATGTAATAAGCCCAATAAATTATCTATATATTTTTATTTTATAAACCAGAGGTTTTTAGAAAAACCAATCTAACTGTCAATCTACTTGGGAGGTGGACTGATGTACCAACAATTTTGGATATATATATTTTTCAGCTTAGTTCACTGTTAAAATCAGCAAACGTAAACAGTAAACAACCTTCTATTGTCCTAGAAAAAAAAATTACCAAATTAAAAATTCTAAATTAATATTTTCATGAAAACTCTAAGTCTATCTTAAAAGAAATACTTTATTTATATCATTCCTAATTTAATCTATATAAAAACATGCAATTTAAGGTATTAGATTTCTTTACTGTGAAGCTTCTCAGTAACATTAAAATGCTAACCCCCTGGTTCTATCTCCAACAGAGGGGTGGATGGGAAGAGTATATATACAAACCCTCCACTTGTTTGGGATAATTTTAATTAAATACTTTATTTAATACTTTAAGGCTGTTTTCTTTTCTTTTGGTACTGGCAATTGAATTCAGGACCTTGTGCTTGCGAGGCTGTCACCACTGAGCTAAATCCTCAGTCTTTAAGGTTGTTCTCTAAAGTCATATACATTACTTAATAGTACCATTTTTTCCTCCGAGGAAAACATCCCAGAATGGGGAAGTGCAACAACTTTTTGAAAAAAATTTCACTTCATTTAAAAACAGAAAACTAAAACCAAACAAATTCATTATGATTATAGTGAAGTTTAAGGAAAGGAGAATAAACAAATGTGATTAAGACCAAAATTAACTTTAAGACTGAAACATATAAGAAGTTGAAAAAAATAGTTTTTAAAAATTGAAAAATTATACAAAGTAAAATAAAGTGAATAGGAAAAAGATATACTTAAATTAGTCCATAAAGCTAATTTATCCATGATATGGAGAACCTCTGACCATCCCATAAACTTTAATCTTTTTCATGTCCAAATATACTTCCTAATGTTAACTTTTCACTTCATTATCACTTCATAGACATAGAGTGGTTCTATCATGAAAAAGTATAACTGTGCCTCTGAAGAGAAAAAGACAATGAATGGAACTCTGGATCCATAACTCCCTATAATCTTTGGCATGTTGTTTAATCTAAGAATTTTCCAATCAGAGTGAAATGTGATAATATAGGTATGGCAGGACTGTGCAGATTAAATGAAAAACATATTTACACATTGTATACATATATCTGAGCACTCAACTCTCTTATGTTATCAGCTATCCTATCACTTCAAATATCCACACACTTTATATTTTAAAATTTCAATTATGCACCACATGAAAAGGATTAGCAGCTTCTGTCCTAATAGCTTACAAATAATTTGTAGGATTTTCAAAACAGGTAACATTTGATCTTTAAGATCCTACTTGCCTACAAGATTGCAAGCCACTAAACCTGCAATCTCGGTCATCATCAACTCTCAAGCAATTGTGCCTTGAATAGATTCTGATTTGGTATTTAAATAATATGAGCAGGATCCATATTAAATGAAACAAAAACCCTTAATGAAGCCTATTACTACAAATTCTCCCAAGGCACTCATTTGTATATGGACAATTTTGAAATTTAGAATTTGAGAGAGAAATATGCAGGCGCACATCAAATACTTAGTTTCTAAAATGGTTCATCACTGACAAAAAAGTTCACAACATTATCTGCAATTTTCAAAATGTATTCTGGAGATACCTCGTGGGAGAAGAGGTTGTGTCTCACAAGGTATTAAAGAGGAGGGATAAAGGAAGAAAGTAGTAAGTAGCTGAGGTAAAGCTTTAGCCTACCTAAAACACATCCTATGTCAACTTTACTCCTTATCCTTGCAAACTTGGCATCTCTTATTTTAATAGATGTGATTCTGAATGAGACTTCCTTTGAAGAAAAAGTCTGCAGCTAACAGGGTTTGAAAAACTGATCACAACCGATGAGTTCTTTGAAGATATCCAAAAGACGTTAATCTCCCCACACATGTATTCACATAAAAGTATAAAATCTGCATACATACAGTTTTATAAAGAACATTTTCAACATTATTGCTTTTGCTAATAATGCTGCCATTTCTTTCTTTCCTCCACTATTTTTCTCAAATAATTCACTATAATTGATCTCAATAATGAAGGATTAAAATAGAAGGAAAAATAATATGATTTAGCTTTAAAAAGATGGCAAGAATACAATAATTTAAAAAGCCAAAGAATTCCAATACAGAGTGGAATAATATTCCAATATACAGCATGTCAGTGGAACAGTGCTTAGGACAAAATGGAAAAAAGAGAGGTTGGTACTCTTAATCAATTTAACTTTGTAAATGTCAGATTTATAATCATACCAAAACCAGAATGACTACTCTGGCATTTAAAATGTTCCAAGACATTAGTATGAACTTACACAGTATTTTCTAGCAGTTCAAAGTTTGTTCAAAAAAACAAAGACAATTTGAAAACATTCAAGAAGTGGCAGTGATTCAATTAATGGTACAATTTCATTTGGAACTTGGTCGGTGATTGTTAAAGTTTTTATATCTAGTCATATGGCTTCTTGATTAATATCAAAGCAAAAATAAATATCTTTCTTCAATGCAAGTAAGACTAAGAAAACAAGAGTTGTGACACTGCCACAGAATAGGGGATATAATGTGAACTATTCCTATATAGTCCTCAAACTAGAGAAATATTTAAAATTATCAACATAAATGTACTATAAAAATGGTATGTAAAAAGGCATTACATCAATGAAAATGGAGAGAGTAGATACAACAATGTATTCTTTACTCTGTGGTAGCTACTGGAATTCATCAAGCCTCACTAAACAGACAAAAATAAAGTTAGTAATCATTGTTTCCATAAAATTACTACAGTCAACAGAGTTAACAAGAAAATACTTTAAAACAAACAAAATCTACATTAATATTAAATGTCTTTAATGAAAGGTATTTATTTTAAATTTATCAGAATGACTTTCTTCTGATAAATTCATTTAGCCAAAACATTTTAAAAATAGAACTCAATGATTCCTCAGATATAAAATTCAAGGTTACTATTAAAATGAAATGACAAATATTCTTGCCTGCAGCTGGTAAAAATAATATTCAATTTTTACACACACAGGCAAAATTTACATTACACTAAGAATTCTGGAGAGATGTCTTTGTTACTTTAATGATATATCAAAACAGCACTGAACTAGAAAGGAAAATCTGGATCCTTACAAAAATAGTTGATGTAAAATAGATGTTCTTTTCAAGAATGTCAAAAGTATAAGATAATTTATTTTTCAACTTTTGACTTTAAAAACTGCATTATAATAATGTACTATAAGAAAACAAATTTTGCTGTGAAAATGTTCTTGCTGCTTTATATCCTATTTACATTTTGATAAAACCCATTATGAAATATATACATTCTAATTCAAGGATGGTATTAAGCTGGTATGACCAAAATTCAGTCTTTCCCTGCTTGAGAGTCAAAACTTTAATACTGGCAACTAATATCTGGAAATGCCTGCATGAATCTTCAATCCCTAAAAAGTCTGTTATACTGCTGATTTAAAGAATTAGATTATTTACATACACAATATCATGAAATCCTACCGCCAAGTAAAAGCACTTACAATTCCAGGTAATTCAAATCAATACAAGCAATTCTGGTTTCTGCTGTATTGTCTTTATTATTTTATAATATGTAATATTAAAGATCACAGAGCAACATAAGAAGAAATTGAGTAACCACACAATTAAAATGTTGGCTGTCTTACAGGTTAATTTAGTGACTAAGTTCATAACATTTTTTTTAAAAAAACCCTATGGATCTCCACTTTCTGTAAAATATCTCCAAACAACCATACCAGTAATCAAAAGAAATATGAAACTGAAACACTGAAACACCCTCAATATCAATTTAAATAACTGTCTTTCTTGCTGTCTTCACATTCTGCCTTATTCTATCATTTTAGTCATTTAAATGTGCATTCCCATGTTAAAGGAAGCATACTAAGTTCTTAATATCGGTAAAATTGATTTATTTATCATTTCCTAATCATTTGTATAGTATGACTACTGGCCTTGTCCTTTCTGTAGCTTTCCTTTTAAAGCCTTATTTTCTGAATAATATATATCACAAAATCAGAATAAAGTTGAATCTCCCCTTTTCAAATGATCTTATCAGTGGCTTTCAAATCATACTTCAGAATAAAATAGCCATTTATAACAACAGCTGTTGAGAGTAAAGTGGGAGTGGGTTCGGAAAGCAACATTTCAAGATAATTTATTCTGGAAATGCTGGCAATTTTGAGAGTAGAGTAAAATTTAGAATAGTGGTCTCAAAGCCTTTGTCCCATTGTGACATCCATGACAGAGTAATTCTCCCATATACAAACTCCTACATTCCACTGAACATGAATCCCTAGGTACTTACACATTTCTCTGATATATGTTTAAATGTAAATGCTATGTCACAGAATACACACAACTCAATTTTTTAAAGATAATGCCAAACTGCAGTTTTAAAAGCAGTATTATATTAGCACTGTATGAGAATGCTTATAAATCTTTCAAGATCTGTACATGATAGGTTAAAAGGTGTTTTTCTCTATAGCAATACAATTACTGCCAAGAAAGTAAGTGATTTATCTCATTTTTTAAAAGTTGCTCTGTCATATAGTTATTAGGATTTACTATATTCTCAATGTTGACTATGTATCAGTATAAGGGTAATACTGTAACTCTCCCTTGCTAGATGTCACATACCATGAGTTCATGTTCCCCAAAATCAAATAATGAATTCTAAGGATCAATGGTGATTAAGACTAGGAATTATTTATTAAAAGAGAAAGCTTCTGAGAGACATGAGAGGATCCAAAAATGGGTTTCCAATGAGTACATTTCTCACAGGAAGTTTTATAAAGCAAAATCACAAGGTGGGTACAAAAAATCATGAGGTAGGTACAATGTAGGTCAAAACTATGATCAACCAATAAGATTACAAGTATAGCTGCTTAGATAATATTAATCCAATGGGGAAGCGGGTCACACTACAAGTGTATATAGAAAGAACAAAGACCATTTTTAGGAAGGGATGGATTAGTCCTGGTCACCCACCAGGGTGACTGATGTCTAGGTAGGCTTTATTGGACCAGGTGATACCAATTATCTTATCCCTTGGGGAGGCATGAAGGTCTGGTCATTCTGTCTTTATCTTAAGGCCTGGCATCTCCAGACACAGTTTTATTCTTTCATCCTATACATTGACTCCCTTGAGGACCTAGCCCTGTCTGACTGTCCAAAATATTTCTACCTAACTTAGCTGTCTCTAACAGTATCACAATAACTTACAAATCATGTATCTGTTAGAAGTGATTCTTAATGTTGACTAAAATTACAGTAATTTATAAAGTTTTTAATTTTAAAGCTCCTACTGGAGTCCCTAGTTCTAATTTAACTATCTCTGGAAAAAGACAAAAGGAATCATTTTTAAAAAGCTCCAGAAGTGATTTTTATGGATTATCAGAAGTAGGAACAGTTATCCATCTATCTAAAAATGTTGTAAAATTGCCTCCATATCCACTTTACAGACTCTCCAGTTAAGATTATCACTCCTTATAATCTTTCATTAAAATTAAAGACCCAAACTGTGACATAAAGCAGAAAATTAATTAGGTAATAAGTCCAATGTGTTGTCATGGTTACTGTTATTTTAGAAAATGAGAATTAATCTTTAAAAAGATTAGTAAAACATTCACTCTACTCTGTCACCATAACAATGCATCTTTCTAGTATTTTTAAAATGCCACTAAAGAATAAAATATTGAAAATACATTTCTCAACCATGTCAACTTGTGTGGAATGCCCTTAAGATCTAATCTAAAGGCAACATTTATCAGATCAAATATTGTGTGAAGTACTGCCTACTTTTTTTTTTTTTTCTGGACACAGGGTCTTTCCCACTATACAGCGCAAGCTGGCCTTGAACTTGCAGTGATCCTTTTACTTCAGCCTCCCAAGTGCTGGGGTTACAGGCATGGGCCACCATGTCTAACTTTGTAGCCCAGATATTTCTTTGTTTTCTTTTTGTGGTACAGGGATCGAAATCAGAATCTGGTGCTGTTGAGGCAGGTGTGGTGTCATTGAGCTAAATCCCTGGCCCTGTAACTCAGGTATTTCTTAAATTGGAAAATGTTATAATTACTACAAATCATCTTACAATTAAATTTATTTCTTTCCAAAATACCATTTCCTCCCCCCAAAAGATAGTGAACTGGGCAATTTATCTAATAAGCTCCATACTACCTCGGTTATATGGCTACAGCCTAGAACAGTACTATAGTTGAGAGCGTCAGTCTAAAATAGGACAGTTTAGAATTAGAATTTTGACACCATTAACTCACTACCCTGTTTTGAATAAGGGCAAGTTAATTGCATTCTCTGAGCTTTTATTTTCACATTTAGAGATGTAAAATTTAAAAGTTGTTAATAATCTGGTTCCTCAGTTAACATGCTAAAATTGTATTTTCTCTCTTTCTATTAATGGGGTGATCCTTAACCAGGAGAAATTTGCTCTCTCCCCACCAGAAGATACTTAGTAATACCTGGAGACATTTTTTGGGTGCCACAGTGGTAACAAGAGGGAAGCAATCAAAGATATCTAATGCACAAAAGTAGAGATGTTGCTAAACAACCTACATTGATTACAAAGGACAGCACCTGCCCCACTTATCCAGTTTTTTGGTAAAATATTAAAGCTGACAGACCTTGTTTTAGTGAATATGTAAGTATTAATTGTAACTTGCACATAAACTACTTGCTACAGTATGTTTTTACTTTCATTCTCTGAAGAGTTTACAGTGGAAATTTCCAGAGGCTATATGACATATGATGACATCACACAGATGGATCTTGTGCTTGTGTAGTTTGGTGCTATAATATTTTGTTTTAAATCCTAAAATAGTGAACACCTACAGTCGTAACCCACATAAATAAAAGGTCTTGGGAATCCTCCACAATATTTAAGAGTTGTAAAAGGCACCTGAGACTCAAAAGCTTGAAAACTGCTTTTGTAAATGGACTCAGTCTGATAGTGTGTATAATGCTAGGAAATATTAACAGGTAAGATGGGTGAGATGAACGTGTTAGACAAGGAGCATTGTACCTGTAGCAGACAGGCAGGAGTGTTTATGTAGTACTGCTAAATTTATTAGTTCAACAAATATTTACTGACCATCTACTGTGGTCAAGTACTATATTAGATTTTACTTTAAAAGGTATCTTCATATTTAAAAAGATGTGCCATTTTTCTTTTCCAGTTTCATTTTCATGAATCATTATAGAACTTTCTTATCCTCAAAGACAACCAATAAAGTACATCAAATGCAAAGAGTAACAATAGCTGTTTGTTTGCTCACTAAATAAATGGCTTGCAAAATCATTAGTTCAAGATCCTGGATGTGCAAGAGCTTGAGATTCTCTAGATAGAGCATATCAAGTTTTTCAAGCAGGGAGTCTAGGTACTTATATTTGGAATAAATTTCCCAGATGATTCACATATACCTAACCTATTCCTCCATTTTCATAGAAACAGATGCTAAGAGACGTCAGACCCATATTTGCTTTTGTTTACTATTCCTTCAAGAAGACCATACATATTTAAGCAGGAAAGACTCACATCCTTTGTGTGAACCCAGTCAACTCAACATTATTTGGTTGTCAGATACTCTATTTTCTTTTTTTTTTTCTTCTTTTGGTACTGGGGATCGAACTCAGGTCCTTGCACTTGTGAGGCAGGCAGCAGAACCACTGAGCTAAATCCCCAACCCTACTCTATTTTCAATTTAAATAGAGTCCCTTATAAGAGTGTACCCTTCATTGAATAGTAGCGAGGTAAGTGGTTTTCTCTTTTTAAATAAATGAAAATGTTACAAAGAAATTCCAAGCCTTTCACAGGAACTTTTCAGCCCAATAATTAATGTCTGATTATTAGTCTTCAGAGAGATTTAACATTCCTCCACTAAGAACACACACATACACACACACACACACACACACACACACACTAATGTTACAAACACATTGTTTTGTAAATGAAGAGTGCCTTAAGACAACATAGGTATTGTACATTGTACATAAAAACTATGCTGCATTCTGCGTCTCAGTAAAACAATTTACATAAAAATACTTGCAAGACTTTTGTAAAAAAATGAGAAAATACTACCCATAGGAAGATAGAGAAGACAGAAGACAAAGGAACTCATCAAGAACAACTCTATAAACAATAGCCTAAAACATTTTAAAAGATAATTTAGGCAGCAGAATGCCAACAATATTTACGTTCTTCTTTTTTCCCCAGGAGTATCAGGGATTGAACTCAGGTCCTTGCATATGTTAGGCAAGTGCTCTACCACTAAACTACCATTTGGGTCTCTTTAAAAAAAAAAAATTTTTTTTTTTTAATTTTGAGACAGGGTCTTGCTAAATTTCTCAGATTGTACTCAACTTGTGGTCTTTCTGCCTCCACCTTCCAATAAGCTGAGATTAAAGGTGTGAACTGCCATGCCCTCCTCTCTGCAAAGAGTATTCCTTCAAACTGATAAGGGTTCTAAAGTGTCTAACATCTTAAGAAACTGAAAAGATTTAAAACAAAATAAAATCAAAACCAAGATAATGTATTGGGGGAAATAGCCATAAAATGTAATTTTTCATGATATTCAACCTACTCATCACTAAATTCACGTTTCAGTTCTTCTATTCCTAACTGGGTATTCAGACTAAGACACTAAAGAAAAGATTGTCCAAATGATAGAAACTATAGGCAAAATTTAATGAAATTTTAAAAAATTAATCTAAAACCTAAAACTTAAGGCCAGTACTACCTCTATTTTCAAACAGAACCATAACCTCAAATCAATCTAGTGTACTTAAGAGTTCACCAAGGAACCATTCAAGCTAACACTACTAAGAGAACAAAGACAAGCATCAGAAAGTAGAAGTCTGGTGCGGTGACACACATCTGTAATCCAAGCTACTCAGGTAGATGAGCAAGACTGAGTTGTAGGGCAGCCTGGATACTTAGTAAGACCTGATTTCACCCTCCACCCTGCAAAAAGAAGTTGGGAGGAGGAAGAGGAGCAGCAGAAAGAGGAGAAAGGAATAGAAAAACACAGCAAAGATGGGAATGTACATAAAACAGGCTAAAAATAGGGAATGCTCATCAAGGTGCCACAACCGCCCTAGCTTTAAGTAATATACTTAATGCTAAATAATGCAAAAATCCTGGAATATATTTAAATAGTAATGAACAATAATACAAGTTGATAAAGGGTTGAGATTTACCAGGAAGAAAAGGAGAGAAAGAAAAAAAAAAAAGACTATCTTTGGTTTTAAAGAAAATAAAATTAAAATAAATATTGATTCAGGTTATATAGAAGCATTATAAAAGATGAATATTAAAGATCAAATTGAGGCAAAACAATAATTTGATGCCCATGTTTGCTTTACAGATACGATTATAAAATATACTATATGCAAACACATATATATAAACTTGTGCTCCTTCAACATTATTCAAGATAATTCAATGATATCTATATTGTCACAAATATCTCAATCTCAGTAATAAATAAGGTATAACATCAAAAGTAGAATTAGGGCGCTGGGGATTTGGCTCATTGGTTCCACTGCCTGCCTCACAAGTGCAAAGGCCCGAGTTCAACCCAGGTACCAAAAAAACCCCAAAACAAAAACAAAAAGTAGAATTAGGGAGGAGAAATGGTTATGGTATTAGTAATCAATATAAATACCAAATGAGCTAGAAGATAATACAAAATTTATGTGTATCTTAGGCTTAGATAGGGACAGACAGCATTTGCACAGAATTTAGAAAAAGGAGGTCACTGTGTTTTAAAAAAATCTGTACATAAAAGGAAATAAGATACGTTATGCACACATACTAACTCCCCATGATTAATGTAATCATTATATACTGCAAAAATGCACCAATAAAAATTTTTAAATGTTTAAAAACTGCAAGTAGGTACTCAAGGCAAGTTCTAAAATATGGAAAACACTGGTAATCAAGAAAACATACGTTTCTTTTATCCTCATACAATAAGGTAGCAGGTAAGGCATACAATCCTATTCCTAACTCTCTCATGTAGTATTCCAAAGCATTTAAATAAGGTGATGTATAGCCCTGGCAGACTCTCTTCCCTAACCCTCCTGTAAAATTTAGTCACTCCTCAAATCCACAGTTCATTCACATGTCTTTCCTTTTAATACAGAAAGATAATGTATTTTTACAAAGTAGGAATAACGGTTATTAGATAAGCAACTCTTATCTATTTAGCTTTAATTCAGATAAAGAATATTCCTAGTCCTATTTATGGCTAAGATGTTTGGTTTTGTTTCTACCTTTTCCTCTTTCTTCAGCACCTTCCTCATCTGCCACAGTGCTCTACAATCCTTTCCTTTGTGCATATATGATAGCAAGTGTGTTCAATGCTAGATACTGCTTTCTTTCCTTGACAATCAAAATTCTATGTCAAAGATTCCTAAGTCTTCATCTCTAGTATAGCTTTTCCAAAGTCCTAGATAGCTTCTAATAACTACAGTCCATCTCCACTTGTTCATTCCACAGATATTCAAACTCAACATTATCTAGAATTCAACTCATTACCTTCTAGGCCAAATCTGTTCACCTTCCTTTTGCGTTGCCTATCTCAGTATAAGGCACTAAACCTAAATACTTTTCAGTCTAGGTATTTTTACATCACTGTATGTTCCTGTTATTTCCCCCCACCCACTCCTTTCAAAACTTTTTTTGTGGTACTAGGGATTGAACCTAAGGCATTTGCACTGAGTGATATACCAGCGCTTATAAAACTTTTTATTTTGAGACAAACTGCCTTGTTAAGTTGCCATACTGTACGGGCTGGTCTCAAAACTTGTGATCAAAACTTGTAGGAGCTTGTGAGAAATGCAAACACTTATGCAGACCTACAGGCATATGGACACAGTGGATCTTTTGAGAAGCATGGTCTGAGATGGCAATGGTCTCAGTATCTTCTCAGGAATGTTAGAGAACCTGAAGGAGAAAGCAGTGTTCAAAAATCAAACCTGAAAAAAAAAATCAAATCTGGAAATAAATCTCTGTTCCTAAAATTAAATCCTGGAGGCTTGGAGTTTTACAAAAGCAGGTAGTAGTTCTTCACAAAGGGACCTCCCTAGCATAGGTTTGCCTCCCTCAAATCCTATCCTTCACACTGCCACTAGTAGGAGTCTTTTATAATTTTTTTTTTGGGGGGGGTCTTTGTTTCCCCAGCTTCAATGGCTCTCCATCATTTAAAGTCCAAATTCTTTACCATAAAATTAAGACCTTCAAAACCTGACACAAGCCCTTCTCTCACCATTCTTGTACATAGTCCCTACACCAGAAGTTTTCAAACCACGTACTCAACTAGGCAGTTTAGTGTTTTGCAAGGTCTCTCAGGTCATCTAAAGTGCATCAGGGGTCAAGGACCAGTGACCTATATTTATAATCAAACTACTTTCCATGTTGCCACACAAAAGCAAACAATACTCTAGTCCCATTGCCTGCCACCTTTTCCTACTTTGCCTTTGTCCCCTGGGATGAATTCACAGAATTTAATAGCTCAACTACCACCTCTTTTTTGAAGGTGAAGAGACATCTTTGTCTACCTTCCCCAGCAGGCAGGTGAAACAGGGGTCCAGTTACTCCTTGCTGCCACACCCCATCCCTGTGTCTATCTGTATGTTTGTTACTGCACAGCCCACAATCCATGAAATAGTGTCTATAATTGTCTGTCTGTCCTACTAGCCACTGGTCTCATTTGAAGGCAGAAATTGTATCCTATTCATGTTTATAGTCTGTGCTTGACCCAGAGATTAGAACATAACAGATATGCAATAAATGCTTACTGCAAATAATACTGAATTTCTGAATCCTGATTGAAGAGATCTAGAGTAATATAAAATAAAATAAAACTAATAACATCCTACCTGCCAGGGGATTTCATTAATAAGAGGAACTTTTTAGTTCTACAATTCTACATTTAGAAATGAATCAAATTCACATATAATAAAGTAATTCATATATAAAATGAGTAGATTCTATCAACCTAACAGTGACTGTTGATGCTTTTTAGTTTTCATAGTAACAGCAAAGAATAAAATAAGATGATCCTGGGTGTCTGAAAAAGAGTATTAGTAGAAGGATACAACATAGAGAAAGTGAACTTTAATCAACTAAAATTACAACAAAACTTAAGAAAGCATCAATGGATAATGTTCAAATGATGAAGCGTAACAAAGTATACATATTATTTATCTTGAAATATGGAAATGAAGACCAGGAAGAAAAGCCAAAAGAAGTGAGGGTAAGGTATGGGTGGGCGGTAGGGGATAGCTCTTTGAAGGAAAATAAATAAACCATCTAGTACTATTTGCTCAAAAACAAAAACAAAAACTACCAAAAACTAAATAGTTTATCTTAGTTTGTTGAAAAAAAAAGTTTGTGTCATCTTTTTTTTGGGTAAGAATCTGTTCAGTTTATATCTTCTACTGAGTAACTGCTTCGAAGGTAATGATATACAAACAATGCAATAACTATTGCTAGTCTCTTAATAGGTGGTTATGAAAATTTTTTATAAAATAAAATAACAAAAACTATTATTTAAAAAAATCTAGTGAATTAGGAAATAGATTGCCAAAAGAATTAAGTGATATATCGAAAATAGTACAGTAGTATATAGAATTTATCCCTACATGTACCAGGGAAAAATATCAGTATTTTTTTTCAACAGTTTATTCTTGACCTCTTTAGTTAATGAACCATTAATATCTGTAATTTTATATGTATGAAATTTCATCTCAATGGAATTTACTCATGAAGGTACCTCTGATAGAGCTAAAAACTGGTATTTAACTTTTTACATGGAAAGACAGATAAACAATAGTAATAATAACAAAAAGTCACTCTGAATATTAAGGAAAATTATACAATCTACAGTAATTTCCAACTATTGTGCCACTAACTTTACCTATTAATTTGTAAAAAATCTCAGATACAGCAAAAAACCAAAAGTTTTTTCAAGATTTTCTACTGCTGCCCCAAACTTCTATGTATATCTTAATGGTTAACCAAGTTGTGTTACTCTGCAAACTATGTATGTTTTAAAACAAAACTAAAACACCAACATTTTAACTAAAAATGTAAGCAAGGGGAATTTTCTTACAGACTAATTTCTCTGTTATGCATCCAAATACTGAATCTTATATTGGAACATAGGTAGCTACAAGGAACATAGAAGATATAATTGAAATATGTGCATTTCTTTCACTGTTATGTTTTACTATTTAAAAAACCTATTAAAAATATATTTGGTGAACAGAAACTATTTAAAATTACTTTATTGTCCTTCGTAACACATAGACTATGAAAAAGCATGTAAGATTATTGAATATACTTAACTCTATGAAAATATCAAGAAATTTTCCAAAATCTAGGAAAAATATAAAATAAAAACATTCTTGATAGTTTTTAAAAATCTGTACTTTGACTAGAGCTAAACTTTCCATTTTAAAGGACCTACTATCTAAATGTACTAATTTGAAAAAATAAAAATAAAAAACAAAAAGACTGAACTGCCATAAGCTGGTGTTCCACAGGCTACTAACGCTTACCTCAAGGGAACCTACTGCAGATAAAGTCCCGTCACTTGCACGGTCCTTTCAGCTGCCTGCCAGTTGTCTCTGTGGAAGGGAAAGCCTGATGAGTGAGAACCCTCTGCCACACTCCTTTGGAGGGTCAGGGTGCCTGCACAGAACTTCACAAAACTATCCACCTGGAGAGCCCTAGGTGCTTTCAATAACAAAGGACTAAAAAGATGCCACCTTAGAACCTCCCTTTCTGCCGAACACTGAAACCAAATGCCAGAGTTACTGAGCATTAATATCCTCCGGGTACTATCAAGATGATATATCTACACTAACTCAAGTAGAAGAAGAGACAGAAATGGTTCAAAAAGTTAAGCTAACACTGACAAGGAACACACACACACACACACACACAGTAACACACATACACGTAAATATGAAAAATTAAGTGACAGAACTGTGTAAAAATCGAGGAGAGAAAAGGCTATATCCGCAAAAAATAAAGATATAGCATTAACAGATGAATGTTAAAACCCAAAGAAATTCCTGTTTACCCATTTTAAAAGATGCCATTAAGTATACCATGCTTAAAATATACTATATCATGGATGCATATGTCTACTAATAAAATACTATGCATTTTTTGGTAGGGTCAGTATGTGGGTGGGTGGAGAAAGGATCTGGCAGATTTTTATCAATATGCAAAGTGAAAATCAGCAGTATGAACGCATAAAACTCTAAATAAAAGAAAAAACATGTATTTGCATCTAAGTACAGAAATCCTTATTTGGGATTAGATTAAGAAAAGAAGTAGAAAAGTATAATAGAAAACTGTGAAGTGTATCTCAAAAAACCACCTTCATCTTATAGAATTATAAAGGCTAATAACTGTCTTCCATTAAACATATTTATGCATCACTACTGTAGTATAATTTAGTTACAAAACCAAAGAAATTATATTTTCTAATACCAAATACAGCCTTATAATCTGAATATTGCGCATCATGAGGTAGAGCAAATTAGTTCTACAAGAAACTTTAAAATAATTAACTCTTATCCTTGGTACCCCCCCAAAAAAATAACTCAGCACCAATAACGATGAACAGAGGGAGTCTAATTAAAAAGGCGATTCCAACTTTTACTCTAATAGCATCATATTTAAAATGAAATTACTTACCTCTGATTCTTTGTCACTTAAAGATCCCAAACTTCCAAAACTGTGATTAGAGCTTTCATTATTTGTTGAGGCCTGTTAAAGATTTATTAAAAAATAAGAATTAGGAGTAATTTAAAATAAAAATTTTATAAAGTATAAAGTTTATCTTAACAAATGAAAATAAAGTATGATCCCTTATAAGCAAGAAAGCCACACAAAATAAAAATCAGAAATATCAAGTACTTAACGCTGTAAATACTATGGAAAGCTTTATTGAGTCATTTAGAGTTTTACTGAGTCAAAGTAATGCTCTGTTTCAGGAACTGAGTTGTATTACCTAATTTGGGGGTAGGAAATACCAGGCATTGAACTCAGTGCCTTGCACTTTAGCTACATACCCAGCAGTTCTTCTTCAGTTTTTTGTTTTTTGGTTTTATTTTCATTTTGATACTCTAAGAGACCAACTTGTAATCCTCCTTTCTCTCAGTCTTCCATATGTTACCATGCCTGACTTTAGCCGATTTTTTTTAAAGCAAAGTAATTGGGGAGCCACACCCCCAGCTGATTGGATGGAGCTGTGTACCCTGAACAACCAGATGGAGCCAACCTGAGAGAGCCTCACCACTGACTCTCACCCAACTCCATGTCTGTGGATTCTGTGTCCTGGCCATGTCCACCTTCAAACTCCTAGCCAGCTCTGTGTTTTGACTGCCCTTACCCAGGCAATAGAGACACCCACCAACCAAACCACCTGATCATGGACAAGGCCAATGCCCAGGAACAGAAGAGGCAAAGATTCAGCAAGCTGCCTAATACAACGGGATGATGCAGTATCCAGCCACAACCATCTGCCAACTTCAACCTTGTTCTATACTTTGCTTCCCACTGGCATGGAGCAGCACAGGCATGGTCTAATTGACAGACCTGATCCTGGACAAAGACAATGCCTAGGGAGAGAAGGTAAGCCCACAGGGATAGCAGACCCAGGAGAAAGTACTGTATAGATCTGGCTAGTAGCTTTAGGGATTCCAGTGTTACCCTCTCAAAGTGACTGGGATAGACACAGACTCTCTGAGCTTAAACTCAGGTCAGGAAACACACGGGGCCTACCATGCACAGCAAGAAAGCAGGCATGGTAAATGCTGACATTAAGTCCAAGAGTCTTCTTGAATTCCTGCCCTCTAGCCTACATGCAGCAGAAACCAGAGGGCTCACTTTTTCCCTACCTATCAATATGAGCATAGACAGGCCTCAGCTTGGACAGTGACTACAGTCTGGGGTGATGTAGGGAGCTGTGTTAGTTACTTTTCTTTCATTGCTGAGCAGGAAGACAGCAAAAAGCAACAAGGGACCTTAAGAGTGTCTTTCTGTTCCTCTTATCTTATTCAGACTACCAGGATTAGGGTAGTACCAAACCAATCGCTCATGGATAATGGATTAGTAATCACACGCCCTTTAGCATCACACGCTCTAGATTCACCTACCTCCAAAACAGCCTATGACCAGATGAGGCTTTAGAGGGACATCTAGACACAAACCATAACAGGAGGGTACCTCACAACCCACAGGCCCTAATGTTAGACAGAGAGAATTGTGACTTGCTAGATTCTTGCTTGGAGATCCTGGAAAGAAACCACTAATTCAAGACCACAGGGGAATTCTTTCAACTCAATCTTTTAAAAACGTTTTTACTATTTTTCTCTTTTCTTCATCACTTTTTTGTTTTGAGGGACTGGAGCTCCCCCACCCCATTTAATTCTTTTTTCTTTTCCCCTTTTAACAGTTTTTTTCTTCCTTTTAATGTTTCTTTTATTGCCTGTATTTGCTGTTTTTCTTTTCTTTTTTCTCTTTCTCCTTGTTTGTTCTTTGTAGTAAATGTTTCCTAATACTAATTTCCTTCTATTTCTTAATAGGATTCCTTATCTCACTTTTCTCTCCTCTTTCTCATCTTCCATTAACATGTTCACGATGGGGCCATTATTTGTATGCCTTGCTGCTGGGTGACTGATTTAATCCATACATCTTGCAGCCAGGCAGCTCTGAATTAATTTTAATTAGTAAAAAGACTAATTAAAAGCGATCAGATCTGTGTGTACCACCAGTGATTCATGCCACCTGATGGGACAGTCATCTACTTACCACAAGTAGCTCAAGTCAGCTGCAACGTGAATTTTACTTTTTTCATTCTCTAGTTCCCCAACCCTCTACCTTAACTAGTATAACTATTAAACTTTATGAATCTTTACACAGCTAGCTAACTCTATGTTATTCAGGTTGAATACTCTTCTATTGTTCGTAAAGGTAAAGTTCCATTTAGTAAATATTTACTATAGGTCAGTATTTGGTTTGTCTTAGTGTTTATACTATAATTACAGACCTCTTTTCAATGGTTAGGGCAGTACATTGCTGGTGCACAGGGTGTGTAAATGTCTACTTTGTCTTTGACAATATTATTATTTCCAATTTTATTACTACAGCCAAGGTAACATAGTTGTTAATATTAATGGAGTTTCTCTGGATGCCAATATCTAGATTGCCTTTGTGTCATTAACTGTGGCCCATGTCCAGAGAACTGGGCAATAAAATATACTGCAGCCTTCTCTCTCAAATAAATGGAGATGGCTGGATCCTTGGATAGAGGCAAAGACCAACAGTTAACCACACCCAGAATGGACTGCTGAACAGTAGACATTAACTGAAAAGTCTCCATACCAGGAATAAACCTGTCTACTTTAATCAACCTGCAGCCTCAGCACAAGAAACAAACAATAACTATACAGAAATATAAGAAAACACAACACCAAAATGCCTCGAAAAACTCCCAACTCTCCTAAAGTTGATCCATGGGGCATTAATGGGAGGAAAGTAAAAGCCACACAGCCAAACTGGGCCTGATAGCACACACCTGTAATCCCAGCACTCAGGGGGCTGAGGAAGGAGGATCATTGTGAGTTCAAGACCAATCTGTGAGTTCAGTCTCAACTACATAGTGAGACCCTGTCTCAAAAAACAAAAGAACAAAAAAAAAAGCCACACAGCCAAATTATTTGAAATTATAACAGAGGAGCTAGCACACCAGAACAATAATGCACTTGGCAAATTCAAAGATACAGCTAAACAGAATAAAATAATATAAAATAATGAGCAAGTCTACAGAAGACACTAATAAAAAGCTAGCTGAACTAAACACAATTGTACATAACATGAATGATTAGCATAAAAAAGTAGAGCCCATAAAAAGGTATCAAAGAAAACTTTAAAAGAGACTAAAAATTATATCAAAAGTATGGGCAGCAGCGTCAGAACTTGGAGACAAGGCTAGTTTTGGTGACCAGTTAATGAGGCATACCATAACAACAAGCGAACATGTAAAATAGATCTGGCATCTGCTACATGATGCAAAGATGATTAAGATTAAGTAGAATTACTGAAAAATCAGAAGACAGCACAAAGTGCATTTAAAAACGTCTTTACTAAATAGAAAACTTCACAAATATAGGACAAAAATGTAACATACAGACAAGTGAGGCATATAGAACCCTACATGGCCACAATTAGAAAAAGAATCTCCCCATAACACATCATATTTAACATCCTAGAGTTCAAGCATATAACAGAATTCTTCAAAGTTCTTAGAGAGAAGCATTGACTCACTTCTAAAGGTAAACCCATTAGAATTACATGAAACTTACTTCTCAACACAAATCTTAAAAACGAGTGAAATGTTTCAACCCCTAAAAGAAAACAACTTTCATGGAAACAGTCTTTGTAAATAGAGGAGGATGGAGTGGGTGAAAGGAGAGCAGGGGTAAGGGGAAAAATGAGAACCAAGATCTGTCATGTAAAGGTACAAGATCCCAATGATGAATGCAACTGTGCTGTATACTTAAAAAGTACCAACGGGCCAGGGATTTGGCTCAGTGGTTCCACTTCCTGCCTAGCAAGCACAAGGGCCTGAATTCAATCCCTGGCACCAAAAAGAAAAAGAAAATGAAAAAAAATTATCAATAAACTCAATTAAAAAAAATAGATACCTACAGTGTTCCAACCAACAACAGAATGCATTCTTCTTAGCAGTATGTTGAACTATCCCCAGAGTAGACCACAAACCGTAAGTCAATAAAGCACGCTTAACTAAAGGCAAAGAACTGAAATTACACCATGTTCAGATAATGGTACAATGATACTAGAAATCAGTGACAAAAGGAAATACAGAAACTATGTAAAGAGATGGAAATTAAACAATATACTCTTGAATAATCAGTGGGTTTCAGAAGAAATAAGACAGTTCTGAGAATTAAACAATAATGCCAATACCACATACCAAATCTTTTTGGAAACATTGAAAGCAGCCTTAAAAGGTAAGTTTACAGCTGTAATGCCTACATCCCCAAAAGAAAGCAAGACCACAAAGAACCTAATGATGCACCTCAAGATCCTAGGAGAAACAAGAATCCAAATCCAAAACTAGTGCAAGTAAGGAAATTATAAAGATCAAAGTAGAAGTCAATGAGGTTGAAACTTAAGAACACAAAGAATCAATAAATCAAAGAGCAGATTCTTCAAAAGAATAAACAAAAGAGACAATCCAAAAGACCCTAATCAATGCAATTAGAAACAAAAAAAGGTGAAATCACACTGGGGATTTAGCTCAGTGGTATGATGCCTACCTGGCAAGCGCTAGGTCCTGAGTTTGATCCCCAGTACTGAGGAGGAATAAAAAAAAAATAGGTGCAATCACAAGGGATATGGCTGAAATACAGAAGATTATTAGCAACTACTTTGCAAACCTGTATGCCAATAAATAGGAGAACTTAGAAGAAATAAATAAATTTCTAGATACATATAAATTACCAAATTGAACAAAAAAGAAATAAAACCCTGAATAATTCAGTAACTGGCAATGAAATTGAAGCAGTAATTAAAAAAACAAAACTACAAACCAAGAAAAGTCGAGGGCTGAATAGATCCACTGCTAAATTACACAAGAACTTCAGAAAGATCTAACACCAATGCTCCTCAGCTCTTTTATGAAACTAAAAGGGAAAGTGTATTCCCAAAGTCATTACCAAAGCTAACATTACCCCGGTTTCAAATCCAACAAGGATCCAACCAAAAAAGAACTATAGGCCAATCTCTTCAATGAATATAGATGCAACAATCCTCAACAAAAAATGCTGACAAATGGAATACAACGAAGCATCAAAAAGATCATACATCATGACTAGGCTTCAATTCAGAATACACAATCAATACATGTAATACTTTACATAAATAGAAGGACAAAAATCACACGATCATCTGAATAGTCACAGAAATTTGACAAAAATTCAACACCCATTCATAATTAAAAAAAAAACACTGAAAAAAACAGGTACAGAAGGACTTAGGGCAGTCTAATAAAATACATGACAAATCAACTGCCAACATCATATTAAATGGGAAAAAACTGAAAAATTTCCCTCTAAAATCAGAAACAAGACAAGGATGCCCACTATCACCACTCCTGTTCAACACAGTACTCAAAACATTAGCAAGAGCAATTAGGTGAGAAAAAGAAATAAAAGAGATAAGTACAGGAGAGGAAAAAGTAATTTCCTATACGCAAATGGTAGGAAATGGCATGATCCTCTACATAGAAGACAAAAAATTCCACCACACGACTCCTAGAATTAATAACCAAATTCAGCCACGTAGCATGACACAAACACAGAAATCAACAGTGTCCGTGTATACAAATACTGAACTGAGAAAGAAATTAGGAAAAAAATATCAACCACAATAACACCAAGAAAAATTAAATAGGAATTAATCTAACTAAGGAAGTGAAAGACCACTACAACAAAAACTATAGCACTCTAAAAAAGGAGATTGAAGACAACATCAGAAAATGCAAAGATATTCCCTGTTCCTGGATAGGAAAAACCAATATAGTCAAAATGGCCATACTTCCAAAACTGATTCACAGATTTAATACAATCTCAATCAAAATACAATAACATTATTCACAGAATTGGAGCAAATAATTGTAAAATTCATATGGAACCAGAAGAGACTCAAAAGAGCAAAAGCAATCCTGGATAATATAAGCATCACAAGCCTGAATTTCAAATTATACTATAAAGCTTCAGTGATAAAAATAGTACTGACACAAAAATGGGCACATGGATCAATGGTATAAAACAGGATGCAAAAACAACTCCAATCACATTCTTTTTTCTTTATTAGAAACCTTACTTTTTAAAAAATTTATAAAACAACTTTTCTGGACTAAAAACTTGCATGTCACACAATCCACAAACTTAAAATGAAAAATTCATTAGATTCTAGCACATTAACAGAGTTACGTTCAACTATTTAATCTTTGACAATTTCTGTATTGTTGGTGGAAGTGTAAATCAGTACAACCTCTATGGAAGCCAGTATAGAGATCCCTCAAATAACTAAAACAAGAAATTCCATCCAACCCAGCTATTGCCTTCTAGGTATCTTCCCAAAAGAGTTAAAAACATCACATTAGTGATACATGCACAGGCATGTTTATAGCAGCACAATTCATAATAGCTAAATCTTAGAGACCATAATGTTAAGTGCAATAAATCAGACACAAGTTTAAATATAAAGAGCTAAATAAAAGTAAGAACCAGGGAGATAGATCTTAAAACGGGAACAGAATCAAGAGATGGAGGGAGGGAGATAAGAAGGATGGAGAAAAGGGTGAAGAAAAGGAATTACCGTGTGTTATGCACATGTACCAACTCCTTACAAAGAATGCAATCATTATGTACTGCAATCTGTACTAATAAAAATAAAAGCAAAGTAACTGATAACAAAATCAATAAAATAACTATCCAATATAAAACTCAATGTATCAGTTGGCCAAAAGAATTATTTGTACTCCTTGGTTCCCTTTACAATAATCAAATTCCATCATAATTTCTACCTATCCTTTTAACAGTTTCGTATTAATAAACTGACCTTATTTTTTGTTTGTACCAACTTTATCTTTAAATAAACCAATATTATCCTAATCACTGTTTTACTCAAGAGTTCCCCCAATTCCTTGACAATATTTTTGAACTGTGAAAACAGAAAGAAATTATCATTTTATCCAATGAGAATTTTTTTTGTCCAACATACTCCTGTAATGGTTATTTTGTTGATTTTTTTATGCTATCAATTCACTGGAACAATGTCTTCTGGGAATGTTTTGGCCAGAGGCTGACAGATTATGGCATATATGCCAAAATGATGCATGAATTAACTTCATGTAGGCCAGCTGATAACTCTATGTTTCCCTTCCACTTGTAGGAGTAGCTGCCTACTATTACAAATAATGAAACACTATCTAACAGTAACCCTACTACAAAGAAGTTACAAGTTGGCCCAAACAAACCCAAGATAAATTTCCGAACTGACTCTTTGACCAATTATGTACTTGCCCAGTACAATATTGGGCTCTGTAAAGGCTGTTTCCAATACACGATAACTCTTGAAATGATTAAGATTTGAAGAGAATTTGGAAAGTTAAAATCTAAATACAGCAAGTCTGTCAAACTTGAAAAAAGAACATCAATGGCAATTAAATGATACATTAGAAAGATTTCTGAACAATGGAGTTAGAGGCAAAATTTTTGAACATTCTGTAAATCTCCATGAAAACAAATGTAAAATGTAAATACTAAATCAAAGCCCCACAGATAACATTTACAACAAAACTAGGTGATAAAAATCCCCACACACCCCTCTCCCCTTCAAAAAGCAGCAGATGGGGACAAGACCTACATGTTATCATTATCTGCACTGGAAAGAAGTAGAAGGAAACAGGCTATCTGCCAGAACTGAGAACAAGATACTCCCAAAAGAGCAAGCAGTAACATACCAATACCAGCAGTCAATTTGAGCAGAGAAGTTACATTTGGAAAGGTTTTGCCTTTTCAAATAGTAACTAAGTGCAAGGAGTCCACAGTGAAGTTTAAGATGTCAGAACAGTCTATCCTCTAAAATTCTTGAAATAGACCTTTCCATAAAAGGGAAGTATAATGGCAATAAAGGAAAAGGATTGTCCAGATAAAAGTAGAGAAGGGAGCCACGCCTGCTCCCGACCCAGCCGCCATCGCTCAAGTGCCGGGAAGGTAGCCCCTGAACCCCCATAACCCCCCCACCGCACTCTCAGACCTCCTGACTGTGCCAGTCTTTGGACCCACTCTGCAAAGACAGAGGTGGTCACCAAGGGTATTTTTCTGAGTTCCCAACTTTGAACATCTTTAAAGGAAGGGTGTGGGAAATCTGTAATAGAACATTGTGGAGTTCAACCATTCAAGAAGGATGGGGAACTCAATCTGGGCCTTGCAGCCTGAGGTCAGTCAGCTTCAGGGGGTTCAGCCATCAGCACTGACTGTGCGTCTTTGGACCCACTCTGCAAAGACAGAGGTGGTCACCAAGGGTATTTTTCTGAGTTCCCAACTTTGAACATCTTTAAAGGAAGGGTGTGGGAAATCTGTAATAGAACATTGTGGAGTTCAACCATTCAAAAGGGATGGGGAACTCAATCTGGGCCTTGCAGCCTGAGGTCAGTCAGCTTCAGGGGGTTCAGCCATCAGCTAACTGAGATCAGGGGTCTTGCATCCTCACTCTGTCTGAGCCATTAAATGGTAAATACACTATATTGAAATTTTGTTCACTGCAGACATGTTCTGGACTGCTTCTTAATTTCAATTTAATTCAAATGATTTAAGGGTGATAGACTAGTGACTACCACAGGTGGTCAGTGTCCAAGTTGTGCTTGATCTTAATGTGTTGCTGATTGTATCAGTTGGGGTAAAGCATTGCCGTTGATTTGATGAGCTGTTTTCTCTGATGTTATGAAGATGAGAAAGTCTGTGGGTCATTAGAGACACAGAAGCTAGGGCACAACTATATCAGGAAGATTTGGGTGATAATCCAGAGATTAAACCAAGGACAGCCCGACAACAAAAATTAAAATGAGAAAACACTTAAGCAAGACACAAGGACAGACTTCCAGTTTACCAATGGTAAACAGTAGGGCAAATGAGGATGAAAAGGCCAATAGTGAACCACCAGGACACCCTGAACTCAAAGCACAGGAAGTAACAAAACAGATCAATCAGGCTCTGGAAAAATTCAAAACAGAAATAATTTCCCAGATAACCATAGAGATAGTGAGCAAAATGGAAGTCGTGATTCGAGACTCTAGAGCAGAAACTGACAAAAAAATAGATGAGCTCAGGACCATGATAGAAGCCATGAAGACCCAGCATAAGAAAGAAATGGAAAAAATAAACGCCCAACATAGGAAAGAAATGGAATCCATAAAACAGATTCAAACAGATATCCAGGAGATTAAACACTCTATTGAAAGTGTACGCAACAGAATAAAAGAATGCGAAGATAGGCTCTCAGATATAGAAGATAAGATTGCAGTCAGTGACCATGAAAAGAGAGGTCTCTTAAAAACAGTAAGAGATCATGAGAAATCGATCCAACAACTCCTAGATGATGCAAAGAAGAATAACATAAGACTGATAGGAATACATGAAGTAGCAGGAGAAAATACAAATGACTTAAAAAAGCTGTTTGCAGAATTAATGACAGAAAACTTCCCAAACAGAGGGGAAGAATTTGACATTCAGATAACTGAGGCATATAGGACCCCAACTAGCTACAATCAAAAAAAATCTACACCTAGACATATAATAATCAAGATCCCAGAAACCCAACAGAAGAACAAAATACTACAAGCAGTAAGAGAAAAGAAACAAATCACATACAAAGGAAAGCCCATCAGAATCACAGCAGACTTTTCAACACAAACCCTTGGGGCAAGGAGAGCCTGGAATGAGATATTTCAAGTACTAAAAGAGAACAACCTCCAACCTAGACTGATGTATCCAGCAAAACTCTCTTTCAAAATGGATGGGGAAATAAGACACTTCCACGACAAAGAACACCTGAGAAACTACATGAATACCAAACCAGCACTACAAGCAATTCTAAACAAGATCCTAGAAAAAGACAATGAAGGCAACAACACCATGAGGCCCAACAGAGCAAATCAAATAGGCAAGGCAAGAAATTAAAAGGAGAAGGTGAAAAAGTAAAAAGAGTCAACAAAAGGCCAATAACATGTCAATAATAAGTCAGTACATATCAGTTATAACCAGCAATGTCAATGGCCTCAACTCACCAATCAAGAGAAATAGACTGGCAAAATGGAATAAGAAGCAAAATCCAACAATATGTTGTATACAAGAAACACACCTAGTGCAAAAAGAAGCCCATAGACTGAAAGTGAAAAGATAGAAAACAATTCTCCATGTGACAGGAGCCCAGAAAAAAACAGGGGTAGCAATCTTATTTGCAGACAAAGTAAAATTCAAACCAAAACTGAATCTAGTATTATTGATGTAGGACAGTACTGTATCATACCTCTATGAATGTAAAATATCTAGTACCTGCTTTATGATACATAGTAGGGACCGTGCTTTATCAGAGCTACATTTAATGATATTACTCTAGAATGTTCTCTTTCCAGATGATGATTAAGAGGCTAACAGAAAAAATGGTGCCAGGTACCACAGCAGCAACAAAACTTTGCTGTTTTCTGGATATTATTCTTTTCTTTGTTTTAATGGAATGTGCTAAATCTCTATAATTTTGTTTAGATGACTGCAGAACCTGGAAAAGCTGTAAAATTGAATTTTGGGAAACTTCAACGGTGCTGCCAACTTTGGAAAACGTCATCCCAATTTACTGTGTTGACTTGGCATTGTACAGAAATGGACAACCATATTGGTCTAGAAATGTTAATTAATTAATTAATTTATTTTTTTTCCCCTGTGTACAGGGGTAACACATCGTACTAAATATGTAAGGTCATATCTACGTGGGTTTGATTACAGAAACTAATAAAGTATTCTCTAAATAATGAAAAAGGAATAAGATAAAACTATGAGCGAGAAGCAATTTAAATGTGTTCAGGGACCATTTTCATCTCCAGAATTAAGGATTATTTTAATGTTACATCATTGCCTTTTCTCTTTTACTTTCCTTTTTAGTTTTATTTTAGGATTCCCTATTTTTAATGTTCATACAGAGATTTCTTTAACTGAAATACCAAATAGTTTCTCTGGTGTGAAAAACTATACTAGTACACAGGATCCTAATGAGATAATTAATAATGTGAAATAGGAAGTAAAGGGCTAAAGGTGTAGGGAAAGTGGGAAGGGTGGGGGAAAGGTAATATGGGAGAGGAAAAAAATATGAGAAACTGAAAAAATAGAAATAAAGTCTTTGTAAATGGGGACGGGAGGAGGGGGTGCGGGAGGGCAGGGACAAGGGGAAAAAATGAGAATCAAGACCTATTATGTAAAGGTACAGAATCCCAATGATGAATGTCATTGTATTGTATACCTAGATTGTACCAATAAACTCAATAAAAAGAAGAAAAAAAATAGAAAAAAAGAATTAAAAAACGTAGAGAAGGACCAGGCCTAGAAATCTCAGAAAGCAAATGACACACTGCTATTATTCTGGCTGAAGAGAGCCCAAAACAAACAGCAGAGGGAGTTCTCTGAGAAATGGCACTGCAAAAATCATCTTAGTGTAAAAGACATCCAATATCACACATGCACACAAAAGCAACAGAAAATGATGAGGGTCAACTACATAAAATTACACAAAAAAAGAGTAAGGTACAGAGTAATATCTTAATAATAAATGCATATCCACAAAATAGATTAAAATAGTAAACTACTTTTTTAAAACTTGCTAAAATACATTACAATAATGATTTAAGGAAAGAGAGAACATAAGTCAGATTTCAAAAAAACTCAGAAGAGAACTCGAAAAGCATTCAAAATTTTAAAAAAAGGAGAATCAGAAGAACTTTTTGAAATCAAAAGATAGGGATTTGAGAGAAAACTGATTTAGAAGCAACGATTTTATATATATATAT
>NW_022900938.1:24321710-24348769 GCF_012274545.1 Fukomys damarensis | reverse complement strand
TATATATATATATATATATATAAAAAACAGAATTCCTTTGAAAGTACTATTGGAGTAATAAAAAACTATAAGAAAAATTAGAAAAAATATTTAAACTCCTAACTGGAAGAGCACAACACAAACCCCGTATCAATCCAGAAGGCCCAACATCAAATTTTTCCAAAGCAACATTTTATGCCAGAAGAAAATATTTAAGATACTTAAGGAAAGAAAATATGATTAAATTGTTTATATATTCACCAACACCGATTTATAACACAGTTATCAGAATATAGTCAACAACTGCTCCCATGAGTCCTTCCAAAAGAATCTATTAGAGAACGAGCTTCAGAAAACCAAAAGAAAAGTTTAATCAGTCTGAGAACTGAAGGCAAGCAACAGTATTATTTACTTGCTGGTAAGCATATCAAGATGAAATATTCTATCATCTGCATTGACCAATGGCCATAATTCTCAGTACAGAAGATGCAGATGCAAATAAAAGCCTAATGGTCCTGAATCTGCACTGGAAATATTGATATAAGTTCAATATTTTATCTTTAAAACAAACAATAAATACCTGAATACCTCATTTGAGAATAACACTTCCATAGATAACTATTAATTCTGGGGGGAAAAAATTAAAAACACCTACCTGAAGATACTTGAGCAACCAAAAGTGGACAATCTAGATAAGAGACAACATTTGGAAGAAAAGAACATATTTGGATGGGTTTTCTGTTTTTAAAGCTTTTGCCTGAGGGAAGATCCTGAGCTGCCCAGGGCAGCTAAAACATGTATCAAAACCTGCAGTTTTACTGGCTTGAAAAACCAGAGTTTGAGGCTACCACGGCAACTGGAATATAAGGAAGATATGCTGGAAGATAAAGAAATGCAAAGAAAAACTCCAAAATTTGGCATATAGGCTCTGGCCAGGTCTCTAGCTGATCTATGTATGAGTGGGAAAGACTCTTAAGCAGTCCAGATAAGGTTTCAACTACTGAACAGAGATGTCAACTACTGCCCCTGCAGGGAAATATGGTTAATTTCAGTCCAGCTGTAAGTTAGCAGCCCATAAATGAAACAACCCCCTCCATCAATAGTCTCCAGAACATACCAAAACCCAGTGTCTGTAGGGTACCACTGACAGTATGTAAGATAAAATATAAAATTTCTAGGTGAAAATATTACTCATGCTTAAGAAAAAAGACAACAAAGTAACCAAACATAATAAAAATACTGGAGTCAACAAAGATTTTAAAACCAGCTATTATAAATATGCTCAAAATGACAAAGGAAAATATGCTTGCAAAAAAGAACATATTGGATATGTCAGCAGAGAAATAAAAACTGTAGAAAGGAAAGATGTAAAATTAGACCTGAAAATTTCACTCTAAAATACAAAACAATTCACAGAATGAGCATTAACAACAGAATGAAGACTATACTAAAGTTAGGCCAAAGGAAATTATTCAAAGAACAGACAACAATATTTTTAAGTAGTATTTACTGAACACTATTAAGCAGTCTAATATACATGTTAGAGTAAAAAAAAGGAAGGGAACAGAAACATAAAAAACATTTGAAGGTCCAGGTTCCTGTGCCTGCCTCACAAGTGCAAGGTCCCAAGTTCCATCCCTGGTAACATAAAAAAAAAAAAAAAAAATTGAAGAACTGTAATCCCAGCACTCTGGAAGCTGAGGCAGGAGGATTGCAAATTTAAGACCAGCCTGGGCAATTTAGAGTTTGTTGGATACTGTGTCAAAATAAGAAATAAGAGCTGGGAATACAGCTCAGTGAGAAGGCCCTGGGTTTAATACCCAATACAAAAAAAGACAAGAAGGGGGAAGGGGTCCAAAACTTGGTTAATGTCTCAAATTTACAGATTGAGAGCTCACTGATTCTTCCCCAATAGGCCTTGTGTTAATGTCATACAAAGTGGCATCACAGTCAAATACCTGAGACCAAAAGTCAAAGATCTTAAAAGCAACCAGATAAAGTGTACATGAGAATAAAAAAGGGTATGACTGGCTGCTGACCTGTCATCATAAACATTGGAGACCAAATTTACTCTCTGGAAATGGTAAGCCAGGAACACTGGAGACTGACGTGCATATGGCACAGCTGAGGACACAGAAAAGATTAATTCCAGATAAACACACTAAATGAAGACACAGCCTCCTTCCCATGTTTTTTTCTAGAAAATTAGCAGCCACATTTATTCTCCACACATAGGAGATGACATATAATTTAAAATGAAACCAATCAGAGTTAATCTAGTCAGTAAGGGGAAAAAGCACAACACACACACACAAAACTCTCACTAATATCCTCATAACAATTACATATTTTAAGAACAATTAAAACAGTACCTGAAAATAAGAATACAACAACTGAAGAAAGAAAATAAAAAGGTGGATTCAAAGGTAAAGTTGAGGGGGCCAGGGCATTAGCTCAGTGGCGCCATGCCAGCCTCACAAGTGCAAGGTACTGAATTCAATCCCCCAGTACCAAAAATTTTTTTTTTTAAAATTAAAAAAGAAAAAAAAAAGAGATAAAGTTGAAGAAATCACACGAAGATCTTCCCAAACAGACAAACAAAAAGAAAAATAGGAAATAAAAAGAAAACTAGGACCAAAGCAAGAGGCCTTGGTCCAAATAGTGGGGGAGGGAGGTGTTAAAAAGTAAAGAACTAAAATTACCCAAATATAATTCGAGAAACTTTTCCAGAACTGGAAAGTGCTAGTTCAAAGAAGGCTACACTAAGGCACATCACAACAAAGAAAAAAAAAATTAAACATAGAAGTATGTAAAGACAGATTTCAAAAGCTTCTGGAAAAGAAGCCATCACTTACAAAGGACTAAGAATCAGAATGGCAAAAGAATACTCAGCAGTAACACTGAAAGGTGGAAGACAATGGAATAATGCTTTTGAAATTTTGAAATAGGAGTGCTATTACCCAGGTAAACAACCAACCAAGAGGATAGAGTAAAATATGCAACATCTCAAAATATTCACTGCCCATATACTGTTTTCTCAGAAAAATGACTAGAGAATCTTCTACACCAAAGCAAAGGAATAAACCAAGAAAAAGCAGTACAGAATTCAGGAACAGGAGCTCAAACACAAGACAGATATAAAAAATAATTCCTTTGATCATTAAGAAAGGAGATTCTAGGATGATCAGTATATTCCCAAGAAACAAAGAATTACCAGCCTAAATTAGAACAGAAGGATGACTTTGGGGTAGATGACTTTAAAAAAGAGAGAGAGAAGCTCCACTGCCTACCTCGCAAGCACAGGACCCATTTGATTCCTGATACCAAAAAAAAAAAAAAGAGACAGAGGGACAGAATAAATAACTTGTATTTTAAAATAATAAGAGATCTGCATATCTCTGCTGGAAAATATATGGGTGATTACAATGGACACCAAAAATTTAAGAAATAAGTCAACTATTAACTCTGGTCAAAAGGTATATGCAAGAAGAAATGTAATAATGCTTCTTTAATGGATCAGCTATGAATAAATTTATAATCAAAATATAAACACTGAAATACTGATTTAACTATAAATTGAAATATTGTATGGGGACCAAACTGGGATGGGGGCAGGGAAGTGTGAGTATGTAAGAGTATATAATTGGATCACTTAAAAGTCAGTAATTATCTAAAACTGAAAAAGATAAAGATCTATAATAACAGTTGGAAAGATGGGACAAAGGTCTACCAATTTTCATTATAGGCCTACCAAATTTTGACTTGAACATGGGTTGTATGACATTTTTTCTTGATTTATAAGAATTCTTTCCACATTCTAGGCTATGTATCTTCTATGGTTTACCTTGTCTCTCTTTAGTTCTACTTAGCCTTTACGGTTAGTGCCTTTTGTAACCCATTTATGAAATCTCTGCCAATCCAAACTCATGAATAGCTTATTCTTATTAATACCTTATTGTTCCCTTTCACATTTAGATCTACAATTCACCTAGAGTTGGTATTTGTATCATGGTAAGAGCTGAGAATCCAGGGTATTGATTTTCACATACAGCTACCCATTTGATCCAGCATACCTAATGCTAAAGATCTCCCTTTTCCCATTGCACTGTAGTGTCTATTTATTGCCTTTGTTATAGATAAAGTTACTATAAACAGTTGGGTCTGTCTGTTACTAGACTCTGTCCTATTCCACTGATGCATTTTTTCCTATTCTAATATCAGTGTTACGCTGACTTAATTACTCTAACTTTACCATATTCCTTGACATATAATAGTATGACCTTGATGACTGCCTTGGCTGTTCTTGGTCTTTTACATTTTGATATAAATTGTGCAATCAGCCTGTTAACTTCTACCTTCCCAAAACACTGCTGGGTTTATAACTGGCAATGCACTGAATGTACAATCCATTTAAGAAGTGACAGCATTATACACTTATACAATGTGTACTGATCTAAGTAGGGTAATCAGGATTTCCATTTCTTTATTATTTCTTCAGGGTTCTCTTTTCTAGTTCTCTTATAAATATATAATGGGTCGTTGTAAACTGAAGTCATCCTACTATAGCACAGAAAACTAGAACTTACTCCTTCTATCTGTATTTTGATACCCATTATCCAATCTCCTTCTATCCATTTTCCCCACTGGTCTTCCTAACCCTAGTAATCCTACTCTTTTTTGAGATCAACTTTTTTTGCTTCCACACAGGATAAAGAACATGGTATTTGTCTTTCTATCTCTGGCTTGGTTTTCCTAACGTATTGCTTTTCCATTTCCATTCATTTTGCCACAAATGATAGGACACAATTGCTTTTTTTAAAATGGATGAATAATACTCCATTTTGTGTATATTCTAAATTTTCTTTAAAATTTATCTGTCAATAGACATCTTGCCTTCCTCCATATCTAGGATACTGTGAGCAATACTGCAACAGATAGGAATACAGGTATCTGATATGTGGACTTAATCTCCTTTGGATATACATACTAGAAGTGGGACAGTTGGATCACATGGTAAATCTATTTTTAATTTTATGAAGAATCTTAATATGGTTCTCCACAATAGCTGCACTAATTTACATTGCCAGCAGCAGTAGTTCCCTTTTGTCTACAGCCTTGCTAGCGTTTATTTTTGTTTTTTTTTTATAAAAGTCATCCTGACTGCAAAATAAAAATGGCATCACATGTGGTTTTGAGCTGTACTTCCCTGATGGCTACTGATTTATACACTTACTATAAGGTTTTCAATGGTAATCTTGTCAATAGTCTTTAAAAGAAAAATAGTATTGAAATAGAAGATACTTAACTGATGCTATTAAGATTTAAAAATTAATTTTCTCAGTTGCATAAGCCACATTTTAAGTACTCAGCAGCCACATGTAGCTACTGACTACATACTGAGCTGTACAAATACAAACAGGGCCATCATTTCAAAAAGTTCTACCCAACAGAGTTCCTATGGACCAGCAAACTGCAGCTCTCCACCTGTTTTTATAACTAACGTCTATTGGAACTATATAGCTACACTCATTCGCTATATATTATTTAGGAATGCTTTAGTGCTACAAAGGCAAAATTAAGAAAAGCAACTGTGACAGAGACATATGACCCTAATGATAATAATTACCTGCCCCTGTATAAAGTTATTCAACTTTTACTAAAGACAATACAAAAATGGGGGGGGTAATGCCTGAGGGAAGATTAAAACTGCAATGCTCCATTTCACCAATAGATGCCCTCATCTAACCAGATTTAATTTAGTATAAAAATTCTTTGCTTCCCTAAAAAGCACCATCAAATTTTGAATTTGAAATTCAAGTCTCATGATACAAACCACAATAAACACTTCCCATTTGAGGTGCTCAAAATTGAACTCAATTTCAAGATAGCACCATAGTTTCTTTTTGGAACTGGGCTTTGCTTATATTTTTGATGGGACTATAAAATGACCTACCGAGCTAATAACAAAATCCTAAGGATCCTATATGCATACTCTCTATCTACATCTACAGTCAAAAACCCAAAGGGAGGGTATAAAAATGATACTATATTAATCAACTCTGGACCTAGAACTTTGGGCTTCCACAGAGATATTGCGGGGGAGGGGCAGACAGACAGACAAGACAGTATGTGTTAATCCAGTGAAGATACCGCAAACTGTAAGTAAGCAGTTCCTACTGCCTAAACACCCATAGTTGTCCAGATTTCTGTCCATGTCTGATTTTTTCATCCTCTGAACCATTCCGTGAATTGCTCCACATCCTGCCAATATCTTCCCTTCATTGCTTAAGATAGCTAGAGTTGGTTTCTTTTTCTGCAAATAAAGCCCAATGAATGATATAAAATGTAAACCATTTATAAATGGTTTGGCAGAAAATCTAGAGTAAACAAAATAGAAAACAAAATTGGTGTATAAAGATAAACATGATCTGTCCACCTATAATATCTCATTGTTTGTTTGTTTGTTTTGGGGGGGTTGAGACAGGGTCTCACTATGTAGTTGAGACTGATCTGGAACTCACTATGTAGTTCAGGCTGGTCTTGAACTCACAGCGATCCTCCTGCCTCAGCCTCCTGAGTGCTGGGATTACAGGAGTGTGCCACCACACCCAGCCTATAATATCTTATTTTAAAGGAGGCACGTCAGATATATGTTGACTAGGACCAGCTCTCTGTAAGACTGGCCCTTCTGGTTCCCACACACAATGTCAATCAGCATCATCACTATTCTGTTACTGGCTGTGTTAGTTGCCTTACTATTCATTCATTATTTCTGTTCTTAGCTGTTATCAATTAATTCTAAATACTAATTGAGGAGCTTTAAAATTCAGATTGTACCTATGAGTATAAAGGGAAGAAACTACTGTGTATCCCTATCATCTCAGACACCTTTAGTTCACTGACATAATCACTCCAAATATCCATTGATTATGTCAGAGGGAATACTTTATATTTTAACCAAATGCTTTTGAAATGTTAGTTAAACAAACTATTAAGACCACCTTCCAATTTCCATGGATAAGATGATAAATATGCAAAACCAAGATATATCCATCTGGAAATTACTAAACTAAGCTTGTTCTGATTTGGCTATTACTAGAATCACTGTAAGATATCTGACGGTGATTTTGTTCTCTCTCTGCAAAGGACATTAAGTGCAACCTTACACCATGAAGAGTACTTTAAAATATATGCTATCAGGAGCTGAGGATGCAACTTAAAGTACTTGCATAGTGTATATGAGATATACAAGAAAGAAAATAAAATGCTCAAGAAATGAAGCAACTAGATGTTCTGTTTTTAATGTGATGTTATCATGCTAAGAAAAAGCAAAACAAACATCGACCCTATTTTCAGTTTAAATGATCTTGTTGGTTCTGACCTTAAAAGCATATGCCTAAAGCATAATATTTGAGCAAGTTCAGAATGACCACATGAGTCCATGGGAACTCCAGGTGCAATTCATGTATTTTCCCTCATATCCTAGAATATATAAAATTCTCAAACTAGCCTTCTACTTGCCCCAGTCTCCGAAATTTTTAAAACAGTATTAGAATCACAGTATACTGTTTTGATTTCTTAGTTATTTCATCCCCAAAATCAAGTTAACTGAGAATAAACCACTGCTATTGTTCTCAAGATCTTACTAGTCTACTGGGAAATAAAATATGAGATAAATGCGGTTCAGATATACAAAGGTGTCAATGGAAGGACATAGGAAGTCCTCCAAATTTGGATTTGAGCAAATCAACTAGCAAGAAGTAGGCAGAGAAACAGTCTCAATGTGCTGTCTCATCTGACTCCTAGAGGAAATACAGTTTTGTTGCTGCAAGCCTCTGGTCACAATCTTCTCAAAGAATCAACACATAACCTTGCTTTACATGTTTTAGTTTAAAGACATCTTTTTAATAATAAACACTGTGACTCACCATTTAATTCATGGCCTACAGAACTATAGCTGATGTCTGAATAAATTTTATTAATATACATATTTTCTTCATAAAGCCCATTACAGCCTTCACGCACTTATGACTACCATAGCTTTCTGCACTAACTTATAGGTGGTTTCAGCAATGAAATAGAAATTAGAAAGCACAAAAAGTGTGACGGGCCAGGGATTTAGCTCAGTGGTTCTGCCGCCTGCCTCGCAAGCACAAGGACGCAAGTTCGATCCCTGATACGAAAAAAAAGTGAAAAACATGGTACTAAGTAAATTGGGAAAAAAATATTTGTTTAAAGCAAGAAAGCTTAAAGAATAAAGTATCGGGCCAGGGATGTAGTTCAGTGGTTCCGCTGCCTGCGCAAGGACCTGAGTTTGAACTCTGGTACCAAAACAAAACAAACAAGTAAGGATAAAGTGTCACTTTGCTCAGTCTCGTATAACTCGAAGTGCTTATTATTTTGAATAGGCACAGGCCTCTGGGTGACCATAAAAGTGATCAGAGCACTGATTTCGAAGTTATAAATACATCTTAGGAAATAAGTAAATTTGCATATATGGACTCCTCAAATAATGAGGACTCTGTGGAAGGAAAGATACATAACCATCAAAACAAACATCAAATACATTATAGAAATCCTATTCAGTTTTGCTAATAAAAGAACCTGTATCTTTCCCTATATATATATTTTTTTGGGGGGGATGGGTACCGGAAATCGAACTCAGGTCCTCACATTTGCCAGGCAGGCAGCAAAATGACTGAGCTAAATCCCTGGCCCACCACAAATTTTTTTAATAAATTCACTATTTCTAAAACTGGCATGCAAAAATGTGTAAGTGTATTATCTTTTTTGTGGCTCTGCAGTACTTTAAAATTACCTATCTTTGGGCCAGGGATTTAGCTCAGTGGTTCCACTGCCTGCCTGGCAAGTGCAAAGTTCTGAGTTCAAACCCCGGTACCAATAAATAAATACATACATACATACATACATACCTATCTTTACAATTCAAAGTTTGTGACTCGGAAGAATATTTTGCTATTCATTCATGCACCCTAAGGTATTTATTGAGGGTCTCTGTTCTACTGCAGAGGCCTGGAATATAATGGGGAAAAAAGAGATTCAAGTCCAAGTCTCTATTACAAGAAGGGAGACAATGAACAAATGTATAAGCATTTAGTACTATGTAAGGTACAAATAAGTTCTAGAAAAAAAATGAAGCAGAGAAAGGGGTTGACTGACACAGACATACACTGGGCAGTGAAAGAAAGCCTCTTTGAAAAGGTGACATTTGAACAGAAATGTGAGGAAAGAGGTGGGGCGTGGTGGGGCACACCTGTAATCCCAGCACTCGGGAGGCTGAGGCAGGAGGATCCCTGTGAGTTTGAGACCAGCCTGGGCTACATAGTGAGTTCCAGGTCAGTCTCAACTACATAGTGAGACCCTGTACGTATACATCATACAAAAAAAAAAAAAAAAAAAAAAAAAAAAAAAAAAAAGAAATGTGAATGAGGAAAGGGAGAAATATGTTTGAGGCATTTGAGAGATAAGCCAGGGTTAACAGTTAGTAAGAACTAGATCAGAAGGCTCTGTGGGGCATAGTGAAGATACTAAATTTTATCTGAAATGCAACTGGAAATCTTTGGAAGGTTCTGAGTTGAGGAAAGGTTGATTATAAAGTTATATTTAATTATACTTTATTCTCTCTGATTATCTGAAATATTTTCTTTCCTGGTATTTCCAATCTTTGTAATTTTTAGAGTTGTTTCTTGCCAATAGTCTGCTGGTGGATTTTCATTTCTTATGGTAATATACACTTTATTTTTTCTATCTTGTACAGCAGGAAACAAAAATAAAATATTTTATTTCTTCTTAATCTTTTCCTTGCTTTTGTTGGAATGTCTCTTCTTATTTAATTCTACCCTCAACAACCCACTGCCATAATTTAAAAGTTCTATGCTTACTTTCTTCCTTTTGGCACACATATGATTGATTTTTTTTTTTTCTCTACAGACAAATCCAATTTCAATGTTCATTCTGTGCCCTTAATTTACCTTTCCCCCCTACCTGTCCCACGCAGTGAATCAAAGAGAAAGTTGATTCTGAAGACTGCTTTTATTTCTACATGTAAAAATTCCCAATTTTAACATTATTAAAATTTGCCCAGGCAATTATTCTTCATTTCACAGGTACTTTATCACCATCAATTTAAATACTAATATATTAAGAGTCATTACTCACGACTGTCTTAATTCTGTAACTTCTTCTATATCTATTTCAAAAAATTACAGTTACTCTAAGACAAAACGAATAAAATACCAATTTAATATCATCCTCTGACATCCATGCACAATCCAATTTCCCTTACTATCTCAAAGATGCCTTCCACAACTGTTTTCCCCCCAATTCAGGAGCACATCAAGATTCACAAATCCACACACTACATTTAGGTGGTATGTCTCTACTCTCATAATCTAAAACAATCTCCTTATCCTCTTTTCTTTTTCATGGCACTGAATATTTTGAAGAGGATAGGCCAGTTATACAGGAGAATATCTAAGGGGTATTTTCTCATGAATAATTTCAAATTAAATATTTGCAGCATTAATTTGATGACTTGTATACCTCCTACTGAATGGCCTTAGTACATGTTAGACTCTAACAGTGCCAATGAAAAATCTGACTTTATTATTATAATGGTGACCAAGTTTCCATTTTAAATACACATTTTTCTTTTATAATTAATAGCTAATCTATGGAGTGAAACATTAAGAACTTGTAAATAAACTGTTTTCCAAAACATTTTACTAAATGGTTTTAGCATCTAATGATGAAATCTGCCTTAATGAAATAATTACACTGAGGATACTAAATGGTGATTTTCTGATTCTATATTGGCTGCCATTCTTCTAACACATAACAACAAGCCTATCTTGCACCCACATCTTGGTTCCTAAGTGCCACTTTTCAGTAAAACAAAGCAGAAACCTTTGGAGAAATTCTTATTCACATTCATTACAGAAAAAGTATAAGCTAAGCCAGAATCAACTTCTTATGTCTGAAAATGAGGAAGATAAAAAATTTCAACTGATGCTTGCTTCACAAGCACAATGTTCCAAGTTTGATCCTCAGTACAAAAAAAAAATAAATAAATGAAATAAAGAAGTCATTAATGATTACATTCACTGTGGGGATATGATATATGTATATATCTTATCTAAAGGGAAAGTGAGAGGAGCCCAGAGAAACATTAAAAACAAGATCTTTTTCTCTGAAATATTCATTAAACAGAATTCTGACAAGAATAGAAAAGGACACTATGAAGAAAGGAAACAACAAAGAAGAGTTTAAAAAGTATAACTATATGCGTACTAATAAGACTGAAAAGCTCAAGTAAAAAAAATTAAGAAATGAAATAAATACTAAAGAAAGCAGATAATAAAAAACTTCCTTTCTCAACAAATCCCAGGCTGACAGTTTTAAAGGTGAATATTTATTCATATTCTCAAGAACATTTCCACATACAAATATACATTATGTTCATCTTATGAGGTTAGCATGAAACTGATTTATAAAACAAGAGGGAGGAACCTGTCCCCTATCTTGAGAGGGATACAGACTACAAGAGGATATATATGTGTATCTATTTCTCTTAAAGTACCTACACATACATACACACACACACACACACACACACACACATACACATGAAATGTATTAAATCTGATAAATGTATAGTCATGATTAACTTTATCATACAAATGCAAAGCTCAGCATTTTCTAAAATATCTATCAATACAAATCACCACATTAATAATCCAAAACAGGAAAACCTGAGTATTCTTTTAACCAACAAAAAGATTTTCTTAACTTGAACACCATTTATGATTTTATAAAACAAACAAAACCCCAAAACAAAAATCTTTATAACCAACCAGTAACATAAAGGCATTCTTTAACTTGGTGATAGTTACATACCCTAAACCTGCAGCAAACATTACACAGGAGAAACTTTGGATGATTCCTCTTTTAGGGCAAGAACAAGACAATGTTGAAGGTCATTACCAACATAAGAAACATGAAGCAAAAGAGATAAACTATTGCCGGGGACTTAGCTCAGTGGTTCCGCTGCCTGGCTCACAAGTGCAAGGGCCTGAGTTCAATCCCCAGTACAAAAAAAAAAAAAAGCTATCTGGCAGTGTTTCCTCTTGTATAAGAGTAACCAAAAATTGTTAAGAACTCTACAGGAAGAATGGAATAAATGGGGAGATACTTCGTGTACTTAAATGGGACAAATTAATCGTATAAAGATGTCAGTACTTCCCAATTTAATCTATAAATTCAATGCATTTAAAAGAAAAATTATATTTGAACATTTGAAGGGAAAAGACATAAACAAGTTATTATAAGAAGAATAATTGCCAAACACTAACAAACATATGAAGAAATGTTCAAATTTTATATGAGAGAATATAAATAAGTTGACCTTTGAAGAGTAAAGAATTTGGTCTACCATATAAGGCATTCCAAAATATGACAGTATTTTTAATATGATATTAGCACAAAAACAGAGGCAGACACATATACATACAAACATACACACACATATACATGGTAATTATATATACATGTATCACATACCAAATGTTATATATGCTAAGTACATAAATCATGTACCTGGTAACAGTGGCCTCACAAATCAGAGAAAACATATGGGCAATTTATGGAGCATTGCCGAGAAAATGGGTTCACCAGATGGAGAAAAAATAAAATAGAATCACTACTCATATAAAAGATAGACCCTAGACAGAATAAAGAGCAAGCATAATCATAAAACTATAAAATATAAATGTAAATGATAAAACAATAAAATAAATAAAGAAACTGTAGCTATCTTTGCGGCCCAAAGGTGGGAATGAAGTACCTAAGAAACAGAAGTGTCTCTGGATCTTGATTTTAAATTTCGAGCTTATTTTCTGACCTAATTACAATATTTCCAAAGAGTGATATTTCAGAACTTTTCTTTCTTAGAAATTATGCAAAGAACAAAAATTAATTTATTTTAAAAACTCATTTGATCTTACATTTACTAGATGTAAACTGTACCCTTTTTCATAAATTTAAAATGCATTATAGGATCTTATTGATCATATTTTCCTGTATTTTGAAATATTTTATATAGCATCAGACTGGGAATTATTTCACTGCTACTCTTCACTGTTCATCAATTATTTCCAACTATGCAAGAAAACTGACGAGGAAATTAAAATAAGAAATAAAAGAATGATGGTGTAATGGTAGGCAAAATACAGTAAAAGATCCCTAAGGATGCCCACACACCAACCTCCAGAAATTATGACTGTTCCTTTATGTGACAAAGGGGACTTTGCAGATATGTTTAAGGATAAGGACTTAATTGGGGAGACTGTTTGGTCCTAATCTAATCACAGGGTACTTAAAAGTATTTCTGGGGGTTGGGGTGAAGCCCAGTGGTATACATGCACAAGGTCCTGGTTTGATCTCCAGCACCACAAAGAAAGAAGGGCAGGGTGAGGAAATCAGGTTTATTTATAAATACTAATTTTTCTACACATTATAAAAGTTATAAATAATCTGTCTTTAAGCATATGTACAGTTCCTTTACAAAATATATTTTACATCAATAATACAAAAAAATTAAAGTTTAAATGTGTACTCACTTTAGCTCCAACACTGCAACTACCAGTGCTCCCTGTACTCCCACTTGCAACTCCAGTAAATCTGGCTTCCAATAACTCTTGCCTTCTTGGATCCAGACTATGAAGCTCATCCATTGCACCTAAAAATAATGAGAAGAAATAAATATATAGATACACATATACCTATATTTAGACACACATACTTATTTATACATAACAAAATATGTATGTAGTTATCAATAAAAATTTATAAATGAATGCTACACAGAGATGAAATTAAAAGGCTTTTAAGGCTTTTATAATGTCTACATTTACTTATTAAAACATCTTACAGTATATTTCCATCGTGGTTTGTCTGTTTGGCTGGTTGGTTTTTTGAAACACGGTCTTGCTAAGTATTTCAGTCTGGCCTTGAACTCACTATGTAGCCCAGGCAGGCTTTGAACTTGTGATATCCTCTTGCCTCAGCCTCCCAAGAGCTAGTATTACAGGCATGTGCCACCATGCCCAGTCCATCATGTTTTTTTTGTGTGTATTTGTTTTGTTTTGGAGATAGTGTCTTACTATGTAGTCTAGGTGGCCTTGAATTCAGTATATAACACAAACCAGGCTTGAACACACAATCCTGCCACAGCCTCCTAAGTGCTGGGATAATAGGCATGTGCCACCACCATGCCCAGCTGATTCCCATAACTTCTGACTGCAACCCACAATGATATAGTTTCCATCCAACTGAGTATACAGATACATACATACATATATACAAAAGTCTTCACAAAACAACTTACTTCACTAAAGTAATAAGAGTCCTGTACAGGACTATGGATTGGGGTCCAAGACTATGCTATTTTAATCCATTAAAGAAGTGTGTGTGTGTGTGTGTGTATACAGACAACATATTGGTTTTGAGCCAATAAACTCATTTCACAAGCCATTAATGGGCTACAAGACCACAATCTGAAAATACTGCTCTTGCACTATAATCTCCCTATTACATACTAAGTGATATTACTGCTTATTTTGTTTCTATATACATTAAGTAACTGCATTTTAAATTGTGAAGTTCTGTTTTATTGTAGTCACTTTACTGATGAGTTTTTGTAAAGCAATCCTTATATAAATGATGTAGTATTTACATACAAATCCTCCCTTAAACTTTAAATCATCTGTAGATTACTTAAAATATCTAATATAGTATGAATGCTAGGTAAATAGTTCTTATACTGTATATTTTAGGGAACAATGACAAAAAAATTCTAGTAATGCAGAACAGATGCAACATATTCTCCCCAAATATTTTCAACTCTGCAGTTGACTTTCTTGATGCAGACATGAAGATACGGGACCAATTTTACAATTGATATTTTTAGTTTTAAGGTTCCGCTGGATAGATTAAACATACACATATAGATAAAAAAAGATAACTGAAATAATACCAATTACTAAACAATCACTTTGAGAATGGGGGGGTAGAATCCTCATGTAATTGTTACTGTGCAGAGTAAACAGCCTAAATTCTAATTAAAGTTCAATTAAACCCTTAAAAGTTATTTCATCTGCTAATTCTCTACTGATAAGAACCTAGAAATGACATAAATGAGTGGTTCTCAGAGGGAGCAGAGAGGATATTATCCACATTTTGGAAGGATTTGAGAACTTTTTCAAACTAAACTAGACCTTTCCACATACCTTAACATTCTTCCTCTAAAGTTGAACAATTATTTCCTATATACACTTTACCTTTTAAAGTTCCCTTTCAACCTCATCTGGATGGAGGACTGGTGGATAGTAGCCACCCTTACACAGTTATTTGCATCCCTGTTATTGAATGTCTTCTCCATTCACTCCTCTTTCTTCTATACAGAAAAGAATAATTTTGTGTAAGAAGCTAACTCTTCTCATCTCTTGCTTTTGATCCCATTTCTTAACATCCAAAAGATCTTTCACGTGCAATCCACCTCTTATATCTTTTCAAACCTTGCCACCTTCTGCCATTATGTCTTTTTAAAATATCACCTTAGCTTGAATTTCATAGCCATTTAAAACGTTCCAAAAGCTGATGATTTATATCACATTATCCCTAATACAACCAATGATTTTATCTTCTTCTTCTTTTTTTTTTTTTTTTTTTTTGATCCTGCTACTACATCTGAAACTATTATTCCTCGCTAGGGGTAAAAACAAAAATACACAGTTCTAGTTTTCAAAATTCTACCATACCTTTTCTGTTTCTTCTTCTCTTACCTATGAGTATTCCAAGATTAAATACATGACTTTTTGTTCTTTTCAGACTCCCTGTGGCCGTAAATTTAGGATTCTCAAACATCTCCTGTTTGATAAGTCTTAATCTTAGCACTAGAGTTTATAATCTATTGAATTTTTTTATAAAAAAACTATCAGTTCATTTGCACAGAATTATTCTGAACACATTAAATCACATTTTAAAACTAAAGTACTATATATGGTACTAAGATAAAAACACAAAGACCAAAGGGTCAAGATAACTCAGAAGATAAACCCTCACATGAAATGACTCAACAAGAGCATCTAGACCACTAAATGAGGAAAGCAGTCTTTTATCAAATGGCACTAGGAAAACTGGACATCCATATGCTCCCCCACAAATTTTTGGACTCTTGAAGACTTTATACCATATAAAAATTAACTCAAAATGGAACAAATACCATAAGATCTAAAACTATTAAGCTATTAGAAGAAAGCAGAGGAAAGCTTCATGAAATTTACTTTAGCAGTAATTCCTTGGATATTATTTCTCGACCACCAAAAGAACATAAAATCAAAGAAAAATAAGTTAAACTTCATCAAGATTAAACTTTTTTTTTTTTGGTACCAGGGATTGAACTCAGGTCCTTGCACTTGCAAGGCAGGCGGCGGCACCACTGAGCTAAGATTAAATTTTTGTGCATGAAAGAACACAATCAACAAAGCAAAAAGACAACCCACAGAATAAAGGAACTATCTACTAATCATGTATCTGGTAAGGGGTTGATATTTAGAATATATAAAAAACTCCAACTGCACATTAACAAAAAAACTAAACCAGTTTTAAAAATGAATGAAAGATGTGAACAAAAATTCTCCAAAGACAATAAACAAATGGGCAATAAGCACATGAAAAGATGCTCAAGATGCTTAGTATTAATCACTAAGGCAATGCAAATTATACTTCTCATTTACATCCGGTTAGGATGGCTGCTATTTAAAAATAACATTTTTTAAAAAGTGTTTGCAAGTGCTACAGTTTGGATCTGGAAAGTCTCCCAAAAGCCCATGCAGCGAAAGCTTGGTCCCCAGCCAGTGGTATTATAGGGAGGTGATCAAACCTTTAAGAGCTAGGGCCTAATGGAAGGAAGTGAAGACACTGGCAGCATGCCCTTGAAGGAGCTCTTGGGATTGTGGTCCTTCTTCCATTCTTTCATTTGCCAGTTGCCCTAAGATGAGAAACTTTGCTCTACCACATGATCCCCACCATGATATGCTACCTGGTCACAAGCCCAACAGTAACAAGGCCAAATGATCACGGGATGAAACTTCTGAAGCCATAAACCAAAATAAAGTTTTCCTCTTTTTAAGTTGACTATCTCAGGTATTGTGTTACAGTAACAGGGAGCTAACACAGAAAGGATGTGGAGATCTTGTGCAACACTGATGAAAATGTACAACAGTGTGGTCACTATGGAAAAAGATATAGTAGTCCTTCAAGACAAACACAGAATTCTCATGGGACCCAACAATTTCACTTGTGAACAGATAACAGAAGAAGCAGGGACTGATATCTGTACATCTATGCTCACAGCAGCATTATTCATAATACCCAAAGATGAAAGCAATCCAAGTGCCCATCAATGGATGAATGGATCAAGTATGGTATATATGTATGACAGAGTATTATTCAGCCTTAATATGAGGTAAATCTTAACACATGCTACAAAGTGGAGAACACTGAAGACATTATGCCAAGTAAAATATGCTAGTCACCAAAGGACAAATATTGCATAACACTTCCTAGAATAATCAAATTTACAGAGAAAGAAAGTAGAACAGTGGTTGGCAGAACTTGGAAGATGTGGTAGAATACAGAATTAGTGTTGAGTGGATACAGAATTTCAGCTGGGAAAGATCGAAAAGTTGTAGAGATGAATGGTGGTGACAGTACCACAATAATGCAGTACTTAACATCACTAAAACATAAAAATGGTTAACACAGTAAATGTTGTATTATGAATATTTTAGCACAACTTCTAAAAAATAACTTAAAACTTTAAAAATCAATAAATTGGACTTCATCAAATTTTTGCTACTTCAAAAGACAGCTACAAAATGAAAATACTGGGAAAATACTGTGCTCCACAGTAGGCCTACTCTTTGGCTTGTAACTGGTGATGGAACACGGACACACTGCAGGAAGATGAGGACCTTGAGGACCTCTGAACTGGAGATCGAGTACTGAGGTATTTTGTTTCCATTATTTTTCTCAGCTATACAGCTTCCTCTGGGACCTCAGCCTTCCAATATAAAATCTTAAAAGAAACTACAGCCACAGAAATCACTTTCTAACCCAAAATTCTTGTTCAACATTGCCTGTATCCATTAACACATGCTAGTAAATTTCTGGTGCTTTTTGAGGGGGGCGGTAAGGGGCTCAAACTCAGGACCTTACACTTGCAAAGCAGGCAGCGGAAGCACTGAGCTAAATCCCCAGCAACCTAATAAGTTTTTAAGACTTTTAAAAGAGTAAATATGTGCAAGAATCCCTGGAATAACCCATGGCACATAACAGATGCTTAACAAATGTTAATGTCATTGTCTAGAAATCTCTAAGCTTGAACACTGGAGTACTGCTGATCAAAATGCAGTTCAAGTACCTACAGCAACAGTGCCAACTAACATGCCTATAAGAAATACAAAACCTTGGGCCCTCTGCAGGCCTATGGAGTCAGAATGTGCATTTTTAAAAGATCCCCATTAATGTTTCAAGAAATACTGCTGTAGGGCAAGTATCTGTAATCTTTAAATGGATAAATCATATTTTATTCCTTTCAACACAAGAAGCAAAGTCACATATTTACATAACAAGCAAAATAATTTCTAGAAGCTCTATTGATATAACTCAGGATATAGCTGAGTATTTATACAACACACATACACACACAGAGTATGAGTAGGGGGACAGGATCAAACCCACAGGCACTCTACCATTGAGGTATCTCCAGCCCTTATTTACATATTTATTTATATTCATTTTGTGGAATTCGTGAGTGTATGTAATATATCTCAATCATCTACAATCCTTTGTCCCTTTTAGTTTTTGAGACAGGATCTTGCTAAACTGCCAGACAGGACTTGAACTTGCAATCTCCTGCCTCAATCACCCTCCTCTGGGATTACAGGTGTGCAGCACCAGGCCCAGCTGAGTATATTTTTATAATGTAAGTTGGATAGCAAAAATAATGGATTCCTTTTGGGTGATAATGACTCACTTTACTGAGGTTTTTTATTATCAAAAGCTATTGCAAATAATTGTCTGTGAAGGCTGATTTGTAATGAGATTTATATATTTATCTTTGAAAGTGTCTTTCCATGAAACATGTCCTATGACTTTAATTGAGTATATTTATTACTTGCAAGGCAGATACAGAATTCTATTAGATTCTTCTTTTGATATTTGCCTTTCCGTATGTTATTACACAGCAGATTAATCAATTCCAATTAAAGGTTAGGTAGCAGTTTCTCAATCCCACAATTAAGTGGATTTTGAAATAAGAGATTTTAATTTTAATAAGAAATACTTGCATCAGTATTCAAAAAATACTGATGGAACTACAGTTTGAGGCTAAGAAATATATTTATGCAAATTCTCGCCGGCATAAAGATCTAACTTTGACAGCATGAGAAGTATATAAAACAGCTTGACTTTACTGTGACAAACATCCAGAGTCACTAAATTATTTTACTGCTCTATAAGTTTCACATATAAGTACTACTTTTGCCTTGTAATTTTAGGTTAAATCTATTTTTAAAATTGCCCAATCTAAAGGGGAAAAGATTTTCAAATCTAAACAGTACAGTACACTTCTTGACAAACAATGACTAAGGATAGTCAGCCCTCTTTTTTTCAGAAAAATTTCAACCTCACATTTTAATTCAAACAATTGTAAAAAAATTTAACCAATGCTGAGTCAAGATATTCAGCCTGTTTCTTACAAAACTTCATGCAGCCAATGCTACTTTAATTCCATGACAGTGAATGACATTCAGTACTAATTCTATAACTGATAGTCAAATATTTTCTGCAAATTACCTGCTGATAAGTAACACATGAATAACTACAGGTTTTGACTACATTTTTGCAACCTTTGTAAATTTGCCCAATTAAGGCTTTTTTCTGATACACAATTTTATCACCACTTTAGCACATCTTAGCAGATTCTACTTCAGATTGTACTTGTGTTTTCTCAATTGTGAAAATATTGCCTGGAAAAACAAGAAATATTGTCTGTAGTTCCTCTACAAAGAATATTTATTAGGATAATTTCACTGCCACTTCAAACATTGCATTGAGTCTTTCAAAAAACAACTGAGTAGCATCAATAATATCTGCCCAGGAAGACTACTCTAAATCATTTTCATTGTTTTTAAAATGTTATTGTCGCTCCAAATGTCAACTTAAATCAGTTGTTCTTGCCAGAAAAGGTAATAATTTCAACCATTCTAGTTTCTCTGGACATAATTTTTTGACTGCTGCATTCAAACATAGTTTAATTAACTCAACATTAGAAAATGGCACTACTTGGTTAGCTAACAAGCAAGCCAGCAGAAAGAAAACATTCTAGTGGCAGCCTCATTTTTATTTTTAGGAAGAAACTACGCTATATTTCAAATTTTCTAGTTATTTTCCTGAGAGCTGGGCATACTGTAGTATATGCTTAGTCAAATAATTTCAACATGAATGCTACTTTTCTGCTAGTTATAGTGTTACTACAAAATCAGAACAATGTTTTGCTATCTAAACAACAAAAACCACCCAAATTCTGATGTACCATAAATGTATGCCATGCCAGGGGCTGATGGTGTAGCTTAGCAGCAGAGCACACACTTAACATACACGAGGCCCTAGGTTCAATTCCTAACACCACAAAGCACGGTACTCAAAGTCCATTTTCCTTGTCTTGACATGATAGATATGAACTAATAAGTAACATTATTAGAGACTAGCAACAGATGTGGCACTCAAAATACTGTCAGTCATAAATGCAGCACTGAAATGTGTAATGCACTGTGATGGTTAATACTGTCAACTTGATTGGTTTGAGAGATGCCTAGGAGATTAGTAAAGCACACTTCCGGATATGTCTGGGTGAGTCACACAGAGGTGACTTCAGGATTATATCTTCTCTTTGGCCCTTTGCTCTTAGGCTCCTCCCCTGTATCTCTGCTTACTGGTTGCCATTAGGTAGGCAAATTTTCTCTGTCACATCTTCTGTCTTCCTTTATGTATTTTGTCCCAGCAACAAAAAGGTGACTAATACATATAACAAATACAGTACAGAGTGACAAAAATGGCAAATATGAACCAGCCAGTGGCACATGCCTGTAATCCCAGCACTTGGAAGGCTGAGGTAGGAGGATTTGAGCCAGCCGGCTACAAAACGAGTTCAACATCAGCCTGGACTACATAGGGAGACCCCGCTCAAAAACAAACAAAAATATGGTCTCTGTAACAACTACTCAGCTCTGCCACTGTCATACAAAAGAAGCTGACTATATTTTAATAAGAGTATCTGTAGATACTAAAATGCAAATTTCACACGTCACAACATACTGTTGTTCTTTGACTTTTTTAAGCCACATACAATGCAAAAACAGTTCCTTGACTACTGTTATAGAGCACATTTCAAAGATTCAAATATTTAACAATTTAAACTGTTATTTCTGACACATCCAAAAATTTAGTTCTCAATTACAATGGAAATTTTTTTTTTTTTTTTTTTTTTTTTTTTAAATTGAGGATTGAATCCAAGGCCTCATTCATACTAGGGATGCAGACTACTACTAAGCTACATTTCCAGACTTTCTTTTTTTTTTTTTTTTTAAATTGAGGATTGAATCCAAGGCCTCATTCATACTAGGGATGCAGACTACTACTAAGCTACATTTCCAGACTTTCTTTTTTTTTTTTTTTTTAAATTGAGGATTGAATCCAAGGCCTCATTCATACTAGGGATGCAGACTACTACTAAGCTACATTTCCAGACTTTCTTTTTTTTTTTTTTTTTTTTTTTAAAGACGGTGTATTGCTACATTGCTCAGGCTGGCCTCAAACTTTTGATCCTCCTGCCCTGACCTCCCAGATAGCTGGAATTACTGACATGTGCCACTACACCCCAATGAAACTTGCTGGAAAAAAAAATTTTAAAGCCACAATCCATTAAATTATTTACTGTAAAGTAAGTGCTTATACTGTAAAAATTATGAAAGATTCTTAAATATCCCATTTCAAAATTCAGCAACCTTGTCAGGCATGATGCTGCACACTTCCAATTCCAGCACTCTGGAGACTGAGGCAGAATTACCATGCATGAGTTTGAGGTCAGCATGGACTACAGAATAAATTTAAGGCTAGTGTGAACAGCAAGACTCTGTTTCAAAAAACCAAAAACAAAGGAAAAAGAAAAAAAGAAATACAAACTGTCTTCTTATGTTGCATGCTACTATTCTTACTAAACCAATCTCCAAATTTACAATTGCAAACCCAACATATAAAAATGAGCTGCCACTGCCCAAATGAGAAATCACACTGTATAGGAAAAAATTTTTTAAAGAAACATGAATGAAGCACATAGTTTGAACCTATTATTTTGTCATGCCCCATTCTAGTACATATTTTCTCTTTCTTTCCCAGTGCCTTTCACACACCACTCACCCACTCAATAAATGTTAGCTATTATAAAAGTATAACTTCCCAGGTGGCAGAGATGATGTATTTGAACACATTATTAGTTCTGGTTACTCAACATTACTGTATATTTAAATAGGTTTTCTTATTATTTAATCTTTTAACTAATTATATAATCTTTTAATTAATTGCCTAAACCTTCATCTTCTTTGACAGATAATTTTTAAAAAACACCCCAAAACAAATTTAGGAAGCATGTTTTAAAAAATATCAGTTACTGCTGGGCATGCTGGCCCATGCCTGTAATCCCAGCACTCAGGAGGCTGAGGCAGGAAGATCACTGTGAGTTCAACACCAGCCTGGGGCTACATAGTGAGTTCCAGGTCATTCTTAACTATGTAGTGAGACCCTGTCTCCAAAAGCGAAAATAAATAAATAAATAATCAGTTACCAAAAGGTCAAAAACAATAGTTTGTTCACTAACATCTAACAGTACAGTCTACTTCTGCTAAGTCATCATAATATTACATTTTAAATCTAAAACTTCCTAAAATCTAAAAATGTTAATTTATTCCAGATTTTAATTGTTTTCATATTATACCTTGTAAGTTGATTTCTACAGAACATGTAAGGTTTTTCTTTTAATACCCTTCCTGTTAAGCTTGGTAAGGCAGTGAACATTTTTATTAAAAAAGAAAAACTACGCTAAAGTTAAGATGGTATTTTAATAAGATACAGTATCTTGTAAGTCATTCCTTTTCACCAGTTTTTTGATTTTGGGGTTTATTTGGGGGTACCAGGGATCAAACTCAGGACCTTGCACTTTGAGGCAGGCGGCGGCCCTGCAGCACTGAATCCCTGGCCCCTTTCACCAGTTTTTAAATGTCCTTCGAAGTACATGAAATAAGGCATGGTGGTGTATGTCTGTCATTCTAGCCCTTGGCAGGCTGTGGCAGAAGGGTTGCCTCTGATCTGGAGGCCAGCTGGGCTATATAATGAGTTCAAGTTCAACCTGCACTACAAGAATCTAAAAAGGAAGGAAAGGAGGGAGGGTTAAGGTTATTCAAGAAGGCTATGTTGTTTGTAACACTACAATTACTTCTGATTCTGGTTGTAAAACATCCATTTTCATATAATAAGATATTCCTATTTTCACTAACAGTGTTTGTATCATATATTTAGTGAACACAGCTATTACTTTTGTTGACTACATCATTTATTCCACAATTTTATTTCCTAACTTGAAATAAAATATTCTAATTTGGGGGCAGTTAAATGAACATTATAAATGAGCTATCACAAAATCAGCCCAATATCTTTACTTTCTAAAAACATTTCTCTCACATAAATTTAATGAAAACAACTCCTACATTTTTCTAATGATTTTAAATATTAACATTTGGAGCTGTAATGCACTTTAACTCACACACACACACACACACACACACACATACAACTTTTTCTCCAAAGAAAAATAGCACACTTTCTTAGTAATTCAACCTTTGTCCACTGATTTAAAATACTTCTCTAGTCATTTGTCATATTGCATATCAATATATGTCTGTTTGTGGGCTTTATTCTGTTTCACCAAACTATCTATATTTATCTCTGAGCCATATAAATCTATCTTCACACAGCTATGTTTTTATATTTAACACATACGCACACATACACACACATTAAATATTTTACCCAATGACTAAGAAGAGCAACCACAATAGTATAGAAACCTTATGTTCAATTTCATAAACCTGTGGTACAGAGAAGACAGGTCTAATCTAGAATCACTCTAAGTCAGATTAATACTGCACCTAACTTTTTACCACTCCCAGGCATTTGAAACATTTTTGTTTTAACACCGCAAAAGATTCAGGTACACTGGGATAAAAAGTTCAGTTATATGGACCTACAGCTTACATCAGTGGTTAAGCAGAGTTTGTTTTTCTATACTGTCAAGACCTTAAAGAATTAAAATAATAACAATTTTTTCTTATTAATAAGTCTAACAACTAATTTTTTTCATCAATAAATACACCTAAGATGTTTAAGTTTAGCCAAGTTCCTTAACTTTTCTGTTTCAATTTCTTTATATGTATTATAGAGATAATAAAAGTACATTCTTCATAAAGTTATTATAGTAACATAAGTTTTTATGTTGAACTATATGTGTCACTTAGGAAGCATTCAATGATTGAGAGCATATATGTAGGTTAACATACAAGTGTGTAATAAATATTAGTGTATTAATATATATCATATAAGCCATCTCTTTTTTTTTCTTAGAGTTAGAAGTTCTTAGAGGATAGAATGGAATATATGTCCATGCCTAATTTCTTTACTTTAATGTGGTAATAACATAATTAACCAAGTTCCCCTTCTAGCCTATGCTTATAATCTACTACTTTTAAAATCAATCTCACCATGTTTATACATCTATACTTACAGAGATTTTTAATATTGTATTAACAATCATTTTAAAAGACAAACGACACTGAGAGGAGCTAAGCTATATCTTTTGTTTAGCTTATATATACTCAGCTAAGGCTCTCTATTCCAAAAAAAGGGTGCAAAAGAAGCGTATGAGCTGTGAGAACATGAGTGTGTGTGTGTGTGTGACACAAGCAAGGAGAGAAAAGGAGAGCATTAGCATGATGTAACTCTGTCGGAAGGAGCAAGTCATCCAAGACAGCTCCAAATTAAGAAGCTGGTAAAATCTGACCTGATAATTAGCCTCTCCTCACTTTACAAACAATAGTATCTTGTCCTAAGTACTACTTATTCATGAACCTTTTTTGGTTTGGTGTCTTTTGCCCCTTGTTAACATAATAAGAACTTTTTGAAATAAATATGGAAATATGAAAGTAAAAAGTTCCAATACACTCTTGTCTCCTAAAATCTCACTGCACCAAGGTAACATTTGACATGTGTTGTAAAAAGGACAGTGACAATTTACTGTCCTGAGATACACGTTGGCCTGTTATTCTACCCCAATAATGCAAGGTGAGAGAAGGGACACAGAATATACCATCTGCAGCAGGGAAGTAAATCTGACCAGGAAGGATGCTGCATGTACTTATATTTAAGAAGTTAAAACTGAATACTACCTACATATTAAAGCACAATCTAAAACAATGTATAATAATTTAAAAGGGCAGAAATATTCTTTATGTTCATAAAGTGGCTCCACTATATTATTTCATCAACATCATCTCTAAGACCCTTGCAAGACTCCTAAAACTGATATCTATATTCATTTACTGTAGCAACATTACTTTAGGGGTAGGAGCCAGGCTGCCTGGCTTTAAGCCTGAGTTCTATGGCTAATGAACGCCTCATTGTAAAATCCTGGTAATAACAATCTATCTGAGAAGATTGTTCCCAAGGAGGATACAGAGTCAAGTGATTGTGTGAATTTAGAAAGATCATACATGTAAGCTGTTGGAGGTTCCTAGAAGATACAAGGCAGTATTTTTACATAATATTATGGAGCCCCAGAAAATAAGCTACTTGCCATTGCATGCCAAGTAAGTAATTTGAGAAAACAACAAAATAATCTTAAAGAGAACATCTCAACTTATTTTAACTTTCTACTTATCTAGCTAAAAACCTTTAAATAAGTAAGAAAAACTAAAGTTTTATCCACACAATTTCTAACAAAATATACTAACTACACTATGCTTAGGAACTCTACCTGCCCACAGAGACACATTTAACACAAATCATCCTACTTAGTGAAAATAAAAATGTTGTTCGTCCTTCCCATCTCTAAATAGCTGTTAGTCTTCAGAGCATTCCAAAAGCTTAGGATTTAAACATGTAAGTCAGTAAGTACATTACCCAGGTTAAGATCATTAACATTGCCCTACAGACATATTTCCAATGATTAAGTCACCTTATCCCCTAAAATCACCTAAAGGTTTTAAATGTTAGTATTTACTTACAATCTTAATAGAAATGCCAATCAAATAATATATTGTAAATGCAATGCACAAGTTAACTAAATAAATTTGAATAATGAAAAATTATGAAACTACAGATAGCCATTTTCAAACTATAAAATAGGTTCAACATGATTCAACCTTATACACAATGATGAAAATAGCCCAGGCTGTAATCAACCCCAGTGTGTCTACAAATGATTATAACTGTAATTTCTGGACAGTAGTTGAAGTGTATCATTGTCATTTCTCTCTTATTTGTGTATTTACAATTTAAAATCTGTCAAGTGCCAGATTCAAAATTTTAAACATCTATGCTTGGTTGACCCTCAAAGTTATACTACAGTCTTCTAAAAATATATAATTATTTAAAAATAGTGACTTATGCCAGTCATGGTGGCACATGCCTATAATCCCAGCACTTGGAAGGCTAAGGCAGGAGGATCATTGTGAGTTCGAAACAAGCCTGGGATACACTGTGAGCTCCAGGTCAGTCTCAATTACATAGTGAGACCCTGTCTCAAAAAAGCCAAAAATAAATTTTAAAAAAAGTGACTTATAACAAATTTCTTTCTTTTTTCTCTCCTTTTTTTTTTTTTTTTTTTTTTT
>NW_022900938.1:24287025-24321561 GCF_012274545.1 Fukomys damarensis | reverse complement strand
TTTTTTTTTTTTTTTTTTGTCCCAGGGATTGAACTCAGGACCTTGAACTTGCAAGGCAGGTACGATGCCACTGAGCTAAATCCCTGGGCCTTTCTCTCCACTTTTTGAGGCTAGGCCTCTCTATGTAATTCAGGCTGAACTCACTACGTAGCCCAGGCTGGCCTCAAACTCACAACTATCCTCCTGCCTGGGCTTCCCAAGTGCTGGGATAACAGGTATTAACCACCACCCAACCACACCTGATTTATTTCAATGGCAACAATGTTCTGCTACTTCTTTCCTAATACCAACTTGTTTGCTTTATGAAAAGAATATGTATTTTTTGCCAGCATCAGACTAATTTAAAGTTAATTATCATACATACAGATTAACAACCAGACTAATAGGCCAAAAAACATATAAAATATGTAAGACAATTATACCAAATCAAGGTACACTTTTAGATATTGTCTGCTGTATTACAATAACTTTTTCCCTCTTTTCTTCCCTATTATGTTTTTTATTTATATATAAGAGAAACCACGCAATGTTTAAGCTCGTGTATCTCACTTATTTCACTTAAAATTATGGTCTTGAGGTGCATCCATATTTGTAATAATTTGTATATAAGTGTATATATAAATATATAAATTTGTATATAAGTGACTATATTTGTAATCTTATGATTTTTAACCTAACCCACATTATATGCACCCCTAGTGACTTTTGCTCTATAAAACTTCCTTTGAGAAGTGGGCTAGTTGGCAAACCCATCTGAGGAGCTATTATTCCCCATTCCTATTCCCCAATAAATTTTCCTTCTCTTAATCTTCGCTGTTCCTCAGAATTCATTCTTCAACTGTGGGGAACACGGACTTGGCCTATCTGACATCTAGCAGGTTTGGGAATTAATGTATTCTCCCTATATTAAAAGGATTTGGCCCCTTTGAAAAAGATAAGGTAGCTGAGTGTGCCTGGAGTAGTTTCTGTATCCTCTATTCTGCTGAACTGATCAACAAGACTGATTTTATTATCTATCCATCTATCTATCCATCCATCTATCATCACTGTAGCTTTCTAGTATAATTTGAAGTCTGACATTGTGTTGCCTGGAACTGCTTTTGCTATTCTAGATCTCTTCTAATTTCATATGAATTTTAAGGTTGCTTTCTCTAGTTCTATGAGAAATGCTAATGACACTGTAATTATGACTCCATTAAGCCCATGTAACAGTGTTAAAAGTATAGCCATTTTGACATAATGGTTCTGCCCATACAGAAATAGGTGATAACTTTCCATTGTTTGATATCCTCTTAGCTCTCCTTTTTCAGAGTACTATAGTTTTAATTGTAAAGGTCCTTCACCACCTTGGTTAGGTTAATTCCTAAGTATTTTATTTTTCTCTTTGTTGTGGTACCAGTGATCAAACTCAGGCTCTGTGCTTGCAAGGCAGGCACCAGAACCACTGAGCCAAATCCCCAGCCCTCTTTTCTTTCTTTTTTAAGACAGGGTCTCACTTTGTAGTTCAAGCTGGCTCTAAACTCACTGTGTAGCCCAGGCTGGCCTCGAACTTTCAGTGATCCTCCTGCCCCATTAGCCTCTACAGTGCTAGGATTACAGGCATGTGCTACCATGCCTGGCTACACTTGATTTTTGAGTGTTGATTTTGTATCCTAATACACTACTGAATTTGGTTATTAATTCTAGGAGTCTTTTGATAGAATTTTTGGGGTCTTCTATGTAGAGGATGTCAATCTGCAAATAATAATAATTAACTTCTTTCCTTCCTATCTGTATCTCTTTTATTTCTTTCTCTTGTCTAACTACTCTAGCTAATGTTTGGAGAAGTATACTGAACAGGAACAGTAATAGCAGACATCCTTGTCTTGATCCTGATTGTAGAATGAAAGCTTTCAGCTTCTATTTAGTATGATGTTGGCCACTGCTTTGTCATAGGTGTCTTTTATCAGACTGAGGTAAAGACCTTGTATTCCTATTTTCTTCAGGGTTTTTATCATGAATGAATGCTATATTCTGTCAAATGCTTTTTCTGCCTCTACTGAGATGATCATGTGGTTTTTTTACTTGCTTCTGTTTATGTGACACATTACATTTATTGATTTGCATATGTCGAACCAGCCCTGCATCCCTGGAAAGACTCCTACTTGCTCATAATGTATGATCTTTCTGTTTGCCAGTATCTTATTGAGGATTTTGCATCTATGAATATGTATTATAGAATTTTTTTTTACAAAATACTCACGAGAAGGAATTTCACTTCTTTCCTTTTTACTCCTATAGTCATGAACCCAAAATTGCTAACACTAAAGAAAATTGCAAAAATTCAAAAAATCAAAGTCAAAAACATCATTTATAGTCCTACTATCCAAAGATAACCAATGTCAACATTCTGGCTTATTTTCTTCTAGTCTTTTTAGATTAAGCTTTCTAGTAACTCCTGGCAAAGATGTTTTAACTTCTTTATTTTCAATCATTTGCCAAAAACAAAAACCAAAAAACAAAAAAACCTTGAGCTGAGTTGGACATTGTGGAGTATATCTGTAATCGTAGTACTCTGGGAGCTGAGGCAGGAAGATCACCTCAAGTTCTAGGACAGCCTGAACTACACAGTGAGAAACTATCTCAAAAAAACAAAAGCAAAAACAAACAAAAAAACCCTTGAAAATGAATGGGATGTATTTGTCATTTGCCGAAGTGCTGCTTATAATAAAAGAATAGCTTACAACAAAATTTCCATCCATCAGTTGTTGAGGGTTTTTTGTGACCCACCTATGTTAGGGATTGAATCCAGGGCCTTTGCACTGAGCTGTGTCCTCAGTCTTTGTTTCTATTTTTATTTTGAGGTAGGGTCTCGCTAAATTGCTAAAGTGCCCAGGTTGGGCTTGAACTTGAGATCCTCCTGTCTCAGCTTCCCAGAGTACTAGGATTATAGGCCTGTACCACCACATCTGGCAGTTTGTTTTTCTTTACTGGCAATCATACAGAGTTTTCAAAACTTCATGAAGTTACTCAACTCACTCTATCAAAGAAGTTTTTATTTTTGAAAAATGTTCCCCCCAAATAAAATCTTAATAATATTGAGTATGAAAATGATGTCATTCTTCACTATAAAAATAAGTGTCCAGCACAAAAACAACTCCAGATGTACTCAGCTACATCATCTTTGACAAAGAGGCTGCCAGTCCCCACTGGAGGAAAGATAGTCTCTTTAATAAACGGTGTTGGAAAAACTGGATTTCAACATGCCAAATATTAAAACTAGACCCTTATCTTTTACCATGCACTAAATTAAAATCCAAGTAGATTAAAGATCTAAATATTAAAACAGAAACACTAAACTTGCTGAAAGATAAGTTAGGTAGAACTCTTGAAGACATTGGCATAGGAAAAGACTGTATGAACAAATCCTCAGTAGCATGGAAACTAGCAGAAAGAATCAACAACTGGGATCTCATCTTATTAAAAAGCTTCTGCACTGCAAAAGAAACCATCAACAGAACTAAGGGACAACCTAAAATGTCGGAAAATATTTTTACCAGCTGCTCCTCAGAAAAAGTACTATTATTTAGAATATATAAAGAACTCAAAACAATCAGCTGCCCCCTCAATATAAAGATCCAATTCAAAAATGGGCATCTAAAATGAACAGACATTTCTCAAAGAAGTAAAAGCAGCGAGTAAATATATGAAAAAATGTTCCACATCACTGGTCATTCAGGAGATGCAGATGAAAACAACACCGAGATTCCACCTCACCCCACAAAGAATGGCTGCTATCAAGAAATCACACAATAACAAATGTTGGCAGGGTTGTGGGGAGAAAGGAACCCTTCTCCATTGTTGGTGGGAGTGCAGACTGGTGCAACCACTATGGAAATCAATATGGAGATAACTCAAAGAGCTAGGATTAGAGGTTCCACTGGACCTCTGCTGGGTATCTTTCCAAAAGAATTAAAAGAATCATATCACAGTGATATATACGTACCTATGTCTATAGCAGCACAGTTTGTAATAGCTAAAACTTGGAAACAGCCCATTTGCCCATCAGTTGGAAACTGGATAAAGAAGATGTGGTTTTTTGATAAAATGGAATATTACTCAGCCATAAAGAATGAAAATCTAGACTCATTCATAGGAAAATGGATACATTTTGAGGATATACTCCCCTAAGTGAAATAAATAAGTCACACGTGTCAATACTGAATAGTTTCTCTGGTGTGAAAAAGTGTAATAGTACACAAGATCCTAATGAGATAATTAACAATGTGAAATAGGAAGAAAAGGGCTAAGGGTGTAGGGAAAGCGGAAAGTGTAGGGGAAAGGGAATAAGGGGGAAGAAAAAATTATGAGAAAATGAAAAAATGGAAATAAAGTGTTTGTAAATGGGGAGGGGAAGAGGGGGTGAAGGGAGGGCAGGGACAAGGGGAAAAAATGAGAACCAAGACCTGTCATGTAAAAGTACAAGATCCCAATAATGAATGTAACTATACTGTATACCTAAAATGTACCAATAAACTAAAAAAAAAAAAGTGTCAGGTAAATCATAAACATATTTGTGTAAGCTCAATACATATTGATGTTACCACTCTAATAAAGCAATACAGTTTTGATTTAATAACATTTTAAAATATCTTTCTAAATAGTTTTTAAGATAATTAAAATCCTAAAAGGAATAGAAACTTCTGTGTTAAAACTGATGGCTGTCAAAGCTAAGTGGTGATACATTAGAGTCAATTGCCAAATCCACCCTGCTTCAATAAATGTTTCAAAGTTTTTCTTTAAAAAAACCTTAACTTTTCTTATTTTTTGTGAGGAAATTTGTGTTTTAAATGCATCTGCAAATTTCAGAGGATGGCCATCAATACTTATTGTCAAGATCCTATGCTTTCCTATATCCTTTTTTCCAATTATACAAAATCAATTTTCCATATCATGACATATTTTCTTGATCATTTTCATGGCTACCTAACACTCCATTAAGTGAGTGTTTTGTAGCATATTTCATAACCCCTTAGAACTTTTAATTTAAGGGGTTTTTAACTTCTTGCTATTGAAAGTAGTGCTTCAACCAAACTGTTGAAATGGTTTTGCTTGAATTTAGGATCATTCCTTTAAACAGCAATACTCAAAGCAAAGTAGGAAAGATGATATGTAAATTTCAATGGTATTTCTCTCTTCCCAGGCCAATCCCACAATCTCCAGGGACAAACAATTAGATACAAAGGCATAAAAGAATTAACACAGCAGGACAGAGGCTGGTTTTCGAAAACCTTGGTGCAAAGCAATTTCCCCTGGACATGTGTTGCTTCATTTTCACCAAGAAAGAAAAAAAATAAGTTTGGTGTCACCCCTCTGAAGGAGAAAAACATAAGGAAGCCAGCTGCTCATTCTAGACGCTTTGCCTTTTCCCCTGTGAAACCTTATGGTTACTGTAATGCATCTCAGTCATGAATATACCACCTGCTAAGTTCCATGAGTCCTAGCAAACATGTGATGTGGAGGTGGCCCTGGGAACACCTGAAATGGCTTCTAAAACCAATCCAACATGGGCTAAGAACACTTCACACTAGTAAGGCACCATGTGGAGCCCAGGTAAGTTAATGTTACAGATCTCCTTCCATTGTCAAAATAGGCATATGCTCACAGTTCTGAAGTTCCCTGGAAAACAGTCATTTTTAATCTACAGTCACATCCATAACCCAGTATTTTCTCAAGAAAATAGAAGCTCAAGCAGGCGAGGTGGCTCATGCCTGTAATCCCAGCACTTGGGAGGCTGAGGCAGGAGGATCGCTGTGAGTTCAAGACCAGCCTGGGCTACATAGTGAGTTCCAGGTCAGTCTCAACTACATAGTGAGACTGTCTCAAAAAAACAAAAACAAATAAACAAAAAAAGAAAACAGAAGCTCCGTATTTGTTCACTGAAATGTGAAGGTGTGTATAGGCTGCCTAAGACATATTAAACTTAAAAAAATTTTTTTAAATTATTAAAATCACATTTTCAGACACCCCCAAGTTCTCAAATGGGAAAAAATGCAATCTTTGCTTTTTTGTTTTGTTTTGTTTTTTGAGACAGGGTCTCACTATGTATTTGAGACTGACCTGGAACTCACTATGTAGCCCAGGCTGGTCTAGAACTCACAGCAATCCTCCTGCCTCAGCCTCCCAAGTGCTGGGATTACAGGCATGCGCCACCATGCCTGTCTGAAAAAATGTAATCTTAAAAAAATGTTTAAAAAAAAATCACCACCACTTAGTACCTCTCAGCCTCTATAGGTATTTTCTTATTCCTAAAAGAGAAATAAATATTTCATTTACTAACATGAAGATTAATGCCATAAACGTATAAATTCCTCTTGGCATATAACAGACACTCATGATACAAATGAACAGTAATTCCTTACATCTCGATAGGTAAAACTACATAATAATGAAAACAAAAAGGAAAGAAGTTGAGCTACTTCAGTCAGATAGAAAATTAAATACTGCTACTTGGGAAGTACTATACCGTCTATGTTTCTGCCTAATGAGATTCCAGAGAGATACATGGATATCCACTAGGCAGCCACTGCACTTACCCAAATAAGAGAAAACAGTGGCTTGGACTAGAGCAAGAGCAGATCAGTAGGGTGTCTAAGAGACGGTAGACTGAATCTGAAAAGGGAAGGAAAAGAAAATCTTTCTGCATAAAGATGGACAGCTGATAGTGTAGTAGTAGTCACTAAGATGAGCAATATTGGGGGCTGAGGATTTAGCTTAGTGGCACCATGCTTGGGGAGACTATTCTAAGTTCTTTTATGAAGACAATGAATGGTATGTTTTAGAGGCAAAGATCAGAAAGAACAATATTGAGTTTTTTCCTCAGGCCATACTTATCCTATTTACACAGCAATAAGGAATAAGAGTCAATGAAAGGCCTGTTCTATGGGCAATGGCACAATTATCATTATTAAACTGATTAAGATGATAAGAATGAAGAAAAAGAAGAAAGAAAGCACAGCTCAATATAGACAAGCAATATTGAAGATGGGAGAAACTGCTTTCATTGACCATCTGAAGAATTCATGAAGAATCCATTCATACTAGGGATCATTTATATGATCAGCATTATTCTACAGTACTGAGCCTAAATGATGAATAAGACATGCCTGCAACTCACACTACAAATGAAGACAAAGTAAAAGAAAAAAAAACTTGAAATCACATTTGCTTGACATAGCATTATCAATTTTATGAGCTAGGTAAGCCTAAATTCTATGCAGCATTATAACTATCTAAGCGTATCTGCTTAGATTATACTATATAGGCAAGGTGTGACTGAATAATTCTGTATGACACATAAAAATCAGCCCTATATCTTTCGGTCACATTATACTTATTTTATCTTGCCAGGCTGATGTTCATGTACTTAAAAAACAAATTATGGAATGTTTAGCTTCTCTATTACACTTAACTTCTACTTACTTTCTCCCTTTTCTCTCAAGATATTACTCTTAAAAACAAGGAGTAGATGATATTAGTTTACTAAATTTTACTTTGTGGAGATACTATAAAAGGGGGAAAACCCCAAAGTGTTAAAATATGCTTGGCTAACAACTGACTGAAAACATGGGCAAAGAACTTAAATAGACAGAAAAGATATATAATTGGCCCAAGTACTATATATGAAGATGTGCAGATCCCAGCAATGCTACGTCTATATTCAAAGGAACTGAATCAATGTCAGAGACATCTGAACTTCCATGCTCATTACAACATTACAATACTCAACATATAAAATCAGCTTAAGTACCATCAATAGGCAAATGGACATCATGACATATACACACCATAAAATACTCTTCAGCCTTCTTTTTTTTTGTTACCGGGGATTGAACTCGGGTCCTTGAGATTGCAAGGCAGGCCACCGAACCACTGAGCTAAATCCCAGGCCCTCTTCAGCCTTTTAAAAGAAGAATTCTCCTTTGCAACAGCAAGGACGAACCTGCAGGACATACATTACGCTAAGCGAAATAAAGTAGGCACAGATGCCAAATTTTACTTGTACATCAAATCTTAGTTGAATTTGGAGATTCCATCGTGGTGGTCTAGAGGAAACGATACTCACACATCGCTCTGAAGTACTTACCCAGGTTATTATGTACATGCTGAACAGGAAATATCAACCCCCGCCCACGGAAATACAACCTGAACAAGACAGCAAACTGGTGAAACACAGAAACAGAAGAAGCTAGAATAAGAGTGAAGCAACCCACTATACCTTCACATGGGTTGCAAACTGTGCCATTTTGTGAAATACCCAAAATCCTCTAAGAAAGTAAGCTTTAGTGTTTGCCCTAGTCACTACTGACTTCAGTGCTGGCCGAAACCAGTGACAGCCCACTGGGATGGCGAGATCTAAAGACTGAAATACTCACACAATGGATCCCAGGTGCTGTGGGAATTTTAAGTGAGAAAGAAACATGCAAGACTGTGGCAGGCTAGAAGTTGACTGCTGACTGAGTCCAGATTCAAGCTTTTGTCTCCAATGCAAGAGGCAATGGGGCAACTAGCCTAGAGAGACACTCAGGGAATAAGGCAGGGCAGAGGAGTGGGAAGACAGTCCTGTATTATGCTTTTGTCCCCCACCTCACCCAGGCACCAAATACAATGGCAAACACAAGCCTGACAGAAACCTAGAGAACCATGGTAGGTGGGCTGCATGAACACTGGAAGTGGAGAAAGAATGTCAGATAGGTGCGATCTGTGCTTTTCCTGACCCCCACACACCGCTGAAATCTCAGGCTGAAAGGAGACAAGGAAAACTGCACTACACCTGGAACTAAGTGTGCTGCTGACTAGACAGAAGGTGGGGGCTTTTGTGGAGGCTATAGCAGGCACACAGCCTGAGAACCCAGGGCTGAGATCTAGATCTATCAGAGAGCAACTCCAACTATATCCCTAGGAACATGAAACCACTAAAAGCTCCCCAATATATTATATATTGGCCTATAGATAGCAACACTGACAACTTGCTCGGGGACATTCATCCTAACCAATGGAGAACAATTTCACACACACACACACACACACACACACATGAAATTTTTATATATAAATTTTATATATAAATTTCCGATATATATATTATTTTCCATTTTATACACACACACACACACACACACACACACACACACACACACATTACTCTGTACTAAAAAGAAATCAAAATGAACCAAACACCTAGGTACAAAACTAGAAATCACTGGAAGACAACATAGGAAAAACACTTGGAACCTCAGGCACAGCCAAACAGTTCTTCAGCAAAACTCCAAAAGCAGGAAATAATATTTTAAAATCAATACACAGGACTACATCAAATTAAAAAGCTTCTTCACAGTAAAGGAAATAACAGAGTCAACTTTCCACTGAATGGGAAAAAATCTTGGTTATTCTTCTAATACAGTATCAATAGCCAGAATATATAAGGAGCATGAAAAAAATTTAACCTCCATAAAACAAATGTAATTTAAAAAGTAGGCAATTGAAAAAAAAAGTGGGAGTCGGGTATGGTAGTGCATGCCTGTAACCCCAGCACTCGAGGCTGAGGCAGGAGGATCGCTGTGAGTTTGAGACCAGGCTGGGCTACACAGAGTTCCAGGTCAGCTTCAACTACATAGTGAGACCCTGTCTCAAACAAACAAACAAACAAAAAAGTAGGCAACTGAACTACATACTTCTCAAAAGAAGACGTTCAAATGGCCAAAAGGGGAAAAAAATGGGCAAAAGGCACATGAAAAAATGTTCAACATATCTAGCAAACAGAGAAACGCAAATTAAAACTACACTGAGATTTCATCTCACCCCAGTCAGAATGGCTACTATTAAGAATACAAAAAAAGGAAACAAAAATGCTGGCAACTATTACACCACCTTGTACGTTGTCATTGTAAATATAAAGTAGTACAACCACTATGAAAATTAGTATGGAGAATTCTCAAAAGACTTAACATAGAAATGTCATTTGACCTAGCTATACCACTCAAGCATATTTCCAAAAACATTAAGGACTTCATATTATAGTAATACATGCATACTCGTGTTTATATCAACCCAGTGCACAATAGCTAAGCTGTGGAATGGATGCCCATCAACAGGTGTGTATATATAACTCAGCCAAAAAGAATGAAATCATGTCATTTGTAAGAAAATGGATGGAGGCCAGGGATTTAGCTCAGTGGTTCCACTGCCTGCCTTGCGAGAGCAAAAGTGCAAGGACTGGAGTTTGACCACCCCCCCCAACCCCGTACCAAGAAAGAAAAGAAAGAAAATGGATGGAAACAGAAATCACTGGATTAAGTGAACTTAGCCAGACTCAGTTAAATTTTTTTCTTATGTAAGAATTCTAAAAAAGATGTAAATTAACAATATAAATAATTAAAATAAAGGAGAAAGGACAGGAAAACAGAAGACAGATTTCTCAGGATGGGGACAAGTGAGAAGGAGGAGGAAATGGAGAGGAACATAATGAGATTGAAATTGATTAAGATATGCTAAATGTCCATACCAACTTCCCAAAATAAACTGCATCTTCAAGAAATACTAGCATGCACTAATACAATATAAGTTTTAAAATGGTGAATTCATAAAACAGAGTAGAAGGGTGCTTACAAGAGGTGGTAGGGGACAGAGGATGGGGAAATGTTGATCAAAGGATACAAAATTTCTGTAAATAAAAGTGTATATTTCAAAATAGTTGCATATTTCAAATTTACTCTCCCTGCAAAAAAAGAATAAGGTGATCAGTATGATAATTAGTGTAATTTAACTGTCCCATGCAAGAACACATCAAAATATCATATCGTGTCTCATAAAAGTATATAATTATGATCTGTCAATTAAAAAATCAATTAAAAAGCCAGAAATATTAACATTACTTATCAATATGAAAATAAAAATTAAAACCACAATGAGTTCTCACCTCAGATGCAATAGGATGGCTATTATCCAAAAAGGATGTTAAACTGTGCTGTCATTAGGAATATAAAATAGTACAGCTGTTATGGAAAACAAAGCAGTAACAGCTATTTCTCAAAAAATTAAACACAGAATTACCCTATAGTCCTGAAATCCCACTTCCAGGTACATAATCAAGAGAACTAAAAGAGTTATTTGCACACTATTTGAAGGACTACTCACAATATAAGAGGAAGAAGGAACTTAATTGTCCACCAAAACACAACTAAGTTCTATAGAGTAGTAAATGATAGGCCGGGGATTTAGCTCAGTAGTGCTGCTGCCTGCCTTGCAAGCGCAAAGTCCTGAGTTTGATCCCTGGTACCAAAAAAAAAAAAAAAAAAAAAACAGAAGTAGTAAATGCTGACACATGCTATAATACGAATGAAGCCTGAAGACATTATGCTGTCACACAAAAAAACAAAATATTGTATTACTGCACTTGTATGAGGTATCTACAACAATCACAATCATAGACAGGAAGTGTGGTGGCTAAGGGCTAGAGGGAGAGGGGAATGGTGATCTGCTAAAGGATACAGAGTTAGTTTGGTAAGATGAAAAGTTTTGGAGATGCGTTGCACAATAATATGAATATATTCAGCACTACAGAACCTGGAAATTAATCTAGATTGTAAATTTTATGTCATGTGGTTTTTACCACAATTTTTAAAAAATTTAAATATTCTCAGCTAAACTAGTTGAACTAATGAAGAGAGCTAACAATTTTGGTCCCTGATTTCTCTCCATCTATTAAACGGCAAAGAAGCATCTGCCCTGTAATTTAAAACTTGTGAAAACTACTTGTGCAACTTGATAAGTTAAACGGCTCAATTTCCTCAGAAAAAGGTATTCCATTAGAGGAGTAGGCAGTACTGCCTACTTTTATACTACCCATGAACCAAGAATAATTTTACCTTTTTAAATGACATGGGGCGATCAGGGAAGATTATTTTGTTACAAGCAAGAATTATAGGGCCAGGGATTTAGCTCAGTGGTTCTGCTGCCTGCTTTGCAAGCACAAGGGTCCTGAGTTTGATCCCTAGTACCAATCAATCAATCAATCAATCCCATTTCTATTTCCATAAACAAGGTTTCATTTGCCATTTATTTGCAAACTACCTATGGCTTCATTCAAGCTACAATACAAAAAGCAGCTACAACACCCATCCCCTCACAAAACCAAAAAGGTTTGCTGGGACTGGGAGGTGCTCAGTGGTAGAGCCTGTGCTTAGCATGCACAAGGCCCTGGATATAGTTCTCAGCACCCCCTTCCCCCAAAAGTTCACCAACTCACATCTAATTCTAAAATAAGATGTCATGTAGAGTAGAAATAAAGTTTTAAAAAATATCAAAAATAGTTTCTTTTATTCACTGAAAAGAAAGTTTTGTTCTTTTATGTGTTTGTTTCTTTTCTGTAAGAGAGAATCTTTTCTTGCCTATGACACATACTCCAAGTGACATTTTGGCCATTCTTTTAAGATCATGATACAAAGTACATTAATCATTGTTATTGTGTAATTATTTTGTTATGAAATTTTGCTTTTTCATAGATTTTTTATATTTTCTTTATTAATATCTACTTTCAGTACATTAAAATAAATTTTAAATAAAAATTAATTTGATTTTTTAAAAATAAAAAGTTCCAGCCTTTTATGTAGCTCTTTATTTGATTTGCACATGCCCACTTGCTTTAATACCTGTAGTATGTGGAATAAGCCTCAGTCTTAAGTGTTTGTTAGTTATTAAGCTTGGAAGACACTTAGTAAATACAGAACTTATACATCAGCTTAGTAATGCAACTTTGTCTTCTCCAATAACTTGAGATAAAATTTATTTGTACTTCACACAAATTTATAATATCTTAAATGTCAGTTAAAATATAAAGGGATGTTTCTCAGTGGTAGAATAGCTTGCCTAGTATATTTGAAGCTACAAATTTAATCCCCAAGCCACACACAAAAAAAATCCTTTATGATTAAAGAGGGCTGAAACTGTGGGAAGCTGAGGCAGGAGGATTACAAGTTCAAACTCAGTCTGGGGAACTTATTGACTTAGCAAGACCTGGTCTCAAAAATAAAAAATAAAGAAAAACCTGGGGCTATAGCTCAGTTCAAAGGCCCTGGATTCAATCCCCAATATTACAAAATTAAATTTAAAATTTAAAAAAAAAGGTCTGGGGCTATAGCTTAGTGTGAAGTGTAAAGGCTCCAGTCTAAAAAAAAAGAAAGAAGCCAGTTCAGGGCCAAGGATTTAGCCTCAGTGGTATTGCCACTTGCCTCACAAGAGCAAGGTCCTGAGTACAATCCTTGATACTGCCAAAAACAAAAACAAAAACAAAAAAACAGCCAGTTCATAACAAATAGGTAATCTTAACATTAAAACTATCACAAAGTATATTGTAATGTTATGAAAATTTTCTCTGAACACAAATGTAATTTACATTGACACTACCTGGATGCCAAAAAATGACTTTACAAATTATAGTAATCTTCAAGGTGTTAAAGGTAAAAATATCTCCTTAAACTAAAACCTACAACTCCAGATGGCTAAGTGCTACACAAGTTGACCCTATTTAAACCAGACCAACTGACAATTTGGGTTTATTTTGCTTTGTTTTCTTGAGACAGAGTTTCGCTGTGCAGTTCAGGCTGGGCTTGAACTCACTATGTACCACAGGCTGGCCCCAAATTCATGGAGATACTCCTGCTTCAGCCTCCCAAGTGCTGGGACTGAAGGAGGGGGCCACCATGCCCAGCTCACTTCAATTTCTAGAATGGCAAAAAACTAGAGGGAAGACATAAAACCCATGCTCTGAGAACTCTATAGCCTCAAATACACATATTAGAAGAAAGGAAAGATTGAAAATCTAAAGAGCTAAACATTTGTCACAAAATTTTAAAATAACCAAAATTAAACCCAACAAAAGCTGCAGAAAGAAATAATAAAAGCTATAGCAAAAATCTGATAGAAAACAATGTAGAAAGAATGAAAAAGATGAAAACACTCCTCATGAAAACACTAGTAAACTGGTAAGATTATTCAAAACAAAAAAGGCAACAGACCAGACATAGCAGCTACCTAAGAGGGTAGAGGGGGAAGAACTAACTACAGATTTTACAGACATTAGAAAGATATAGGAATTATTACACGTGTATGCAGACACATTTGATATTTCAGAAAAAATGGAGCAGGCCAGGTTGGGGATTTAGCTCACTAGTGCCACTTCCTGCCTCACAAGTGCAAGGTCCTGAGTTTGATCCCAGAAACCAATAAAATAAATAAAAAAAATAAAAATGGAGAAGGCTGGGGCTGTAGCTCAGCAGAACAGTGCTTGCCTACTAAGCATAAGAACCAAGTTTGACTCCTAGCACAAAAGGGGTTTGGGGAAGAACGGAGCGATTTCTAAAAAACACAATTTATCGAAACAAGTATGAAATTTGAAACTCTGAAGAGTCTTAAGATAGTATGGAAACTGAAGTCATTATTTAAAATTCCTCTATAGAGAAAACTCCAGCCCTGATTGCTTGACCAGTCAATTCTATCAAAATTCAAGGGAAATATAACTTCCTGCTTATATAAATTCTGTGAGAACAGAAAAAGCTAATGTACTTCCCAACTTATTTTTGTGAAGCCAGTATTATCTTAATACAAATCTGATGAGGACATTATAAAAAAGGCGTTACAACAAATTTACCTCATTCATGAGTATAGGTGCGAAAAAATACTAAACAAAAGACAAGCAAAGAAATTCAGCGGTCTATATAAAAAGAACCAGCAGCTCAAAACTAGGTTGGGTCAGTACAGGAATGCAAGGTTAGTATAATATTTAAAAAGCACAATTCACCATACTAAAGAACATCTGGTCAAAAGTTAATTATCTAAATAGGTGCAGAAAATGCATGCAATAAAATTCAAAATCCATTCACACTTAAACAAAAACCCTAGTAACTAAGTATAACAAGAAATTTCCTTCATCTGAGGAATAGATCCAAAATGCATATATATTAAATCATGAAACTGAAAAAATTTCCCCCTAACACCTAAAATTAAGAACAAGACAAGCTTTCCACTATAACCAATCTATTCAACACTGTAGAAGGTCACAGTCAGTGCAAGGTTACAAAAACAAAAACTGTAAGGGTTGGAAAAGATGAAAACGATTATTATTCATAGGCTGTATGTTGATAAAAATGCAAATGAATCTAATTAAAGCAAATTAACAGAATTACAAGGTTACTAGTTACCAAATCAATAACAAAACTCAATAATGTTATTATTATACATCACAACAAATAAAAAAGTTAAAAATAGATATTCAAAATCACACTGGAAAATGTAAAAAAACTAGCAGTGTAACAATAATTATGTGAGATTATTACTGAGAACTTAAGAATTCCTGAAATGATAAGGCTTGGAACACTCACTACTATAACAAAATGACCTGCAGATTCAGTATAATCTCAGTAAAACCACCAATAGGTTGTTTTCTTTTTGTTTGGTTTGGGTTTTGTTTTTCTGTAGAACATCCAAGAGCCAAAATTAACCAATGCAATCCTGAAGAAAATCAATAAAGTATCTACTAATTTTCTATTATCCTAATAAATTACCATAAATTTAGCAGCTTAAAATATCCATTTTTAAAATTAAGTTTATTGGTACATTTAAAATAAACAAGGGCCAGAGATTTAGCTCAGTGGTGCTACTGTCTGCCTCACAAGTGCAAAGACCCCAGTTCTATCCCCAGTACCCAAAAAAAACCACATTTAAGGTAAACAATATAGTTACATTCATCATTGGGAACTTTTATCTTTTACATGATGTATCTTGGTTCTTATTTTTTCCCCATTACCCTGCCCTCCCTTCACTGTCCCTATTTACAAAGACTTTGTTTCCATTTTTTTCCTTTTTTCATGATTTTTCTTTTCCCTTATTTCCTTTCCCCTACCTTTCCCAAAATATCCATTTATTATCCATAGCTTTTCCAGATCTTAGAAATATTAGCAAAACATGGCTCTTAGCTGGTTCTCTGCTTAGAGTTTCACAAGGGTGAAATCAAGCCAAGCCGTGTTCCACTAACAAGAGATGATGTGCTTTCAGTGTCCTGCAATATGCTGGAAAAATTCAGTTCTACGCAGTTACAGGACTGAGGTCCCCATTTCCCTGCCATCTGTCAAGTGCAAGTTGGTCTCAAGTTTCTAGAGGCTGCCTGCATTCCCTGGCTCATGGCTTCATCAGCAGGTCAAATCTTTTTCATGTTTTGGAATCAAATCTCTTTCTTTTGCTTCCCTCACTACTTGAAGATCTGTTAGCTAGCAACCTTACTGTATCTACAAAATCTCTTCAGAGCAATATCTAGATTAGTAATTCAACTGAATAACTGGGGGAAAGAAATCTTGTGGGAAGGTCTTTAAAGTTCTGCCTTCCAAAGAGTAAGAAGAAACTGTTTTACTGGCTATCAAGTTTACTACAAAGTTACAGTAACTAAGAAATGATAATGGCACAAGAAGAGACTAATAATATAAATCATAGAACAAGGCTGGGTCCAAACACTCGATTTACAAATAGGTAGCTAGCTCTACAAAACTATAGGGAATAAACTCTTCTGCAAATGGTGCTGGAACAACCAGACAGCCATATGCAAATGAAATGTACTTCTACCACACATTATTAAAGAAAAGAATCAAAAGCATAATAATAAGATCATTTCTGAAAATATTATGTAAGGGTGATACAATGGAAACAGTGGTACCTATGAAGAACTTGGTAAATCATCTCTGCACTGAAATAATCATGTAACTAGTGAAAACTATTTTATTATTTTTTCAATGATTTCATGAGATGAAAAAAAGCAAGCGTCAGAGACATGAGCCACAAGCCACTACCATTCCTAACTCTCTCAACTCTGTGGCAGAAGTCCTACACCGTAAGGTGGTATGATGACTCCTCAGCTCCCAGTCTCAAATGACAATTTCACTCTGGGAGGAGAAGGCTGCTAGCAGCTCTGACGACCCTTCGGCTTCATGTTGCAAAAGCTCTTTTCCAAGCAGTCAAGAAGACTTCTCTCAAACCCAATCCACTCACAGGGCAGAAGCTGTACTCCAGCTTTACTCTGAAGCAATAGTGACTCTTCAGAAGTTATCTCCTGCTTCCACTCCTGGCTCCACTAAAACTAGACAGAGGTTGGGAATTCTGGGGCTGGGTGTGGCGGCACATACCTGTAACCCCAGCACTTGGGGAGGCTGAAGCAGAAAGACAGAATGCCATGAGTTCAAAGTCTTGGCTACACAGTGAGCTGAAGGCCTCCCTAAATTTAGAGAGACCCTGTCTCAAAAAACCAAAAATACATAAATGGGGGGGGGCAGTCTGCAATGCCACCTATAGGAAACTTTTATTTGGAAAAAAAAACTAAGGAAGTTCATTTCTAAGAGTACTGTCAAAAATTATGGAGTTCTTCTTAGAGTGAACAACTAAAAAAATGCTTGGCAGTTCCATGAAAGTAGTAAGTAGCAAGATGCAAAGCTGCAGAGCAACTAGATGTTTGGCAAAGAGAAAGGTAATGAGAGCCCTTTTGTAAAAGCCTGGCAATAGTAGCTTTGTAAAGGGATCAAACTGTGGAGCGATTTATGCCCCAGGATGTTGATGAAAACAAAGAGCAATTAGTGGAAACTGACAGCTGAGTATGACAGCAACAGATGTAAACAACACAAAAACTTAAGGGAGACTCCAAAGAAAGAGATCAGCAAAGAGAGGAGGGCCAAAACAATAGCCATCCTCGTGACTGAAAAACTCTGCACATATCCAAAAGAGCATCCTCTTATTATAGATAGCTGTTAGGTAGAAATATTACAGGCATCAGACAGGGCTAGGGCCTCAAGGGAGTCAGTGCAGATGAGAACACATTACAACTATGGCTGGAGGCACATCTGTTGTAGGCCAGGCCTCAAGATAAAGACAGGCCTACATACCTCCCCAAAAGGGATAAAATTTTTGGTATCATCTAGTCCAATAAAGTCTAGGTAGACATCAGTCACCTGAGTGGGTGACCAAGACCCCATGATCCAACCCTTCCGAAAAAGGTCTTTGTTCTTTCTATATACACTTACTACCTGACCTGCTTCCCCACTGCATCAATATTACCAAGCAGCTGTATTTGCAATCTTATTGGTTGGTTGTAGTTTTGACCCACGTTGTACCAACCTTGCGAATTACTCTATAAAACTTCCTTTGCAAAGTGGGCTCATTGGCAACCCACTCTCAGGTGCTCTCCTATCTCTCAGGAGCTACCTCACTCAATAAAGTCTTTCCTATTCTTAACTTTCGCTGTTCCTTAGAATGTATTCTTCGATTTTAGGGGAACATGAATTTGGTGTATCTAACATCTATTAGGTTAGGAGTGATATTATTTCCCCGATATCACTATGAGAAGCAACATCACAGACTGTACACTGTGGGGAAAAGAGGCTTCAAGGGAATACTGCCCTCAAGTCACTAAACAAGTAAACAGCAACAATGCCTGGGGGGCAAGGGATCCATATGCAGAATTAACAATCTGTTACCTAAGGTGTTCTGTTTTCAACAAAATATTATGAAACATTCAACAATACAGAAAAATGTAAGCCATACATAGGTGGGGAGAATGCAGGCAAAATATTTTTCCTCTGAGAGGTCCTAGATATTAGATTCAGGAAACAAATCAGCTATTATAAACATGTAAGAAACTATGCTTAAACAATTAAAGGAAAATATAATGACAATGTCAAACAATAACAATGAAAGGATAAAATTTATTTTTAAAATGGAAACTCGAGTTGAAGCATACAACTGAAAGTAAAAACCCCTAGAGAGGCTCCAGTAGACTGGAGCTGGCAGAACAATCAAAATTCAAATCTACAAGAAAATACATGAGTACTGTAAAGGTAATTACATAATTATAAAAGACTGCATATTTCATATTCTTTTGCTGATTTAAATAGCAAATGTACATACTACATGTATATAATTACATTAGTAGGCCTGTCACATATAGAAATGTAATACATTTGTTAGTAATAGCACAAGAGGCTAGTAGAGACAAACTAGTAGAGTAAGGAAATTATACCAAATGTTAAACTGAAAATGCAGAAGTAATGATGAGAGATTAAAATAAGAAAATTAGTGCAACAAACTAGAAATGTTACCTGTTCTTATCTCAGACTCATTAAAAAACACAAAATTATTTGAATAATTGTTAACCATGTATTTTGGGATGTGTAACATAAAGTAATATGTTTAACAAAAAAGGGAGGATGGTGTAAAGCAATCTATGTAGGAGTATTGTTTATATTTTTATTTTTTAGACAGGGTCATCTTATGTAGCTCACACTGCCCTAGAACTCACTATGTAGCCCATGTTGGTATCAAACTGGCAGTAATCCTCCTGCCTCAGCCTCCTGAGTGCTGGGATTACAGAGTGCACCACCATGCCCGGCTTAGAAGTATAGTTTTTATATATCAGTGACAAAATTAGTTTAAATTTGAAGTGGATTTTGATGTATAAACCTTAGAGCAATTATTAATAATCTAAAAACTGAACTAAAGTAAAATATTACTATAAAGCATTTACTTAATGTAAAAGAAACCAGTAAGAGAGAAACAAAGAGATAAAAAAGACATGAGACATACATAAAAGAAAAAGCAGGGCTGGGGGTTCAGCTCAGTGGTACTGCACCTGACTCATGAGCGCAAGATCCTGAGTTCAATCCCTGGTACAAAAAAAAAACACCACAAAATGCAAAATGGAAGACATAAATTCAACCAATGTCTGTAACGTTAAATATAAATGGATGAAGTCATACAGAGATTGGATTTTAAAAGAACAAGACCTAACTAAATGCTGTCTATAGAAGATACTTTACACTCTAGATACAAATAGAATTGGGCTAAATAAATGGAAAAAGATACACCATACAACCAACCACCACCATAAAAGATCTGGAGCAGACTTTTAAAAAGTCTGACTGGCTGACTTTATGGCCATACCACCCTGAACGTGCCTGATCTATCTAATCTCAGAAGCTAAGCAGGGACCATCCCGGTTAGTACTTGGATGGGGAAGTCTGACAGGCTTTTAAAAACATTATTAATGTTTTCTAGGTAAAGGACATTTTGTAATAATCAAAAGGGTCAATCTATCAAGAAGATATAACTTATAAATATGTGCACCTTATAACAAAGCCCTCATAATATATGACATAAAACTGACAGAATTAAAGGGAGAAATAGAAAATCCAACAATAACAGTTAAGTAATTTTCCCACTTTCAATAATGAACAGAACTACACAAAAGATCAGCAAAGAAACCGAAGACTTAAATACTACATACCAACTAACAGGCATCTAAGGAGTACTCTACCCAACAGTATGAATACTTTTCTAAAGCATACATGGAACACTCTCCAGGATAAACCATATATGATAGACCATTCTGTAAATAAACATTAGGAAACTGAAAAGGAATGAGAGCATACAAAGTATGTTCTTCAACCACAGGAAAATTAAATTAGAAATCAGTAACAAAGCCAGGGATGATGGCACACACTGTAATTCCAGCACTTGGGAGTCTGAGGCAGGAGGGCCGCCATAAGTTTGAGGCCAGCCTGGGATACCCAGTGAGACCCTGTCCCCACCCCCCCAAAAAATCAGTAACTGAAAGAAATTTAGGAAATTCACAAATATGTGGAAATTAATATACTCCTAAATAACCAATGGCACAAAGGAAATTCAAAAGAAAAATGAAAAAAAAATGTGAAATGAATAAAAACAAACCAAAAAGAAACTCCAACATATCAATACTTCTGGGATGAACTAAATCAATGCTGAAAAGGAAGTTTACAACTGTAAATGCCTATATTCCAAAAGAAATAAATATTTCTTTTGAAATGTAGACTAAAGAACAGGAGAAAAACTGTTTTAATTAAAAAAAAGTCTTATCCAAAATATAATTCCTTCAAATATATTTTTAAAATCACAGAGAACAAGCACACAAAACATTTTCTGAAAAGATATCCAAAGATATAGATATCACAAAGATATCTCAAAGGCCAGTAAAGTTTATAAAACAGCAAACAGCTTCAGCATCAGATAAATTAAAACCAAAACAAGATACTACCTTACATTCATCAGAATAGCTAAAATTCTTATACTGTATGGTTCTCATAGGAATATAAATGGGTATAATCTCTTTGGAAAACTAGCAGTATCTACTAAAGGCAAATACATATCTTAAAACCCTGTAAGTTTATTGTTAAGTATATATTCCACAGATAGTACATGAAGAAACAGATATAAACATGTTTATAAGGAAATTATTAGTGGGACTAGAGATATAGCTCGGTGGTAGAACACTTGCTTAGTATGTACAAGATCCTGGGTTTAATCCTTAACACTGACAAAAAAGAACATTAGTAACAATCAAGAAGATTAGCCATGCATGGTGGCACATGCCTGTAATCACAGCAATCTGGCAAGTTGAGCAGGAGGGCCACAAGTTCAAGACAAGCCTGGGCAATTTAGCACCTCAGTGAAACCCTGTCTCAGAATAATTAAAAGGCTGGTGATACAGCTCAGTGTGATGGTTCTGTGTTCAATGCCCAGTAAAACAAACAAACAAACAAAAGCAGGGAGGGGTGGAGAGCTTGCACTGGGTATGTGGCTCAGTTGTAGAATGCCTGCCTAGCATGCCTGATCCCAGCACTCAGGAAACTGAGGCTGGAGGATTACTTGAACTTAGGAGTGTGTGACCAGCCTGGGCAACACAATGAGACCCTATTCCTCTGCCCGCCAAAGGAACCAATGCAAATGCCAATAAATAAAATATAGTATATATACACAAAGTATTATTATAGAGTAATAAAGATAAACTACAGTTTCAAGATTAATGTGGATGAATCTTAGAAATTAGAAACATTACATGAGGCAAAAACAGTTCAAAGCCAGGCTTAACTATGTCTGAAAAATTATTACTCTGGAGAGCAAAGAGAAGGTTGTATCTGTTAGGAGAAGGGCTTCTGAAGTACTAGCAATGTTTTATTTCATGTTTGAGTAGTAGTTACACCCATCAGGCTTTATAACAATTCACTGAGCATTACTTTATTTGTGTTCATTTCCCATAATTATGTTTCAGTATGGAAGTTAAAACACTGTGTAAACTTTAATAAAATAAAATGAACTGAATCTTTTCACACTGAATCTTAATAAAATTAGAGTAGCTGAACTTTAGAAGGATAACTTAAAAATTTATACTTTCTTTTAAAAAAACACACCTAAAAATATCACAAAGAAATGCTGATATTGAATTCAATAAAAATTTAAAACTAGTGGGGTGTGGTGCACATCCCTGTAATCTTAGCACTAGGGAGGCTGTGATTTCAAGGCCAGCCAGGGCTACACAGTGTGTTCAAGGCCAGACTTAGCATATAGGAAGACCTCTTTTTTTTTTTTTTTTTTTTAAGGAAATGCTTTCATCAAATATAACCTCACTACTACATATTTTAATGTCTAAGATATAGACTTCAAGAAAAACTGGCAATAGGATAATATATTAATTAAATCTTAAGACATACCAACTAAAACAAGGTACCATACCACTTAATAGCAATTTAACTGAAGGAAAACTGTGTAACTCCCTTCCTCATGAAGCACCATTTATACCTCTGTAACAGAACTTCACTTCATAGCACTAAAAAAGGGTGCTCTATGATCCACAGGAGAATATACTACTGTGGTTCCTCAATATCCAGTTTCTAGTTCAGAGCCCTTGAGTCCTAACTGGGTTCTAAGAGATACAAATCTCTATATCCCACTAATAAATCTGTTTTGCTTAAATTTATTTCTTGAAACCAAATGATTGATGAATGTAACACCTTGCTACAGTATATGCTACAACTATATATTAATTCACCTGATTATCTCAAAAGTTGAAAACTGGCAACTCAAAGATTGTGTTATAGAACCCACTTTTTAAAGGTGTATGAACCATGTAAGTCAGTCTTCCTTATTAGACTGTAATCAAGCTCTAGAAGGCAGTAACTGCTATCTTATATATCTTGTACAAGGCTCTAGATCCAAAAATACTTGCTGAACGCACATACTATGCCAGTAGTCTGTAAAACCCTAAAGCTCTGATAATTCATCCTTGACAATAATAAACTTTAAAATTCCAGTTACCACACAGGAAAAACATCAACAATACATATTAAATAACATGAAAATACCCTTCAACTCAATAAAACAAATCCTTAAAATGTGTATTAAAGTAACCAAGTGTGGTGGCACATGCCTATAATGCCAGCACTTGGGAGCCTGAGGCAGGAGGATCCATGAGAGTTCAAAGCCAGCTTGGGCTACATAGTGGGTTCAAGGCCAGCCTGTACTACAAAGCAAGACCGTGTCTCAAAAAAATAAAAATAAAGTAACCAACAGGAAGAAAAATGATTATATGATTAATATGAATAATATATACCACAGTAGTATAGAGTGAAATAAAAGGCAACTAACAGCTATGATAAATGGATGCACCTTGAGACCAAACGCTTAAGAGAAATAAACAGGACATATATGTGTAAATACTGAACTGTTTCTCGGGTGTGAGAAACTGAAAGCTTAAATAAGGACTAAAATGATAACAGATATTGTGAAATAGGTAGAAAATGTCCAAAGGGGGAGGGTAACTAGGGAGGGAAGTGGAGGAAAGTAGAGAAGGGGAAAAAATGAGAAAAGAAGGAAAAAAATGGAAACAAACCTTTTGTAAATTAGGGAGAAGTGGAGGGGATGAAGGGAGGGCAAGGGAATGGGAAAAAATAAGAAGCAAGATATATCATGTACAAAGGTACAAATTCCCTATGATGAATGTGATCTCAATGTACACCTAAAATGTGCCAATAAACTTAATGAATAAATAAAAAGAACCTAACAGCTATGATTACATTCTGGTATGCATATCAACTAAATGTGTTAGTGTATATTCTCCTAAAGATAATTATGAAAACTGCAATAGTACAAAGGAGGAAATATGGCCCCAAAATGACTTTTCAATGACTCCATATACTAGTTTATTTTTTTTTTCCTGCCTCCCTTCTCAAAAGAAAAAATTCACCAACCTACACAATACCAACAGCAAATAACAGGCTCAAGGTCAGAGATCAGAAGGGATGGAAAAAAGATACAAACTCAGGTCCAAACTCTTAATCCCCATGCCCACTAATAAACACAATTAAGCACCTAGTGCACATAAAAAGCAGTCTCCTTAATTATAAATATGAATACAAGAAACCAGAATGGAAGCCCCCTTTAAAATTTGCAATATACTGCTTCAAAGTTTATTTCTGCACATCAAAGATAAAATAAAACACTACTAATCCTCATCTAGTGTCTGATGCTTAAATCGTACAACCACATCTCATAAATTTACACAATTCTCAAGCCACAGAAAATTACAGGAACTGAAATGATGAAAGCAGTAATTTAGAGCATCAGAAATCTGTCTGTCAGATAAAATAGCTAGAATTCTTCAGGTAGCGAAAGAATCCATGTTAAGACAAGTGTGGTCTACCTACACTGTCCAGACAGTACTTCTTCCTTATTGTTGTTCACCATATAAAAAATGACACACTTCAATTCTAAAATAATACTATATCAATATATCACTGAAAAATATATCCAGTTGTTAATATACCATGCATCTCTCATTTAATTTTCACGACCTTGGTGAGGTGCCTACTACTGTTATCCAATCCTACAAACAAGAAAATCTATAGGTTAGCCCCTGAGAAGTTAATAAGTAACTTAACCAAGATTAAGTAATAAAACTCAAATTGGAACTGAGGTTGAACACAAAATATGTGTTTGAAACCAATATGTTTTATTAACTTCCTAGGTGGTAATGCTTCTTACACATGGTATCAATAACCAAAAAGTTAAGAGTCATGCATCACTTAATGCAGGGATGTTCTAACAAAGGCACCTTTACAGCACTTAGACTCTTACAAACCTTATACAGTTACACAAACAAAGAGGGCTAAAGCAATATAATCTTACAGGGTGACATAAGTGGTCTGTTGATCAAGTCAGTATATAGTACATGACTGTATAATGCTATCAAGTAGTACAAAGAGTAGGAGACGCTGAGAAGAAAGAGAAGGACTGGTAACTGGCAGAGTATTGCCAGTTACTAGCTTTTCGGTTTTGTTGTTTTGAACTACACAATAAAGCTGAGCATGATGATACTGCCTATAATCCCACCACTTGGGGAGGCTGAAGCAGCTCAAGCGTTCCAGGCCAACCAGGTCTAACTAGGGAGGTTCAAGGCCTGCTTGGACTACATAGCAAGACTCTGTCTCAAAAAACAAAATAAAGGGCTGGGATTTAGCTCAGTGGCCCCATGCCAGGCTTACAAGTGCAAGGACCTGAGTACCCCAGTACCAGGAAAAAAAATGCATTAAAAAAACCAAAATAAAATAAAACTATAAAAAAAGACTTTAAAATTAAAATGAACATAACAACTACTCAAAGAAAATATAATAAAGGATTTGATTAACTGATTAGGTAATTAGTGTCAGGGCTGCAACTCTGATTTAGTGCAAAGTATATGCTAACAATATTTAAGCCTAATATTTCTAGGATACCCTGAACTTATGTTATGTGGCTTATAAATACATACCCATCTCATCTATTGCCAGTACATGAGCTATATATCTTTCAAAAAATAATGTGGCAGCATATTCTAAAAGTTCCAAAACTGTTTTATAGTCTTTGTGCTGATAATTCCATCAGTGAGAATCTAGTCCTAAAAAAGGCTTTTACTCAGATACTGTATCATTAATAGCAATACAAATAAAAAAATAAATTAAATGACTCCCTACAGTTGTCATTTTTGGTTTCTATCATCCCTTCTTCAGGAAAACTCTAACTTGCTCTATCCACATAGTCTCAATAGAACTGTCCTGACTGCTTGCTGTACTCTCATCTCCCAGGTCCCAGTGAGTGGTTAAGAAACTGACATCTAAAACAGACCAGAATCAACATATGGACATTAGGAAGGAAAAGTTGTCTTTCAAGTGTGGTTGCTAAGTTACAGGGGCTCCAAAAACAAGATGCTAGAAAAACCCATAAAGGAGAATGAAAGACCCACTGACATTATCTGAGATATTGGATCTAATTGTTTTCAAAGCCATTTCATCCTCCTCCACTGTCAATTTCCAGTTACATGTAACAAATTTATTCTGTAATTTTTAAAATGCTGTCTTAAGTTTTAAACATGTAACCAAAAGAATCACAACACACTAAAAAAAAAAAAAAAAAAAAAAAAAAAAAAAAAAAAAAAAACTAATTGTAGCACATCCAACCAATGGCATAACAAAGCAAAAATAGAATAACTGATCATACATACTTAACTAATTGTAGCACATCCATCCAATGGCATAACAAAGCCAGAATAGGATAACTGTTCATACATTCAGGAGTCCACTTACTTTATTTATTTGTTTGTTTATTTACTTATTTTTGATACCAGGGATCGAACTCCAGACCTTGCTCTTGCAAAGCAAGTGCAAAGCAGGCAGTCGAACCACTGTACCCTGGCCCCAGGAGTCCACTTTAAATCCTGGCTCTACTTTATATTCTTTGTGTATTCTGGGGTACATTACTTAACCTCTCAGTGCATCAATTTCCTCATCTGTAAAACACAGATAACAGCAGTTTGTTAATATGATTACTAGAAATAACAACTTATTATTTACAAGATAGTGCCCAAAACAGTGCCTAGGATTAGTTAAGTATATGTATTTTTTACATAAAGAAAATTAGCAAAAATGTATAAAGTTAATTAAACCATATTACACTGTTTACCAAAAAGTCTGAACAAAGAAAAAAAGAAAAGCTATATATTTTAAGAAAGGAAACACACTATCAGAAAGGAGGAGAGGAGAGTGAAGGGGAGGGGAGGAGAGGGAAAAAAAACAAAACCCTACAATAATGCCTCTAGTTTCACCAGACAAGACAAGATGCAAATGATCAGCCTCATGCAAACCCCTGGACCTTCCCCAGTGGCACTAGATTCATTATCAAAAGATAAATACATACACAGTAGCAAGTTGGAAACCATGAAATTACACAATGTATTACATTTAACAGCAGTACCTACCAAAGTTTAAAAATTTAAACCTAAAGAAAGCCCTGTCATTTTCTCCAGCAGTTACTTTACAAGGAAAGACATATTAGTATATCCAATTCTTAACAATGTGGTACATACAGCAATGAAGAACAAATATTACAAATCATCTTTAAGAACCATTTATATTTATTTGGCTTTCTAATGAATCTTTGGAGAATATAACCACTTTTCTTAAATACAAGTATGACGTGCCTTCTTGAAATTCACAAAATTTCAGGCTTAATAATGAAGTCACACTGGGAAGAATGTGATTCGAGATTCACAACCTACCACCTGGGTCTACTCTAAACATCTTTCCACTCCATGCTTTGAATTTCTACCAATCCATTCAACTTTTCTCTCTCCCTTCATTAGATTTACTATATGATATATGTTAGCAAGGATTTTTTCTTTTGGAAGCAATAGAGGAATTAAAACTGTTCTTAAAAATACTTCTTATAGATGAGCCAGACTGCACATCAAGCCTCTTTTCCTTGCCTTCACTGAATACTAATAAGAGTCAAAGATCTGCCATAAAGAATCACAACTTTGTTCAGAGACTTATCCATGAGGTTATACAACTACCACAAGGAGACTGCTCTTGTATAGATGAGGTAGAGTTCTTTGCTCAAATTTTAATGTTTATCTGTAATGGCCCAGAGAACTTATGAGGCCAAAACACAAAACAGCAAGATAAAATTCCAAGTTAGATGTGCAGCAAGTTAGATTATAAAACATGAAAATAAATTTTTAGTAGTGTATTGCTAATAATTTCTATAAAGGGACTAAATTTACCTTAAAAATGAAATATAAAGTGTACACAGCTGCACACTTTCTAAATTAGGTTGTCTGGCTTGGAAGGTTTTGGTTTGTTTTGGAGGGTTTTTTTTTCCTTTTAATCTGCACAAATATAAAACTATTGCCAAAGAAATTAACAAATGTTTAGGTAATCCAAGTAAGTACAAAAGACTATGTTAAAGGAAAAACAACAAAAAATTACTCAAAAACAAACTTCCAGACTGGGTGTGAAGGCACATACCTGTAATCCCAGCACTATGGGAACCTAAACCAGGAAGATCACAAATTTAAGCCCAGCCTGGGCAATCTGGTTTAATTTAGTGAGACACTGTCTCAAAACAAGAGGGGGGATGGAGTAGCTCAGTGGTAAGGCTCTGAGTTCAATCTCCAGTACCACCAAAAACAAAACGAAAACCTTCATCTTAAGCAACCCATCCTAGTGAATAAAATATACAGATTTGCTTCAAATCCCAACCCTAACATTTATTACTCTAAGTTATACTGAACAAATTACAGTATTTTACTACTCTGTGCTTGTTACCTCGCCTGTAAGATGAGAATACTAACTCTGAAAACACCTGTCAAGATTATGCCATTAAATGAATTAATATATGTAAACTCAGGAAACTTTTTTTGGGGGGTACCAGGGATTGAACTTGGGCCCTTGAGCTTATAAGGTAGGCAAAGGAACCACTGAGCTAAATCTCCAGCCCTTCAGTAAACTTATTTTTACTATTATCCATATCCTTACATTCAAGGCCTCTACTCCCACCTTCTCTTTTATCCAGTGAAAAAAACTACAAAGTATAATGAAAAAGAACACTAACCTAAGAGAAAGCTGAATTTGGGTCCCAAGCTTCACAGAGTAAAAACCTAGGCAAATTATCTAGGTTTCCTCATCTGTAAAATACGGTAAATTCATACAGACTGCTTCATGGGAACTTCCAGCTCCATAATTCTCATTTTATGAAACTGAAGCAGAGATAAGAATTTGCCCAAGGTCATACAGGAAATTAATGGCAAAGTAGGAACTTTACTTGGACTGCAATTACTACTCATCTATACCATATTGCTTTTCCTACCTCATAACACTGTTTCTCTAAATCATTCTGAGATCCTTAGAAATTATGAACAAGCATGAAGGAGTTATGAAACTAAATTATTTCTGTGGCTCATCCATAGAAAATGAGCTTTAAACCCAAATGCAATTAGAACATGAAATTTCAGGCTGGATGTCACTTATGGCCTCAAGACAGTTACAAGAGGGCCAGGGATTTAGCTCAGTGGTGCTGCTCCTGACCCAAAAGTGCAAGGTCCTGAGTTCCATCCCCCATACAAAAAAAAAAAAAAAATTAAGAAAGTAAGTTAGTTACAAGAATTTATGCCTACCTTTTCATCTAAAAATCCAACTCACAAAAAAGTTTTATATTAAATTTAAAACATTATAACTAATGATAAATATTATAAGAACAAAATTACTTTTTATATCTAAAGTATTTTATGGTCCATTTTAAATAAATTTTAAAATATTTATTAATATATGTATTATATCATAAATAATCATAGGGTGTTCGTACATACACATATCGCATCTTAATACTTTCTACAAGACAGCAACTTAAACACTTCCCCTCCATGTTTGCTTTTTCAACTCTAGCTTTAAAAACATTAGAAAAGCGTAAGCATATTATTCTGAAATCATATAAACAATTACAAATAAAAGACTATGTTTAAAGTTTTTCTCTCTCTAAATTGAAAATCAGCCCCCCATAGTATTCTAAAATTCTGTGCTCAAATATATTACAATTCTATTAAACTGTATTTTAAACAGCACTTGGTTCCCTAAAATGTCTTCAAAGCTTAATATTTCACAGGGAATTTAGCAACATTTCAAGAAGACTGATCTTATTGACTCCAGAAAATATAGGAAAATCCTTACAGGAAAAGCCCAATAAAAATGCAAAATAGTAATAAAGTCAACAATACTTTCATACTACTGACAAGAGAATTTCCAAAATCACTAATGGAAATATAAGTAGTTTAACTATATTTAGGGATTTTTTAAAAAAGAATTACAGAATATTTACATTTTAAAATTAGATAGGACTTTAAATTGCTAAATTCAATAACACTGAATATAAGAAGCTACAATTTATCTCCACCGCTCCTCAAAACATGTCCGTATAGTCTGCTTTAAATTCTTAAAACTAAGTACTTCTTTGATGCTATACAGTTCTTATATTCTTGTCAAAATTTATACTGAACTCAAGTTTGTCTTCTTAATCACCTGCTGGTCTGCTTTTTAACAAAGGAGACTTAATCCATTCTCTTATATTTATGTTTTTGAAACATGTATCTGAAGACAGTCATGTGTCTCCCACCCTTTAGTCTCCTCTTTCAGCTAAACACACGATCCATAGACTTCCTTTAGGTCCTGGAAGGTCCCCTGATGCACACTTCTACTTTGCCAAGTAACCTTTTAAAAACAATTGCTACTTGTCAATTTGGGTGCAGTATTAGAGAAAAGCATAAAAAGGCTATTAAATTCTTCCTTTTCCAATTACCTATCTATATAAAGGTAGATTGTTTACAAACCTCAATCAAAATTATAACAGAGTAAAAGCAGAAGCAAATCTGTCTTCTGGTAAGACAGAATTTAAAGTTATTTGCAAAAAATATAAAACAAAGCCACTAGCTCTCCTAATTTTTTGTTTTGGAACACATTTATTCTTCACATAAATAACATGGAATGGGTTGGTACTATTTAAATAAATTAATATTTTAAAATTCTCAATATTTTATACACAAATATTAGTAACCAATAGTCCACATAAACAAAACCTCTTTGAGGTCTCAACAATTTCTGAGAATAAAGTGGTCCTGAGACAAGCTAAACCATGGCCTCATGAGCAGATTTTCAGACCCATAACCTTTAGATACACAACTCTATTCTCTTCTAGCTAGTGATTTTTTTTAATGTCTTCAAGGTTTTGGGGTTTGAACCCACTGCCTTACCACTACAGCTGCATCCCTGGCCCTTGGGAGGAGAGGTGCCTCACTAAGTGGACAAATTGCCCAGGCTTGAGATCCTCCTGCCTCAGGCTCCCAGACTGCCAGGATTTTAGGCATGAGCTATCACACCCAGCCTAGCTAATTGAGTTCAACAAACTAATGGCCTGCAGAACCATCTGGTACATTTTTATATTTAACCTCTCCCTACAAGTACTCAATCAATTCAAATTCATACAGTACTTTAATTCTTCTAGCTAAGGAATGCAGGCTTCAAATATAGAAACAGAAAGCAGTAGTTTAATTGTAGTATGATGCCATCTTTTGGACCAAACTACTTCCACTATTACAAAAAAAGTACAGCAAATTATTCATAGCTGGCAAGATGAAATAGGAAATAAAATGCAAGCACTTTATAAAATCAATCATTTGATTCCTAGCCATAACCCATTCAAAAATACCACTGACATGAAAAAAAAAATCAAAACAAAAGAAAAAAAGGAAAGAGAAACCAAAAACTCATCTCCCTATCTAGCCAAAATGGCACCAAGTTCCTAGACGTCAACAAAGTAAAACTCATTTAAAAACTTATTTAATTTCTTGCTTCTCCACCTCTTTAATCACAGGACTGTAGAAGACAAAACAAAATGTGATGTAGATTATAGGTTCAAAAGACCCAAATCTAGAGCTATTACTGCTGAGCACCTCTAAGAAAACTTCAAGGACAATAAAGAAAAAGCTTTAAATCTGCAGGAAAGAAAATAGTCTATACCAACCATTGAAAACTCAAAAGGCTTGCCACCACTGACAAACCAATCATACAAATTCCTACATTCTAACACCCCTAAATCTTTTAATATTTAAAGCTGTATTTTATTTGTAAGTCAAACAAAATTCTATTAATATAATGTGAATAGGGTAAGTAGAGGAGGAAAGCCAGAATATACAGCATCAAAAATAATGTTTTGTTTCAAATATGTCAAATTTTCAAGATAAGTAAATTTTAGTTACATATGGCATTTCTTTAACTCATTTTCAATGTTAATTTGCTTAAAAGGAATTGACCACAAATCTATCTATATATATGTGTGTGTGTGTATCTTTTTTAAATTCACATTTTTCTATTACTATATGCTAAACTGCATTAACTTTTTAAGAAACAAAGTTTGCTCTTTCTCTTTTTTTTTTTTTTTTTTTTGGTACCTTGATTCAAACTCAGGACCTTGTGTTGGTGAGGAAGGTGCAGTGCCAACAGCTAAATCCCCAGCCCTGTTCTCTCTGATATAGTCAGTACTTTCATATGCCATTAAGTTTTTACTACCACAGCAGTCACCTAAATTCAAAAACTCACAAATTTCATCATTTTACGTAATATAATAATATATATACCTATAAGGTACTAATAAATACTTTTTAAAATAAAAAGTAGGACCTCACCCAACAGAAAACTCCATCTTGATAGGTGGAACTTCACTTCATATATATAATTCCTGTAACTTTAGTGAAATGTGAGCATACAGCTCCAATACTCAAAATGAATATACAATCCCAGAGAATTAACACAGTTTTAATTTACATGCTGGTTAGTCAAAAAGAACTATCCCACTGTGGCCATACAAGAACAGTATTCGGTGTGAAGGCTGGGGTTGTAGCTCAGTGGTAGAGCCCCCCTTGCCTAGCATGCACAAGGCCCTGGTTCAATTCCTAGCATACCAAAACACATACCACATACACATACACAAGTAATTGGTGTCAAGTACCACTTTCAATAAAACATTGTCTCATAACTACTATAAGTAGCAACTACTATAAGTTACAAAATATTGTAAACTGAACGGCTGGAAATAATTCTGGTTATTTGGAAGTTGAAAGTAAATTACTCCAACCTCCCAAAGTTCTTCAAAGATCAGGAAAAGTACAGAGGAGAAAAAAAGTACACATAGATGAGAAGCTTAACAGAGTTGAAGTTGCCTCAGAAGCTCACAATCTAGATTTTGTGTCTCCTAAATTCCCAGTACTGATAACAGATGTCAACAAACAACTCAACACTGTCCTCAGTATCTATTATAGGTCCTGGCTCATAGTAAAGGCTCAATAAATATTAGAGAAATGAATGAGTGAATGATAAAAATTTCAGGCTTTAAAAAGTAGCAAAATGGTCTTTTGCAACTCACAAACACTATCATTACACATTTTAATGAAACTACAAAGTAAAAATATGCTAAAAAAAAACAACACCGGCTTTATCTACAAAATACATTTAAAAAATACTCAAGTTAAAATTTTCAAGTGCAAAAAGAAAAATTAGTTCTGTTAAATTTGAGTCAATGAAAAAGCTTTCATCTTTTCTAATAATGAAAATCAGTGCTGGGGGTGAGCTGAAAAGAAAAAATGTCTGTCAATGTAGTGGCCATGTTTAATGGATGCCACAAATCAAATCTTTCTCTGAATTTTCTAGAGCATATTCATGCCAATCTTTAAGCCTATTGTCACTTTCACACATGCTCGCAGGAACAAAATGACAAAGAATGCTATGCCAGAACCACTGGATTCAGGGCACAAAACACTTGATTAACAATTGTCAAAGCTCTGAATAGTAAATATGGACAGATGTTTTCAAAATAAATTAATCCGATTCCTACATTAATGGAAGCTCTTGGTTTCTTTTAAAGGTTTACTGGGGTGTTGGACTTCCAAATGTGCTTTTTAAAAAAATGTGCCTATAATCTCGTGTGAGACAACTGGGACTGAACAACCCATTTACCAATTGCTGATGAATACCGCTACCCGTTTTCCAGACAAAAGAGCGTTAAACGAGATCCGATGCAACATTTATTCCTTCCCCATAAATGCGTGTTCTCCCAAATTCCATTTTATGTCGTATACTTAAAGTTAAATACAGCAAGTTGAAATTTTAGTCAAAAAGCACTCCGGTGCCTTACTAGCTATGTAACTGCTACATCTGGTGGCAGCACACTTGCATGCAAGAAAGCCAGAAAACTTAGAAAACAATTGTAACCGATCTGGTGAGTGTTTGCAGTAACCTTTACGCAGATATTTCCCACAAAACCCACAACCCTGTCAAAGAACAGCAGCCTACTTGCACTGGAGAAGATAACGCACGAACAAGCAGGAGGCGATGGCGAAGGAGAGAAAGTTGCAACCATCTGGAGGAGTGGTTTAAACAGCCTGCCCACGAGTCAGTCTGTCGTTCGAATAGCTCTAGGGGGCCACTCTGGGGATCAAAGTCCGCTTGGATAATTTCTGCGTCCCTTCCCACAGGGCAGAGCCCCTGCAAGCGAGGGGCATCCTCGGGTTCGGGGCAGCAGACCTCGCAGAGCAGGACCGCCTCTATGGGAGGAGTGCGCGGGGGAAGGGGAGGGGGCTCCGGGATGAATGCTCCAGCGGGAGGAAAAGCCCACCAGAGACCGGAGGCCAGGAGGTTAAGAGTACTGAGTGTTCTCGCAAATGGAGCAGAGAGGGACAGGCGTCCGGGGGGCGGCCTCGCGCCCTCGCAGGACTGGCTCCCGAGAGCCCGGGCGAGTCTGCGC
>NW_022900938.1:24260343-24285955 GCF_012274545.1 Fukomys damarensis | reverse complement strand
CCAGGGCTCCCGCGCCACTGCCACCTGACTCCCCCTCTCCCGCGGAAGCGCGCCTGGCTTCCGACCCACACCCAGCCAGGCGAGCAACGCTGCTGCTCTCGCCGCGCTGTCGCGGTTCAGGAGTTCCCTGTGATCGTTTCTCAAAATGGAAGTGAAAAGTTAAGAGCCGCTTCTTTCTCGCCCCTCTCCGTGCTGTACGGAAAACCTGTGTGCCTCCCCGTCCGAGGATAGGAGTAATAACCAAATAAAAGAGCTGAGAAAATTGGGGAGGTGGGGTGTAAGAGAGGGTTTGGGAAATAAAACTTTTTTTGTAAAATAGTCTTTAATAAAAGAATTGGGATACAATACTGCCAGTGTTGTAGATTATATGTGTAGTACAGCAACTCTTTGTTTTAAAACAGTAAATGGAAAGTAAATTTTTTAAAATCTTGGTTACTGATTTCACGTATTTAGAAAACCTACGGTGTTCATCTTGTGGTTTCTATACATTTACAGTTTGTTTCGGGAACCACAGTGGAGTCCAGACTACAAAATCCCAAAACGAATTACAGCATTTGCTACAATTTATAGAGTGTAGCTTTTTACTCATCCACCCACCTACACACACCAGCGATTGGCCATCTTGTACATAAAAGAACAGCCTGGTACAGTAGTTCAGGAAAAATACAAGGTTATTGCTTTCTTTAAAAAACCAAATTGGATAGAACACTAAAAAGATTTTGATGTACAACTGTGCAGACAAGAGGAAATGGCATGATTACCAGGGGACAAAAATGTCATTTCTATTTTTTATTTTTATGACTTTGCATTTCTCACAGTAATGCTGTCTTCAGATGAACTATCATACTAGAATAGAGCCTTGGTTGTCCGTTACCTCCAGAAGTCATTTTAGTTTTCTTGTGCTTCAGATTCTGCAGTGAGTTTTAAGTCACCTTTTCAAACGTAAGAGGAAGATCTCACAAATTAACTATCGAGGCATAATTGGCATAAAATATTTAACATGTACCCTTCGATAAGCTTGATATATATATTCCGTTGCTACAGAGTTCTTAGAATTTTGGATAAATGGAAGTATACAATTTTTCTTGTCTGACACCTCATTCAACATATTTTTGAGATTCAGCCACATAGTTGCATTTATCAATCATCTTTCTTTTTATTACTAAGTAGTCTATTGTATGAATATACCACAGCTTTGTTTATCAGTTCAACTATTGATGGACATTTGCATTGCTCCTGCTTTTGGGCTATAATGAATAATAGTGCTGCGAAGGCTGATATGCAAGCCTTTGTGTGGACTGTGCTTTCCATTCTCTTTGGGTTCATACCTAGGGCCTCACCATGACATTTTTATACTGAAGTACATGCACTGTAAAGGGAAACTTCATATAGTAACATAACATGCAGGTAAATTCTGTATTTTTAAGAGAAAGTGTAGTCTGCAGGTTGTGGTAAAAAGAGCATAAGACAGGAAGGAAGTTAAGAGACATGGGTATTAGTCTTAGCAGGTGACAATCTTTGTTTCGATTTTCTCATCTGTGAAAAAAGGAATTAGTCACTGGGTTTCTCCTACCAGTTCCAGAACTCAGTTCTCCAAGAGTGGTCAACAAAGCCCAAGCAGAGGTTGGATGGCCCTAGGTTATCTTCCCCAGGTCTTCCAGTTACCTTTTTTTTTCTTTCTTTCTTTTTGGGGACAGGGGATCTTACTCCTTACACTTATGAGGCAGGGGGTGGAACCACTGAGCTAAATCCCAGGCCCCTTTCCAGTTACCTTTTACCACTGTGTTATATTATATGCACACTGGCTCCTTTTATTTTAACCAGTAGCTAGAAAAACAGTAAATACATAGTCAAATTACTTTATAGTTTGGTTGTGAGCGCTGCCTAAGGACAACTAAATGTTTGATTTTCATCTTTGTGTAGCTTATGATAAGGCTTCACGGACTGAAAAAAAGACCTTTACCAGCAACAAGGAATTAATCAAACCATGTCTTAGCTTGAAAATGGAATGTCAGGCCATCATTTAAGATAGTGTCTCCAAAAAATACCAAAGAAGATTGATAACATTTTCACATTTCAGAATAGTACAGAGTGAGTATGATCCCAATTGATTTGTAAATATATATTTAAAAAATAACTTGAATGATGCAACCCAGGAAGTTAATAATGACTAGCCTTAGGCCATGAGATCATATAACACTATACCTCCTTATGCTCTTATAGGTTTTTATTTTCAGAAAAAGTTCAGTTTTAAATAATGTAAGCATAAAAAGGGCCTCTGGGGAGTAAACATTGTGGAATGCATAATTCTATAGAAACGGTTATGTCAAACAAAAATGTATAAATGGTAAGTAGAAGTTCTACCATACCCTTGCACATTTGCTAGTATGTAGGCATTTCAAAAATGTCTGATGGAAAGAAATGGATACCTAAGATGACAAAGTGCATGATGGAAAAGATACACACAAGTTGAGAGACACCAGATTTGGAAGAAAGAGACACTTGCTGTTCTGGTGAAGAAATCTCCAGAGAAAGAAAAACCACTGGAAGTGTTCTTGGAGCAATCTTCCTGGGGAAAATATTCCCAGAGAGAAAGTCAGCTTGAGGACACAGGGAGAACTGAGAGTAAAAGAAAAAGATGAACCTGCATAGAGAGGAGACAGGAGAATGTCGTGCAGATCAAGTGCTTCATCTGGACAGGGTCAGAAGCATCTAGGGCAGTGCATGGCACAAACTAAGATCTCTGTGATGGTTATAGAATGGATTATAAAGATCAATATGCAGGTGAGGTAGCAATTCAGGAGAGATCTTCAAGGATCTCCTGGTGGAAGGTATATGCAAAAAAAGATCTGAGCCCTGACATTTAGGATGATTATAATTCACAACTATGTTTATTAGACTCTTTTCTATCTATGTACTATAGTAAAGTATAAAGTATTCAATATTATAGATCTAACAAAATACATTTTATACCTTCTAAATGTGGGGCGGGGGGACAATGCCTAATCCATCAGGGCCCCTTTCCCAAAAACCAATAAGAAATGAGCCCAAGACAGGATGGGTTGTCCTGTGTAAGTACTCCTGTGCAGCAGGGTGCTGGAGCTTGGTCATTCTGCCCTGAGAGCAAGTTATACGCATTGCCTCCAATGCACTTTCAGTGATAGCACAACTGTAGCTTGACATTTGCCATGAAGGGAGAATTTATAACTCCAAAGTGACCAAACACTGCAAATCAGGGTTTCCCCTCCCCAGAGCCAGTTATGAAGCATTCATCAGCCACAACACTGTTCCTATGGAACATTTATCATTGCTGTAATCTTCTCTGTCTTCTTTTCCCCCACTTTGGCTAAAAAATCTAAGGAGGATGAGGACCTTGTCTGTCATTTTATAGTTGCATTCTTAACATCTAGAGCATGCCTGGCATAGAGTAGGCAATGTATATTTGTGAGTTGATTAATACCCACACACTGGTTAGCAGGCACTTGACTTTCTTAAGATAACTTGCTCACAAATATCTGGGTCAAGACAGGTGTGGCAGCACATTCCTGTAATCCTAGCACTCTGTGAGGCTGAGGCAGGAAGATCGTAAGTCCAAGACTAGCCTGATAGATTTAGGGACTTAGACTCAATCTCAAAAGAAAAAAGAAAAAAGAGCTAGGAATGTAGCTTAGTATGAAGGCCCTCAGTTCATCCCTAGTACCACAAACAAACATAAACACAAGTTGAGTTTGCCATCTAACAGAGGAAGACAGAACCAAAGTGTCCGTTCCACTGCTCTCTCACACTGTACATTAGCCAGTGTCATGGTTTGGTAAAAATTTCATTAAGACAATTAGGATTTACAGGTAAAATATAAATTTTCATGGGCTATACTTATATTGGAATATTATTTATTGCTTATTTGAAATTCAAATTTAACTGAGAATCCTGTATTTTAATTTGCGAAAACTGGCAATCTTCACTTTTAAACTAAGAAAATAATAGTTCATACGGTGTACACAGTGAAGTTGAAGATCCTCTGACTTAGTAGTTCCATTCCAAAGGACATATCCTAGAGTAGTTCATGCTCAGGTGCATCAGGAAATAACAAGAATGTTTACCTCGGTATGGTTTGTAGTAGCCAAAAAACTGGAAAACACCCAAAGGATCTTCTGCAAGAGAATGAATAAGTAAACTAGAGTTATTTATATTCACACAAGGGGATACTACATAATATCAAATGCTCACAAATATGTTGATTTTAAAAACCAAGTTATAAAGACAGGCATGATAGTATACTTGGGAAGCTGAGGCAGAAAGGTCTCTTGAGCCCAAGAATTCTGGACCAGCCTATACAACATAGTAAGACCCTGGCTCAAAACAAAAAACAAAAAACAAAAAAACAGAAAGACAAAGTCAGTATGATTTAGTTTGAGTAAATATATAGTCAAGAGCCAGGGATGTAGCTCAGTTGCACCATGCCAGCCTGGCAAGCACAAGGTTCTGAGTTCCATCCCTTATTCTGGGGGAGAAAACAAAAAACAAAAAACAACTAAGAGCTAAGTAATATATTGCTCAGGGATAAAGTGAGAATGAGAAATCAAAATCAGAATGGTTTCCTCTGTCAGGGAAAGGGGTGGCTGTGATCATGGGAGACCACAGGAACTTCATAAGCCTTGCTAAAAGCACCACTTGTTAAATTGGGTAGGAATAGGGCCAGGGATTTAGCTCAGTGGTTCCACTGCCTGCCTTGCGAACACAAGTTCCTGAGTTCAATCCCTGGTACCAAAAATAAATAAATAAATAAATTGGGTGGGTATATGGAAGTATGTTTCTCTTATTTTTTTTTTCCAAACTACATGTATCTATTAGAGCTACTGTTTCCTGTATACATTGTTACATAACAAAGTTGAGGAAATGAGATGCTGGGTCTTCTTCCTTCTTATCACAGCGCAGTGAGTTGCCAACACAGCCTCCTCTGCTGCACATTTTGATTTCTCTTTTTTGTCTTGATGCACACAGATCAGACCCTTGAGATGTCCTCCCTCCCATCTCAACATGCCCCCTCAATCAGCTTTTTTATTAGACACTTACATAAGCAACTCCAACCCACTGGGTTGTGCAGAACTCTCCCTTCCAGTGAGTTTGTTCTACCTGCACTGGACAATTCAGAAAGCATCACTGACTTCCAAATTCCTGTAAAAATACTTTCAGGGGTTATACATAATAGGCTGGCTTATATTTCCTGTAATCTCTCTAGTGATAACGATTTTTTTAAATGCAGTTTTTCAAAAGTTTTGATCATGTATGACAAAAACTGGAACAAGATTCTCAAAACTGATTCATTTTGCCCAAGATTTAAAAATCATGACCAATTTCAGTGAGAGAGGAGACCACCCCTCCATATAGAATTGGGCATCTATGGGTTGTGTTATTAGGCAACTACGGATTAACTAGGCAACTATGCTCTTTGTAGAATGTACCTGAGTAGCCATGACAATTTCTGAGATGTCACCAAAAAGCGTCATGGACTCAGAAAGTCCTGCCAGAACTCTTTGCTCTCCCCCGTCTCCATTGCTCTGCTTTGTGTAAATCCTGCTTGCTATATTCCCAGGGAATGGAATTAAGTCTCGTATGTGTCAAAAGAGGTACATAAGGAAGTGCAAACTTCTATTTAGGGCTCTTGAGACTGACAGGAGTCACTAGCTGAACTGCTGGTTAAAAGCCACTTTTTGCTCCTACCTTAGTGTTCAAGGAGTTATCTGTGCCGGGGTCCTCACTGTTTCCTCTTCATTAGTACAATAAAGTCCCCTCCCCCAGAATGAACTGAAAGCCATTCTCCGAGGACATAAATGTAATGAATCGTTTAAAAAAACAAAGTACAACGTACAAACAAGTGCTCATGTAGCAGATTTTCAGTCAACACACCACCTAACAAAGCAGGCAAACCAGGCTCGCTGGTGTATCCCTGTAATCCCAGCGCGCAGGAGGCCGAGGCAAGGAGGATCACCATAAATTCAAGGCCAGCCTGGGTTACACATTGAATTCAAGACCAGCCTGAACTACATAGCAAGAACCTGTCTCAAAGCAAAACCAAATCACACCAAAACAACTTTGAAAAGTTATTGAGAAAATACATAAAATCAATAGCAATCTAATGTTACATGTCATGCATCCTTTTACTGATTAAATAAAAATTAGATTCATCACAGAAGAAAAAACAAAAATCCTCAAAATCTTATCCAGGACTTTGTTACTGCAGAGTGAAATTTTTTTTGATAATTAGTTAAAAGAAATTCATGCTCCATTTTATAAGAAATAATATCAAACATCCTTGATTTTTGACAAGATCTTTCCAACTCCATAGTTTAAAGACATCCCAAACTACTTAATGCTTTTCCAGCAAATAAAAAAAATAAATTCCAGGAGCTGAAGGCGTGGCTCAGAGGTACAGTATGGGCTTAGCATGTAAAAGACCTTGGGTTTAATCCCAGAACCAAAAATAAAAAAGACAAAAAATTTCCTTTCTTTTCTTTTGCTTTTTTCTTTGAGATAGGGGTCTTGTGTTGCTCAAACTGGCCTTGAATTCCTGAACTAAAACAATCATCTTGACTTAGCCTCAAAGTGACTGGCACTATGGGCACTTATCATGGCAACCAACTTAACGAAATTTTTTTGGTTTTGGTTTTGGTTATGGTTTTTTGTTGTTGTTTTGTTTTATTTGGAATTTGTTTGTTTATTGCAGAGGGGGGTTCAGACAGTGTCTGGTTTCATATTTCTTGTTGGCCTTGAGCTCATAGTGAGCCTTCTACCTCAGTGCTGCCTCTTACCTCCTGAGTGCTGGGATTATAGGTATGTACCACCACATCCAGCATCAAGTCTTTCTTAACTAAAGAAATGGCAAAAATAAGAAGAGACATAGGTAGCCTCATACATATTTAGGAACTTCAAAACAATATAAGAATGTCAAATATCAATGAGAATTTCTTCTTTCTCTCAAAAAAGCCAGCCAAGATGCCATCTTAAAGTAATGAGATAGGAGATTAGGGCATAGTGAAAGCTGGCTGGGGAAGTAGCCGTGAACTATTAACTACAAGGTCTTAGACACAGGTGCAGAATAGTCTCCAAACCCTGCATTTGGACTTCAAGAACTTGAGCAGGTTTCCAATAGAATGCCTAGACTTGACAGCAGCCTGGGGCATGGCATCTTAGCGTCACTTCTCAGGACCCGGATGTAGAAGTTCTCACTGTTTTCCTTGAGTTTTAGACAGCTATCATAGCCCACGCTGTGTTTCCCAGATGCCGCGTGTACTTTTATCCTTGCTCTTACCCAATTTTTCTCTTTACTAGGTCCAAGCTCACTCTGCAAAGCCAATTTCTTTCCCATTCTTCACTTTTACTTTCATGAATAAACTTTGCCATTGCTTTTTGTTCATTCCACCCAATTCTTTGCCTGAGACAAGAAGAACTTGGAATGTAACTCCAGATGGAGAGGCGAGCAACTCGAACCCGGTAACGTTTAGTTGATGAGCCACTTTTTAGAAAAAAAGCTACCCAATAACAGTAAGAGAGAAAAAGCTGAGCTGCAAGTGGTATTTTGTTCCTCATGTGTTGGTTAGAAGTGTGCGTTCATTTTGTGAAAATGTATTGAACTATATACTTAAAGGGGGAAAAAAATAATCTGGCATTGTACTGCCAAGCATTTTTTACTCTCTCTGGAAAATAAATTTGTTGTTACACTGAGAAAATAAAAAGGAGTATTAAAAACAAGAAAAATGTAGTTAATATGAGGGAAAAGAAATGGTGGAGTATTTTAAGGAAAGAGGCAAGAATAAAAAATAAACATTCAATGAAATTCCTAGAAATGCCATTACAAGAATGCCTCTATATATCTATAAATCTCTTGTTCACTTTGGGAATTTAGAAAGTTGTTTGGGAATGGCTTATCATTTGCATAGTCATCAGTTTTGAAAATGGTTATGGACTTGAGGTAGGAGAATAGAGCATGGCAGACTGGCTGGGAAGTAGGCGCGCAGGCTACCTAATTACAAAATCCCAGGACACAGAAGAACAGTTCCCAAAGCCCTGCACAGGGACCTCTGGAAGGGCGGGCTAGACCTAAGGCTAGCCAGAGAAGGGGAAGTTTAAGAGGGAAGTCTTGAGCTACTGTGTTCTCTCACAGCAGTGTTATTAGGTAGCTTGCTTCCAAAAAGTGGCTCGCCAACTAAACCTTACTGGGCTTGGGATTGCTCACCTCTCCTGGAGTCAGATTCCGGATTCTTCTCACCTGGAACAAAGAATTGAACGAAATAGCAAAATAGCAAAATGTATTTGAAAAAGTGAAGAGTTGGGGAGGGGGGAACTAGCTCTGCAGAGTGAGCTTGGGCCGAGTAATGAGAAAAAGATCGAGGGCAAAGATTTCTCATGCTGTGTGGGAGACACAGCATGGGCTATCGTGGAAAGTTACAATAGCAAAGCCTTCATGGCCTCGATGTGTCCTTGTATGCTGTCTAAATCTTGAGGAAACCAGCAAGAACTTCTGCATCTGGGTCCTGAGTGGCGGTGCTGAGATCCCATGCCTCAGGTTGATGTCAGTTCTAGGCTGTCCTATTGAAAACTTACTAGAGTTCTCTTGAGAAGTCCACATGCAGGGCTTTCGGGACTGTTCTGCACATGTGTCTGGGATCTTTTAGTTAACAGGTCACACCTACTTCCCCAGCCAGCTTTTGCCATGCTGTAATCTCCTATCTCTATAGTTCACTCTCCTGCACTTCTTTTCCCACTTTTTCTTGGCCCAAACTCACTCTGCAGAGCAAGTTTTCCTTCTAACCTTTAATAAATGTAAAACCTTGCTACCTTTTGCACTTGTCTTGACCACTTCTTTGTTTATGACAGAAAGGACTTAGAAACCACCTCTAGAAAGAGACTCCAACACTCCAAACCTGTAACACATTGACAGACACATGTCTCTGAAAATACTTGTGTGAGCACCTGTGCTGGTTAAGGCAGTTTGGTCAGTGCTGGATGAGGGCAGAGGTGAGTCACGTGGAGCGTACAAGGGGAGAGGAAAGAATACTCAGGCAAATGACTACTGCCCAAAGGAGAAAATGGTTCACGGCAAAAGTGAAGTGTAGATAAATGCACTAGAGAACACAGAGGCTCACATTTGAAGTATCAAAGTGATCTAGATTGTTTCCTTTTCAAAATCCAACACTTCACTTATCCATCAGAGCCTGGATCCATTCCATACACCAATTTGAATCAGACTCCCTCCCTCCCTCCCCCACCCCCTCTTCTCCCTGCTGAGTGAACCCAAGGCTGTGCATATGCTAAGCAATCACTATCACTGGGCTACTTCTTCAACCCTTTATGTTTAATTTTTTGAAATAAGGTCTCAGTTACCGAAGCTAGCCTTGAGTTTGTGATCCTTCTGCCTCATACTCCCAGATATCTGGGATAAGTGGTGTGTACCATCATGCATGGCTGTCTCAATTTTTTATTGTGTTTTAATAACCTTGAGTTCCTAGTTCAATCTTTGCCTTTTCTCTCCCTCCCTTCTCTCTCTCTCTCTCTCTCTCTCTCTCTCTCTCTCTTTCCATCTAACTTTGTGTAGCAGCTTCAATACATTTTCAAGTTTCTCCTAGAAATGCATCTTTAAACTTGTCCTAGGCTTCTCCTTGGTCTATGTGTCAAAGATCGAGATAGGAAGAGAAAGGACAGGAATATAAATAGTAATAAAATGTCATTTCCTCAGTGAAACTAAGTCATCTGCCTACTCCAAACATAGAGACGAAAGCTTGTTATTAATTTAAGGCATTAATTTTATTGGTAATCAAAGAAAAGTATATCAGAAACCATCAATTTGACATCACTTGATGAATCTTAAAAATCATAACTCACTGAATCATAAAAAGATGCATGATTCGGAAGATTGAAGTTGGAAAGAATTGGAGAAGATTTCTAAAATCTTTGGCTATGGATTAAATTAATATAAACATTAATAAAGGGAGATAAGTTGACACTGTTAAGTCAAAAAAGCTAATAGAACTGTAGTAATATAGTAGTATATATAGTACTTACATAGTATGTAGTATTTTAAATATAGTTACATTAAATTTTACTTGTAATGATAGGGCTTCTTTTGGAAGAAATTTAGCAATATGGATCAAGAGTTCTTTAAAAAAATATTCTTTTATTTTTGACCGACTAGTTTTATTCTGGGTATCTATCTGAAGAAAACAATCTTTCTTTTTCTAAGTATTTTATTAGTATATATCAATTTTACTGAATGTCAGGCTCCATTGTGGCATTTTCAGACATGCATATAACATATTTTGATCATACCCATCTGCCATTACCATTCCTTATCCCCATCCTCTTCCTCTTGAAGAAAGCAACTGTAGAAAAAAATGCTTTTTTCTTTTATGCGAAAATAATTCTATTAAACATTATTTATGATAAAAATTGCAAATAACCTAAATGTACAATAACAGGGAAGTGTTCATAAATAATGGTTCATCTACCTTATTTCTATATAAGAAATATGATAAAGTCTGGGGAATAGGATAAAATAAAATTTATTCTTTTAATGATAATGTCATAAAAATGACAAGGTCATTAAAATGTTTGTGAAGCTTTAAAAATAACCAAAAGCAGGTTGGTGTGGTGGCACATACCTGCAATCCAACTATGTAGGAGGCAGGAGGATCAAAAGCTTGAAGCCAGCCCGAGCAATTTAGCAAGACTCTGTATCAAAATAAATTTTAAAAGGGGTGGACATATAGCTCAGTGGTAAAGCACTTGTCTAGCATGTACAGTGGTAAAGTATTTGTCTTGAGCACACACAAACACAGCAATTGATTCGCTTATAAGATCATTTCTGTGAATAAATCAACATATAAAAATTATACATGCAGAGCTGTGCCTGGTATAGTTTCAGCACTCGGGAGAATGAAGTAGTAGGATGTCTCGTGCTCAAGAGTTTGAGACCAGCCTAACTAGACAACATAGCAAGACCCCATCTCAAAAATAAATTTTTAAACATATACAATATGGTTTGAGTCATATAAATGTATGTATTAAAAAGGTTGAAAAAATATCTCAAAATATTAAAAAGTTGTCTTGGTGTGGTATAATGAATGCAAGTCTTTGTTGATGGTCTGTACTTTTTTGTATTTTCTAAATGTTTTGTAAGAAAAGAAATTACTTTATGGAGGGAAAAAGCTGCATTTCTTTTCAGATTATTGAATTTACTACTACCAGATGATCAGCCTGTCATGGTGTTGCATACCTATAATTCCAGCTCTCTAGAGGCTAGTGCAGGAGGACTGTTGCAAATTTGAGGCCAGCCTGGGCTATTATATAGTGAGTTCAAGGCCAACCTGAACTACCCAGAGAGACCCTGTCTCAAAAAACAACAAAAACAAAAGTAAATTAATAAAAATTAGCAACAATAAAAGTTAACAGGGCCCAGGGGAAGAAAGGATGTCTGGCACCACTTCTTCCAGAGTCAAAAACTATTGTTTGGCTTTTTATTGGTACAGTTAAGCAAAGCTAGATTTTAAAAAAGTCTTTGTGGGAAGTTTTCAGGAAGCCTCTAGCAGAGTCAGAGAGAAGTCCCCTTCAAAACTCATAGTAGAAAGATAAGAACAAGCAAAACCTAGTCTGCAGAGCAAATGACAAAAAGGAAAAGAAACAGCAGGCGTACATGAAAACAAAGACACAAAACAACACGGCAGCAGTGAGTCCAAGCATGATAAGTTTAGTTATTAAATTTAGATTCCCTATTAATAGAAAAAGCCTCTTAGATTGTGGTAAAAACCAAATCCAATACTTTGCTGCTAATAAAAAAATTCTAAATAAAATAACACAACAAGACTATTTAAAAGATGGGTGAAAATGTAATAAGCAAGCTTACAACAAATTAAAGCAGACTAGCTTAAAATTGAATTCAAAGCAAAAAATCTTAAATGTTATTTTGACAATAGAAACATTACACATAGAAGACAAGTGTCAAAAGAGACAATTTACAAGTGGAAGATATAATTTGTTAGCTATTGGAGTGGTAGAACCAGTACTTCTGTGTATCTAGTTTTCCACTCCTTCCTGGGCATATGGTAAAGCTCTATCACCCAGGTGCCTTTCAGTGAGCCTGCTGCTAGGCATAGACAGTGGAATGTGAGGGAGTCCTGGTGTGGCCCTTGCAAGGTCAAGGACCTACCACCATCATACTCCTCTTTAGCAGGAGGGACCGAATATTGGTAGGAGGTCACAAGATGCACGTGGCCTGGATCTCGTACTTACTTCAGGGAGAGCCCCTACAAGTTTGGGGCCCCTACAAGTTGACCCACTGTTGCTGACTTTACACATAAAGAAACAAACCCATGTTCTTTTAAACTTTGAACTTGGTGCCTTATTTGCTATTGCAGCATAGACTATTCTGCCTTGCCCAAATAATCAGGAAAGTCAAATTAAACTGACTCTCAATGTGTAAAACTGGAAAAAACTTAAAATATTAATATCCAGTACAGTGTGGGTCAGGAATTCAATAAATGAGTCAAAGAGGTAGCCTCCTGGAGAAATATACATCTTTACCCCTACCTCACACCAAATATCAAATGTATTTCAGAGAGACTGTAGCTCTAAGTGTGGAAAAAAATAAAATTATAAGAAAAGTTATGACAAGAAAATATTTTCATGATTTTAATTTAGCAAAGCTATTTTAAACAGGACATTGAATATGCTAATCATAAGGGACAAATCTGACAGATTGAACTATATCCAAATAAAGACCCTGGTAATCAAAAAACTCACTTTAAGAGAGTGAAGGCAAACAAATGGGAAAAATATTTGCAATGGATGTATTTGTTATAGGACTTGTATTCAGGATATATAAATAGCAAAATCTACAAAAAAAAAAAAAAAAAAAAAAAAAAAAGACAGACAATATACTAGAAAAATAGCCAAGAAAAAAAATCGAGCAGTTACTTCATAAAAGAAAATAAATGACTGAGAAACATGACAAGATGCTAACTATATTTAGTTAACAGAAAGATGTAAATAAAAACCAAATGAGGTACTATTCACCAGAAAGGCCAAAATGAAAAAGATTCAATGCCAATCAGCAGGTAAAAGGTTGGGAACTCCTCTGTTGGTGGGAGTGGAGATTGAGACCTTTGGAAAATGGGAAACAGTAACCAAAACTGGGGTAAGCATACCTGATTGCCCTTTAACTCTCTCTATTCCTAGGTATATACACAACAGAAATACATGTATTCATCAAAGGATAGCTCAAGAATATTCATGAGTGGCACCATTTATAATAGCCCCAAACTAGAAACTATTAAAATGTTTCCTAGAGTAAAAACACTGGGAAACATTTACACAGGGAATATTGTACAGAAGGAAGAATCTGTCTCCTCAGCCAGTGTCTTTCCTGAGCTCAGATTAGTCACCACGCATCTCTCCTTGTATGTTCCATGAGTCCTTCAAATTACTTCCTTTTATACTCATTACCTTGGGTAAAAACAGGGCCAGAAATAAGAGCCAAGATAAAAATCCAAATATCCCAACCAGAGAGTCATTGCTGTTTCTTCCACTCCCTATTTCCCATACTCCCTTTCCTTACCAGTCCCCTAAGTTTACATTATCCTCTAAAGAGCCTTCTGAATTCATCTCCTCTTACCCATCCATCCATCTTTCTGCCATTACCTTAGTTCAAGCTTTTATTATTTCCCTACTAGAATTTTGCAACAGCTTTCTAACAGCTTTCCTCCCTTTTATTTCAGTCTCTTTCATTTCAGCTGTCGTGGCTATATTTGTAATAGCAAATCTGAGTGTGCTTTTCCACTTTAAATCTCTGACATGACTACTCTTCAATGACTGCATAAAGTTCCATTTCTAGCCCTGTGTCTTTTTTTTTTTTAATCTTATTATCATTTGCCTGTCTTTCCAGTTTTACCTCTGGTTACTCCCTCATGAGAATCCCACACTCCAGCCACGCCAAAGTTATCTCCCATTCTTTTTGTAACCTACTTCATCATTCCTAATTAACAGTTAATTCTCTGTCCTTGTCTTACTAGTCCTCCTAGCAGTATTTGGTTCCAATGATACTCCCTCCTCTAAGCCTCTGTCCTTATTTGAGCTCTGAGACACCATTCTGGCCTTCTCCTGATCTTGGTGACTACCTTCAGTCAGTCCTACTGCTGGGTCTGACTCCTCTTTCTTTGAGTCACTAAATATTAGAGCCTGGTACAGCTGAGTCCTTGGTTCCCTTCCCTTCTCTTCCTACAATCAGTGACCTCACTCTCTTTGGCCTTGGTGTTCAATCTTGCCTCACATCAGAATCACCACAGAAACTTTTAAAAAGACTACAACATCAGGCCTTTTTTGGATCAGAATTTCTGGGGGTGCAGTTAAGATCTCAAAAGTTTAAAAACCAACTCAGGTGATTATAATGTAGGGTTAGCCTTGAAAATGACACTTGGTGATTTTGAGTACAATTAATTGTATGCAGTTTAGTTCAAAGTATATGTCTCCAGGCTGGGTATGGTGGCACACACCTGTAATCCCAGTGCTCGGGAGACTGAGGCAGGAGGATCACTGTGAGTTCAAGACCAACCTGGGTTTACATACATACTGAGTTCCAGGTCAGTCTCAACTACACAGTGAAACCCTGTCTCAAAAAACCAAAAAAAAAAAAAAAACAAAAATAAAAACAAATACACAAACAAAACCTCAAAACAAAGCATAGCATATGTCTCCAGTCCTGACCTCCAACCTCAAATATCTACCTGCTTCTTAATCGCTTTTCTTGGTCCCTCTACTAATTGGTATATCTAAAACTGAAATTTTGGTTTTTGCCTTTAAACCTATATTCCTCCACTCTTCCCATCTCTGTAAATAGTTCCATCATTTAATAGTTGCTCAGACCAAAATCTTAGGAATGCTCTTTGATTCCACAGTTCCCGTATCCACATAATTAAGTCCTTACTTGCTGTACATTAAAAGTATATCCCTGAGTCTGGCTGACGGTACCTGCCTGTGGTCCCAGCTACTCAGGAAGTTGAGGTAGGAGGATCACTTCAGTCTACCAGTTGGAGACCACCCTTGGCAAATAAGAGACGCTGTTTCTTAAATAAATAAGTAAATAAATGGACATGTGAATAAATTAAAAATGAATAAATAAAAAATGTTTCTGTTGAGGGTTCAGCCTGGTGGTAGAGTTCTCATCTGGCATACACAAGGCCCTGGGATTGATCCTTAGAAACAAAAACAAAAAAAATCCCAGTACAAGAAAGAAAGAAAAAAAGAAAAAGACGTTTTTCAGTAACATATGACATTTAGCATTTCAAATTATTTTTGAAATAAACTGTGTCTCAAGTATATTCCAAACTCCTACATTTCTGTCCTCCATATCTCACGCAGAAGCCCGAGGGAACGTCAACAAATACACTTTCACTTACATCATCCCCTTGCTTAAAATCCTTCAGTAGCTTTCTTCATACTTGTGATAGTTAACTGATTGTGTCAATTTGAGTGAGCAACGCCCAACTAAATTGGCTCAGCACAGTTCTGTGTGTGGAAGACCCACCCTAGGGAGGACGGCGCCTGAGCGACGGAAAGGCTGCTGCTGCTGTTTCTTCGGAGGAGCTCCAGCCCTTGCCTTCAGCCTTCCACGGCAGACCCTTCGGCCTCCTGATAGGGTGCACGGGACACTGCACAGAACTCCAGGCCTTTGACTGGATCTTTGGGATCTCCCTTCGCACTCTTCCACACCTGACTCTGTGGGTGGCCCTTGTAAACCAATTGTGCAAAATCTTACATAATTATATATCTTGCATTAAATCCGTTTCTCTAGTGGGAAGAAAGTATTCAAACGGGAAAGGAAACAAAGGAGGGGGAGGGAGGAAGGAAGAGATAAGAAAAAGTAAAAATAGAAGGAAAATTTGGAAACAAAGCTGTTGTACATAGGGAGGGGAGGGAGTTTGAGGGGGGAATGGGATAAAATAAAATTTATTAATAAAAAATCTTTTTCTCTATTGAGAAATACAATACTACTGTACAATCCCATTGAGGTCTTCAGCCTCATGTGTGAATCCTTGTAGCCTCACTTGCTCTGCTGTTCTTTTTTATTTTTGGTGCTAGGGATTGAACTCAGGAACTCAGGCCCTTCTGTTTGCGAGGCAGTGGAACCACTGAGCTAAATGCCCAGACCTCTGCTGGTCTTCTTAAAGCTGTTCCTCAAATACAGCAAGTATATTCATACCCTGAGCCCTTTGCACTCACTATTTCCTCTCCTTGGGAAACTCTTCCACCAGACTCTAACAACATATATACTCATTTCATTCAGGCCTGTACACAAATGCCCTGCCTCTGAAAATACCTTCTTAGCCACTCTATGATGTACTTTTCCTTCTACCTATCTTTTCTTTGGAGCTCTCCATCATTACCCGAAATTATGCTATATATGCATACCTCCCTTTTTTTTAATGCAAGCTCTATGATGGCAGACTTTTATTTGTCCATACCTGGTTTTCTTTATTACACCTAAAGCAATATCTATTTAACCTATTAATATATTTAAAGTCAGGATGTTTCTTACACTTAATGGGTTGACATAGCCAAGTAGGGAGGTTCCCCCCCCCGCTTTCTTTGTATAACAAAAATAAAGCCATATGTTTAATCACTGTATTTTAGAGTTAATGAAATAGGGTAATAGACAATAAATACCATAAAGGGCTGGAGGCAGAGAAGAAGCACACATAATTATAAATAGGTGCTAACACACTTGATCCAAAAAAATTATGTCCTGGCTACTGTACTCATTGAGGAAATGCACTATATCAACAGGAGATTTGCACTGGCCCAAGTACAGAAAGCCCTCGATGCTCATTGAACACTGTTGTGTGAGCCTCTGGCATGTGAACCTTGAGTGTCTTGATATGGGAGATAGTGGTCACCAGAAAGAGAAGTCAAGTTCGAAACAGAACTGCTCACCAACTAAACTCTACCAGTTTGTCCAGAACCTGTCTCAACTAACATATAAACAATGCAGCACTTTTAGGCTTAAGGTCATTGCTAAATAAGGACCCCCAAAGGATATGGAAACATCCTCTACTTAAAGGATGGTGCATTTTTTAAGCAAACAAAAATTTTTGTTGTTGCTGCTATTGTTGCCTGAGACAGCATTTTGCTAAACTGCCAAGGCTGGATTAGAAATTGAGGTCTTCCTGCCTCAGCCTTTTGAGTACTAGTACCACCAAAAAAAAAAAAAAAAAAAAAAAAAAAAGAAAAAAAAAAGAGCTTCACTAAAGCAAGGAAAGAAACTAGAATTGGAACACAATCTGCTTAAAGCTAAATTTCATGCTGAAATTCTCTGTGTGTATACTTTTTATTTCAGTTTTTACAGATGGGTTACTTGATTTCTGGATGGAACTTCCTGGAGCTGAAGGGAAGTGAGCTCTTTAGCGTCTCATCCCTTCTTCCTGAATGTCTTTCCTCCTCACTGACTCAGCACAAGAGAGACACACAGGTTTGGTGAAAGCGCATGGTACCTTGTGACAACAGCAGTAACCTAGGCTAGAGAGTAGGCAAAAACAAAAACAAAACAAACAAACGGATTGGTAACTCCTAGTCAATGATCAAAGTAACCAAGATCACGAGCAAAACAAGACAACTGTAGAGAAGTTTAAGATCTTAATTGTCTAAGCAGAGTCAAAGCTGCTGTACTGTATAATGCTTTTCTTCTTTTTGTTAAACATTTAAGGCTTATTAATCTGAAGAAATGTAAGAGTGAGTTTAGGATTTGTACCTTTTTCCTGGTTTGGGGATATCAATTTAATTTAGCATCATCAAAACAGTCTTAACATTCAATCCTATGGCCTTTTATAGTGATGACCATTAAGTTTTATAATACTTTTATTGCATTGGATAATTCAGTGCATTTTCAGTGCTGTAATTTCAAAGACTTCCCAGTGTCTTAAGGTAGTTTGCACCTGCTCTACTTACAGCTTTTTTATAGCCTCATGTAATGATGGATTTGAAGTCTACTGTAATATTTATTATTACACCAGAAAGGGTCTTATATTCCACATAAGAAGATATGGAATAGCACTCACCAACTCCATAGGGAAATTGGCAATGCTGCTGGGATGATAAGCACAGTTGGAGTGGTGTGACCGATTTATTCATTTCCTTAATAACCTTCATATTTGTAATGAGTCATCCCATCTCTTATTCTAAATTACAGGGCACCCTTTTTTTCCCCAAACCAAATGAATATATGTAATGACAGTTTTTCTTTCTCATTTTCATTCTCATTTCAAAGACCTCATTTTTCATAATCTAGCAGTTAAGAGAACCAGAAAAGACATGAGTTGGAATCTTGATGAAGAGACTGACAGGATAGAGAAGGTGTGGATTCCCCTCGTGGCCCTTCTCTGTCCTCTGGATATCTTTCTGAGGCTTTGAAACATGAGGAGGCTCCCTCCGGCTGTGAGTCTGACATTTAAGCAGCTACCTCTTTCCACTTCTTCAATGAAGAGAGGAGCAAGAGCAGAAGACGAGGAAGAGGAAGCAGTTTTTGTTTTGACAAGCTGCAGTATTTGCTCTATACATCAGTTTCATTATTCACAACTAATGGGTATTTAAAGGAGCCATAGAGAGCAGGAGTACACATTTGCCTTCTGGGTTCCAGGTCCTCAAAGGCTAGCATTTGTCATAGGAATTCAGGTGCTGAGCTGATGAGGAGGGAAGCCTAAGCATATTATCAGCCATTTCACCCTACTGCTGTCTTTCTCCGCGAGTATGGGTCATTGAAATCTCAGATTAGCGACACGGGAGTGCTGCAAATGAAGGAGACCAATTGTCTTCTGCAGTTCGTGCAAACAGGAGGAGCTGCGGGAACTGAGAAGATTGCAACACATTTTAACTTGTAGCTTCAGTAACACAGGAGATTTTCTGCACTGGCTTAAAAATAAGTGACTTACGCAAAGATTTCAGACTAAATTTTCACTCATGTAAATACTGCAAATGAGTCACTTGACATGGTGGAAGGAATATGTGGGCATAAAGACAATGATAAGAGGAGGTTTTTTAAACTTTAAAGTTCAACGTTGGGGAAGATAACTTTCATGAGACCTACTGAAAATGTTAAAAAGTTCAGAGATTTGAGACTTCAAGTATGATTAGCTGCCAGATGTGGTGGTGCACACCTGAAATCCCAGCACTTGGGAGGCCAAGGCAGGAGGACCATTGTGAGTTTCAGGCCAGCCTGGGCTACATAGTGAGTTCAAGGCCAATCTAACTATATAGCAAGAACCTGTTTAAAAAATAAAAAACCCCAAATATATAAATAAATATATAAAATTATTATAAAATATATAAATAAATAAATATGATTAGCTCTGATGATAATGGTTGAGGAGTTAAATTTAGAACAGATTCATTCTGTAGGAAACCTTGAGCACAAGGTTTCTGTTTGGATTATGAACAAAAACAACAACATTTTGCCATTTGTTCTAATTTTTCAACAGAAACTGAAAGAACTAATATTTCATTGCAGGAAATAACTAAAACAAAATAATGGTATTCCTTTTATGATCTTGAAACAAACCTCAAAGTTGATGGTGTAAAATCCTTAACATTACCAAAACCCCCAAACTGTCAGAGTCACAAATGAGAACAGTGTTCTGCTTCTGGGCTTGAGTTGGTGTGAACCATTCCATACACTTAAGCGATGAGATGCAAATACAAAGGCTCTGAAGTGTTGGTGAGCATCTGAAAAAATCCAAAGTAAAAAGCCAAGCTCTGTATTGAACCCAAACGCTCTGGTATCTTCTTACTCTTCGAGGGTGCTCAGTCCATCTGGACAGAGCATCGAGGTTCTAGGGCTGCTTGTCTCCCCAGCTCCTCCTAAGGTGTCAGCTGACTCTGGCTTCTTTCCTTAGCCAGACTGACCTAGTGACTCATTCCTTCAACCTTATCTTTTCAAGCCAATTAACTTCCTTAGTCCTTTGAAAGATCATTTGCTCAACCTACTCTGGATCAATCTAACCACTGGTTTTGTTTGTTTGTTTTGTTTTGTTTACTCTTAGACCTGAGCATCTAAAGAAAAATCCCTACCAGCCTAAGAAAAATTAACGTTAGTGATGGCTATCTCTGGGAATAGTATAAGAAAGTCATCCCTTCTCTTTTAATAGATATACAAGGAGATATAGAATTAGAAAATCAAGCCAAGTATAGTGGTGCATGTCTGTAATCCCAGCACTCAGGAGGCCGGTGCAGGAGGATCAGTAGAAGTTTGAGGCTAGCCTGAGTGACATGGTGAGTTCAAAGCCAGCCTGAACTACATAGTGAGACGGTCTCAAAAAAAAAAAAAAAAAAAAAAAAAAATCAATTCTTGGCAATCAGCACAGTAAAAATTCAAAAGAATCATCAATGTATATTAATACTAGATGAAAGTAGAATGAAGAATGAAATTTTAAGTCCAAAGTACTTCTTTCTGAATACTTATTAATTGCAAAGAGGAGGAAAAATAATTTTTCAGTTGAAAAACCTGGCAGAAAAGAAAAAAATGGAAACAAAATCTTTGTAAGTAGGAAACAGTGGAAGGGGTTAAGGGAGGGCAGGGTAATGGGGAAAAAATAAGAACCAAATTCATCATGTAAAAGTACACGGTCCCAATGACAAATGTAACTGTATTGTATACCTAAAATGTTCCAATGGACTTAATGAAAAAAAAAAAAAACCCTGGCAGATACCATCTTAATTAACTGAGAAAATTAGTACCACCAAACATGGGTCAAATTGACATTACTGACTACTTGCTGGGATGCAGGAAAAGTTCAGCTTTGCCTCCATGATGTTCTAGTATATTATGAGCCTATGTAAATCAAAACTTCAGATAAGCCTAAACTGAGAGACCTACAAATTTATTGGCTCATAGTCTTAGAAATGGTAAGTTTGTGTAAGTCAAGGAAAAACTCAAAAACTTTTTCAGGTGAGAGACTAGAGAAATATGGTAACTTCTTATACTATAAAGAATATTATTGGGACAATTGACAAAATGTGAACAGGGTCTCTGGACAAAACCTGCCTCAGAATTATTTGTACTATTCTTGCAACTTTTCTATAAGTTTGAAATTATTTCAACTAAGCTGTTTTAAAATGAAGTTTAAAAATAAAGGTATATTAATGATATTTTAAAATTAAAATGTACATCTATGAATTTACCACTCAGTTTGAGAAATAAAATATTCATCAATAATATTAAAGTTTCCAGCTAAAGCTCTTCTCTACCCAACTCCCCAAAGAATCCATTATTCTTCTGAGCATATTTATCATTCCCTTGCTTTTATTTAAAGACAAGAGCAAAATAAAAAATAGATAATAAGAAGTAGGGAGATCTTTTTTAAATGGGCAGGGGAATGAGGAAGGAGGAGAGAGTACAGGAAAAGGAGATTGAAAAAAATTGAAAGAGAAAAATGGAAATAGAGCTTTTGCAAGTGGGATGGAAACTAAGAATTGGAAGGAGTAGGGAGGGATGGGAGCATTAGGGAATGAAGAAAGAATTCAGTCATATTATGCACATGTACCAACTCCCCACAATAAATGTAATCATTATGTACTACAAACACGTACCAATAAAATTTTTAAAATAAAATCTCAGCTTATATAATCTGACTCACTCATCTTCTCCAGTACATGCAAACACAAATAAATAAAATAAAGCCTACTGCATTTTCTATTAAAATAAAAATATGGGTAGGAGTTTTAAAAACATCTACCACATCCTTAGAATTTCCTAAATAATATTCCCTGTTAACTAAAGTTTAGTTTTTTTCTCCTGCTTTAACCCAAGTTAATTTTATTTTTCTCTAAATCATCTGTTTTAACCTTTTCTATCTAGATGGTTTTATTCCTGATTGATTTATAGATTCTTTATTCAGTATGGATACTTTATATACTGTGGATATTATCTGCCTGTATAAATGTTGCAGATATTTTATCTTAATCTGATGCTTGTCTATTAACTTGGTAACTTTTTGGTGATGCCTTTCATCATTTTAAATAATTCAAATATTGGTTGAAGTCTGCCACTAGTTTATTTATGACCAGTAATTTTCTTATCCTATCCAGGAATTACCTTCTTTTTAAAAAATGTCCTCATATATTTTGTAATCATATTGGTACAGAGTTTTTATGTTAAGCTTTTTAATCTGGGAATAATTGATTCTTTAATTATGATGTAAGGTAGGGATCTAAACTAATATTTATCCCTTGTAGTAGGCAGCATAATGGCTCCACAGAGATATCCAGGCCCTAAACCCCGGACCTGTGGCTGTGTTACTTTATGTGGCACAAAAGATTTCCCAGATGTGGTTAAAGTTATAGAATTTGAGGTGAGACTATTCACCTGGGTGGGCCCAATCTAATCACATGAGGCCACAGAAATGGAGACGTTTTCCCTTGGTGGCCGGGGGAGAGGGCACTGCAGCAGAAGGGATATAAAAAGTGCAATGGTATAGGCTTTTGAGAGGGGAGAGGAGACCAAGAGCCAAGGAATGTGTGTGGCTCCTAGAAGCTGGAAAAGGCAAGAAAAATAGATGCTCACTTCAGGACACCAAAAAAGGTAGAACTGCTGCATCTTGATTTACAGAACTGTACTACTACATGTATATTGTTCAAGCCACCAGGTTTTTGGTAATCTGTTAAATAGAAAACCAACATCTTCTAACTTTTATTGAATATTTCTTCAATTTCTAACTAAATTAAAATACTAACTTTACTATATATACAATTCCCAAGCACACATTGCTTTCTAATCCATTCATCAGAATGGATTTCCTTCATTAAAATGGATTTCTTTCCCCGATACATAACCATGCTTTAGTTATGATTACTTAATAACTTTTTAAATACATCCACTCCTTCCTCTCCATCCCTACCTTTTTAAATTAGGATGTCATCACTTCCCCCATCTTTCCTAATATCTTAACTGTCTTTAGCTTCATTTTCCTCCATTTTATTGTCTTCTCTGTTGCTAGAATTAAATGCAAATATTATTAGACTTATAACCTTTAAATCCTTTATGGCTATCCTTCATCTTCAATACAGAGTCCCAATTTCTTGGTTTAGCAAATATGTTTGGTATCTCAAACGACCCTTTCTATTCACCTCTGCCTCTGCCTGGCAGATACTGGTCTACTCTAGACACCAAATAACTTGAAGCTCATGAAGTATGACACACTTGGAATCCTTTGTATCATCGGATGTGTTGCTGCTTCTACCTAGAACATCTTCCATTCTTCCTCCAATCCAATTAGGATTGTACATTCAAAACATAAAAAGTGCCAACTTTCCCCCAGCGGGCTTTCCACATTTCTCCCTGTTGGACTGAGCCAGGGCTGCCCTTCATTTTGATACCCAGAGCAGCACAAATAGATCCTTCTAGCACACACACATACACATTTTTATTGCAATTATCTTTTTCCTTGCTTTCTCTCTCACTAGATAAGGGAGTCCTTAAAGGCAGGAATCTTTTTTTTCGTTTCTGTATCCATAATACCTAAAAAAATACTTACAAACTTGTGGTAAAAATATGAAAAATAATGAACTAAGTGATACCTCTTGTTAAAACTCGGACTAAGTAGTTTTCATAATTCTGTAACTGCTAAGTGTCAGCTCATAATTTTGTGTTCTATAAAACCACTTTTAACTAAAAATAATATTGTCCAGCTTGTTCACTCATCTCATGCACAAGCTTTGGCTACAGTGACTTTGGGATATTTCCAAAGAAAGAAAGTTTCCTCCGTTGAACAAATTCAAAAGAACATGGCTCAGGCTCTAAATAAACCTAGAAGTGATGTTCTCAAATATTTTGAGTAGGAATGGCATTGTTGGATTATTTTGATAAGAATAATCCTTATTCAAATACCTATGAAAACTACCAGATTCAGGGAAGTGTCTCTTTCCCTGTTCTCCATAGAACTGGGTATAAACAGCACACCTTGCCCCTATCATGCCTTACAGAAATGATATATCTAAGTCCCTCTTTCCCATTACCAGTGGCTGTCATCAGATGCTAATACAATCTCTCTCTTGTTGGGATATTTTTGAATATTATAATGATGATGAGAACGTACCTCCTACTGTCAAGGAGCTTAAAATTCTAAATATCCTGCAGTATACAAAACAGTCCTGTACAGCAAAGAACTACCCTACTCCAAGTGCCCAGAATGAGACCATTAAGAATGTGACGTTGTTTATTTTTGATTTCCCACTAGCTAGGAGAAACCTAGCACTAAAAGCCACTCTGAATTGAAATAGCAAAGGAATGTGAAATAATTGCTTTGTAATAGCTTTCATAGTAACTTTTTTAACACTTGTATAATTTTTGAAAGGTGAATAATAAGAGAATGAAGTCATTAAATCCAGATGCTTCTTCTATTTTTCTTTCTTTTTGGTTAGTTTTGGCAAGGTTAGTTCTAACAGAAATAGCAAATCAAGTTCATCTTCAGCACTTCCTTCCATCAGTTCACCCACCTCTAGGGATCTCCTTCATATCTCGGCGTTCATTTCCCATAACCTCAATTAGGTATCATCGTAGAAAATAGTTTTCCTGGCTTGGAATGTGTATACCTGTTGTGCCATTTCTTCACGTCCAAGGTCTTTGTTGTTTGATCTGATAATCTAGGTGGCTCCTAGATATTATTTCTAGACTGTCTTTCTTCCATTTTCAATATTCTGTGATGCAATACTACTTAACGCTTATACTAGCTGGATGTGGTGGTACAGGCCTGTATTCCCATCTACTCCAGAGGCTGATAGCAAGGCTCTGGGTTTAGTCCCCAGCACTGAAAAAGAAGTAAGTAATTACAGTCAATAAACGCAACTGTTTCTTTTCACTGTGACTTCCCACCCTAACAACAAAGGTAAGTCTTGTTGAAGTGGCCTCACTATTTGGGAGACCAGGCTAAGGAAGGTAAATTTAGGATACATTCAGTTTGAATGCAATGGAACATATTTAGGAGGTTCACAGTCATTTCTGTACATAGGTGAGTGAGTTGGCAATCATGGAAAGGTAAGAATAATTTTTTTGGAAAACTTCTGCCCACTGTGCTAACTCCTGTGCTAACCATGTATGAAGAAGGTACAGGGCTCAGAAGAGCTCATTAGCAAGCTGGTGACAGACTGTTGAGTGAGCATCTTCAGTTCAAAGGGTAGTTTCATTAGTCACTGACCAGAAAAATTCATCTAAAATCTGGTAAATGAAAGAAACTACATAAAAGTTTTCCCAAATCTGACAATCCAAAATCTCCACATGAGGAAGCTGTTGTGGTTCGGATATGGTTTATCCCTTCCAAAACTCATGTTGAAACTTGATTCCTTCATGTGACACTGTTAAGAGATAATTAGGTCAGTGGGGCTCCCCCATCAGAAATGGATTAATATCTTTTTCAGGCACAAATCTGGCCATGACCTTGGCAAGCAGTCTCTAAGATTTTACAGATTTTCTCCCACACTGTCCCATCAGAGTCAGAGCCCGCTGGAGACGCCATTTTAAGCATCTTTGCTCCTGAACCACACCCTGAATTCACTCTGCTTTTTTTTTTTTTTTTTTTTTTTTTTT
>NW_022900938.1:24254766-24260261 GCF_012274545.1 Fukomys damarensis | reverse complement strand
TTTTTTTTTTTTTTTTTTTTTTTTTTTTTAATGAGACAGGGTTTGCTAGGTATTCCAGGGTGGCCTTGAACTCCTGGTGATCCTCCTGAGTGCTGGGATTACAGGTGCCAAGACACCCAGCTCTCTTTGCATTCTTACGTGAAGGGCATCTTTAGGTATCACACACTAGCCAGGAGAAGCAAAGGGAATTGAGTTTTAAATCTTCTTATTCCTCCCTCTAAAAACTAAACCTGTGGGTCCCACTGGCTTCTCAGCTCTCCATTTTGCCACCTGCGCACGTTAGCAGTCAACCTCACTGTACACATAAAGGGGGCTTCACCCAGCAAACCCAACATAACCCCCTCAGGGAATCTTTCAGAGAGTTAATGTTACAAATCTCTGACCCTTTAATGGAATACACCATTAGGGAAATGCTTCACACTAGATAGAGTCTTCTCTGAAGATTCTCAACACATATTGGTATCTTTAAGGCTTGGAGAAGTCCATAAGTAAATTAACGTGAGTCAATTTTTCCCAATCTAATTTAAGCCCAGACTCCTTTTCACAATTGAATATATTTCGAGAATTTTTGCTCTAAATATATGGACAGAATTTTTTAAAATTTTCATATAAATGGTATGCCTCCAAAGGGCATTTGAATCTTAAAGAGCTCCTGTAATAAAATAAAATCTGTAGCCAAGTGTGAATACTAGCAATCGGAGGCTGAGGCAGGAGAATCACTGTGAGTTTGAGGCCAGCCTGCATTATGTCATGAGTTCAAGGACAGCATGAACTACATAGTGAGACCCTATCCCAAAAACCAAAAAAGCAAAACCATCTGTAGCATTGGACTTCACGTTAGAAATAGGTTAAGAAGGGGTCATCTTATAAGTTCCAACATTTGTTTCTTTTTATAACCCTTGCAATTGGGCCCAGAGCCTCACACATGCAACATAAGCACTTTACCACTGAGCTACATCCCTAGTCCTTTTTATTTTATTTTGAGACAAGGACTTTCTAAATTGCTCCAGTTGGTCTTGAATCATGATCTTCCTGCCTCAGCCTCCAGAGTAGCTGGGATTACAGGTGTGCACATCCACACCAAACTGTAAATTCCAACATTTTGGTCAGACTTACCCTGGTTGTGGAAGAGGCAGATTTTGAACCTGTTCACAAGAGAGAGGATTATACTAGAAGATGTTGTTTCTTGATTGTTTCCGTGTTATTATTTTCAAATTGGGAGTTAGGGGCCTAATAGATCAATAATACTTCAACATATATACTTTTTAGATTTTACTTACAAAATCTATTAAATGATAAAAATGTATAGCCTGTTAATTTTTGGGGGTTAATAATAAAATCCTTTAAATTGCTGTAAGAAATCTTGTATAAATTAGCTCTTTAAACACTTCTGCTCAGGTATAAACTTGCATAGTACTGGTAACCACACATTTGGTTTAAAAAAAGCAATCTGTGAGCTCAACCATATGCTGACATAAATCAATGCATGAGGCCAGCAGTGATGCTTAGAAACAAGGCTCCTTTAGGAGAAATGGAATCATCCTCACTAGACCGTCATAAACCTCATGTAAAGGTGAAGTTATATGTATCTGAAATTGTATAAAATACATTTCCATAGCAACCCATTTTTCATTTTCTTTTATTATTTATCTAATGCTTTAATATTGTGATTGTTCTGGCCATAGCAAGTATGGATCTCTTTTCATTCTTTTTTTTAAATTGAGTTTATTGGTACTTTTAAAAAGTATACAGTACAGATACATTCATCATTGGGCTCGTGTACCTCACATGACAGATCTCGGTTCTTATTTTTTTCCCCATTCCCCGGCCCTCCCTTCATCCCCTCTTCCCTCCCCTATTTACAAAGACTTTGTTTTCATTTTTTTCCTTTTCTCATATTTTTTCTTTTTATCTCTTTTCATTCTTATGCTAAAAGTAACTGACTTACGTGTCAGTGCAAGAAGAGCAGAGCTGGGCTCACCATTGAAGAGCTGCATTTAATCTCTCTTCAAATGAATAATTGCAAGACCCAGGAAGTGTAGGAAAATGAGTCTCAGAACTTAGGGCTGCCATATGCGGCTCTGCAGGCTGTGAACAGTACAATATACACAACTCTACACAGCAGCCTATGCTGCAGTCTTCAGGGGGGTTCTGTGCTTCAATCTTTACACTTGCAGAAATAAAGTAACTGAAGAGTAGTGGTAGATGCAGGAATCTTATGAAATCCTGTGGGGTTTTTTTTTCATATGAACAAAGTTGATCACTTCTTATATAAGTCCCATGCTCTTTATTATGGTACAAAGTAAATTTTTGTAATGAAGAAAAAAGTTCAGTGAAATAAAATTTGAATAAAAATCGGAAGTAAAAGCTATTGCCATTTTACATTGAAAGAAAAAAAAAATCCACTTTGTTAGAGTAGAAAAAAAGAGGAAGGAATTATAGCATTAGGTTCTTGGCCACCACTACCTGAATCATTACTCTGCTCATTTTCTGCTCTTTTTTCAGCACAGCCCTTTCCTCAGTCAGTTCAAAATGGTGAATGTCTATGGCTGACAAGTTGGCGTCAGCAGCAAAATTTCCCTGAGATGCAGTTTTGTACATTTCCTGACAGTAGAGACGGAACTAGTAAAATTCTTCCAAAACTTGACATTAAAGACTTGAAACATTCCTCACAGCTGAAAACACCCTTTTCCCAATAAGAGCATGTCAGACACCTTAAAGAACACAGTTATGGTATAATCCATAAACCACTGTGAGTAGGATCTATATTTAAATATTTATGATTTTCCAATGGGGCATAAATATATCCTTGTCTTTTGTTCCTGAAATTATACATATTGTCCCTGAATAATCCACACCATTGATTTTGTAAGATATCGTCTTAGAAATGTTTTTGATTTGAGCATAGGAAAAACACCTGAAAATAATTACCATTGTAAGGCTTTCTGTTGAGATCTCAATAAGCTATGAGGCACGGTAGCTGCCCTCAGAGAGTCGTGGTAGGACTGTTTCATTTTATTTAAGTGCAATGGGGGTAATTGTCTCTTACTAATTAGAAAATAGAACCCACAGGGATTTTTTTCAATGCTCTCAAAACACTGACATGGCTACTTGCTTGGTCTCTCTCTCCCTCCCTTCCCCTCCCTCTTCTCCCTCCCCCACTCATTTACATCACTTCCTTCCCACTCCCACCCGTGAAGAAGTCAGATAGAGCAGAAGAATGGAGTTCCTTTCTGTAAGATGAGCCAAGGCATCCTTTCACTGACTCTAAAAGGTTAAACTCCCTGTGACTGAAATACTATTGAAGGTACAGTGCCTGATGGTAGCAGTCTGGAGGCCATTGCAAGCTTTGTTCTAGAAGACACTTCACAGTCACTTAAAAAAGAGTTGAAGATTGGGATTGGGAACTCTGCCTCATCAAATTTAAGTACTACCACGAAAAGCACCAAACAGAGCAGGGTGCCTGTAGTCCCAGCTACTTGAGAGACTGTGGGAGAACTGCTTAACTTTGGGAGTTCAAGACCAGCTGGGTTACTAGCTGGAAAAAAAACAAAAAAAGGAAGAAAGGTCACCAAATTATGCCTGTAGGAATTTGGTTCTTAAAGCTTAATTCATGAAGTTATTTCATATTTTGCTTTGTTAAAAAATATTTTCACAATGTTTTTCAAAGTAGTAAGCACATGTATGGCTAGAAGCTGTATCTCAAATAAGGAATAATTTGGGCCTTTAGTTAGACCAAAAAAACTTAATGATCCTTTCCTTCTGTAAGCAAGAAATCCTAAGCACAGGAAAAATATGAAGAAAAAACAGACTTGGAGTAGTGAACTTTGAAATCTCAACTTCCATAAAATGCTAACATTATAATAGTACTATTATATGGTGTTTCACTTTATGGCTTGGGGGTAGTGAAAAAATAAGGAAAATGTACTATAAATTTCTAAGTCTTCTTATAAAGCACTCATACTTTAATTCTTATATACTTGACTGGTGATCTGAATAAGAGAAGATTTCTTATTTTAAAATGAGAGGCTGGTAGTGTAGCTCAGTGCTGAGCACAAGCTTAACGTGGATGAAGCCTGAGCTTCAGTCCTCAGCACCAGACACAAAACAACAACAGAGAGAAAGCATTTATGAAAAGGAAACAGTTAAACAATATTTTTCTTTAGATAGCTTTAGAAAACATTGAGATAACAGCACAGACTACAAGCACAAGCATAAAATAGAACATTTAATGTGGAGCTTCAGAGTGTGATCAATGGCCACCTGCACCAGAACCACTTGAGGAATTTGCTAAAATGCAGCTACTAAGACTCTACTCCAGATTTTTAAGTGGGATAGATGGGCGCTCCAGAATCTACATTTTTTACTGTACCTTCACAAGAACCTTGAGAACACTAAGGCGTGAGAACCACTGCACCAGACAAAGTTTCTCATGGATAGACATGATGTGTGCATTATTACATCCTCATTTCTTAACCTAGGGCCCGGCCCAGAGCTAATGCTTAATGTTTGCACGAACAACTTACATAGGGGAGATGGTTTTTTCTACTTTTAATTAATTAATTAATTAATTAATTTGAGACAAGGTCTTTCTGTGTAGCCCAGGCTGGCCTTGAACTCCTGCCTCAGCTTCCCAAGTGCTGGGATTACAGACATACACCACCAAACCTGTCTTCTCCTTTGAATCATAGTTCAAATACAGCTTAAATCCAAGCATTTAATGAAGGGAAATATTAATGTATGTTCTATTGTTATCCAGGGAAAACAAGTATAGAGAAAGATGGAGAAAGCAAAGAATTGGGCTGGCCAGCTGGAAAAACATTATAAATGTATTTGATATGCATATTTAATGTGTGATATAAGCGAAAGCTCAATTAATGTGCTAAAAGTGTACCTGCTCAATTAATTAATTAGAGCATAAAGTACTTCTGCTCAGAGGCACCATTTAAGAAACACAAATGGATCCACATAGTTCCAGCATTTCAATTGGAAATATAATGTAAAGTATTTGCATCTTATTGATGATTGGAGCAATTTTTCAATATGAAAATCAGCACATTTAGGGCTGGGGATTTAGCTCAGTGGCACCACACCTGCCTTGCAAGAACAAGGTCCTGAGTTTGATCCTGGGTACTGCAAAACCAAAAACTAAGACAAAACTAAACAACAACAACAACAAAATCAGCACATTTAAAAGTACAATGGAAAAATCCTGGCATGAATGTGCCAAAGTAGGGGATTGGAGTGAGTTTGGATGCATGTATAAAAGGGCCATTGTAACTACTCAATTAGCAGGTTGTGGGAGCAGCTGGGCTAACAGAGTTGGTGTTTGGGTTGGCAGTGATGAGAATAAGTTAGACCAGAATCGAAGGATGTGTTATAAAATAGGTCTGATTGACTAAAGGATAGAAATGAAGGGCAATTATAAACGGTCTTTAGGACCTGAGTGATGAGAAAATATATGACTAATAAACATCCTCCTATCTTTACAAAAA
>NW_022900938.1:24244956-24254689 GCF_012274545.1 Fukomys damarensis | reverse complement strand
TGACTAATAAATCCCCCCATCTTTACAAAAAATGTTCTTTTGTTTTTGTTTTTTTACTGATAATGTAAAAGCCTTTATCTTTTTACCTAAACCATAATTATTATGAACAATAATATTTTTAAAGTAAATTTACAACACATCTCCCCATGTAGGTACTAAAATTCTTTAACAGTTTAAAATGAAAAAGCATGCCTCTGATTTCATCAGAATCAGGCTTTTTGTCATATATAACATGAATTTTTTTTTTAAGTGCTGGGGACCAAGCCCAGAGCCTTACACATGCTAGGCAAGTGCTCTGTCACTGAGCTAGAACTTCAGCTCCATAAGACAAATTATTAAAAACTAAAATTGAGAGCTGGGTGTAGTGGTGCACACGTGTAATTCCAGTACTCGGGATGTTGAGGCAGGAGGATCGCTGTGAGTTTGAGACCAGCCTGGGCTACATAGCAAGTTCAAGGTCAGCCTGAACTACAAAGGGAGAACTTGCCTCAAAAACAAACAAACAAAATAAATAAATAAAATAAAATAAAATTTAAGCCAGGCACATTGGCACATAGCTGAAATCTCAGTACTCTGGGAGATTGAGGCAGGAGGATTGCAAGTTTGAGCCCAGCCTGGGAAACTTGGCAATTTATCATGACTCTGTCTCAAAATTTAAAAAAAAAAAAAATTAAAGAGTTGGGATGTAGTTCTGTGTGAAGGCCTCAGATTTAATCTTCAGTACCATACTGCAGCAGGGAAAAAAAGGTCAACTCCTGTCCATCATTAAGTTTCTAGTGAAAGGACCATATGCCCATTCGTTTTTCAAAATAATGAAAAAATTGTTTTCCAAGGTCATCTGCAACTCAATTGTTTGCTACTTGGAAGTAATTTCTTTTAGAGGTAGTGTTATATTAGGGTGTGCATGTGTGTCCATTGGATAAGTTTTCTAGGCTAGACCATGAAATCATGCTCAGTCACACTGAATTAAAAAATTTGCAAGAGTGCTGACTTCTGAAGCCTAACATCACTCTGATATACAAGGATCCTCCTACCTTGGTCTTCCTGTTTGTGTGTGCTGAAAGTGGGGCGTAATCAAAGTAACAGATTCCAGTGATCCCTTTTGCTGGGGAAGTTTTTCATCACAGAAGAAGGATCACCTTGCAATTTCAAAGTAGAGTCTAGCAGTTTTGGAGTCTAATCTCTTGAAAAGCTTCTACAAGGTAGAAATCGTGGAATATGAAGTTTGATGTTTCCGTGTCATCATACAGAAGACTAGTGAACAAATAGGAAATTTTGTGGACATTTTAAACAGAGCAAGTCTCTAGGGAGAACAAAAAGGCAACCAGCCATGGGAAATGCATAAGCAGTGAGTGGATGGCATGTCTTTGATCCAGTTTACACTAATGCCCAATGACTCATGGACTCCTTTTCCCTGAAAACATGGTAACCACTGGTGTAAACAGGCAGCCTACATGGAGAAGTCAGTGGAGCAAGAGGTTGTTTTCCTTCTAATTAAATTAGAACTAATATTACTAAAACAACAAAGCCTTATTTACACATGCAAATAAGCACGCTGCTTCTTTGGTAAATAAGGTACAAATAGAGATTGTGGGGTTTTTACTTTCTTCTGCCATCAAAGATTCTATTTGTCAGCATTCCACAGTTACACAACATCATACCACTTAAAGGATGCTTCAGTTCATCCTTCACCTGCGCTGCTAAATTTCACACAAGTGATGGTATCACTTAAAGGGGCTTTAAATTTTGCTCTGCGCAATGACTGTGGTTTGAAACCATTTTTATCGTGCGACTGTCAGGAAGCCATGGTTCATTTCTGTGCACTATTAGGATGACTTGCAAAACTTACATTTTAAAATCTTGGTGCAATATATTGGGATCCATAATGTTTGAGCTTAGGAATTTAAAAACGAGGCAAACTAAATGAAACTGGACAAAAGTCCTTATCGTGTGGGAATTTTATACATATCAGGTCATTTTAAGTCCTAATTAGCAGCAGCAATATATGAGGATCAATTGGTTTTAAATTTGTATCTTTGTTTATATAAATCACTTAACAATTGTTCCTGACACGTCAAATTAGGCACTAACTGAAACTGCCCTTGCCTCTGCTGGGCAAACCCAGTGCTTCAGACATGTTAAGCAAGCGCCTTACTACCGAGTCACATCCCCAGGTTTGAAAGCATATTTCATTAGCTTTCCTGTCAATGGGACAAAGTATCTCATCTCGCAATTTAAGGGAGAGTTTTTAACTTGGTGGTTTAAAGGATTCAGTCCATAGTCAGCTGACTCTAAAGCGAAATGGGATGGTTGAAAGGCATGGCAGAGGAAAGCTGAGTGGGGGGCAGAAAGCGGAACAGGGAGACAATATCAGAGAGGAACTGGTGAGAGACCAAACCTAGACTCCAAGCCACGCCTTCATGACCCATCCAGACACACCCAGAAGCATGCTGCATCAATTACCTGGGGGATCCCAAAAGCCAATCAAGTTGACACTACATCCTAACCACCACATCCCACTCCTTGTCAACTTAATAGTTCCAGCATTTTTCAAAAGACCAAGTCCAAGTCCAATTCTCTTCTGAGACTCAGGCAAATTCTTAACTGTAAACCTCTGTAAAAAACAAATAACAACAACAAAAAACAATTTACAGAGTCTCAAGATACAATGGCACAGAGTAAACATTCCCATTCCAAAAGAGAGGAAGGGGGGAGAGAAAAGAAGCAGATCAAAGTCAAACCAAAACCATGAAGTCAAACATTATACCTTATAGCCTCTTGTTTAGCTATCAAGGCAGGCTGTGGCCAAATGTGAATTCCTATGTGCTTCCACAGTCCAGCCCCCTTGGCCTTGCTGGTTGCAGCTCACTTGGCCTCTCGCTTGGGCTGGCTCTGCTCACTGCCTGTGGCTTTCCTCAGCAGATGACCCATGTTCCGGCATTTCCAACTTCCTGGGGTCTCCTTTGCACCTTTGCTTCATTCCTTTATCATCAACACTGACCTCTTAAGGGTTTCTTACCAGACCTCCGATTCCTTCCTTTAAAACCCGGGGGGAAGCCTCCCTGAGGCACAACTCTTGTGTTCTGCGTGCTGGTAAAATCATAGTGTGGCTAACACTAAATTCTGCCACCAGTGCAAGCAGTACCCAGGCCCCCTTGTACCATGGCTTTAGCGACTTCTGAGTAGCAGGATGGCTGAACATAGTAAAAGGAATCCCAGGGAATCAATTTCCTAAGCAGCACTTCTTGAGCAGAGGGCCTTGTGCTTTTACACCTTTGAGCCTGTGTTGAGCGCAGCCTCACTGACTCTTGAGATGCCCTCTTTTATCTTGTCTCTGTATAAAGTACTTGCTTCCTTTTTAATGGCACTAATCTGTTTAGCAGCCATACCTCCTTTGGCTGCAAATTTATACATGGTTCCTTCTGGGAAAATTTAAATTTTTCAAAACAAACAACAACAACAACAAAGTGGGGGAGGGGATACCAGGGATCAAATTTAGGACCTTGTGCTTGCTAGGCAGGCATGGGGCCACTGAGCTACATCCCTAGCTCCTAAATTTTTTAAAAATTTTATGTTCCACTTTTTGCCTAAATTCTCACTATAAATCTGGCTAAAAGCAGTATTTCTGCCACCACTTGAATGTTGGGCTGTCTTGAAATTTCATCTACCACCCCCCTTAATCTCAGTCTCCCACAAGCTTGCAGGGCATGGGGAAAATGCAGACAAACAGTGTAACATATATGGCTTCTAGTCCAATGGTCAATGGAGTCCTTGTTCCCAAATGAAAGCCCTTGAGCTTGGCTTTTATGGTCTGCTTTTCTATCAGCATTCTGATCCTCAGAGCTTTGGTCAGAATTATCTATCAGTCTCTGCTTGCATTATTCAAAGGCTTCTCTAGCTCACATCTCCAAATCTTTCCAAGCTCCTCCTGCAAAACCAGTTCAAAGGCCTTCTAAACCTTAAGGGCAGAGACTGTTACATAAATGACATCATTTCTCCAGCTCTAGAATTTGTATTAAGATTCTCTAGAGGAACAGAATCAATAGAAAATATGTGTAATTATGCAAGAGAATGTATTAGGTAGCCTTACAGAATTACAGGGAGAGAGCCCACAGAGGTTGTTTATACACTGGAGAACCAAAGGATTCAGTAGTTGCTCCGCCTAAAAAGATGGAAGTCACAGAACAAGAAAGATCAAGGATGCAGCAACAGTCCCAGGTTGACGGCTTGGAAGTCACTCAAAAGGCAACAGTGTGAGTCTACACTGGAAGACTGAAGAAAGTGAAGACTAATGTCCAAAGACAACAGTTACAAAGGGCGCACCAGCTCAAGAAGACTGGAGCTCTCCAAAATGGGCATGGACACATTTCATTCTTCTCTCCCTTTGTTACTGCATTTAGGCTACAAGTCTATTGCTTGGTGCCACTCACACCAGGGACATGGTGGTCTACACATCAATCATCCACATACAAACCCAGAACTATGCCTTTTTGTTTTTTATGAGACAAGGTCATGTTATGTAATTCAGGCTGGTCTTGAGCTCACTATGTAGCCCAGGCTGGCCTTGAACTCATTGCAATTCTCCCGTCTCAGCCTCCCATGTTCTGAAATTACAGGTGTGCACCACCATGCCTGGCTGCTGGGTGTTTCTTAATCCAGTCAAGTTGACACATCAAAATAGTCACACCTTATTTCATATTATCTGTCTTCTTCATCCTAATTTTACCAAAAAAAGCTTATACATTTCAAGTCAGTTTGTGATGATTTTGAATACATTTTACTGATGTTTGTTAATTAATATTTTTTGGTTTTTTTGAGACAGGGTCTCACAGTATGTATCTCAGACTGTCCTTGAACCCACTTATGTAGCCCAGCCTGGCCTCAAACTGGCAGAATTCCTCCTGCCTCAACTTCCTGAGTGCTGGGATTACAGGCATACACCACAACACCTGGCCAGTTAATTATAATTTAAATGCCATCTCAGTATTAATCAATTTATATTTAATTTTCATCATTAATTATTATCAAATATTCTTTGACATCACTGGCTGGAGAGCCACTATTTAAGTAAGAGCCACAATGTCAGCACTACCTGACCTCACTTGACAGTATCTGAGAGGGTGGTTGGGCCATATATACAACTATAAATTAGGAAATCCCTTTTATGACATTTGGCAGGTGGTCATTCAGCCTCATTTGATGAGGAACTCAGTATTGCTTAGGTTTTAGCTTGTGGGGTCTATAAACTAACCATTGAGAATTTTCCTCACACATTATGCTCTTGCACATCTCTGGAGAAATCTGAAGGACTCATTCACTTAAAGTCTTCTGTTCTTTAAAGAGAGTTACTCCGTTACCCTGAAATCCGATCTTTTCCTGCTCCAGTCATTCCAGGCCTGTAAGTCCTCCAGCTTGAATTGACAGCAGAAAGCAATGCGATCCTCATTGTAGATACCACTAAGATCATTCTATATCTATCTATCTATCTATCTATCTATCTATCTATCTATCTATCTATATCTATCTATCTATCTAGCTAGCTATCATTATCTAAACAACTTGCCTCACACTGGGGGCTCATGTACAGTTAGAGGCTGTTATGGGTTTTGTTAACATTTATTTCCTGCTATGCTTAAGGCATATGGTTGATGATAAAATACAAGATGTCCAGTTAATTTGAATTTCAAATAAACAGTAAATAATCTCATAGCATGAATGTTTCCCAAATATTACATTATCATGCTTATGCTAAAAAAATTATTCACTATTTATCTAAAGTACAAGTTTTATTGGGTGTCAAATTCTTATTAGAAAAATCTGGTGTCTTGTCACTTTTCTTATTGCTAGGACAAATAGCCGATTCTGTGATTTAAAGGGGAAGAGGTCTATTTAAGATAACAGTTATAGTCCATAGTTGTCTGGCTCCAGGGCAGAACCACATGGCAGAGGGACATAGTGGAGGAAAAGCTGCTCACATCATGGTGGCCAGGAAGCAGAGAAAGAAAAGAGAACTCAGGGAGTGAGATACACCATATCTCTCCAGGTCACATTCCCAGTGACCAGCCTGTCCTGACTAGCCTCAACCTTCCAACAGCAAGTCAGCTATAGCACTCCCATGGTCCAAACCCTCTCCCCCAAATCCCAGGCTATGAGACCTTTGGGTGACATTCTCGATATAAACATAATATCTGGGAACACCATTAAGACCTTACTCATTTTATCTTTGTACTTCATGACAAAGTAGGTACAGTTATCCCTATTAACTTCTTCAAACTTTGAAAATTAAAGCTATTTGCTTTTTCATTATAAAAGTAATTTTTAGAGGGTTGGGGATTTGGCTCAGTGACATCACGCCTGCCTCGCAAGTGCAAGGTCCTGAGTTCAATCCCTGGCACCAAAAAATAAAAATAAAAAAGTAATTTTTGGAGAAATAAATATTTCTGTGCTCTACCATTGAAACTATGATTAAAATAATTAATTGTGGTAAAACATTCTTATAAAAATTTATCATCATAACCACTTTAATGTATAGTTTACTAGCATTAAATATATTCTCATTTTGTATAACAGTCTCCAGAACTGTTTTCATCTTGCAAAAACAAAATTCTATTCCCACTGAATGACGACTACCCCCCCACCCCGTCTATCCCCTGGCAACCACTGTTCTATTTTTGCCCGCATGAATCTGACCACTTTAGGCACCTTATATAATGCAGTCATACAATATTGGTCTTTTTATGATTGGCTTATTCCACTTGGTACCGTGTACTCGTATCATCTATGTGGCAGCATGTGTCAGAATTTCCTTTCATTTTAATGCCGAATAACATTATATTGTATATATGTACCACGTTCTGTTTATCCATTCATCTATTGATGGACACTTGGGTTGTTTTCACATTTGGTGATTATGTACAATTCTGTTATATGCATAAATACTGAAAGTGTAAATTTATACAAACTTTCTCGAAGGAAATCTGGCAGTGTCAATAAAATTACTACAGATTGGTGTTGATGAGACACAGGGAATATAAAAGCAAAGATTTTTAAAAAATAGATACTTTGTATAGAAAATCAATAAAAGCTTGTGTGTTAGATTAGGATTTAGAGTTGACTGGTATATTTCTTTATTACATGTGGAGAAATCAATATGAATTACAAGATTTTCAGTAGAAATATCTTCTCTAGCTTCAGTCTAGCAGTGCCATACTCCTAGGTTCAAAGGAAATAAAATGGAAGATCTAATTTGGAAGTACAGTGTGTGCCTAGATTTTATTTCTAGTAGACTTTTAAAAAGAAACTAAGGCCATGTCCTATGATAGGAAGAAAAAATAGGCTTAAAACATTTTAATATTTCAGAAAGCAAGGATGTTTTTAAAGTGTCACAGTTCTGGGCAGGGGATTTAGCTCAGTGGTTCTTCTGCCTGCCTCGCAAGCACAAGGTCCTGAGTTCAATCTCTGGTATCTAAATAAATAAATTAATTAATTAATTTTAAAAAGTCACAGTTCTGGCCAGGATTGGTAGCATATGCCTATAATTCCAGCATTCTGGAGGCTGAAGCAGGTGAATCACTGTGAATTTGAGGCCAATCTGGGCTACATAGTGAGTTCAAGACCAGCCTGAACTACATAGTGAGAACCTATCTCAAAAAAAGAAAAAACAAAACAAAACAAAATACAAAGTCAGGGTAGTGTTGACAGGACCACAGAGCCAATATAAAGATAGGCTAAGCCAGGTAAGATGGCACATAGCTATGGCCTCAGCACTCTGGAGGGGTAAGGCAGGAAGACTGCAGATTGGAGCCCAGCCTGAGAATTCAGTAACTTAGCAAGACTGTCTCAAAATTTAAAAAATTTAAAACGGGCTGGAGATATAGCTCATTGTGGAAGCCCAGAGTTTAATTCCTAGTATAGAAAAAAAAGGAGGGGGTTGGTGAACTTATTTTATTTAAGCATCAAAAAATTATATATATGAATATATATGGCTAATTGAGGTGAGCTACATCTATAAAAGTCCATGAACTTTTAATACTACTAAAATTTTAAAAAATATACTGTTGAGTTGAAAAATTGTGATGGTTTGTAAGGGTGAACAGAATGGAATATGCTTTTTTAAAATGAATTTTTAATAAATAGAGTAATTTTGACATTCAAAAGTGTTCTATGTATCTTCTACTAAATATATTTATTGATTCTTAAGCAAATTTCCTTTTCTTTTTTACATTTTAATGTCTCAGGAATTGAGGTAAAACTTTTAAATGTGGTTGATGAAAAACTGAATGTTCGTACTTGGTAAGAGCTGTTCATAATAATCTCTTCAAGTTCAGTGTACTGTTTGTATTTTATAGGTCAAGTTTAACCACTATTTGAAAACAAGAGCTGTTCATAATCTCTTCAAGTTCAGTGTACTGTTTGTATTTTATAGGTCAAGTTTAACCACTATTTGAAATACCTAAAGTTTCCTCTGTAATTTTGGTACTGAAATGAGATAGTGTATGCATAGAAAAGCAACAAAACAGAGTGGAGGAATGTGTGTTTTCAATTGGTGAAGCAAATCTTCATTTTCAGAGGAATGTCAACATATTTCTTTCAGAACAGCAACTGGATGCTTAGGGGACCTAAGAAAGGAAATACTGACAAGAACTTGGAGCTACTTTTCTTGTTACTGAGATACATGTGCAAAGATTCTCATCATACAAGAACTACAACTGGAGGCAGGAAAAATTGCCATATCCCTCATAGTATGTTAAAAAAAAAATTCAGAGCAGTGAGAGGCTAGTGTAACTGATTCCTAAGTCACACAAGACTATTATTAAGACATTATGTCATAGTTTAATTCACTTTTTTCTCTTTTTAGAGAAACATAATACAAAGAAATGATGGATAATCAGTGGTACCTTATATTTGACAAAATATGGCATGAATTTTTCTCTATTTGGTTAAGAAGGGAAAAGGAAAGACACAGAACTATATTGAAAACAATAGGAACTCTACCAAAGATAGGAAGAATGTGGGAGACAGTGGAAAATGATGGCTTAGTCAAATATTCTCAAGAGGGTGATTGGCAGTATAAACTCTGTCCTTTGTCTCCATGGAGATGAAACTTTTCTAGGATTTATTACATGTAAGGCCTAGTAAGATTTATGTAAGTTCCAATAGTGCTCAAAGACAAGGACAATATTTAATGGGGACATGATACTGGCCTGTGTAATGCAATCCAAAAAAGAACATATCATTTCAGGAAAAGAAATCATCCTGCCAGAAACTAAAATCTATGTAAAAATATGGACATGGAAAAGTCTGATATTTCACCAAAGGAGATATACATATGATAAATAAGCATAAGAAGAGATCTTTGATGTGTCATAAGGGAATTACAAATTTAAATAAGATACCACCACTACATGCTATTAGAATGGCCCAAATGCAAAACACAGACGACACCAAATGTTGATGAAGATGTGGAGCAACAGGAACTCTCGTTCACTGATGGTGCAATACAGAATAGTGGAGACAATGTGAAAGATAATTTGAAGCCAGGCTTAGTGTATGCCTGTAATTCTCAGTTCCTCAGGAGGCAGCAGAAAAACAAGTTTGAGCCCAGCCCAGGCAACTTAGTGACTTAGTAAGACACCAATCTCAAATTTAAGAAATAAATAAATCAAAAGGGCTGGAGATACAGCTCAGTGTGAAGGCCCTGCTTTCAATACATCCCCAATATATATCTATCTAT
>NW_022900938.1:24233341-24244946 GCF_012274545.1 Fukomys damarensis | reverse complement strand
TATATATATATATGGTATATGGTTTGGCAATTTTTAGAAAAATCAAACATACTCTTACTATATGATTTTACAATTGTATTCCTTGGTATTTATCCAAATGAATTGAAAACTTATGTTCATACAAAAATCTGCATAGGGATATTTATAGCAGGCTTATTCATAATTGCCAAAACTTGCAAGCAGCCGATTACCCTTCAATAGGAAAATGAACAGACTATGGTGAGTGTGGACCAAAGAATATTACTCAAGTCATGAAAAAATCTGGAGGAGACTTAAATACATATTACTGTACTACAGGAAGGAAGACAAACTAAAAAGGCTACATACTAGATGATTCTGACTATATGACATTTTGGAAAAAGCAAAACTATGGAGAGGGTAAAAAAACTATTTAGAGCTTTAGGTAGAAAGGAGGAACAAATAGGTGAACATAGAGGATTTTTGTAAGGAAGCAGAGAAGAAACATTCTGTATGATACTATAATGATCAAGATGTCATTATGTATTTGTCTACACCTATAAAATCTGCAATTCCACAAGTGGTCCGTCGCGCAAACTGTGATCTTTGAGGTGAATGTGATGTGTCAGTGTGGGGTCATCAATAGTGGCTGATGTGCCACTCTGGCAGGAGAGTTGTGAGTGGGAAAGGTTGTGCACATTTTGGGGTGGGAGGATGTGGCAACATTCCACCATTTCTTTTCAGTTTTTCTGTGAACCCAAGTGCTCTAAAAAAGAGTCTGTTTTATTAGGTTTTTGTTTGTTTGTTTGTTTATTTGGTACGGGGATCGAACTCGGGACCTTGCACTTGTGAGGCAGGCGGCAGAACCACTGGGCTAAATCACAGGCCCAAGAAGGTCTGTTTTAAAAGGGGGTGGGTGGGGAGGTAGGAATAGCCAAATGGGATGATGGGTGATTTAGGTTTGCATTACCTTGAAAGATAGAAGTTTGACTCAACTTAATTGACAGCTGGGGGTCTTTAACCTAGACTGCTGCATTTTATTTTATTTATTTTGGGGGAGTGCTTAAGACCAGGTCTTGCTATATAGTTCAGCCTGGCCTCAATCTCACTGTGTAGCCCAGGCTAGCATGGAACTCCAGGCTAGCGGTCCTCGTGCCTCATCCTTCTGAGTACTGAGATTATAGGTGTGTGCCACAAAGCCCAGCTACTTTCTCTTTTGACTAGTCTTTCTATGCTGTCTAGGCTGGCTATAAACTCTTGGTTCAAGGGCTCCTGCCTCTGCAGCTCCCTGAACTAGCTAGTACTATAGTAGCTTTTTATTTTTTAAGCTTTTGGCACTGGTAAAATTACTATATAATTTTGGGGAAGAACAAAAATTAATAATATCCCAGTGCCAGGAAGGTAGCCTGGGCTCTGATATACCGCGGGAAGGAGAGCCACGACTTCTACTGCATCACTCCAGCAGCTGGAAGGTTGCCTGGTCCCTGATCCACCGCGGGAAGGAGAGCTATGCCTTCTCCCACCCCAGCCGCCATCGCTCCAGTGCCAGGAAGGTAGCTGTGTGGGCGCCGGTGAACCCCCATAACTCCCCTTACTCCCCCACCACCCACTCTCAGACCTCCTGATAGTGCCTGTCTTTGGACCCATTCTGCAGAGGCAGAGGTAGTCACAAAGGGTATTTTTCTGAATTCCCAACTTTGAACATCTTTAAAGAAAGGGCGTGGGAAACCTGTAGTACAACGGTGTGGAGTTCAACCATTCAGAAGGTTGAAGAACTCAATCTGGGCCTTGCAGCCCAAGGTCAGTCTGCATCATGGGGTTCAGCCATCAGCTAACTGAGATCAGGGGTTATGGAGAGCATTGTAAAAAGAGCGTGACATGAGCTCAGCCATGTTGACCTGTGATTCACCTGAGCGGTGTGGACGTGCCATCGCCCGTACCAACAGGCTAGTTCAACTGGTGGTCTGATCTGTTGCCTAGCAACTGTAACGGTTGGTTTCCTTCTGGAATGTGTGGACGGTACTCTCGCTCCCGTGCAGCGGGAGAGTATAAAAAGGAAGAGGTTCTGTAATAAATAAAGCAAGGAACATGAGAAGAAAAGTGCCTCCTGTCTCTCTGTCCTCGTCCTTTCAGGTTTGGGACCTGCTGGCAGGATCCTGACGTCGCGGCTCGCGACAAGGGGTCTTGAGTCCTAGCTCTGTCTAATCATTAAATGGTAAATATACTATATTGAAATTTTGTTCACTGCAGACATGTTCTGGACTGCTTCTTGATTTCAATTTAATTCAGATGATTTAAGGGTGATAGACTAGTGACTACCACAGGTGGTCAATTTCCAAGTTGTGCTTGATCTTAATGTGTTGCTGATTGTATCAGTTGGGATAAAGGATTGTGGTTGATTTGATGAGCTGTTTTCTCTGATGTTATGAAGATGAGAATGTCTGTGGGTCGTTAGAGACCCAGAAGCTAGGGCACAACTATATCAGGAAGATTTGGGTGATAATCCAGAGATTAAACCAAGGACAGCCCGACAACAAAACTAAAAATGAGAAAACACTTAAGCAAGACACAAAGACAGACTTCCAGTTCACCAATGGCAAACAGTAGGGCAAATGAGGATGAAGATGCCGATAGTGAACCACCACGACACCCTGAACTCAAAGCACAGGAAGTAACACAACAGATCAATCAGGCTCTAGAAAAATTCAAAACAGAAATAATTTCCCAGATAACCATAGAGATAGCGAGCAAAATGGAAGTCATGATTCGAGACTCTAGAGCAGAAACTGCCAAAAAAAAAAAATGGAATTGATGAAATAGATTCAAACACATAAAAAACAGATTAAAAATTCTATTGAAAGTATGCATAACAGATGAAGCCTATCTGAAGATGGAATATGGGATACAGAAGACAGGATGGTGGTGGTCAATGACCATGAAAATAAAGATCTCTTAAAAATTGTAAGGGACAATGAGAAATCAATACAACAGCTCTTGGATGATACAAAGAAGAATAATATAAGACTAATAGGAGTCCATGAAAAAGCAGGAGAAAGTAAAAATAACACAAAAAACTGTTTGCAGAATTAATGACAGAAAACTTCCTAAACAGAGGAGAAGAATTTGACATTCAGATAACTGAGGCTTATAGGACCCCAACTAGCCACAATCAAAAAAAATCTACACCTAGACATATAATAATCAAGATCCCAGAAACCCAACAGAAGAACAAAATGCTACAAGCAGTAAGAGAAAAGAAACAAATCACATGCAAAGGAAAGCCCATCAGAATCACAGCAGACTTTTCAACACAAACTCTTAGGGCAAAGAGAGCCTGGAATGAGATATTTCAAGTACTAAAAGAGAACAACCTCCAACCTAGTCTGATGTATCCTGCAAAACTCTCTTTCAAAATGGATGGGGAAATAAGACACTTCCGCGACAAAGAACACCTGAGAAACTACATGAATACCAAACCAGCGCTACAAGGAATTCTAAACAAGATCCTAGAAAAAGACAATGAAGGCAACAACACCATGAGGCCCAACAGAGCAAATCAAATAGGCAAGGCAAGAAACTAAAAGGAGAAGGTGAAAAAGTAAAGAGTCAACAAAAGGCCAATAACATGTCAATAATAAGTCAGTACATATCCATTATAACCATCAATGTCAATGGCCTCAACTCACCAATCAAGAGAAACAGACTGGCAAAATGGAATAAGAAGCAAAATCCAATAATATGTTGTATACAAGATACACACCTAGTGCAAAAAGAAGCCCATAGACTGAAAGTGAAAGGATAGAAAACAATTCTCCATGTGACAGGAGCCCAGAAAAAAGCAGGGGTAGCAATCTTATTTGCAGACAAAGTAAATTTCAAACCAAAACTGATTCTGGTATTATTGATGTATGACAGTACTGTATCATACCTCTGTGAATGTAAAATATCTTGTACCTGCTTTATGATACGTAGTAGTGACCGTGCTTTATCATAGCTATATTTAATGATATTACTCTAAATGTTCTCTTTCCAGATGATGATTAAGAGGCTAATAGAAAAAAGTGGTAGCAGGTACCACAACAGCAACAGAACTTTGCTGCTTTCTGGATATTATTCTTTTGTGTTTTTTTTTTTTAATGGAATGTGCTGAATGTCAATAATTTTGTTCAGATGACTGCAGAACCTGGAAAAGCTGTTGCTGCTATTGATGCATAACATACTGCTATTATTGGTCTTTTTATATAAATATAAATATATGTATACATATATATGTAATTTGAATTTTGGGAAACTTTAATGGTGCTGTCAACTTTGGAAAAAGTTATCCCAATTTACTGTGTTGAGTTGGCATTGTACAGAAATGGACAGCTATTTTGGTCTAGAAATGTTAATTTTTAAATTTTTTTTTCCATTTGTACAGGGGTAACGTACTGTATGAAATACGTAAAGTCATATCTACATGGGCTTGATTACAGAAACTAATAAAGTGTTCTCTAAATAATGAAGAAAATAATAAGATAAGACTACAAGAGCAAGAAGCAATTTAAATATGTTCAGGGACCATTTTCATCTTCAGAATTAAGGATTATTTTAATCTTACATCATTTTCTTTTCTCTTTTACTTTCCTTTTTAGTTTTATTTTAGGATTCCCTATTTTTAATGTTCATACAGAGATTTCTTTAACTGAAATACCAAATAGTTTCTCTGGTGTGAAAAACGATACTAGTACACAGGATCCTAATAAGATAATTAATAATGTGAAATAGGAAGTAAAGGGCTAAAGGTGTGGGGAAAGTGGGAAGGGTGGGGAAAAGGTAATAAGGGAGAGGAAAAAAATATGAGAAATTGAAAAAATGGAAATAAAGTGTTGGTAAATGGGGAGGGTAGGAGGGGGTGAAGGAAGGGCCGGGACAAGGGGAAAAGAGAATCAAGACCTATCATGTATAGGTACAGGATTCCAATAATGAATGTAACTGTACTGTATACCTAGATTGTACCAATAAACTCAATAAGAAAAAAAATTAATAATATTATTGAAACTTAAAAAGGTATAAGAACAAGTATATTTTTTTCATAAATTGAACTCATGGTGTTTCTATGTTGAAATAGTATAAGTTTTATTATCACTGCTGTTTGAGGCATTTGAATTATTCTAAATAGTCTTTTATATTAAATTTATAATTAAATTTTAAGTCATTGGTGGTGTTTTAATTAACTAAGTTTAGAATCAATGCTTAAATGCTAACAGAAAGTGATTTTCTGAGTTTTATTTATTAGCTATCTAAACATAGAGAATTAATTACATGACAGGAGTGGGGAGTGTTTGTCTCCATACCCCAAATCCTCCAAAAATCCCTAGTAGTCATTGGAAAATGAAGAATTTGGTATTGACACATACCCCAAGTTTACAGCTCCTTCTCTTGGGGAAGCTGGGAAGGATTAGTTGCTGTTCCCTGAAGGTGGGACAGATGGCAAGATGACCCCACCCCCACACAGGGTAACTTGGCATTGTCTTCCAACATGACGAAAGCACTTTGATTTAGCAATCCCACTCATAGGAATTTATCTTAGCAATACACCTGTACTTGCAGGAAATGAAAATGTATGAGTTTATTCTTTGCCCCTGTATTTTTAATAGGAAAAGATTAGAGACAACCTTGTACAGAAGATGCTGTTAAATAAACTATGGCTTAGCCACACAATTGTATATTTTATGGTCATAGGAGAGAATGGGAAAGCTCATACTGTACTGATAAAGTGGAAACTCCAGAAATAGGATTTTTTTAAAAGTAAGGTGCAGAGCAGTGTAAATAACGTGACTTTTTTTGTGTAAGAGAGTGGGGAAATAAGAATGCATATTTGCATTTGGTTTTATTAGCATAAGAAAACACTGGAAGAACACATAAGAAACTAATAAAAGAGATTACTTATGAGGAAGAGAGCTGGACGGCAGTGGGACTTACCAGCATTTGCTTTTTTATTCCATATTAATTTTTGAAACATACAAATGTTTTTCTTACTTAAAATTAAATTAAAAATAAAACTGTTAGATAAATTATTATGTATCTGAATAATAGATACTAGAAGTGATTAAAATTGATGTTGTAGGTGTTTAAGTACATAGAAAAATGTCTCTAATACATGATAGGTAAGAAAAGCAGGTTATAAAGAAGGAAGGTAGAGTCCTGTAACTTGAAGAATTATCTTTATTTCCTTAGTATAGCTACCTTAAAGAATAATTCAGTCAAATGTCCCCTTGTAAATCTGTTGTATTCCTGACCTCCAGTACCTCATCATGTGACTATACTGGGAAATAGGGCTTTTAAAAAGGGAACAAGTTAGAATGAGGTAATTTTAGTGGGGCCTAATCCCATTTTAAGAGTCCTTATAAGAAGAGGAAATTTGGGTCAGACCCCCAGTGGCCAAAATGGGAAGGCAGGGATGCTTCACAGAAAGTACTGCCTGCTGCAGGAGATAAACTTGCAGGGGTTGACTACATGGTGCAGACACATGGTGCAGACCTTGCAAAATGATCAAGCCTTTCTCTCATTCCTGCCTGAAAAATATTCTAATGTGTTATTCCTTGAAGTACATGTGGATGACTGCCAGGGTGTTCCTGTAGAATGTGAAGTCTGATGGATGCCAGCCTTCCAGGTTTTCAAACAAGGTCAAAAACTGGGCAAAGTTTCTGGAGCTAGTGAGAAAAAAATTTGAAGCCACCATTAATGAATTAGTCTTGCCATGTTTTCTGAAAAATATAACCAGCCATTGGCTGTTTAAAATTTGTAAATTTTTTTTATTTCGATAAGCATGAGTTATAGAAACTATATACTAAACCGCTATCTGATTATAAGTGATGATAAAAGATTAATATTAGCCTTTTTTTAAAAAAGGAGGAAATCTGAACACAACTATATACAAAGGGAAGACCAGGTGAAGACACAGGGAGAAGATGGTGTTCACAAGCTAAAGAGAGATAACTCAGAAAAAAAAATCAACCCTGCTGTACCTTGGATCTTGAACTTCAATCCTCTAGAGTTGTGAGAACATAAGTTTTTGTTACTAAGCCACCCAGAATGCTGTACTTTGTTACAGCAGCCCCAGCAAACTGAATGGCATTATCGACACACATTCTCAAAATATCCAAGATCTTACACCCATCGTAATACATGGGAATGGCTGCTTTACACCTTTCACTAGCTAATTAGGTAAGTCAAAATAGGGTATCACATTTTCATTTGCATTTATTTACATTTTCCTTATACTGTATTGAGAAGTTGGAATTCCATTATGCTGCCAGGATTAGTGAACCAAATGATTGGTCTTAGAAGAATAAAGCTGAGTTGGAAAGTAGTGATGGAAGTGTGCATTACAGACTCCATTCCAGCCCAGAAGGAGGAACAAGGTCACAAAGCCTCTTCAGCCACCATGGCCAATATGGCTCCTTTTCCATATAACCACTCCGCCTCTCCCTACCTGCCTCTAGGCTCCCCGCTCCCTGCTGTTTCCAGCTTTTCCAGCTCTCCCTGAGATTATACCTAGGCCAGTATTGGGAAAGACAAGAATTTCAATCCCAGAAGCAACCCCCAAAATCTCCATAGTTGTACATCCCGTGGGCTAAGCAAGACGGTAAAGAAAAACAATTCCCTTGGGCAGAAAACAAAGCCAAATAAACACCTAGCCCCAAGGCCCAGAGATACCTTGGGCTCTGAGATGTTCTGCATTGCATTACAACATCTTTATATCTGAACCATCTACAGACTAAACTGGGATGACTTGCTGACTAATTAGGGCAAGGTGAATTCATTGAGAATGCCATGCACTGTGAAGAGGGAAGGGAAGGAAATACTAAGAGCAAATACGTTTCCCTGACAGTTAGCAGCAGGAGAAGGGAGGCTGCATTTGAAGCTGCATACGAATACCCATATCTGGGAGGCTGGGAGAGAGATTCCCCAGCAGGTACAGACAGCCAGCTGTACCAGGAACAGTGGTGGAAGCTGCCAGCCCAGAAGGCACTCCTCACATGTCTGCATTATCGCCTGTGATCACTGCGGTGACGGCCCTTCCGCAAATCACAACCTTCAGGTTGGTTCTCTACTTCCTGCCCCATGTGACATTCTTAAAGACAAAAAGTGCTCTAAAGACAGCTCAACAATCCAGAGAGCTCAAATCCTATAAGGTTGTCAGTGCCTGTAACACAGCTTACACTGCTGTAGTCTTTTATGCAAAAAAAAAAAAAAAGTGCCAAAAATATTATGCAAGCATTTTTTTTAATTATTATTTTTTTAGTACCTGGGATTGAACTCGGGACTTTGTGCTTGCGAGGCAGGCGGTGGAACCACTAAGCTAAATCCTCAGCCCTATGTAAGCATTTTATTACTTACTTTTACTGGCTCACTTTATAGAACAGGTTTTGGCTGTAAGAAGCCCTTTGGTTTTCGCCAAAGTTACTTCAAACAGTTTGTCATATTAAATTCACTTCCCCTTTCTTTTCTTGCTTCTTAAGCTCATCTAAGATGGCACAGAGTGGTTGCTCCATAGTTTAATACACCAAGACATGTAGAAAGGGACCTCACTGATGTGCATACCACTTAATTTTTCAACACCTTTCCACTGACCCCCCTCAGTCTGGAATTTTACATCATGAATCCAATATAGGAAAAATATGACTCCCAACATGTTAGATGTGAAATGTGCTGAGTTTATGGTCTCACAACATAAAGAATGAAGTTGTGAACCAAAGGAAGAAGTTAGGAGAGTTTCATTGGAAATAAGGGGAAGAGGAATAGCTCCTGGATTTCCAGAAGGGGTCCAAGTAGGTGGCTACTAACGTTCTTTGTCAGAGGTAACTAATACAGTAAAACCACAATGTGGGTCAAACTACAACCAATTTAGAGGATTACAAGTATAGCTGCTTACCTAATATAGATCCAATAGGGAAACAGGTCATGAAGCAAGGGTATATGGAAAGGTCAAAGGAATTCTTGGAAAGAGAGAGGAGTATGGGTCCTGATGTTCTGGTCACCCACCTATGCAACTGAAGCCTATCTGGGCCCACAGGACCAGGGGGTGCTAATTACAGTATAATCTCAAGTTATCTTGCAGGCCTGGCTATTTCATCTCCATCCCAAGGCCTAGCTCTAGAGGCCAATTTGCCTCTTGCTATAATTCTGATATCTTTATTTTTTTGTGCTGATTTTCTTGAGGGCCCAATCCTTCTCTAACTGTACATTAATTTCTATCTAACTTAGCTGCCTATAATAAATCCACCCACTGATGTCTGAGGTCAATGGATGCTTTGCTTCCTTTCCTCAAAGATTCAAGCCTATCAGGATTTGTCAGTTTGGAACCTTACCCATCAGTCCACATCTGTAGCACACAACCTGCCCTCTCCAGCAGTTGTGTTTTATCACAGAGAAACATTCCTGGCTCCCTAGACCCAAGACCTATTCTCCCTTAGGTTGTCTTTCTGATTCTTGAAAATTTCCCAACTTCTCCAAATATTATCTTTATATCTAATAATAAGTCCCCGATGTTAGATTTCATTGTATCTTTCCGGATTGGGTAAATAAGCAGCTCCCCTGAGCAAATAAGAACCATCTTATTATACTTCCTATACCAGCATCAGTGAAGTGTGAGGAAGAATGATTCTAAGCCAACAGATAGAACATTTCAATTCCAGCTCCAGCTCCCTTTATAACTGGTTGTGTGACCTTGGAAAAGTAATTTAAGTCCTTGCTACCTTTAGCATGTAGTTTCCTAACTGTAAGAAATATTATAAGTCCACTCTGTCCTCATCAGTTTTATCATCAGAGAACATTTATCAAATGCCTACCTGGTGATGGCAGCTTGCAAACCTAGGCAGGCAGCTACGGCCTCTATTTATCAGGGTTCTAAAGCAAGACACTTCAGCCTCCTAAGATACGCACAGTTTTACTGATGTGTGGGAAACACAAGGAAAACACACTAAAAAAAAAGTTTTCTGGGGGAAAAAAACTAAATTGATTGAGAATTTTACAAGATTTATCCTTTATTCTATGCTTTTTGGGGTGTAAAAATGCCATTTTTAATAATAAGACCGTAGCAAATATTACTTTATAAAATCATCTTGTCCACCAAAATAAAATTTTTGCTCTTTTTTAAAAAAACACATTTTTTTCTCTATCTCCAAAAGGTTTTGCTAAGAGGTGAATTCTAGTCTAGATTCCACTTGACTACAGGGCTCTGTCTTGGGAAGGAGCTTGGATCCTACCTCCAGAGTCCACCATCTTCTCCCAGTTCTATGGTGAGTAGTTTTGGAAAATTCTGAGCTGGTGGTCTTTGGATGAGGTAGGGCCTGTACTTGTCCTGCTTGTTAGTTTCCCCATGGCTTGGGAAAGTCACTCAATCCCTCTGTACTTAGATTCCTCACCTGTAGAATAGGATCTAGATGAGGTCATTAATTGTCCACCTTTTCTCCTAATGGGACACCTGAGAATGATGTCTGCATAGCCAGCCCTCTGTACCCCATTCCCCAGGCGCTGGCTGTGTATGACTTCACCCCTGTTGCTCTCCCTTGATACCGTGCATCTTGAAGTTTAAGGGACTAAATTGAGGCTGTGTTAATGATGATTCTCAAACTGGAGGGGATATAAGAATGCCTGGAAGATTTATCAATCCCAAGTTGCCAGGCTCCACCTACGTTTTCTGATTCAGTACATTTGGAGTAGGGCTTAAAATTTTGCATTTAAACTTCCAGATGATGGATGCTGAACCACACTTTGAGAACCACTGTACAATAAGGACTTTGAATCCACTGGAATTCAGCAATCAACCAATCTGCCAACCACAAACTCCACTATTATTTGTAACAAATTACTTTCTACACTTTGATTCAGCTGCTGAATTAGTAACCTCTCCAAGGACTTTCAGCTAAAAAAATGCTGTGTGTAAATGAAGAAAGACAATGGGTCTTGATTCAACAATTCAACTCCCTCTGCAATCAGATCTTCTTTCAACTCTTTCAATATCCCCTCCACCCCAGCTTCCACTCCACGTACCTAAAGACTAACACTCAGCTTCATAGGAAACAAGAATGGCACGCTACGTTCAGCTTAAATGCAAGAGTGCACTTCTCTGAGTCTTGGCAGTTGGAACAAGAATCTTTTATTCTCCTCAGGGATATCTCTAACAGGACCCAGTCTACATGGTGGTTCTTATGTGGCTCTTTCCAGACAGAGTAAATTTGTTTATTTGACCCCATATTAGGGATTGAGCCCAAGGCCTCTCATTTGCTAGGCAAGCACTCTGCCACTGAGCTGTATCCTCAGCCCCCTTTTAAATTTTATTTTGAGACACGGTCTTGCTCCCAAATAGCTGGAGTGTGTCACAGTGTCCTGCTGCACTTTTAAGAATGTCCAACACAGCTGGGTGTGGCAGTGGTGTATGTGTATATTTCCAGCTTCTTGGAAGGCTGAGACAGGAGGATCTTAAGTTCAAGGCCAGCCTGGGCAACATGGCAAGACTTTATTTCAAACACCAATAAACAAACAAAACCAGAATGTCCCAGATAGGCATGATCATGTATTGTTCTTATGCTGATAGAACCTGCAGGTCATTTTAAGTTGCAATCCAAAAGAAACCAAAGAAAATTTAAGTTATATATAT
>NW_022900938.1:24201516-24233263 GCF_012274545.1 Fukomys damarensis | reverse complement strand
ATATATATATGTAGGCTTTTCCTCGTAGCAATGTATTTTCTGTGAAAATGTTTCAAGTGATTGCTCTTCACAGACTGACTGTCCAAAAGAAAGGAAATATTTCTCTGGGGGCTTCAGAACTCTATTGGTTTTCTAGTCTATCAGAGGTTAAGAAAGGCAATTTAGCAGCATATGCAGTGAGAAGAGCACTAGGAGTTGCTCCCTCTCTTCTTAGGCTCAGCTGCTCCAAGAAGTGGACTGTGACAGATGTGCCCATGTAGTGGAACAATATAGTTTTTTTCCTTTCAGAGTACTGGTGAATGAATCCAGGACCTTTGCATTAAGCTACATTCCTAGCCCTTTAAAAAAAATACATTTTTTTTGAGGCAGGGTCTCACTAAGTTACCCAGGCTGGCTGAACTTCCTGTCTCAGCCTTCCAAAGTTCTGAGATTACAGACATGCACTACCCTGCTTGGCTTGTACTCCATCACCAGTTCTGTCTAATGGGAATTGATTAGAAAATGAACTCATGGGAGCTGTACTATTAAGGTATTCAGGGTTTTCTAGAGATATGTTAGGATTAGGGAATATACACAGTGCAACTGAAAAATATGGTGAATATTAAACCTATATTTTAAATATATTACAGTAAAAGACATATGGCCATTGACCACCCTCAAAATACTTCCCCTCACTTCAGACACACTGATCTCATCATTCTTGTCACTTTCTGAAGCACTTTTGCAAGTCCTCTTTCTTGAATGTCTGTCCTGATGTCCTAAATCATTTCAAAACATTTACTTGCATGGTCATTTTGTCTTTGGGGAAGAGCCGAAGTCTCATTGCTACGATGTGGTAAATGAAGTGGAAGAGGACACACCATAATCTTTTTACGAGCCTGCCTTTCCATTGATGACACTTGGTAGCAGCATTCACTGCATCACTGACCACACCTCCTAAAGAGACTCCCAGTATAAGACTTCCAAAACTGCTTCAGATAATGGCAAGAACAATGGGTTAAGTACATTTGTGGTGAGGGGGAGTTTGTTGTTGTTGTTGTTCTTCTTCTTCTTCAGATTAATGGCAATGTATCTTTACTGTAATAATTTTTATTAAAATTTAAGCATTCACAGTATATCTTAATCACCTCATATACATATATGAAAAGGAACTTCTTGTGGAAATCAGCTTAAGTGATCATGGTGGCTGAAGAGTTCCATGGCAGGCTGTCTGTAGCCTGGAGATCCCGGGATGGCTGGTTGCAGGCTCAGTCCAAGTCAGAAGGCTTCAGAACCAGACAAGCCAATGGCATCACTCTCAGCTGGAGGCCAAAACCTGAATATCTGGGGAAGGGGGATCTGGCCTTAGTGCTGAGTCCAAGACCAGCAAGCCTAGAGTTCTGATGTCCAAGACAGGAGACCAATGTGTCCCAGATTGGGGTGGGAGAGCGGGGAAGGGTGAGCTTCAATTTGCCTTTTGTACGTCCAGTGATCTCCCCTTGCCCACAGCTGACTGGACAGTGCTCAGCCACACTGAGGATGGGCCTTCTCCATTTAGTTCACTTAGACTCTGCAAATGCCCGCAAAGGTACACCCAAAATAGTATTTTTCCAGGTTCTAGCTATTTCTTAATCCAACTGAGTTGGCACCTAAAATAAACCATCACAGGCACCCATTTTTAATAAAATTAGCTAACATATCAAAATTCTATATGCCAGGTGTTGGTCTAAGAATTTTCTAGGTATTAATCCTTTTAATGCTTATAACAGTCCTTTCGAGACCAGCCTGGGCTACATAGTGAGTTCCAGGTCAGTCTCAACTACATAGTGAGACCCTGTCTCAAAATACCAAAAGAAAAAAGAAAAAAAAAGTAATGGGGAAGGGGTACCAATGATTAAATCCTTATAACAGTCCCATAAGTACTATTATTATGTCAACATTATAGACAAGGAAACTGAAACCCAAAGAATTACTTACCCAAAGTCACATTAGTTAATGAGAGGTAAAGATGAACTTCAGATCAGTTCTGCTCACAGAGTTGCACACTAGTATGTTAAGAAACAATACAAAACAAAAAGATTTCCATCAAGAACAATGATGGAGCACAAGAAAACCCTAGATTAATTAAATCCAAAATTCAAATGTTTTACCAAACCATTTGACAATTAGAATATGTTATGGGTCAAATTGTCTCCTACCACCACCACCACTGCCACATAAAACATAAGTTGAAGTCCTAGTCCCTAGTACCTCAGAATGTCAACTCATTTCAAAATTGGGTCATTGAAGATGTAATTAATTAATATGATTTTTTACTGGCTACTGTGGTCCCTGTGTGACTGGTTTTCAGATAGGATGGCCATGTGAAGACAAAGACACAGAGGGAGAAAGCCATGTGATCCTAAAGGCAGAGATGGGAGCTATGGTATTGTAAGGAAAGAATCATCAAAGGTCGCCAGGAATCATAAAACCTGGAAGCAGCAAGAAAGAATTTTCCTACAAGAGTCAGAGGAATGGTGGCTCCATTTTGATTTCAAACTTCTAGCCTCCAGAGTGTGAGGCTGTCAATTCTGTTATTTTAAGCCACTAGTATGGGGACTTTATTTTGGCAAACTTTTACAAGACTGATGCATTCCTTTTCCATATCTCTTATTTTGCCCTCCTAACTTCCAATGGAAGTGCTAGAACAGCAGGCCCACTTGGTAGGATTAGACACAAAAACTTGCTTGTTCGTGCAGAAGCTGACATGATTGCCCACACATTATAGATGCTTAATAAATGTTTATCAACCAGATAAGCCCTTCCAACATTTCCTGAGGGGCTGTTCTTTACCAGGATTATGTGAAAATGGGACAAACAGACTTTAAAATCAAGATATGCAATAATAAATTCCCTTCTCAAATCCATAGATGACTGGACAAATATTAGCTACTGAAGTTTCTTCCAGCGTCTCTAACATAAGTAAAAGTGGCTGTTCTAAGAATTGGTTCTTGGACTTGTTTTATTGACCACTTTGTCTATTTGTGAAAATTATTTCCATTTTCTTGGAAATGCTAATCAATGGAGAAAGGCATGAAAAATATAGAAGAAGGGAGAAGCACAGTTCAAAAATGTGATCTAAAGGCCAGGATAATTGAGAAGTAACTACTGTCAAACTGTAGAAAAGTACTTTGAATACATGTATCCATGTGAGAGAAAATGGAAAAACTTTGAACACTTTGATATATAATGACTTATAAAAGCACTTCCAAAAAGGTTGGCCCAGTGTCAAAGAATGAAATGATTATTCTGAATATAAATTCAATAAACATGTTGAAAGCAAAGAGCAAAGAAAAATATGTATAATATAGTCTCATTTTAATACAATGACAAAAACTCCTGTATATGCATGTGAATATAAAACTATGTTCATCTAGCTAGCTAGCTAGCTAGCTATATTCTTTTTAAGATTTACAACCTTGGAGAAGGAGGTAGAAGGATGTTGTGTTGTACTCTGGCAGTAGCAGTAGAACATACTGACATAAACTTAGTGTATTAAAACAGCAGAAAGAAGTTAAATTCATAGACACAGAAAGTAGAATGGTGGTTCCCAGGGGCTAGAAACAGGGAAATAAGGAGTTGTTTAATGGGCTGTGGTGAGGGCCTCTTCCAGGTTGCAGAACTCTCAGGTATCCTCAGACATCAGAGTCAAGAGAGCTGCTTGGGCTTTCTTTTATAAGGGCGCTAACCCTAATCTTGAAGATTCCACCCTCATGACATAATTACCTCCAAAGGCCCCACTTCCCAACACCAACACTTTGGAGATTAGGATTTGTACATGTGAATTTGGGGAAGAGACAAACATCATGCCTATTGTGGTCTCTTATGAGGCCTGACTGCGATTAGGGCACATGTGGGTAATCGAGGATAATATTTCTGTATTAATGTTCTTGGTTTGATTATACTTGCAAAGATCCATTTTCATTTTCCTGCGATACTACAGATTCCAGGAATTAGGACTAGCTATCTCTGGGTGGCAATCTTTAGCATACCACTGATAGGTACTATACCATTAATACAGAGAGGGGTGGTATGATAGCCAGCTTGCAAGACCAGTCCCAGTGACTCACCTCTCCCTATTCATGCCTTTATGTAGTCGACCCCCAAAAGTGAAGGCTGGCTGTGAAACTAACACAGTAGGGCAGTAACAGTGTGTGCTTTCCAGGCTGTCACACAGGACATTGTGATTTCTGCTTTGCTCCTTTGAGGGAAATTAGCCATGATATGAGGACACTGAAGCAGCCCCACAGAGAAGCCCTCATAGAGAAGCACCAAGCACCAACAACCAGTACCAATTGCTAGTCCGGTAACTGTGGCTCCTTAAAAGTAGATCTTCGAGTCCCAGAAAGCCTTTAGATAAGCACAAACTCAGAACTTCCAGAGTTGCAGCCATGCCTCTCCTGTCCTACAAAACTGTGCAGATGATGTTTATTGTTATTTTAAGCCATTGAGTTGGGAGGATAATTTATAACAGAGTGATGTGGGAAAAAATAAAAACAAGTCCCCTGACCATTAAAAAACAGAAAAAGTAGGGCCAGGGATTTAGCTCAGCGGTTCTGTGGCTTGCCTTGCAAGCACAAGGACCCGAGTTCAACCCCTGGTACAAAAAAAACCAACAAAAAACTCAAAAAGTAAACAAAAGCCAAAACACTAAAACAAAATAAAACAAATAAGCCTCTATATTTAAAAACCTTTATCTTACCCGTGCATTTAAGTAAAAAAAATCTATATCTATACTTAATTTTTTGCAGAATACAATTGAGGCTTTTATGATAATTTCTGAGAGTAGGACATGGATTGGAATGGCACATCACATTCCACATTGCTGGAAGCAGAGAGAAGAGTCTTTGCTTTTGTTGTAGTTACCGTCTTTCCTTATACTGAAGAGTATAATTAATATCAGTGCTACTGCTTACCAGTGTCCATTCTCCGTTCTTCTAGTAACAGTGGATCACTTTTCTTCTAGGGAACTACCCTGAATGGACATCACAAGGAACAAGAGAATGGAAAAGAGCTAGACTTGAGGTAGAATTGGTCAAAAGAAATGGTAAAGCCCTTGGATGCTTTGCTACAACTTCAACAATCCATGTAAACTAAACATTAAAAACAGTAACTAGGTATGTGTCGTGATGCCACCTTGGGCTTCCCTTCAACTTCAGGAATTTGGAGGAAAGAGGATGAGGCATTGCTATACAAGCTGTTAAAAAAAAATCCAGAGTAACATTGCACAAATGTTAATAATTAAGCACAAATTAATTTAAAGCATTCTAGAACATGACCAGTGTTTTTTGGGGTTCCCCCCCCAGTCTTCCATTCCTTTTTGGGTCTGTGACAAGGTATTATTTAACCTGGGCTTCCATGCAGGATACCACACACTACGGGGCATATGTATATGAGACATTTATGTTCTCACAGTTCTAGGGGTGGCATTCCAAAATCAAAGTGTTAGCACACTTAGTTTTGGTTGAGATCTTTCTTCATTATTTGAAGACAGCCACTTTCTCATTGAAGCCTAACATAGTCTGCTCTGGGCACATGAAAAGAGACAGAGAGATTCCAGGTGTCTTTTTTCTTTTTATAAGGATCTAGTCCTATTGGGTCAGGCACCACATATATGATTTCATTTAACCTCAATTACCTCCTTCAAAACCCTATCTTCAAATACTATCACATTGATGGAACATAATTCAGTCCATGACAGATGTTTGCTGTTCACCAAATATCCATGTGCTTTCTGATATTTTCTAAGTCCTTCATAGCCAGTCAGGGTCATATGACTAGTTCTGGCCAAATGTCTTTTGGGAAGAGACATGTGTGTCTCTTCTGAATAAAACTTTTAAAGGCTGGTTTGTGATCCTTCAGTTCTTTCATTTTTTCTATTGATAGCCTTAAAGCTATGTATTCAAGTTAATGCAGACGATGCAGCCTTCATTAGCTGAGATACTTAAATGACTTTTGGAACACTACCTCAATTCATTTACACTGGAAATGTATCACAAGTTAGAAATAAATTTTGCGGTATTAAAATTTTGATATTTCAAGGTAAATATATAATTAAGCAAAAACTACCACTTTCTAAGTAAATATTAAGCCTTATCCTTCAATAACAGTGAACTACTAAGTAAATGAAAAGATATTTCACATTCATGGCTCTAAAGTCTTAACATCATCAAATGGCAACAGTCCTCCAGTTGATCTACAGATCTCTATTAAAATTTCAGCTTTTGGACTTCTGAGAAAATGGCAGAGTGGTGAACATCAGAGAAATAGCCTGTTTGAGATTTGGTGTCCAGATAGCAAAAAGTGGATCCCTTGCATCCAGCAAGGATCTGAAGAAAGAATTGAAGCCCATAGGGAGAGTGAGGAGAGAGACTTCAATGAACAAGCAGGACATGACAAGTGGCAGTTACTCCCCGAGCCAAGGCTCACTGTGTGGAAACTTTCAGACTTACAGTGACTACTGGAAACACTAGAGGCCTCCACAGAGAAATGCACCAGTAGAACCGAGCAGTGGATGCAGAAGAATGTAATGGCTGGTGAGTTATTCAGGTTCAGACATCCCCCAGGAGAGGGTGATTGGCTGGTAGCCATCTTGGAGAGCATCCAACTGAGCTCACAACATTGATCAGAGTCAATGAAGTAGCAGGAAATAGCTCATGACATTAAAAACAAAACAAAACAAAACAAAACAAAAAAACACTGTTCACAGAAGTGATGGTAGAAAACTCACCAAGTATGAAAAAGGAATTTGACATACAGATAATTGAGGCATATAGAACTTCAATTAGCCATGATAAAAAAAATCTACACCAAGGCATATAATAGTTAACATTTCAGAAATTCAACACAAGAACAGAATATTAAAGGCTGTTAGAGAAAAGAAACAAATCGCCTATAAAGGAAAGCCCATTAGAATCACAGCAGACTTCTCAACTCAAATCCTCAACCCAAGGAGAGCTAGGAATGAAGTATTTCAAGTCCTAAAAGAAAACAACATTCAACTCAGATTGATGTACTCCACAAAATTATCTTCCAAAATTGATGGAGAAATAAGATACTTCCATGAAAAAAAAACAAACAAACCACAAAACACCTAAAGAAATTCATGACCACCAAACCAGCAGTCCAAAATGTGCTGAAGGACATTCCAAAAAGAGATAATGAGGACTACAGCTCCATATACCCAAATAGAATGAATCCATGAGGCAAGGCATTAAACAGAAGGTGAAAAAAAGGGAGCCAACAACAGGAAAATAACATGGCAAGGGTAAGTCAATACATTTCAGTTATAAGCATCAATGTAAGTGGTCTCAATTCATCAATCAAAAGAAACAGACTGCCAGAATGGATCAAGAAGCAAGATCCAACAATATGCTGCATACAAGAAACACATTTAGGGTCCAGGATTTAGCTCAGTGGTACTGCATCCTGCCTTGCAAGATCAAGGTGCCAAGTTGGATCCCCATACCAAAAAAAAAAAAAAAAAAAAAAAAAAAAAAAAAAAAAAAAAAAAAAAGGGAAACCACAAAAAAAAAAAAAAAAAAAAAAAAAAAAAGAAAAGAAAAGAAAGAAAGACATGCATAGATGAAAAACAATACTTTATGTGACAGAAACCCAGAAAAAGCAGGGGTAGCTATTCTATTTGCAGAGAAAGTGGATTTCAAGTCAAGACTGATTAGGAGATGAAGAAGGTCACTATATCCCTGTAAAGGAAAAATTCAAGAGAAACAGATTAACAATCAGAAATATATCTTTACCAAATACTAATGCACCAAGCTATATAAAACAAATATTAAAGGATATGAAAAATTATATAAGCACTAATACAATTTTAATGCAGGACCTCAATACCCCATTGTCACAGACAGACCAACTGGACCAAAAAAAAACTAAAACAAATCAAAACAAATATCAGAGCTGACCCCAACTTTTGAACAAAAAGATTTAGTAGAGGGGGCTGGGGATTTAGCTCAGTAGTTCTGCTGCCTGCCTCACAAGGGCAAGGACCCAAGTTTGATCCCTGGCTTCAAAACAAAACAAAAAGACGTAGTAGACATCTACAGAGTGTTCCACCACACAACATCAGAATACACATTCTTCTCAGGTGCACAAAGGATGTTCTCCAAAGTAGACTACATCCTATCTCATAAAACATGCTTACATAAACACAAAGGAATTGAAATTATCTCATGCATATTATCAAACCACAGTGCAATGAAATTGGAAATCAATGGCAAAAGAAATCACAAAATCTTCCTAAAAACATGGAAATTAAACAACACCCTCTTGAACAACCAATGGGTCACAGATGAAATTACAGAAGAAATTAGACAGTTTCTACAATTAAATGATAGTGCCAATACAACATACTGGAACTTATGGGATGCAATGAAAGCAGTTCTATGAGGGAAACTTATAAAAGTGAATTCTTATATCAGAAAAACAGTGAGCTCAAATAAACAACCTAAGGTTGAACCTTAAGCTTCTAGAAAAAGATATGAAGAATCAGTGAATCAAAGAGTTGGTTCTTTGAAAGATTAAATAAAATTGACAAATCCTTAACCAACCTTAGCCAAAAAGGAAAGGTTCAAATCCATGCAATTAGGAATGAAAAGGGTGAAATCACAATGAATCCTGTAGAAATCCAGAAGATCATCAATATCTACTGAGAGAACCTGTATTCTAATAAGGTGGAAAACATGGAAGAAATGGACAGATTGCTAGATACGTACAAATTACCAAAGCTGAAACAAGAAGATATAAAAATTCTAAATAAACCAATATCAGCTAACAGATTTAATGCAATCCCAATCAAAATACGAATAGCATATTTTACAGAATCAGAGAAAACAATTCTAAAATTAATTTGGAACCAGAAGAGACCTAGAACAGCAAAAGCAATTCTGGGAGACAAAGGCAAGTTAGGGGGCATCACAATGTCTGGCTTGAAATTATATTAGAATGCTACTTCGATAAGAACAGAATGGTACTGCCGGGTGTGGTGGCACATGCTTGTAATCCCAGCTCTCAGGAGGCTGAGGCAGGAGGATCGCTGTGAGTTCGAGACCAGCCTGAGCTACATAGTGAGTTCCAGCTCAGTCTCAACTGCATAGTGAGACTCTGTCTCAAAAAAACAACAAAACAAAAGCCAGACCTGAAGATCAGTGGAACAGATTAGAAGATGCAGAAACAACTCCAAACATATTCAGCCATATTATCTTTAACTAAAGAGCTAACCATTTTAATTGGAAGAAAGCTTCTTAATAAATGGTGCTGGGAAAACTAGCTTTCAATATGTCAAAGATTAAAGCTAGATCCATATTTTTCACTATGCAATAAATTAAAATCAAAATAAAAATCTAAATATTAAAATGGAAACACTAAATCTGCGGGAAGATAGAATTGGTAGAAATCTTGAAGATACTGGTATAGGCAGACTTTATGAACAAAATCTGGATTGCATGGGAAAATATCACAAAGAATCAACAACTGAGAGCCCATCTTATTAAAAAGCATTAGCATAGCAAGAGAAACCACCAACAGAGTGAAGAGACAACCCACAATGTGAGAAAAAAATTTTCCAGCTCATCCTTAGACAAAAGACTAATATCTAAAATATATAAAGATCCAGGCATTTAGTTCAGTGGTTCCACCACTTTCCTTGCAAACACAAGGACCCGAGTTTGATTACCAGTACCAATAAATTAAAAAATAACTTTTTAAAAAGACCCCTCAAATTTAAAGACCCAATCCAAAAATGGACATATGAAATGAACAAACACTTTTCAGATGAAGAACAAATGGCAAATAAATATATGAAATAATGTTCAATATCATTGGTCATTTGAGAGATGTAAATGAAAATAATGCTGAGATTGCATCTCACTCCAGAAAGAATGGATGTTATCAAGAAATCAACAATAACAAACGCTGGAGGGGCTGTGGGGAAAAAGGAACCCTTCTCCACTGTTGCTGAAAATGTGGACTGGAACAACCACTGTGGAAATCAGTGTGGAGATTTCTCAAAAAAACTAAAACTAGAGGTTCCCTTTGACCCAGCAATTCCCCTGCTGGGTATCTTCCAAAAGAATTAAAAGTGTCATACCACAGGGATATACACACATCTGTGTTTATAGCAGCACAGTTTGTAATGACTAAATCTTGAAAATAGCCCAAATGCCCATCAACCAATGAATAAAAAAGATGAGATTATTTTTATACAATGAGTGATTTTTTACACAATGAATCTCTGCCATAAAGAAAGAAAAGCTTGAGACATTTCTAGCTCAAGAGATGCAGCTCAAGATCATACTTGTTTGTGAAATAAATCAGACACACATATTTAAATACTGCATTGTTTCTCTGATGAGTGAACCTGAAAGTGTAAATAAGAACCAAAATGTGTAATAGATATTGGGAAATGGGAAGAAAATGTTCAAATGAGAAGGTGAACGAAAGAATGGGGAGGGGGAGAAGGAAGGAAGGGACCAAAAGAAAAAAAAAAGAAGAATAGAAGGGAAAAATGGAAACAAAGCTTTTGTGAATAAAGAAAGGAAGAACAGTTGAAGGGAGGGAAGGGCAATGGGAATAGAGGAAGAAACAAATTCCAAATGATGAATGTTATCATTATGTATATCTAAAATAAAATTTAAAAAGAAAAAAATTCCAGCTTTAAATTTTTTTTTAATTCCACTGTTTTAAAAACCATAATCTGACAAACTGATCCTAAAATTTGTGTGGAAATGTAAGGGTCCCAGAAGAATCAAAACTATCTTGAACAAATAATAGGGAAGATTCACAGATCTTAATATCAAAACATACCACAAAGCTACAGTCACCAGAACAATGTGGTACTTGGAATAATAATAATAATAATTCAGAAATATATCTTCACATTAACAGTGAATTGATTTTCAACAAGGGTTCTAAGACAATTCAATGAGGGAAAAAAATCAACTTTTTAACAAATTATTCTGAAACAACTAGATATGCACATGCCAAAGAATGTATTTGGACTTCTATCTCACACTGTATACAAAATAACTTAAAATGAATCAAAGGTCTAAATGTTAGTGCTAGATATAACCTCCAAAAGATAAGCAACAAAAGCAAAGAGAAATTAGGCATCATCAGAATAAAAACTTCTGTGCTTTAGAGGGTATCATGAAGAATATGAGAAGCCAGGCATTGTGGCATGTACCTGTAATTCTAATATTTGGGAGACTAAGGTAGAAGGATCACAAGTTCAAGCCTAGCCTGGGCAATTTAGCAAGACCATGTGTCAAAAAAGAAATGAAGGAAGGACAGGAGAGAGAGAGAGAGAGAGAGAGGAAGGAAGGATTGGGGAGGTAGCTCAATATAAAGGTACTGGGCTAAATCCCCAGCAGCATCATAGGCAGGAGATAAAAAAAGAGAGAGACTTATAGTAGGATAAGTTTTATGCCAAAAAAAAAAAAAAATAGGCAGGAGTTGAGAGTGTATCTCAGCGGCAGAGCACAGACATAATATAAGCAAGGCCCTGTTCCATTCTTAGCACTAAAGGGTGGGGTATAGGGGGAGTGAAGGATCTGCATAAACATTTCTCCAAAGAAGATAGACAAATGGTCATTAGCATTCTAAAGATACTTAGCATCACTAGTCAATGAAATAAAAGTAATAAAACCCATGAGACACAGTTTCACTCCACGGATGTGTTGATACAGGGGATATAACAAGAATTAGCAATAACATGGAGATACTAGAACTCTCATACACTGCTGGAGAATACAGAATACAGAATAGTACAAGCTGCTTTGGAAAGCAGGCTAGCAGTTTCTTAAAAATTTAAATATCACTGGGTGTGGTGGCATGTGCCTGCAATCCCAGCACTCAGGGGACTGAGGCAGGAGGATCGCTGTGAGTTTGAGACCAGCCTGGGTTACATAGACAGTTCCAGGTCAGTCTCAACTACATAGTGAGACCCTGTCTCAAAAAACCAAACCAAAAAAAAAAAAAACAAAAACAAAAAACTAAAGCTAGACATTTCTCTAGAGGCGTGATTTCTTTTAAAATTGGTGAATAGAATTTAGAAGAGAAGTCTGGGCATTACTTGGGCTCATTGTCACTGGGCGATAATTGCTTTTGGGCACTACTAATGGACAGAGTTAGATTTTCTGGTATTAGTGTAAACAGAAAAGGTATTCTATAGCTGGACATGGTGGTTTATGCCTATAGTCTCTGGACTTAGCCTTGCTTTAGGCCAGAAGATTGCTGCAAGTTTGAGGCCAGCCTGGGCTATATAGTGAGTTCAAGGCCAGTCTGAACCACATAGTGACACCCTGTCTCAACAAAAGATACTATTCTAACTTTTACACTTACACAATTCCTCCTACCACTCCCTTAGTTATCTGTGAATACTTAGGGATTTTCCTTAGTAGAGCTTTGTATACTTGAGCCCCAAGGAAGTAAACTGATGAAACATACAGTGAGAACAAGTCTTTATTATTATACACTGTTGACATTGACAGTCATTGGTTAACACCACATAATCTGACCTATTCTGATTATTATAGCACAAAGCTCTGGACTAGGTACAAATAGTCATTTTAATGCAAGTGCCAAGAACTATGAGAAATTAAAATTTTGTTTGCTTTTGCATAAATCAGTAAGGCATCAGAAGAGCAGAAAACCGATGAGAAATTTCAAACTGGTCAAATTTCTGAAAGAACATCTGGTACTTACTTCTGACATAATGAAGGGCAGTCTCTATATATCAAAGACTAAAAATCCCAGGAGAAACAGGGTAACAAGGGCCATGTTTTCTATATAAAATCACTTCACTAGAATATGAGGACTCTATGTCACTGTACAGATTTATGAAGAAAACAGAATTCTTAATAGAGCCTTGGGCATCTGCTCCTATCATGGAGGGAAAGCACTTCCAAAAGCAAGTAGACAACATTTGCCTAGAACCTGCTATTATTACACTCTGTGCATATGGCAGCTAAAAACTCATTAGTTTTATAATTCTGGCTGAAGTTGGCAAGCCACCTCCAGAAATATTTCATACAAGCAAAGTGACAGATGGCAATTTCCTTTGTTATAGGATGAGCTGGTTAAGGGAGTGGTCATGCACACAAAAATCATCCAAATAGTGTGAAACCACTCTTATGTAAAATAATTTATTTGCAGCTTCCGATAAGTGAATCTTCATGTAATTGGCCTACTTTCTGTCACGCAAGAATACATTATTGGTCAGACTTACATAATTTCTTTCAAATAGGATTAGAAAATAAATTTCAGTGGCCAGGATGGGGTAGACACAATCATTCCTCAGTATCCCCGAGGAATTGGTTTTGGAACCTCCACCCCGCACCAAAGTCGGCAGATGCTCAAGTCCTTTATATAAGATATGGGATTTGTATATTATGTCTTCACATCCTCCCCTCACTTTAAATCGCATCTTACTTATAATGCCTAAAACAATGCAAATGTAAACACTTGTTATACTGCAGTGTTTAGAGAATAGTGATAAGGAAAAAAGCCTATACAAGTTCAGTATAGATGCAACCATCATAAACTTAATTATATAATACACACATGAGACCTTGAGTCCAACAATATTCAATGACAAAGGCTGGGGAGAGACTAAGGATCTGTGAAATGGCAAGAGGCTGTAGCAGAGTGTGCCTATATATGACTTCATTCATATAGATTTCAATGTGTGCTTGTCCATCACATGGCAAATTCATTTTGCTTTTTAGAAGTTTCTGGAATTTTTTCCAAATATTTTCTGTTCATAGTTGGTTGAGTCCTTGAGTGCAGAACCTTCAGATACAGAGGGCTGAGTATACATAATCGATTTGTACTAGCAAGGAACAAGGATAGTTATTTTGCTTCCAATGCATCCCACAGTTGCAGTTCCTTCTGTAGAGATTGTTTTGTTTATATACCTTTGTGGCATAGCATTCTCATCTTTCTGTTGGTAAAAATGTCCCAATCATATGTCAAGTCTCCCTGACAACCCAGCCCTAGGCTCTAGTGATAATTCTGTCTGGCTAATTAGAATACCATGTCTCTTGTCCTCATGATTGGTTCAGAGATAGGCATGTGACCCAACTTGGGCCAATGAGAAACTCCCTCTAATTTTGCATGGAAACAATTAAAAAGAAATGCTCTGTTTCCAATGCATAGAGTATAAACCTGGAGTTCCCTTGGGAACTTGTACCCATGAAGAGGAACTCAGGACCAAGAGATAACTGGCTTTGACATTTGTGTACCGGATCCAAGTAATTTTGAGGCCACCATGTCCTTAGGTTTTTTTCACTTACATGAGTCAGTAAATTTCCTTTTTTTTTTTTTTTTTGGTTTAAGCCAGTTGGATTTCTTTCACTTGCAACTGTAAGAGTTCTGACTAATGCACTCACTATTTTAGAACAGTGAAGCAGCTAGAAAAATATTACAGTCCTCCCTGGCCTTATCTCTGTGACTTAGTCACTGAACCAGAAACAGCACAAGTTAAATCTTCCAAATATAGTACATTTTCCCAGAGAATCTCTAAGCATTCACAAACTTCAGAGAATAATATCCTGGAGTATATTAGATACCTGGGAAGAACACTGCTAACTCTTTTCTGTGTAGTTAAAAATAACGTTGATCTTTTCCCAAGAATAGTTTTCTGCCAACTACTATACAGGCATTTAATAGACGTTAATATTCACAATTCTTTCATTAAATTGGTATTATTATGCCCACTGAACAGATAGGGGAGTTAAGGCTTGGAGATGTTAATTTTCCTGAGACAACCCAGCTCATACGTGACATCTCCAGTAGTTAAACTCATGTCTGTCTATCTCTGAAGTCTGTGTTGTTCTGAGCCATGTTGCCTGTCTCTTTAGTTAACCTTTATTCTTAGGTAATCATTCTTAGAAGCTATGAAAGCAGCATTTTGTAACCTGCAGATAGATTTTATTAAGTTAGTGGTTAATTTTGTAATAAAAATATTCTGTGTTGCTCACAGAATGTTAGACCTTTCTGTCAGTGTCTGCCTACTGAGGTCCCAGCTGCATGACAAGAAATGGTTGCATGGCCCGAGCCAGATAATTAGATTCACTCACTTGGGAATTTCTGCTAAGTGGTACAGTGGATGCTGGAATTACGACCTGCCTGATATACAAAAAACTTGGGTTACGACCAGAATTTTAATTTTAACTTACCACCAAAGTCTTGAGTCACTTGTGCTTCCAGATGGTCTCAGATACAGATTAAACCCTTAAAGAGTTCTGGAAGGAACATCACAACATCCTTTCCTGTGTGGGGTTAATTGAGAAATCCTGAGCCAATGTCTCTCAGGACACCGAGATCTACAGGAGAGAGGCTTTGAAGGCTGTGTAGAGGAGCCTGAGCTTTAAAGTGACCAACTTGAGTTACAACCAGCCTTCAAGAACGAATTGAGTTCCTAAGTCAAGGGGCCACTGTAGATCCTTGAGCTGAAGGTCACTCATCAGTGACCTATAAGACACACCCCTCTATTTTAAGGAGAAATACAGTCTAATGCATTTCTTTTTTCCTTTTTTCTTTTTTAAAGACAAGGTCTTACTATGTAGCCCAGGTTGGCCTTGAACTTACAGTGATACTGCTGCCTCCCCTCCCAAGTCCCAATAATTTTCTCCATGATCACATATTCTTTTCCAGGTCATCCCTAGTGAGGCCCTCCCACGAAATTATCCAATACTCTCAGGGGCTTTCTGGGAAGAGAGGATCAACTGTATCAAAACTTTACAATGTTGGGTGTGGCACCACATGCCTGTAATTTCAGAACTCAGGAGCCTAAGGTAGGAGGATCACAAGTTCCAAGCTGGCTTGGGCTACAAAGTAAGATCTTGTCTCAAACAAACAAACAGCAAAACAAAAAACAAATGCCAAAACAATAAAACAAGACAACACCACACACACACACATACACACACACACACACACACACCACCACCACCACCACCACCACCAACAACAACAACAACAACAACCAGGTGCATTAGTCTGATCCTTGCCTTGGAGTACTGCAGTTCACTGCCAGTCTTGTACAGCCTGGTAGAGGCTCTCTTGTCTTCCTCAGCCCAGTGTGCAATGCTTGGTATCCAAAATCGGAGCTTTCTTGACTTACATTCACTTAATTAACACAATATTGGGATAACTGGGTTTCACAGAGACTCTAGCTGTCAGAGATTTAATGAGGTCCAGGCTACCAGTTTCAACTAACCTTTCCCTCTTGGTGCCCTCTCTCTCCACAGTGCCCTGCCCTATCTTAAATCACAAGCATCACGAATTAAGCAAGGAACCTGATTGCTGAGCAGAGAGAGAGAGGGCTTTCTGACTCTGCAAGAAGCTCCTGTTTTATTGCGCACAAGCCTTGCTGGTCTTTCTGCTCTTCCTTAGTTTTCACCAACATTGTAGGATCCTGCCTCTGTTTAGGTGTTCATATTAAAAGTTACATTGAAAGCAGGGCATGGTAGCAGGAGGATCACTGTGAGTTTGAGACCAGCCTGGGCTACATAGTGAGTTCCAGGTCAGTCTCAACTACATAGTGAGACCTGTCTCAAAAAAAAAAAATGCAATAAGTAAAGTTATATTGAAAGCAGGGCCAGGGATTTAGCTCAGTGGTTCCACCACCTGCCTCACAAGCGCAAGGTGCCAAGTTTGATCCCCGGTACCAAAAAAGAAAAAAAGGTATGTTGAAAGCAGTGTTACAGACCTTGTGCGGTAAGGGCCCCATCCTCAGGATTGAAAAAATAAAGTTGCTATTCCAGGAGAATGTAAGTTACTATAAAAAAAGATAAATAAAAAGTAATAACTCTCATAATTTTGGGTGGGTACTGGGGATCGAACTCAGGACTTTGCACTTGCAAGGCAGGTGGTGGAACCACTAAGCTAAATCCCCAGCCCGTAACTTTCATAATTATTAATGTGAAAAATTAAATATACATTTCCAGGAGTCCCCATCCAACTCTTTTTTTATCTACTAACTGCCATGAATTACATTAAATAACACTGCATTACTGTGTTCAGAAAAAGATAGAAGACTATGTGCAATCATTCTTGAAAATATTGATTTGGGGCTTGATGTGAGAATGTTAGACATGTTATAGAAAACACTAAAAGCAGACTATAAAATCTTTTGGGTGAAATGGCCAGAATTAGGCAAAGGAAAAGATGGAGCAGAGAACTAATTTCCTCTTGCTGTGAATGAAGGTGCATGAGAGTCTGAAGCCACAAGCAGCCTGCAAGCACCAAGGAGGGTTTTCTAGTAGTTTTGATGGGCCTTCCCTTCATACATATATATGAAGATAAAATAAGGAGAATAATGTCCATCGGCCTCCTTGATTTTGACATATATTAATTTCTGCACTGTTGCAGAAGTTTGGGCTTCACCAAAGCACCATACACTTAATGTTTTAACTCAACAGAAATGTATTCTCTCACAGTTCTGCCTGCCAGTAGTACCAAACAGGAAGTAGCCAGAGTTAATGTCTTCCGGGGGCTCTGTGGGAGAATGATCTGTTCCAGGCCTCTCTCCGAGCTTCTGGTGGCCGTCAGCAGTCCTTGACGTTCTTCTCTGTCTCTGCCACTTTTTCCTTCGAGGACAGATAATACTGGATTATCAGCCCGGTCTAGTCTAGGGTAATCCCGTAAAAATTCCTTAACTGCATCTGCAAAGATTCTTTTTCCAAATAGAAATTCACGGACTTTTGATGAACATATGTTTTGGGGAGAGAGTGCCATTCAATCCACGACTATTTATTCTACCTTTTACAAATAAAATATCACAGATATTAAAATTCTCTCGACCCTTCTATCTGCTTTCCTTCATTCTTGGATATAGCCATCCTAAGTGTCGCTGCATGTCCACGCGTGCTTTTCCTTTTCTTTTCTTTTCTTTTGGTACAGAGGATCAAACTTGGGATCTTGCATTTGCGAGGCAGGTGGCAGAACCTCTGAGCCAAATCCCTGGCCTTGCCATGTGTGTTTTAATACTTTTGTGACCTTTGTATCCACAAAGAACTTTAGTTATTTATATATAGACCTCATCTTTGTAAGATTAAGAGCTTTCTATAACTATTATCCTGTACATTTTCTTTTGCTTGTTTTTTCACAGATCATTGACTTAAAAAGAAATCCATGTGGCTATATCTAGATTTACGGTATGATTATCTCACAATTATTTTATCCACCCCTCTACTGAAAGGCATTAAGTGATTTTATTATTTGCGGTATTATAAACTTTGGGGATACCAGGATGTTGCCTCCCTATCATCACGGACACAGGTATGGAACTTCTCAAGGGTAGAACCAGTAACTTCTTGTTTCCATTTATAGTTCTCTGGGTAGATGTTAACTATTATGCTTGAAATTTGCCAACACTTGGCTATAAACTGGGGCTTACATTGTTAAGGGGAGGGTGGATTTTTATTTTACTTATAATTCAATTTCCTTGATGATTTTAAGATTATTAAAGTTTTTAAATCTCTTTAGCTATTTTGGTCATTTATATTTATCTGGAAAATGATTTGCTAAATGTTTAGACTTATAGTTTTTCATTATTACATCAAATTGAAGTTTTTGAAGATCAGAATGTTGACAGTTTCATATGATTCATTATAATTTCTGTGGCTTTACATTTCATTTTTTTCTTTGTCTGTTATTATGAATCTCATTGACACCTTTTGTTTTTGACCTCTATTTTGTCATGTAATTGTTGATCCAGTGTAGGCAATCTGCCTTTTCTTTGTTTTTAAGATTTTTTTCCCTTGTCTTTTATGTTCTGCCAGTTATTATGATGCTCTAAGTAAATCTATATCTACCCTACTTGGTACTCAGTCTCACTGTGCTGTGGGTGTGACCACCCAGCATCCGTCCCATAGGGCCAATGGCCTGGTTTGGTCTTCTGCTGAGCTCTTGATAGTTCCTGGATATTATTTCTCAGGCTCTGAGTTTTTGCTTCATTTACAGAACTAATAGGTTCATTTCTCCTACTTTTCTCGTTACTCATTTTTTGTATTTTTAAAAAAATGATATGTGACATTTTGTTTTGTTTGATTTGGTACCAGGGATTGAACTCGGGGTCTTGCACTTGCGAGGCAGGCAGTGGAACCACTGAGCTAAATCCCTGGCCCCGATATAGTGACATTTTATTCAGCATTTCTGTATATTTGGAGTAGGAAGAGAGTCTTTGTTAGCTTTGTCCACTGCACTGATTATTTCGAATCCTCTCCACTTTTCTGTGAAATCATGAGGAATAAATGGAGAGTCAGCTGCTTTTCACTGAGAGCCCTAACACTGAGCATCAAGGAATAATATCCTCTGCCAGCGAAAATCCCTGGGTGATGTAAGATCAGTGCGATTCAGGAATGTGACAACTTGTAGATAAAAATGGTACACAGAAGTGAAAGGACATGTTAGCATTCACGTTTTATGGAGGAGGAATTGGGGCGCCAAAGTGAAGGATTTTCCTCAAATTTACAGACAGAACATGTCAGGATCAAGATTTTAAGCTCAAACTCTGAGCCCAAAGCAATGCTTTCCTTACTATGCTGCCTTGCAAGCAATTGCAATATTTATAATACGAAGGGATATTTTTAAAAAGTAAAAATTAAAAATCAGATAGAATATATTTAAGGACCAAAATGTGTAGCACAGAAAAAACTGTAAGAGGAAGTCATCAACATGGAATGTGTATGTGTATGCATGCATGTGTGTGTGTGTGTGTGTGTGTATTCCTTCATTCCTGTTGTGAGGAAACCAAATAGTTGCATGACAGTTGAATGCATTCCTCCCAGATAGAATTACCTGTCGAGCACAGTTTTGGAAGAGCTCAGTAGATGGCATTCCAAATGAGAGATGCCCACATGGGCTGTGAAGGCTATAATGCATTTCAAATGTCTATGCCTGTCTCACTGGCAAATGAGATTACTTTGCAAAGGTGAATAAAAAAGAATATATATATATTTTTTTTTCAAGGCTGTTTCCTTTTGAAAAGAAATGCACATCTCACATCTGCCTTATAAAGATCAGATCTCTACCTGTATAGACATGAGATTTTGTGCGGTAGCAGATAAGTGTGGCAATTTCTGTAGCTCGAAATTTTGCTTCTTTATCTGTTATTAAACTCCTTACATTCAGAAGTGGGTAATTCTTTTTGTTTTGTTTTGTTTTGTTTGTTCTGTACTGGGGATCGAACTCTGGACCTTGCGCTGTGAGGCAGGTGGTAGAACCACCGAGCTAAATCCCCGGCCCCAGAATTGAGTAATTCTGAGGTTAAAGGTACTCTAGTTGATTTTAGTATCTCTAATATTTCCATTCTTGTTTCTTTACAACATAAAGGGGTCTGGTTTTCCAAGTAAACTTGCTATTTCCTGATATGAAACCGACAATAAGAGGTCACATCTAACTCTTTTGATTGTAGTATCCAACAGAAAACCCAAACTGAAAGTGCCTATATAATAAGGAATTTATTTTCTTACACAGGAATTCTGGAGATAGAGTGATTTGGCTAACTTGAGAGCTCGGTACTGCCAACACTAACTCTGGTATAAGCTAGGCATGATGGTGTGTGCCTGTAGTTCCAGCCTCTCAGGAGGCTGAGGCAGGAAGAACACTTTGAGAACACCAGCTCTTTCCATGTTTTTTTGCTCCCATCCCCAGTATGTGGGATCCCCAGTATGTCCCCTCACTTATCCTACCATGGTTATAAAATGGCTGCCACATCTCCAGGCTTCTTCCTTTTATACAACAATGTTAAACATCCAAAGGGGCAATTTTTTTCCCAACTGGAGAAAAACCTCTCCCAGAAGCTACCACTAACCCTAAAAAATTTCTTTCAAATTTCATTTGCCAGAATTACATCACAAACCCTCTCATAGACAATCAATGGTAAGAAAAATGAAATTACCACAATGGATTTTGCTAACAGATACTCAACCTTTGGGGCTGGGGCTGGGTTCCTTCACTGAGTACATGGCCATAGTGAGGGAAAACCAAACCAGGGCTGTACAGAGAAGCAATGTGGGAAGGGCTGGCTGTGGGTGGGTAACCAGCCATATCTGCCATAGTAAGTCCTATTGACAGGGAAGATATACTCACAGTTATTACATTAGAAGAAAGGGGATCTACTACCACTATTTAGCCATCCAGGATCTATGAGTGACCTTTTAAATTTTTTAATCCAGAGAAAAACATCGTTTTTCCCAGTTCATAAATCTTAAGCCTGTATCTTAGAAATATTATAGTTTTTATATCCAGAATAGCACACCCCTTTTTTCTTTTCTTTTTTTTTAAATTTAATTTATTGGTACATTCTAGGTAAACAATATAGTTACATTCATTACTGGGATCTTGTGCCTTTACATGACAGGTCTTGCTTCTCATTTTTTCCCCTTGTCCCTGCCCTCCCTTCACCCCCTTTCCCTCCCCACCTACAAAGACTTTAATTCCATTTTTACATTTTCTCATATTTTTTCCCTTTCCTTTATTCCCCTTCCCCTACCCTTCTCACTGTCCCTACACCTTTAGTCCTTTTCTTCCTGTTTCACATTGCTAATTCACCCGTTAGGATCTTGAGTACTATTTTAGTTTTTCACACCAGAGAAACTATTCAGTATTTACACACATGTGACTTATGTATTTCACTTAGGAGTATATCCTCAATATGTACCCATTTACCTATGAATGAATCTACTTTCTCATTCTTTATGGCTGAGTAGTATTCCATTTTATAGAAAAGCCACATCTTCTTTATCCAGTTTCCAACTGATGGGCAAATGGGCTGTTTCCAAGTTTTAGCTATTACAACCTGTGCTGCTATAAACATGGGTGTGCATATATCACTGTGGTGTGATTCTTTTAATTCTTTTGGAAAGATACCCAACAGAGGGATGGCTGGGTCAGCCCTTTTTTCTTAATAATCAAAATTTTCACCATTCTGAGCCAGTGAATCTTTTGGGTGCTGCTAATCTCAGCATCTCCTCTTCTAGCCACAAATGTAAGCACCTAACCAAGAAGAGGTCAGTGCCTCTCTGGCCACAGTGATTGGCTGATGAATGGGCCAATTCAAGTCTTTCTTAAGACTTTTCTAACTGAAGATGAAAGAAAATAATTTTTCTTGAAGATGTATGTTGAGTTCCTCTCCTAAACACAAGATTATAAGTCTCAGATAAATAGGGCTGTGATTCTACCTGCACAGTTGTAGCTGACCTAAGACAATGATGTTAAACACAGAAAGAAACAGAGACAAGATGTGAGTGGAAGGAGGGAAGAAGAAACAAAGGAACAGAAATAGAAATCCAAGAATGTTTCTCTGAACCCACATTCCTGTCCTTTCTGGGATTTACTATTTTGAACTAAGGAATTATTTTTGTTTACATTAATATAAATTAGGTTACATGCTATATAGTTTGTATCTCACCAAAAGCCTGTATATTCAAGGTTTGATCCCTAGCTCTTGGCACTACTGGGAGATGATAGAAACTTTAAGAGGTGGGGAGTAGTGGAGGTCTTAGGTCGCCAGGGTGTGTCCTTGGGGACAGGAGAATAGTAGGATACTTGTGTCTTCCTCTTTTTTTCATCTTCCAGCTATGAGATGAATGGATTTGCTTTACTATGCACTTGCTACCATGACACACTGCCTCACCACAGGCCCAGAGCAATGGGGCCCACAAACCATGGACTGAAATCATAAGCCAAATAACCCCTTTCCCCCTATAAGCTGATTGTCTCAGGTATTTTGCTGCAGTAACAGAAAGCTGACTACTATATTACTCTTAATTATAACAGGAGTCCTGATTAAACAGTCTTTAGTAATTTAAACTATATAGTTGAAGAGAGCCAATCTTCATATTGTACACTAGAGACAGCATAGAAATTAAGGCCCAACCACAAGGTAGAAACCACACAGTAATTTGAATAGGGAAAGTTTAATATAAAGTATCATTAACCACAACAGAGGATTGAAGTAATGAGAGAATGGCTAGTAAGAAGTAACGAGAACTCTGACTAACACAGGAATAGCCCATATGAGGAACACTCACTCACTAGCCCAAGGGCTAAGACTCAGTAACTGGGTAAAAGTTCCTAGCTCCTCTCGGCTGAAAGCCAGACCTTGCTAGGGCCAGGTGTATACTCCCAGAATGACAGAAGTCACTGTGGTGCCATGTCAGTGGTATCAATTTTCTCTAATATCGCCCGTCCCTTATTTTTTCTTTTCCCATTCAGAAAAAATCACGCTCCCTTCCCTTTGGTTTTTCATCTGGCATTGTTGAAAGTCTGTGTCTAACCACTTTGTTTCTTTCAGTCAAGAACAATTCACTGTAGCGACCAAGCTACTCACTCACTCACTCAATTAACTTCCTCCTTCATCACTTCTCAATTAGCTTAAGTAACTTCTTTGCTAAGCCCTGCAGTTTTACAATCTGTTCTGGCCAACTTACATCTTCAGAGTTGTTTATTTGGCTCCTTTGTTGTTTTTCTTTTTGGTTTTTGGCTTTTTGAGACTACTATTTGCTATGAGGTTTAGGCAGGCTTTGAACTCACTATGTATCTGGCTTCAAACTCATGAGATCCTCCTGCCTCAGCCTCCTGAGTGCTGGGATTACAGGCATGTGCCACCATGCCTGACACTGATTCTTTTTAAATCAAAACACTTCTTAACAGAATAGAACCATTTCAAGAATAAGTTATACCGTGATAAAGGTATAGATCTAAGTAGTTCATACAGCTCAATTGATTTATATTTTTTAAATGTTTAAAAAATTTTTAAAAATTAATTTCTTGGTACACTTTAGATATACATAATGATCACATTCAACATAGGGAATTTGTTCCTGTACATGATATATCTTGCTGCTTCTTTTTTCCCATCCCCCTTCTCTCCCTTTTTTCCCAATCCCCTTCCCCTCCTTATTTACACAAGTTTTGTTTCCATTTTTCCTTCTATTCTCATTTTTCTTTTCCCTTTCTGCCTTTTCAAAAATGGCATTATCAGTCAAAATAATGTACGATGAATCTCACTTTCCCCTTTGAGGCTCTTGGAAGGAGATGAAGCTTCTATGAACCTGAAACCCATGATTTAATGAATACTAGGAACTCATTAAAGCGAAACAAATGAGGAACTGAGAGGAAACTTAAAAATCATCCAGAGGCTCCAAGTCTCCTATTTTATACATATAGAATAGTAACTTCACACTCTATAATCAATAAATCATATATCTAACATTAAATATTGTGTAGTTTTAAAAACATGTGCAATCAAAAAAAGAATCCATTACATACAACTTCAATTTATAGCTAAACAACATATGAAAATCCTATAGAAAGACTTTTCTAATATGCCTTATAATTTGTCCTCTATTTTTATTGCAGCAAAGCCAAAATGGAGGATCATGGCAAAGAACTGTAAGCCAAGGAACTGAACATAACTTGTCCTAGAGATTTTGGCAAAGCGAAGTTCTTTGGAAAGTAACTTTGCGGGGTAGTTTTCAGGTACATGATTCACAAAACTTTGTTCAATTACTTAATTCCTCAGCTCTACAAGTACAGTTAGTGGTTCTGGATTGTGGTATAATAAAAATATATATTTGGCCTGAGCACTCATAATCCCGGCTATAGGAGGAAAAGCTGAGGCTGGAGGATCACAAGGTGAAGGCCAGCCTGGGCCACGCAGGAAGATTCTGAATTAAAATAGAAATAAAAAAGGGCCAGGAGCACAGCCAGCAATCTTTGGGTTCATTCCCTAGTACCACACGCATGCACACGCACACACACAATATTTGCTCTTTACCCCCGTTTATGGCACAGAGTGACAAACTCAGGATTTCCTGTGTGATTAGAGAATCTTTTACTATTCATATTGAAGCCCCCCGCCCCTTGAGACAGGGTCTCATTATGTAGTTCACTATGTAGTTCAGGCTGGCTTTGAACTCACTGTGTAGCCCAGGCTGGCTTCAAACTCATGGTGATCCTCCTGCCTCAGCCTCCCAAGTGCTGGGATTACAGGAGTGCACTGCCATGCCTTGCTCATATGGAGGCCCTGCAACCTTCCTAGAGTTTATGCTAATGAGGTGACAGGGGTGGGGCCTCCCAACGGATTCAGCATGGGAACCAGTCACCAGAAGGACTAAACACAGGATCAGAAGGTCAGAACTTCAGCTCCACTCTCTGACCAGGGAGTTCAGTCATTGGTGGCCAATGATTTAATCAGTCATGCCTACATAATAAAGCTTTCATTAAAGCTCGGAGACTGGGGCACTTGTAGATCAGCAACAATGTTGTGCTGGGAGTGCGATGCCTTGGAAGAAAGTGTGGAAACTCTGGGGCCGCCTTCTCCCTCCACCCCATCTTGCCCTACACATCTCTTATATTTGGCTCTTCCCGAGTTGTACACGATTAACCCATCTTTTATTTTGTTATTTATTTATATTACAGCTTTCTCATATAAGAGAAACCATACAATATTTATACTTGCATATCTCATTTATTTCATTTTACATTATGATCTCAAGGTGAATCCATTTTCCTACAAATGATTCAGATTTATCCTTGATGGCACAGTAGAACTCCATTTTGCATAAATGCCACATTTTCTTTATCCATTCATCCGTTGATGGACATTTTCTGTAATTTATTCTAACAGATTATGAAAGCTGAGGGAGCATCATAAGAACCTCTGAATTTGTAGCCACGTAGGAAAGAGGTGTGAGTAGCGCAAGGTCTTGGGACTTGTGATTGGCATGAAAAGTGGGGGCCAGTCTTGTGGGACTGTGCTCCTAATCTACCAGGAGTCAGCATCGGCGAACTTCAGGTAGAAAAGGTCTGAAGCGCATGGAATTGCAGGACACACAACTGGTGAACTGGTTTTGGGCATTGTGTTTGTTGTTGGAAAAGACATCATACATTTGCTATCAGGAGAAAACACACATGGGCGTAGTTAAGGTTAGGATCCAATGTCCCCCGACTGGCCATGTGATGCCACATGTGAGCACTTGTGCTGCATCGAACTCTTTCCTTGTCTGTCCATCTGACCACATTGGGAGCCCTCAGAAGACTGAGCTAGGCCTTAAGACTCCTGCATGCACTTATCAGGGGCAAATCCTGGTTCTATGGGCCTGAAATTCATATACTAATTTGGAGATTTTTCAAAACAATCCAAAGTTAGATATGAAGAAATCACACACATGAAAAGCTGATAAATATCACAAAATTTATGAAAATGAAGCATTTTTATTAATTGACTAGCACATTGATAGGTACCTTTTTTTCCCCTTTTGACTTGTGCTCTGTGATTACCTCTCTCATATGACAATTTGTAAGGTCCTTTCCTATGCTGGGTAGACATCACACAGAAGAGTAGGAGCATTTCTACAAGCCAGTCCTAAGCTAGAGTAGCCAGCAGTAATTTAACTATTCACAGAAACGACTGCCAGACACACACTTATCCCGCTAAACCCAGACTAAATGTGTTCTAGGTCAAATTCCTTCAGATAAGCACCTCAAATGGCCATAGACTGTTCACCAACAGCCAGTGCAAGGAAGAACTGTGTAACCGGGGATGACAGGGTGAAAAGAGAGAATGGTCTGGCCAATCGTGGTTAAAATACTTTACATTTGCAAATTCTGCAAAATGTGGGACCACATGAATACATTGCTAGGTGCATGCTTGGAAGAGTCACATGATATTGAGGGTCTTTGAAGCTTTATTGGCTTTGTATCCAATTCTCCTCTGCATTGTACAGGGCTGGGCACAAAACAACTAACAGACGCTTGAGGAGCGCATGAATGAGGCTCCTTGTGCAGCCTGATGAAGGGCAGTAATGATCATGTGGCAGGGAAGGAGTAAGTGGTTTGAGGCAATTATTCTAAGCCAGAGTGTCTGTGGGCTTTCCTTTTAAAATTTTTTCCAATGTAGTAAAAGAAATAATAGGTTCTTCCAGTTAAAAACAGTGAAGTGATCAAATCTTCACAGCTCTGAAAATAGCTTTTGCTGAACATACCTCATAGTCTCTCCTTGCTGCCTCAAAGCAGAGGGAGGGCTGGCAAATCCACCGAGTGATGACACCTTTAACTTCCCTCCTGCCCTCATTCTGAGTATGCCCCCTGCCACTTAGCTTCAATGCCCTGGGGAGGGCCTGGGTGATTCGGGCACTCTTTAAAAACTTGGTTATGACAAGTCCTCTCTCATCTTCAGATCAGAGCTTAAGTTCTATATTCATCAAATCAAAATATGAAAAGAAACTTTGAAAAATGTAATTGGCACTCACAGGCACCATCAGGAGAGTGCCTGCACAAACTGTTTAGGGAATGTTTCTGATAATGAAAAGAACTAACATTTCCAAAATTTGAAAGAATAACTTTGAAGAGTTTGTATGGCACACTCTTCTAATAGTCTGAATCACAGATATCCCACCTGAAAAAATGAGCAGCTAACTAATTTTGTGAAATATGATAGAGGTCTAGACTGCTCAGTGGCTTACTTTTTTTCTCGTAGCCTTAATTCTAAGTTGTGGCCCAAGTTGGGATTTATGGAAAAGATTGTGACTTAGTTGGGAGTCAGAAATGGGTGTCAGAGTTGGCTAGCAAACAGGTCCAAAGTTTAAGAAAACAAAAACTTACACAAATAAGTTCTAAGGGGTCGCAGATAAGAGCACCAGCACATACCCAGGGTAAAACCATTCTGTTGGATAGATATTTGCAGCTTCTCCATGTTAGGTAGCCCTTAGCGACCCCTTGAAAATTTCACAGGGGAGATATTGTTATTATCGGGGTACTACTTAGCCTCTGAACTTCTTCCCGTGTTTTAGAAATCCTTCTGTATGAGTCTTAGTAGGAAACAGTGCCTGTGTCCCACTTTAGAAGCAGCAAATGCCAGATCATCTCTCAGCTCCCTTACTGGTGTTACATAGTGTGGGCTAAGACAATTAGAAATCCCTACCTTTGACTTTGAATAAATGTCACAAAGACATAAATACTGCAGAGACACTCTCCCCTCCAGTACACACCAAATCAGCTAGAATTATTTTCTGTTGTGTAAAACTTGTGACCAAATTTTAGATTGTGACATGTTGGTCACATTCTATTTTAGGGGGTTTGCGGGGCACTTTGAAATTTGAGTAGTTCTCTTTAAGTATTTAAATGTGACTTTGTGCTGCATTTTAAACTATAAACAATACTCATATCTATTATGATCACTGGTGTTCATAGTAACATGACATATTTGGGCAAGTATTATGAATCCAACTTTATAGCTTAGGAAACTGAGGCACACAGAGTCAAAGTGCTCTGCTCAAGAGGCAAAGGGGGAATGTCGACACCATTCCTATGATCCTTCTATTTCCCTTCCAGATATTTACTGTAAAAGCAGAAGCAAAGCAGAGATAAAGGCCTATGATCAGAACTCAACTATATAAAGATGAGAAAAGTCAAGACCAACATTAAAACTACTTGAGGGAGCTGCTTATGTCAAAGAAGCCCCCTAACTTCAAAAATAGGACCTGAAAACAGCAGAAAAGAACTTTTAAGACCCTCCATTGTTTGACTGCTAAAACAGCAAACCAAGAGGTTCCTTCTTTTTCTATGGGCCAGCGTAGAATATGATCAATTACCAGCAGCAGTGACAAAACAAGTGGTCACCAATTTTCCTCTATTCATGATTCTCAATTTTCCTCTATTCTATACAGATAACGTCTGTAAAGTTATGTGGAGGGGAACAATTACTGCTAGCACACACTCATGGAGTAGTAATCAGAAAAACTTTCTCCAGTAAATTCCCAAAGGAGAATTTGTACTGAATAACACACTTAAGACAACCTACTCTGCAGAATATGTTTCAGTTTCCTCATAATGCTTCTGCTTTATATAAAGACTCCGCTCTGTAAAGAATAACTTGAACAATCATAGCTCCCAGGATATCAACCTCAAAACAGTAATGTGCATTTAATGAGAACTTCAAGGAATGTTCCTTAATTTCGAAGAGGTGTTGCCTATAGGCAATGATTGTAGTTATTGCAGGCAACCACAGAGAGTTCAGCTGTTGTGTTAAAAATAAAAGGTCAGATTCCATCTTGGAGTTTCTCACAGATTATGTTCTCTTCTCAGTGACAAATAACAAAATGCTTTAGGATGTTATTTGTTTGTGTCTACTGTTTTAATTCCCATTTTTCGTCTAGATTCAGCTTTATGATCTCTGGTTGAACATTTATATCCTCCATTACCCAGATTGACATCAGTGCAAACAGTGAACACTGTCTCTGGTCTCCTTTGTGGGGCTGGGGAATAAGTTTAGCAAAAGGGAAGGTCTACTTCTTTTTAATAATCTTATTTTAAAAGTTTTAGATTAACAGAATTATTGTTAGGATGGAACAGCTAGTACCCAGTTTCTCCAATTGTTAACATCTTACATTATGGTAATTACATTACATTTGCTGAAATTCCTGCCAAATATTAATATATTACTCCTTGAAATCCAAAGTTTATTCAGATTTCTTCAGTTTTTCCCCTATACTTTTCCTGTTCCAGGATCCTGTCTAGGACACCACATTACATTTAATTGTCATGTCTCTTTAAGCTCTTCTTCACATTTTTAAATAGTTGAACAAAAAATTTAAATTTACTGGCCAGGTGTTTTGTAGAATATTCCTAAGTTGGGATTTGTCTGATATTTTTCACCTAAGGCTGGGGTTGTGGGTTTGGGGGAAGAGGACCCTGGATGCAAAGTACTATTCCGCATGTGAAGGGCCCTTACTACAACATACTAATGTGACTTGTTGCTGTAGATATTCAGGAAATCACTTTCCTCCCATTCATAGCTACTGTCTTCCGGGCCCCCAAATAACACTGACTTGCTTTCTCTTTTAACTGCTATAATTGAAAAAGTGAAGCAGGAGGCTAAATATTCAAAGGTGGAAAGACTCCTCTCATGTAGGCAGGAGCTCTGTAAATTCTAGACCCATAACCAAAGCGAAGCCTTTTTGTCTAAGCCTCTGCCTTCTCATTGTTCCCCTTACAAATCAAATCTCCTCAGACTGGCAAGATTCTTCTCATGCCAGAATATAAACCAGGTGATACTGTCAGTAAAGGACAAGAGGAATTGCCAATTGTGTCGATCGCATTGTCCGGTACATTTTAAGCCTGCTTTGTTTTAGCTAAATATCATTGTAATCCACTTCTGTTGCTAAGCATCATATTTTTATTAGGCAAGGTACTCTATCTGAAGGCAAACAGAATCTTCATCTTGTAATAAAAGACATAAAAAGAGAGACTCTTAATGTTGACTGACTCCAGTCAGTGTGAGCGTCTAGAAGGAGGTGGTAGTTTCCTGACTACACTCTTAAGGGAGTCCAGAGAATGACCTGCTTTCATCATGCAGCCTACTTTCTTATTTTTATTGCCATTTCTGTGCGTGTTATTTCACATATCTTTCCTGTCAGCTGCAGCAAAGCTGAGCTACGGCTATGGCCGCTGCACTGTAACTACCCATGGTCATGTGGTTCAGGTGACAATGAAACAAATAGCTTGCTCAGAGGAGCAAGAGCTCTCCAGAACTGGACAATCTACAGGAGAGAGAAACACGGAATTACTCAAAATCTTTCCTCGGGAGGAGATTGGATTATATTAGACAACCCCCTGCAGGAGCCGATGAGTTGCTAAACATTGCAGCAGGTAATACAGGGAAGTTTATGTTTCACATTCTTCTCTGGCAGTTGAAGAAAAGCAGAATAGGTGTTTCTATCTCGACGGTTTAAGAATAATCTTCTCTTCAAATAGGCACCTAGCATGCTTCTTAGTTGCAAATCAGAAACCAATACTAGTTTGTTTAAGCAGAAAGGCTATTCGTGTAGAAATTAACAAATGTGACCCTCCTCTTATTATTGTATGGCTCAGAGCAAAGTATAATTTTCACATTTTTAAATAGTTTGACAAAAAACTGTAAAAAGAATGATACTCATGACCCATGAAAATGTATGAAATTCACATTGCAGTGTTTATAAATAAAATGTTATGGAGGCACAGTCATAATCTTTTGCTTACATTCTGCCCATAACTGCTTTTATGCTACAGCAGCAGAACTAAGGAGTTGCAACAAAGCCTAAAAGATTTCCTAATATGGCCTGTAAAGTCTAAAATATTGACTAATATCTTAGTTGGGTTGGTCTTCCATGACAGAATATGGTAGGTTGAACTCACAGCTCTGAATTCTGCAGGCCAGAAGTCCAAAATCCAGGTGCTAGTGTGGTCAGTTTCTGTTGGGCTCTCCTATGGATAAGTGGTTGCAGATGACTGCTTTCCTGCCGGGTGTTCACAGGGTGGGGTAGGGAGGAGATGGGGGTGGAGGATGGGGGGGTCTTGTACCCCTCTTATAAGGGCAATGTGATCTTATCATGAGGACCCACCCTCATGGTTTCATCTAAAACTAACTGCCTGGGGAGAAGGGAGGTTAGAAAGCAGAATAGGAAGCAAACAAAACAAAACAAAACAAACAAAAACGAGTTTGCCTCCCAAAGGTCCTACCATCTCGGAGGCTAGGAAATGAATTTAGGGGGAGAGAATTTAGTCCAGAGAAGCTACTCAGTCACCGGAAGGTGGGTGAGGTGCACACCTGCAATCCCAACACTCCAGAGGCTGAGACAGGAGAATTACTGCAAATTTGGGGCCAGCCTGGGGTACACAGTGAGTTCAAGAGCACCCTGAACTGCATGGCCAGACCTTGTCT
>NW_022900938.1:24071528-24201436 GCF_012274545.1 Fukomys damarensis | reverse complement strand
AAAAAAAAAAAAAAAAAGGAAAAAGACTGTTAAGAGACACAGACTCTCTAAGAGGACCAGAAAATCAGGGTTAGAGGCAAGACAGCTGGGAAGGAGATCCACAAACTTACACTGAAAACAGGTTTAGGAAAGCTGATTCTATATCCAAAATGTGCTAATACTTCCCACACTGGCTCTGGGCAGAAATGCTAGAAGCTGCAGAACTTCTCTCTCTCTCTAAACTGCAACGTTGCTCTTTGCAACTCACTAGATGGATTCCACCACAGCCTGCCATTTGTAGACACATTTTTGGTTCTGGTAAGGGTGGAACTGATGGGTGGATCCCAAATTATGAGTCTGTGCTACACTGTCAAGGAAAGCTGGATGATAAGTGCCAGATTTCTGCAGTGATGGCAGCGGGGGACCCACAATGGGGCAATGCGCTAAATATCTAAAGGTTCTAAAAATAAGTCACAGCACTTAGGAGAGGACTAAGATCTTGTCTTACTAGCAAAAAATACTCCTAGGCTAAATGCTGCTGTGGTCCCACCTGACAATCATAAAACCCAGATACAACATGCTCAGTGTTTCTTCCTGCATTCCAGGACAAAGCTCAAGAATATTTCTAGAAGCTGTGATTTGGCTCCGTGGACGCACACTTGCCTAGCATGTAGAAGGCCCTAGATTCAATCCTCAGAATAACAACAAAAAAGGAATATGTATGAGAATATGAAAATATCCAGCATCCAAAGGATTAAAATTAATAGCATTACACTTCCAAAAAACCTACAAAAGGCAACCCAATGAAACTGCTAAAAATGATACAGATAAAAATATTCATTATTGTATTCCAGATGTTCAAAAGGTTAAACAGACACATAAAGTACATTAAAATCAAACTTCTAGATACAAAAACTTTAATATCTGAGATGAAAATCACAGATTAGATTAATGACAGATGATTAGTGAACTGAAGATATAGCAATAAAATACATCCAAACATGAAAAGAAAAAACGATTATAAAACAAGAATTAAAAGAACACCAATAAACTGAGAGACGACTTCAAACAGCCTAGTATATGTACATGTAATTGGTACCCTCAAAGTATGGCAGTGACAGAAAACTATGTGATGAAATGAGAGCTAAAAGAATTTTCAATTTTGATGAAAACTATAAATTCATAGATCAAAGAAGCTCAATGAATTCTAAGCATAATGTACATGAAGGAAATGGTACTAAGGAAGCAGTATCAAATTGCTCAAAATCAGTGATGGAGAAAATATTAAAATCAACAGTGAAAAAGTCACATTATATGCAGACCAAAGATAAGCATGACAGAATATTTCTCATAGGAAATAATATAAATGAAAAGACAATACAGCAACATCTTTAAACTATTGAAAAGCTACTGAAAGAAAAATAAACTGTCATACATAAATATATGCCCACTCAAAATATCTTTCAAAGATGAAGGTGAAACAAAGACATTTTTAGACATAAAGAAGCTTAAAGAATTCATCCCCAACATTCCTTCTATACAAGGTATGTTAAAGGAAAATTTTCAGACAGAAGATAACACCAGATGGAAATATGGGTAGACACCAGAATAAAGAGTAACCAAAAAAGGTAACTACATAGGCAAATATATGAGATTTGCTTTTTTTTAATAATTTAACTATCTTTAAAAGAGAATTGATAGTTTAAACAAAAATAGTAACAATGTATTGAGGGGATAACACGGGAGAAACAATACACTGGAAAAATATCAAAAGTTTTGGAAGGGAGAATTGGAAGCAAGCCATTATAAAACTCTTATACTGCTGCATATGTGAAGTGATAATATCACTTCAAGGTAGATTTTCATAAATTTAATAAATGTACTATAAACCCTGAAATCACACTGTAATAAGAATTATACACAATAACTCAACAAAGGACGTAAAATGGAACTATAAAATGTACTCATACAACTAAAAGAAGACCAAAAAAGAGGAAAAGGGAAATCAAGAATATGAGTCAAATAGAAAACAAATTAGCAAGAGGGCAGATTTAAACTAAATAATAGCAATAATCACATTAAATGTAAAAGGACTAACAGCTCTAATTAAAAGGAAGAGATCATCAGATTAGATTAAAAAGCATATTATATTATGATGCCTAAAAAAATCCACTTTACATATAATGGACAAAAGTAGATAAAAAGCATTAGGAAATTACTTTCTCTTTCCTTAGTAACATTCTTTGCTCTGACATCTAGTTTTTCTTATATTTATATAGCCATCCCAGCACATTCTTTGACTAGTACTATAGACTTTTGCACATTTTTTCTATTTACTTTTATTATTGAATTCATCACTAGAACAAAACAATAAGCTGTAAGGAGAAATAAACCAGCAATATTCAGATATTTCAATACTCCTCTCTCAATAATTGATAACAGATATAGAAAACTTGAACTATATTAGCAACCGACTTGACACAAACATAAGCCTAATAATATTCTTTTTAATTGTATATAGAATATTTACCCAGACACAATATTCTGGGCTATAAAATAAATCTCAATAAATATAATAATTGAAATTTATTTTCTCTGTCTACAGTAGACTTAAAAGTCAAAAGATTCCTAGATATTTGGAAATTAAATAACATATTTCCAAGTAATCTGTGGATCATAGAAATCAAAAAGAAAATTAGATGCTTTTTTTTTTTTGTACCGGGGATTGAACTCGGGTTCTTGTGCTTGTGAGGCAGGTGGTAGAACCATTGAATTAAATCCCCAGCCCTAAAAAGCTATTTTTATCTGAATGAAATATAGCACACCCAAATTAAGCACGATGCTTTCCAAAAAATTACTTAGAAGATGATTTACAACTGTAAATGCTGATATTAAAAGAAAAAAGTATTCAAATTAACACATTTTTTTGTGAAAGGTTTTATCTTTCATCTTAAGAAACTAAGGAGCAAGTGAAACACAAAGTACACTGAAGCAAAGAAATAATAAAGATCAGAGAAATAGAAAACAAATCAATACAGAAAATCAATGAAACTAATATTGGTTTATCAGTCTTATTTAGCAATAGGATCTTCGGCAAATAACATTTGCAAAACTTCTTTCTGATGATAGACTTGCACCCAGAATATATTTTTTAATACTGAAAATTCAATTATAAAAAGCAAATTTAAAAATTGGGCAAGAGATTTGAACAGACACGGATGGTGAATAAGCTCATGAAAATATGCTTGGCATTATCAGTCATTAGGAAAATCCAAACTAAAATCACAGCTACTGTATGGCTTAATTTAAAAAAAAATTTTAAAAGACTGTGCAAGTACAAGGTGTTAATAAGGGGAGAAAGGAACTTGAACTTTTCTACACTGCCAGTAGGAATAAGATGGTACAGTTGTCACTGGACAGGTCTGAGGAGGTTCCTGCAGAGAGGAGAGAGACCTCACGTCATCTACCCATGGAATAGGTTGTAGGTTTGCTGACCTCTGTCACAGAAGACGGATTTTCAGAATATGTCAGTGAGAGACATTGACAGGTTTATTAGGCAGGAAGAAAGCACACACTCAGAAGGGAGTACAGGTGCTCAGAGAGGTACATTATAGTCTGGTGTTGGGGGTTGATGCGGTCTTGGGTGTCAAGATGATGCTGTAGGATATGCATTCCTAGTGTCTGTCAGGTTACCCATCTGGTGGACTAGGTTAGAATGCAGGTCATTTACGTGTGTCTGAAGTTTAGAGATAGGCTGAACACTTCGAAGTGCTACCTCCTCGAAATCTATGGAAGGAGAAGGCTCGATTTACAGGTGAAAAGCATCAGCCCAATTCACAGGGCTATTGCGTGTTGGAACAATTTTTGGAGTTTCTTGGGAGGAAAAAGGCATTGTAGCCTTAGTTAATTTTTCTTATGTCCTGAAGCTACAATTTTCTTAAAAGTATAAATTTAACATTATTATTTTGGGGGGGTCTCCTTTCCACTTATCTTCATTTTTGTCTACTCTACCTCATAACCACTTTGGAAAATAGTTTGTCAATGTCTTATGAACTGAAATACATATCTGCCGTAGTTCAAAAGGCAGTTTGGCTAATTGGCTTATAAGTAGGCAGCCAGTAAGGGACAGGGCCTAACACAGCTGGTTACAAAGAAAATAGCACATTCCCCAATTTGAGACCTAATTCAAGCATGCAGCCAGTTGAGTGTAGAAATGTAAAAGCAAACACAGGAAAAAGGATAAAAGGTTAAGATAAGAACCCTAACCCCCAGGACTGAAACTTTCTAGTCAGTTAACCACTCCTTCCTAGCCTGGGCTGGATTTGAAGGAATTTAGAAATGCGGTGAACAGTAACTGGTTTCTTTTGAACTCTGTTTCCTTTGAACTTGGCCAGTGGAGTGACTGACCATATTTAAACTCTTCATTGTTTTTATTAGTACATGTTTGCATACATAATGATTACATTTATCACGGGGAGTTGGTACATGTACATAACACATCTCAGTTCTTTTTTGTTTGTTTTTGTCTCCTCCCTCTTCCCTCCCTCCCTGCTATTTCCAATTTTTGTTCCCTTTCCCACTTGCAAAAACTTTTTTTCTTTCAATTCTCTTTTTTATCACCTTCCCTCCCATACAATTTCCCCTCCCTCCATATCTTGTTCTATCCATTTGAAAACATCTCCCCATTTTCTTTTTATCTATCTTTTATTTTGTTCTTTACATATATATGTGTGCATGTATACACATATTTGCTCCTATAAGAGAAACCACATGATGTCAAGCTTGTGTGTCTTATTTCACTTAATATTATTGTCTCAAGGTGCATCCATTTACCTATGAATACCTCAAATTTATCCTTCATGACACAGTACTCCTTTGTGTATTAATAGCATGTTTGTTTCTTTGGTACAGGGAATCAAATTCAGGACCTTGAGCTTGCAAGGCAGGCATGGTGTCACTGAGCTAAATCCCCGGCCCTACATTTTTTTTTAAGGCTTTTTGAGACAAGGTCTTACTTCATAGTGCAGGCTGACCTCGAATTTGCTAAGTAGTTCAGTTTGTCCTCAAACTCACAGCAATCCTTCTGCCTTAGCCTCCCAAATGCTGGGATTAGCCGGGCGTGGTGGTGCACGCCTGTAATCCCAGTGCTCGGGAGGCTGAGGCAGGAGGATCTCTGAGAGTTTGAGACCAGCCTGGGCTACGTAGTGAGTTCCAGGTCAGTCTCAACTACATAGTGAGACCCTGTCTCAAAAAAAAGAAAAAAAAATGTACCAAATGCTGGGATTACAGGTGTGTACTACCATACCTGGCAACACATTTTCTTTATTTATTCATCTGTTGATAGGCATATAAGCCATTCCAAGATTTAGCTATTATGAACTGTACTGCTATAAACATGGGTATACACATATTACTGTAATATGATGTCTTTAACTCTTTTGAGAAGATACCTAGAAGGGGAATACCTGAGTCAAATGGAATGTCCATTTTTGGTTTTTTTTTGAGGAATCTCTCTATGCTGATTCCCATAGTGGTTGTACTAGTTTACATTCCCAACAATCTGAGAGTTCCGTTTCCCCCTGCAGCCTCACCAGCATTTGTTATTATTTGATTTCTTGATGATAGAATTCTTTACAAAATTTGTTTAAGAAGACAGCAATTATGTCTAAAGTAAAATGGAATCTGTTTTTTTTAATATGCATTTCTCTAATGGCCAGTGATGCTGAACATTTTCCCCGTCTTTCTTTACCATTTGTACTTCTTCAGAGAAGTGTCTATTCATTTCAGTTTCCCAGTTTTTGATTGGATTGTTTTTATTTTGGGAGGTCTCATTTTTTTTTTTTTTTAGTTCTTTATATATTCTGGATATTAGTCCTCTGTCCAAAAAGACCTGGCTAAGATTTTTTTCCCCATTCTATAGGGGTCTCTTCACTCTGTTGTTTTCTTCTCTGTACAGAAGATTTTAAAATTTTACTTTTAATTAATTCATTAATTAATTTTGCACTTTAGGGTGGCCTTGAGCTCACTATGTAGCACAGGCTGCCTTTGAACCCATAGAAATCCTTCTGCCTCAGGCTCCTAAGTGATAGGATTATAGGCATGTGTTACCATGCCTGACTTTTTGGGATTATTTATTGTGCCATTGGGGTTCTGCTCAGAAAGTCCCTGCCTGTTTATGTCTTCAAGAATTTTACCTATTTTATCTTCCAGCAGATTAAGTGTTTCTATTTTAACACTTACATCTTTAATCCATTTTGATTTTAGTTTGATACATGGTGGGATACATGGGTCTAGACTCAATTTTCTGCATGTGGATGTTCAATTTTCCTAGCCCCATTTATTAAAGAGGCTATCTTTTCTCCAGCATAAATTTTTGGTTCCTTTGTCAATGATCAAATAACTGAATATGCATGGGGTTGTTTCTGCTTCCTCTATTTCATTCCATTGATCCACATTTTTATTTTTTCTTTTTGTACCAGGGATCAAACTTAGGACCTTGTGCTTGCAAGACAGTGGCACATCTATTTTTGTGCCAGTACCATGCTGCTTTTATTGATGTAGCTTTGTAATATAATTTCAAATCTGGAATTGTGATGCCTCATACTTTGCTTTTGTTTCCCAGGATTACTTTTGCTATTCTGGGTCTCTTCTGATTCCATATGAATTTTAGGATTTTCTGTAGATCTGTGAGATATGCTATTGGTATTTTGATTGGGATTGTATTAAATCTATATACTACTTTTGGAAATATAGCCATTTTGACTATATTGGGTCTGCCTATCCAGGAATAGGGGTCATCTCTCCATTTTCTGATGCCCTCCTCGGTCTCCTTTTTCAGAGTGATGTAATTTTTGTTGTAGAGGTCTTTCACCTCCTAGGATAGGTTAATTCTTAAGTATTTAATTTTTCTTGATGCTCTTATGAATGGTATTGTTTCCCTAATTTCTTTCTCATTGAGTTCACTATTAGTGTATGGGAATTTTATTGATTTTTGTGTGCTTAGTTTGTACCCTGCTACACTGCTGAATTTTGTTATTAATTCTAGGAGTATTTTGGTGGAATTTTTTGAGTCTTGTGAGTAGAGGATTATGTCATCTGCAAATAATGATACTTTGATTTTGTACTTTCCTATATGCATCCATTTTATTTCTTTCTCTTGCCTGGTTGCTCTGGCTAATATTCCCAAGGACTATGTTAAACAGGAGTGGTGTTAGTAGACTTACTTGTCTTGTTCCTGGTTTTAGAGTGAAAGCTTTCAGTTTTTCCTCATTTAATATGATATTGGTAGTAGGTTTGTCATAAATGGCTTTTATCAGATTGAGGAAATGTCCTTCTATACCTATTTTATTTAGGGTTTTATCATTAATGGATGTTTAATCTCTACATTACAAAGCCTAAACCCCAATTGGTTATTCTAAACACATGGAGCCAACTTTGACAGGTCATCACTGGGTAAATAAACAAGTTCCTGCACTCTGTTTATCCATAAAAGACAAGGAAAGTATTCCGAAATTTCACTTTTGGGAACCCCTCCTGGATACTCTTCTTACTTCCAGTAAACACTTCCCTGACTCCCTCCTTTGTTTCCGCAATTTCATTCTTTGACTTCATGAGACAGTTACTTCGGTTTGTATGGTTAGAATTGGGGAGACCACTCCTCCTCCACCCACCTGAACTTGGGCAACACCCCAGGGACATCTCTCCTCTCTATAGTTTTCTGAGAAGCAGAAATAAAACAAAGTCCAGTAAAGTCTATAGCTTAAGGCCAGAGTATATACCTGTTAGATCTCATGGCCTGACCTTCAGTAACATTTTCCCCACTCAAACTTTTTAAAGGTTCATACATATGGACTTCATCTCATGCATGTAATTTAATCAGAGTGGATTCTGGGATAGGTGTGTTTGCTGGAACCCCCTGAAGTGACTCAGCAGCCTGTCAATCATTTCTGTCAATCTTATTCAGAGATCCAATCAGAGACACCCATGCTGGAGTGCACATCTTTTAAAAACCAAGACCTGCCTGGGGTGGTGTTGTATGCCTATGATCAAAGTACTTGGGAGTCTGAGGCAGGAAGATTGCTGTGAGTTCGAGGCCAGCCTAGACTACATAGTGAGAACCTGTCTTAAAAAAAACCAAATAAATAAATCCAAAAGCTTGATTATCTGTGTGCTTTTTATTTTCCTGCTACTCTGCTATTTTTCTGTTCACCCTTTTTGTTTCTCCTGACATGAACCTGCCCTGAGCACATTTTCTGTTTATCTTCACTAAATCTAGCTGTTATTTCTTTTACTATTGGGTGTGCCCCTGCAAATCTTTGCTCACCATACACAAGCACCTAGGATCTGTTGGATCCATCACGTGGTATCACGTGATCCAGCCATTCCCTTCTACGTATTTACCTACGAGAAAGAAAGCATATACTGTATGTACATAGCCTTGTACCCAAATGTTCATAGTATCTTCATCTTTAGTGGTCCTGAACTGGGGGCAAGGGGATCCAATAACAGGAGATTAGGGCATGGCAAAGTTGGCTGGGGAAGTAGGCATAACCTGTTAATTATAAGATCCCAAACACATGTGTATAACAGTTCCCAAAGTCCTGCACATGGACTTTGAGAACTTGAGCAGGTTTTCAGTAGAATGGCCTAGACCTGACATCATCTTAAAGCATAAGATCCCAAGACTGCCTCTCAGGACCCGTATGTGGGAAGTTCTCTCAGGTTTCCTTGAGATTTGGACAGTACAAAAGGTCACCGCTGCCAAGAAGAGCTTGCTATTGTGGCTTTTCTCACAATGGCTGGCCCTGCTTCCTGCAGGGTGCACTTTTATCTTGCGTTATCCACTTCTATTTGGTCCACTCTTGCTCCGCAGTTTTTTCCTTCACTCTTCACTTTTACTTTTGCAAATAAACTTTACAGTTTGCTTATTTCATTCAATTCTTTGTTTGAGATGAGATGAGACTCCAGTAGGAAAGGTGAACAACCCAACACCTGATAACGATTATTTATTTGTTTGTTTGTTTATTTATTTATTTATTTTTGAGACAGGGTCTCACTATGTAGGTGAGACTGAACTGGAACTCACTATGTAGCCCAGGCTGGTCTCAAACTCACAGCAATCCTCCTGCCTCAGCCTCTCAAGTGCTGGTATTACAGGTGTGAGCCACCACGTCCGGCTTGGTAACGATTATTTAGCAAATCACTTTTAGAAGGATACCAACTGATAACACAAATGTCTATCTATAGGTGAATGGAAACAAAACAAACAAACAAACAAACAACAACAACAAAACACCAAAGAAACAAACCAAAAACCTGGTCTATCTTTCCAGTGGGATACTATTTCACAATAAAAAGGAATGAACCACTGATACATTCAACAACATGGGTAAATCTCCTAATAGGATGAACAAAAGAAACCAGACCAAAAAATCATGCATTGTATGAGTCCATTTACACAACAGTCTAGAAAATAAAGACCAGTGTATAGTGACAGAAAGCAGATTAGTGGTTTCTCGGTGGATGAGGAGTTAGGGGGCATAGGAGGTAAGGATTTTGAGAGTAGGAGGAGACTTTCAGGGTGATGAATATTTTCACTGTCTTTACTGTGGTGATGATTTGTGATTGAATTTGTGTGTGAAAACATACCAAATCATATATTTCAAGTGTTGTATATCTATTATAGTCCATTAGAACAATCAAGAATTCCCCCCCATTGAGTTTATGGGTACATTTTAGGTATACAGCACAGTTACATTCACCATTGAGCTCTTGTACCTCTACATAACAGGTCTTGGTTCTCATTTTTTCTCCTTGTCCCTGCTGTCCCTTCACCCCCCTCCCCTCCCATTTACAAACATTTTATTTCCATTTTTTTCATTTTCTCCTATTTCTTTCTTTCCCTTATTACCTTTCCCCTACCCTTCCCACTTTCCCTCTTATAAGAAAAATATTTCAATTTTATTAAAAAGAATCACTGTTAAACTGGGGTGGTGGTGCACACATGTAATCCTAGCTACTTGGAGTTTGAAGCAAGAGGACCATGAGTTTGAGGCCAGCCTGGGTAACTTCACAAGACTCTGTCTCAAAATAAAATATGAAGGGCTGGGGAGATATATCGGTATTAGAGTGTTTCCTAGCATGTGGCAGGCAGTGGTTCAATCTCCAGTAAAAATTAAAAAATAAAAAGACTCACTGTTAGACATTACCTATATACTGTGTCTCACCCTCAGACTCTTCAAAACAGATTAACCCTTCAGTCATCAAAGTGGCTTGGGGCCAGGACGAGTCAGTCCTTTAGTGGAGTTTGGGAGCAGATAAAGGCCCCTCCCTTATAAGCCATGTGCGGTGAAGGAAGGGGTGTGTGTGTGGCGGGGAAGACAGTTGCTGAGCTTTGACATTTTTCTCCAAGGCAGAAATTAGTTTCTTGGGGATTTTCAGTCTTGATTCTTTTCACCTACTTGAGCCACTCACTAAAAGGCAGGCTCCTTTGTTTTATTTTCTAGAAACATAAAGGGTGTGCATGACTCCTAAACGAAGTAGTATATTTGCAGATGTTCCTGTCCCTTGATGCAGATATAAAGCCTATCTTCTGAGAAAGGACAAAGAGATTAGTATGTGCCTTGCTTAAGAACAATAGGCAATGTCACAGCCTGTTAATTCCTTGGCTTCCCAAGAGGAGAAAGAAGCTTCACAATGAGATGTCACAGTATTTTCCCATGACAAACTTCCTGAGTTTAACACCACCACACTCCACCTTCCCTCACAGCTCCCCTTATCTTTCCCTTATCCTTATGGGATGAAAGGTTTCATCTTATTAAAAGAATGAGAGGCAAGGAAGGACAGAATAGGAAGTATTTTGGTTGCTGGGACAAAGTCACACAGTTGCAGACTACTTTGACTAGCACATTTGTATAGGGAAGCAACTGAACGTCAGTCTTCCCAAGGAAAGTACCGTTGGCTGCTGTATACCAGAAATCATTTGCTTTTCTCACATATTAGCTGACTGGAGCAGTTAAATTGCAGGCAGATGATTGTAAGTGTCAAAAGAGACAACGGATTCAATTTTGATGGCTCTATCTCTCCACCCCTTCTTTTTGGATTTGTGAGCTTGTGTTTGCCCAGTAAGTGGTGCCTCTGCTTCCCCTTTCCCGAGCAGAACCCCCCAAACCTCTGCTGCCTTCCTGGCTCCACAGCCTCCATCCCAGCAGGCCCGGAGGAGATGCCATGCAGTGTGTCTGTCGTGTGGGTGTGTGAAGGGTGCCCACTCAACAAACTTCCTTGCTGTATGTCAAGTCAACTCTGGCCATTTTTCTAGTCTTCCACACAAGGAGAGTGTGTGACTGCAACCCTCAAGCTCAGTTACTCAGGATTGCAGCCCCTGACCCTGGCAAGGTCTCCTCCTAGGGAATCAGGTTGTAGCCTCCTTTAGCACAATAAGGCTGGAGCCTATTTTCCATTTTCAGGTTTCCATGATAGAGGGAATAAGTATAACTCCCAACCTGCTAGATGTCAGATATGCCGAGTTTGTGTCTGCAAAATTGAAGAATGACTTCTAAGGAACAAGGGAGGTTAAGAGTAGGAAAAATTTATTGAGAGATTGAGCTCCTGAGAGAGAGAAAGGGACCCAAAAGTGGGTTGCTGTGACCCTCACTTTACAGAAGTTTTATACAGCTAAATCATGGGTGTGTATAAAATCATGAAGTGGGTACAATGTGGGTCAAAACTATGATCAACCAATAAGCTTGTTAAGTATAGCCACTTAGGTAATACTGATCCAATGGGGAAGCAGGTCATATAGCAAATGTACATGGAAAGAACAAGGACCTTTTTAGGAAAAGATGAATCAGGAAGTCCTACTCACCCACCTGGGTGATAGCTATCTAGACATTATTGGACCAGGTGATGCCAATTATAGTATAATCTTCAATGTATTGCTTATCCCTTGGGGAGGTATGTAGGCCTGGTCATTCTGTCTTTATCTTGAGGCCTGGCCTTCAGCAGATGCATCTCCAGCCATAGTTGTAACGTGTTTTCGTCCTTTGCAACGACTCCCTTGAGGGCCTATCCCTGTCTGACTGCCTATAATATTTCTACCTCACTTAGCTGTCTATAATACCAGGATATGCATTTTTGTTTCATAATGATGGGATACTGAGGTTCAGAAGAGTGGCTGAGGAAATACAGTGTGGGCATTTCATGATATGCCTGAAAATTCCCATATGATCTGTGGAGAGGTCCAAAAGTGAATAAAAATTAAAACACTCCTCTAGTAATCTCTCCTTAGAAGAAAACCCTCTAGGATATTTTCAAGCAAAGATAAGAAGGAAATGAAGTGCAAGAATTACTCTTCTATTCATTACTTGATGGAGAACATGAGGGTATTCTATTCTTTTTATTATTGTGAATTTCTTCATACTTACAAAGGGCTATAGGTCATAAATGATGAACAAAGATTATAACTAATATGAACATCGTTGTATCAGTCATAGTCCTGGAAACAGATGGTAGGCTAAACTGCAAAAACAAGGGGAGTTTTAAAAAATAACGATTTACACAGTTGCAAGCAGGCTTAGAGAAACTGATAAAGGATAGTGCAATACTCAGCAGGTTGTTCAGGCTTTGTGGGACCTAAAGCAGATTCAATTTTTAAAACCTTCCTTAACTGAAATAAATCGAACACACACATTTACTGCATTGTGTCTTTGGTGTGAGAAACCAAAACGGGAAATAAGGACTGAAATGTGTAACAGATACTGGGAAAGAGGAAGAAAATGTTCAAATGGGAAGGGGAACAGGCGAGGGATAGAGAGAAAGGAAGGAAGAAGGGACAAGAAAAAAGTGAAAATAGAAGGAACGAATGGAAACAAAGCTTCTGTACATCATGAGGAGAGGGGACTGAGGGGAGGAGGGAAGGGGAAAAAGGCGGATGTACCGTGCACAGGTGCGAAGTCCCTATGATGAGTGCTACCATGTATGCCTAAAATGCACCAATAGTTGTTTTGCTATTAAAAAGAAAACCTTCTTTAAGAAGAATGCAAAACTGCTGATAACAAGTGTACAAAAATGAATTCAGAATGCAAAAGAAAGCATACAAAATCTTACATGTATAAATCTATTAGTACCAAACACTCATAAAATCTAGATACAGCAGCATATCACCATTGGGCACATTTCTTCACTAGCTTTCCCTCTATGTGATTTGTTTGTTTTCTTAGGTGTAACTTTTGGATCATGGCTGCATAGAACATTGACATCATTCTTTATAAAAGGAATAGGAAGCTAACTCACTGCTTCTTCTAGATGGCCTTTTTCTGGATTCTCTGTTCTGTTCATTTGGCCCATAAATACCTCCCTACAAGCAAATGAGACCAGTTCCATGGTACAACTGGAAAAACAAATCACAGCACATGTCCTGCCGAGAGCATCAGTCAGAGGCACCACTTTTTAAAGTGGAAAGATGAAGGCCTTTTACAAAGCTCAGAAAACTCTCAGTTCAGCTTCCATGCGTGAGAATAGTTCTGTCATTTCCTTGTCACCAAGTGCTTTAGTGCTTCCTCCTTGAAGTTCTTGCATGACAAATGAGGCCCTGCATCCTTTGCCTCCTTCTTACCTGCTGTGCTGGTCTCCATCGCTTTTTCACCACCAACTCCACCTGCACAATACAGAGTAGGCTCCAGGAACATGCAGCTCCCTCCAGTTCTGAAACCTGCTATGCTCAGAAACGTTCCTAAACCTTGACATGTGATGCTCTCTCTACCTGGAACACCGTCTCGGCTCTGCTGCCTGGCGAGCCCACATACCCATGCCTGTAAGTCACAGATAAAATGACACTCACCCTTAAACCCCTTCTTGATCCATCAGATGTACTCGAGTACTTCCCTTGTCACAGTCCCACTGACACAGTGAAGACTATAATGCAGTTTACTGCTGGTCTCTCTTCTTATGACCTGGCAAATTTTTGAAGATCATGACCTGAGGCTTCTCATTCTTGTCACCTAGGCACCATGCACAGTGTCTGGCACACCATACGTATTTAATAAATGTTTTTAATGAATGAACATTGATCAATTTCTATAATCTAGTCCTGTGCTAAAAGTGTTATCTCACTTTGTGCTTGTAACAACTGTGAAGAAGTATTATTATTCTTATTCCTGTTGGTGATTGCAATATCTTCTCCCAAAATATGCCACTTTGGCACTGGGGTTATTTGGACCTGAAGACAATTGAGAAACATTAGAGGCCAAAATGTCTTCTCTATTTGCCTAAAAGTGGGACATAAATTTCCACTTTTAAATGTCCATTTGGACATCTCTTAGATTCTTAATCACTTGAGATAACTCTAAAATCTTATCATCAAGAATAACCAACATAATAAACCTCACTGAAATAGCCCTTATTTTCCATTAGTTCCTTCTCCATATTTACCTTCCCACAGTTTGCCGCTCCTAAAAGCCTAAATGTGATGCCATTTCTCTACAAATTCACTGTCTCTGTTAGATGCTCTAAAAGCTTCAGTTCTACACTTGATCTTAGCCAAAAGGCCGAGAAGCGATTAAAAGCTTCAGTTCTAACCATAGCTGTAAGTTACCTCCCTCATGTCTGTGCATTGCTTGCTTTTGTAAATTTTGTTTTCCTCTTGCTAACCTGTCTTTCGCCAGTTCAGCTTCCAGGGCTCAGACTGTAGCACCTAAGAGCAAAGAAGGTTATTGTTTTTGTCTTCATTTTTAACTCCTCTACAGTTTACTGATAAAGAATGGAAGCTCAATGAGTTTGAATAGTTTGCCAATGGCTGTTTCAACCCAATTCGGTTGGATATCAGAATAGGCTGCTTACCACAGTACACGGTTCCTCTAAGCAGGTAACCTGTGCAGTTTCAGTAGCCCTTAAACCAGCTTCGCGTGGCATGGCTGACGGACTTTTTCTGAGATAATATACTGCTCTTCCTCCTCTAGGAGATCAGGACTTCCATTATGTTTCTGCACCGTCCACTACCACTGAAATTGCTCTTTTCAAGGTCACAAGTGATCTCTTTGCTGCCAAATCTAACTGCCACTTTTATCTTTTTTGACTCTCAATACTTTCCCACAAAGATGACTGCTTCTTTTGTTCTGGAATAATATTCTTCTCAACTGTTGTGACAAATTATTATCTGGGGCTTTGCCTTTCTGGCATTCTGTCTCAATTCCCTCTTCTGGCTCTCCCCTCTCTTCTTTACCCTCAAACACTAGGCTTCCTTCAAGGAGGTCTTGAACCAGCCCCTCTTTTCCATTTGTCTCCTGCCTTGGGTGATTAAGTAGGACCCACATGCTGTATGCCAGCCTAGATGTCTGCTTACATTCAGATGTGCAACTAATGATGTCATGCCTTGATTTTTTTCCACTGGTGTGTCCTCAGATTTCATTGGTAGCTTCATTTCTACCCTCAAAAATGCTCCTCTCCCAGAGTTCCAGTTACTATTGCTACTGACAAGCCACTACTCTTAACGAGTCAGAAGTCAGACAGGGCATGGTGGGAATGATTTGTCTTGACTCCGTGATAGCTGAGATTTAAACAGGAAGACTCAGAGCCTGGGGAACTGAGTAACGGGGTGACACGTCATGCTGCCAACTGAGACTTCAGCGGGGGCTGCTGACTGGAACATTTGTGCATGATCACTGCCTGTGACCTGGGCTCCCTCAAAGCAGGGCAGCCTCAGGGTAGGTGGACTCCTCCCGTGTGGATCAAGCCATGCTGAAGAAAACGCAGACTCTGCGTGGCCTTCCATGGCCTACATTTGGAAGTCTCAGGCATTTCCACTCTGGTGGAAGCAGCCACAAGCAGGTCCCAGGATAAAGGGGAGGGAATGGAGACCCTGCCTCTCAGTTGGGACAGAGTAAGTCACCATCACCTCGCATCACCTAATTGGTCTTACTGATGCCAGATTTGTTCCCTTCCAGTACATTTTCCATGTAACAGTTAAAGTGACCTTACTAAAATCTGTCAAACCTTATTCTCTTGCTTAAAGGCCACCAGCGATTTCATGGAGCACTCAGAGTAAACGCCTAATTTCTTATTCCTCCGCCTTATCCAGTATCAGTCTTCCTTGAGTTCACTGGACTCATCACACTCCAGTCACATGAGAGCAGCAGGCCTCTTCTTAGAAACTTCATGCACTGCACTGTCTGTCCCCGCCACCTGAAACGCACTTTCCTTCCCTGTTGCTGTTTTATCTCTCCCATGCCCAGCTCTTTGTCATCCATCAAGACTTGGCTCTGTGTGACCTGCCTACTCCAGCTAAGGTGACTTCCATTTGTTTTAGTCACTTTTTAATTCATTCTTTCAGCACTCTGCTTGTTTTCTTTAGAGCTTGTTTTATGATCTAAAATATTTATTTGTGACTTGTTTATTTGGGACTCTCATTAGAATGTAAACTCCACAAGGGAGGGTCTCATTGACCCTTTTATCCTTATTAACTACTATAGTACCTGGCATACAGAGGGAGTTGAGAAAATATTTGCTGAACATAATAAAAGACAGGGAAATAGGTAGATGATACTTACCCAATGACAGCAGAAGACAAGACATTATTTTCTGAGCACCTTTTTGGCCAAGAAGAAAAAATCATAACCTTAAGAGGTCGTTGCCATGAGAGCCTTTTTCAGATCAGGGACATCTGACCCATGCCCTGGAATAGACCCACCATCTTGAATCACACCCTGCCCCAGGAAGAGGAAAGCTTGCCAGATGATCAAAACAATAAATCACCTGCACTCTCTTAGACACATGACATGATTACACTGCTCTGGTTTCTGAAGCTCCTAGGGGTCTGCGATGGGTTTCCTAGGATCCTTATTTTCTTTCAGGCAGCCGTTTGCAGCCAAGCCCGACCATCACTTTTAGATTATCTCTGCAATCATCCTCCAGTTCCAAACATTCAAAGTCACAGACACAATGGTTTCCAAAAATTCTGGATTCATTACAACGCCATATTTATGCTTTTTAGTGCCCCCTCATCTAAGAACCGTAAGCATCTGTTTGATTTCCTGAACTAAAGAGAATCATAATGAAGTGACTTTGAAAGCATTTTTGCCACTTTTTTATGCTTGGTAAATAGCCTCAGGTGTCAAAAGACCGTCTCAAGGTCTCTTGACAACTTCATTAGTACCAATGGTTGGCTTACCATTTTGTTTGGCCATATTTTTCTTCCCTTTGTGAAAGGGAATCATCAGCCAAGAAAAATGTACTCCCAATCTCCTTTCAAGGAAGATTTTGCCTTTATTGTTTTTTTACTGGACTTTTTTGTATTTGCTTTCTTACCTTATGATAGCTTGCCATATTCCTCTATATTTTATTCTCAAGTATTTAATCGCTTTATAACGATACCTTTATTGATAACAAAAAGGAAACATATTTGTCTCTTTCCTTTGAAACTCAGGATTTGTCAAATGTGATGTTAAAAGAAAAAAAAAAGCCAACTGTATCTGTTTGGCAAAGATTCACAGCCACATTTGTGATTCTTCTCTCTAGTACTTTTCCTGGGAATGACAGTTTTTTGGTCTATTTCACTGGCTGCGGTAATATATTCCCTTCCAAAGGCTCATTCCCAGGGGTTTGGTAGGAAGTCTGCAAAGAATGAGTCATGGTGAACCAGGAAGTACAGCTAACACCTGGAGCCCTCCAGCCTTGCACAGAGGGCCTCACATCCTTTACCTGTTAAAAAAAAAAAGCCAGGTAACTGATGCTAGTACCTATCAATCTATCTATAAGCAGATATTATGAACACAAAATATGGTCGCTGTACCTGGGACTGCCTTCATTACCTCTTCCCTCCTGGAGAGTTTATATTGTTTTAAATTTAACTTTTCTGATATCTAAATAATAGTTTTATTGTTAAGAAAAGGAGAGTGAATGTTAATGAGCAACATTTTATCAATTCTCTTAAACATTACCCAAATCATTCAACTATCTTACTGCCAGGAAGAAGTCTACAAACTTTCCAGATTGAAAATCCTTTGGACTGATGCCTTACAAACCAACCTGGAGAACAATTTATTGTGACTGTGCTTTTATTGTTTTCAGTTCTTTCAAAGAAAGGCAAATATTTACTACATCTGATACTTTGTAGTCAACTTTTTTTTTTTTTTTTTTTTTTTTTTAAGACAAGGTCTTTTTTGAGCACTTTATTTTCTCCTAAGTACTTTGAAAAGTATTCTGTTTTGCAGTGTTCTCCATAATGCTCCATCTGTTCTGGGCTTTCTGAAGATTTAAAAAAAAATCTCCTCAGAAAATTCAATGGAAAAAGGTAAAGGCTTTACTGCCAGTAGATTTTTCTCTTCTTTTTGGGAAAGAGCCAGTGTGCATTTAAAAATAGACCTGAGAAATATCTACAGCTTGAGATTCATTAAACCCCCTAATATTTGCTCTAGAATAAAAAGGAGAGTTGATACATCTGAACTAAAATGACCCCCATAGTTAATACCACTCTACATTTCAGATCAAATACTCCACTATAGCCACTCTCCAGTGGAGTAAACACTGTTATATTAACCACACGTCTCTCTCATTTTTAATTTATCTTGACAAAGAGAAGGTGACAGTTTAGGTCATTCTGAGTGTCCTCTGTTAAGTATCCATCAATGAATGTTCCTCTTTTTTTTTTTTTTTCTGGTACCGGGGATCAAACTTGGGTCCTTGGGCTTGCAAGACAGGCAGAGGAACCGCTGAGCTAAATCCCTGGCCCTATGTTACTTATTTTTTTTATTACCAATAACAGTTACTGGGATCCTAAACCAGATAAAAACATTGAGGCAATAAAAAAGGATCACTTATTTTTAAGTTTTCTTTTTTTAAAAAAATTAACATTATTGAAGTATAATTGATGTACAGTAAAATTCACAAAGTTTAAGTGTATAATCAGAGGATTTTTCATCAGCTGATAAGACCAAAAGTGTGGCTTTTGAATTTCTATTGACTAATTAGAGATGTTGATACTTATACATTGGTATTTTTGCAGTATTTTGTGAGTCAAGTCAGAAGACCTCGATGATTTGGATTTTTGCCTTAGGTTTGCTCATCTATGCAAACAAAATCAATCCTGAAGGAGCTCTGGGTAAATTCCCGTATCAGTGGTTTCCAGAATGAAGTAATACCTTTGTCTCCCACAACGGGAGCAGCTTTTAACTTACTGGAAATCTCATGGTTAGCGGAGAAGTAGGGTGTCTAGGAACAGGGATGATGAGGGACATCTAGGTAGGCAACCTCCTTTATGTCCTCTTCTGGTTTCTGTCTCACTTTCCTTCTAAATAGGTTTTTACTCATAACTTTTAATTTGACACAAGTTCAAGCTTAGAGAACAGTTGTAAGAACAACACATGAAAATTAATATACTCTTTGCTCAAATCACTAATTTTTGTTTGTTTGTTTGTTTGTTTTATGGTACCGAGGATCAAACTCAGGACCTTGCAAGGCAGGCGGCGGAACCACTGAGCTAAATCCCCAGCCCAAATCACTAATTTTTATATTTGCTCCAACTTAAATAAATTTTACATTTAGGTATTTTAAAAAAATTATTATTCCAGAAAAAAGAAACCCTAAGGTCTGGTTCTGTTCAATTGTGTGTGTGTGTGTGTGTGTGTGTGTGTGTGTGGAGATTGAACCTAGGGCCTCAAACATGCTAAGTATGTACCTTACACTAAGCTACATCCCAGATCCTTTTCAAAAAAATTTCCATTTATCTCTAGCCTTACAGATGAAGTAGCAACTAATACAGTGGACCTTTGACTCTCAAACTCAATTCATTCCCAAGGGCTGGTTGTAACTCAAGTTGGTCAACTGAAAGCTCAGGCTTCTCTACAAAGCTCTCACAGGCTCTCATCTGTGTACAGGCAGATTTCAGTGTCCTTAGAGAGACACTGGCTGGGACTTCTCAATTAGCCCCACACAGGAAAGGATGTTGTAATGCTCCTTCCAGAACTCTTTGAGGACTAAATCTGTATCTGAGACCATCTGGAAGCACAAGTGGCTAGCATTTGGGTTGTAACTCAAGACTTTGGTCATAAGTTCAAAATTCTGGTCATAACTTAAGTTGTTCGTATGTCAGGCTGGTTGTAACTCAAAGGTCCACCATACTTCCATTTTATAGCTAGGAAGAGTGAGACATAGAGAAGCCTGGAGCAAAAGTCTGAAGCCCAGCACTGCCTATGGCCAACATAATGAAGCCAATGACCATCTAGCTTTGTTGTTTACTTTTGCAAACCATATCTTGACCTCTTTTTGTGATCCTTGGCTATTACCTAAAGCCCGAGCACCTTAATTTTGATGACTGATATATATTTTTTTCATTACTAGGGACTGAACCAGGACCTCACACATTAGGCAGATAGGTGCTTTGTCACTAAGCTAACATCCCCAGCCAAACTGATATTATGCTTATTGTTGTGGTCATTGATATTCCTTCTGATTTTGGCCATTTCCACATCCTGTTCAGCCCACCAGGGGCCTGTTTTGCTTTATCCCTAAGAGAGGACATTAAGCAGTAGTGTTTTCAAAGATGCACATCTAGTGATATCAGGCACTCCAGCACTTAGAATCATAGAACTAGGACATGTTAGTGTTGAAATAAGCATGAAATAACTCCACACAACTCTAGCATTCAGATGAAGACACTGGCCCAAGAGGCTTATTCTAATTTTGTCGAAGTCACAGAGTGAGTTTATAGCATAATTATGAATACTCTTCTATTCTTCTGCTTTTTTAAAAAAACACATTATACTGCCTCGACTGTTTCTGTTACAACTAATTCTCAAATGTAAGTTCATTCATTTTTTATGGCGTTGACATATTTACTGAACATATACTATGTTTTGTGTAAGAGACACACAAAACAGTTTAAATCTGCCCTCCCAGAGCTTATATTCTAGCAGAGAAAGAGATTGTTAAAAAGTTATTATGATAAAGAAAATGTGGCTTTTCTATAAAATGGAATACTACTCAGCCATAAAGAATGAGAAAATAGATTCATTCATAGGTAAATGGGTACATTTTGAGGATATACTCCTAAGTGAAATAAATAAGTCACACATGTGTAAATACCGAATAGTTTCTCTGCTGTGAAAAACTAAAATAGTACTCAAGATCCTAATGGGTTAATTAGCAATGTGAAACAGAAAGAAAAGGACTAAAGGTGTAGGGACAGTGAAAAGGGTAGGGGAAGGGGAATAAGGGAAAGGGAAAAAATATGAGAAAATATAAAAATGGAATTAAAGTGTTTGTAGGTGGGGAGGGGAGGAGGGAAGTGAAGGGAGGGTGGGGACAAGGGGAAAAAATGAGAAGCAAGGCCTCTCATGTGAAGGTACAAGATCCCAGTAATGAATGTAACTGTACTGTCTACGTAGAATGTACCAATAGACTCAATTAAAAAAAAAAAGTTATTATGCACTGTGGAAAACAGTATGTCAGTTAAACCCAAGACTACCTGAAACTGCGCTGCTGGTATATACTTGAAAGAGTTGGAAACAGAGACTTGAATAGATATTTGAACTCTGTAGAAGTTAGCTCAGCCACTGTAACAAAATCCCACAGTTTGGGTGACTTAAACACCAGAAATGTATTTTCTTAAAGTTCTAGAGGCTAGAAGCCCATGATCAAAGTGCTGTCAGCATTAGTTTCTACTGAAGACTCTTCCTGAAGTGTAGAAGGCCACCCTCTCCCCACTGATCCCAGAAGTCCCTGGCTCCTTCCCTGGGGGTGCTCTAGGAGAGCGGTGGGCTCTGCGCCTCTGCCTTCTCAGCAGGATACAAGTCCCACCCTCGTGACCTCACCTAAGTGCGGCCCCTCCCTGCAGTCTCCACCACTAAGTACAGTCGTTCTAGGTGCTAAGGCTTCCACGTATGAATTTTGGGGAACAAAAGTCCACTCCACTGTCTCAATTTTTCTACAAATTTAAAACTGCCCTAAAAAAGAGAATACATTAATGAAAACCTTTTAGATACCCAAATCAAACTTTCAGAAATGAAAATACAATGAGATGAAAGTACACCAGGTGGGAATAGTGACAGATTCATGCAGACAAGATTAGTGGTTTTGAAGATACAGCCATACAAAGTAACCGAGGGAAAACAGCTTCAGTAAGCAGTGGAATAACTGCGAGCACCCTAACATATTATACCTGGAGTCAAAAGTATTTTAATTTGCTAGAGCTGCCACAGCAAAATACCATGGGCTCAGCGGCATAAACAAATATATTTTCTCACAGTCCTGGAGGCTGGAAGTCCAAGGTCAGGTGCTGCAGGTTTATTCTCCTGAGGCTTCTCTCCTTGGCCGGCAGACGTTCACCTTCTCGCAATGCATCTTGCAGCCCATTTTGTGTGTTCATCCCAGCTCCTCTTCTACACACTGAAAGCCTATTGGATCAGGGCTCCGTATTTGTGACTTCACTTAACCTTCACTGGGGCTGGGGTGTTGAGACTGGGTCTTGCTATTCATTCATGTTGTCCCTGAACTCACTATGTAGTCCAGGGTGGCCTTGAACTTCAGGTGATTCTCCTGCCTCAGCCTCCTGAGAGCGGGGAATACAGGCAGGTACCAGCACAACCAGATGGTTAACCTTAATTACCTATTTAAAAGTCCTATCTTCAAATAGACATGCTGGGGGGTTGTTGTGATGTATTCATTTTGGGGAGACACAACTCAATTCACAATAGGAAAAAGAGAAGAAGAAAAAAGTTTAATTTTAAAGAAATAACATGAAAAGTATTCAAGTCTGATGAACTTTCTAAACCCATAGATCTGAAAAAACACCAAACTTAAACAAAAGAAACAAGAAAACTATATTGTGGTATATCATAAATAGTTCAAAACTAGTGATAAAGAGAAAAATCTTAAAGCAGATGGAAGAAAAAAGATACAGTATATATGGAGTAAACAAAGATAAGAATGATATAGATCAGTAGACTTTTAGCCAGAAACAACATAGGCCAGAACCTGCAAAGCAACATTTTTAAAGTACTGACAGAAAAAACAAAACAAAACCCCAACAACCTAGAATTTTATACCCAGTGAAATCATCTTCAAAATGGATGGAAACAAACTTCTTGAAGACACTGGCATAGGAAAAGACTTTATGAACAAATTCTCAATAGCACAGGAACTAGTACAAAGAATCAATAACTGTGATCGCATCTTATTAAAAAGTGTCTGCACTGCAAGAGAAACCACCAACAGAGCTAAGAGACAACCTACAATGGGGGCAAAGTTTTTTGCCAGCTGTTCCTCAAAGGTCTACTATCTAGAATATATAAAAAACTAAACAAAACAAAATAAAACAAAAAAATTAGATGCCCCAAATATAAAGACCTGATTCAAAAATGGGCCTCTGAAATGAACAGACACTTCTCAGACAAACAAGTAAAAGCAGCAAATAAATATATGAAAAAATGTTCAGCATCACTGGTCATTCAAGACATGCAGATGAAAACAACACTGAGATTCCATATCACCCCAGTAAGAACGGCTGCTGTCAAGAAATCAACCAATAACATATGCTGGCAGGGTTGTGGGGAGAAAGGAACCCTTCTCCACTGTTGGCAGGAATGCAGACTGGTACAACCACTGTGGAAATCAACATGGAGATACCTCAAAAAACTAGGGTTTAGAGGTCCCATTTGACCCAGATACCCTCTGCTGGGTATCTGAATTAAAAGAATTAAAAGAATCATACCACAGCGAAATATACATACCCAAGTTTATAGTGGCACAGTTTGTAATAGTTAAAACTTGGAAACAGTTCATTGGCCCATCAATTGGAGACTGGATAAAGATGTATTTTTAAAAAATAAAATGGAGTACTACTCAGCCATAAAGTAAAGAATGAGAAAGTAGAAACATTTATAGTTAAATGGATGCACATTGAGGATATACTCTTAAGTGAAATAAATGATAAATACTGAATGGTGTGAAAAACTAAAAGTGTAAATAAGGTTCAAATTGTATAACTGATAATGTGAAATAGAAGGAAAATGTCTAAAGGAGTAGGAGAAGTGGGAAGGATAAGAGAAAGGAAAGAAGGGAAAAGAAAAAATATGAAAAAAGGAAAAAGTGGAAACAAAGTCTTTGTAAATAGGGAAGGGAGGGCAGGGGAATGGGGAAAAAATAAGAACAAAGATGCATCATGTAAAAGGTACAAGATCACAATGATGAATATAACTGTACTGTATATCTAAAATGTACCAATAAACTTGATGGAAAAAAAAAAAAAGATATTCACCAGCAGATCCGACATGTTCGAAGAAGCCCTTCAGCAGGAGAAAACTAACATTAGATGGAAAACAAGAATTATACAAGAGAAAGGAGCAACAGAAGTGATAGCAATGTTAATAGTATTCATAACTTTTTTAAAAACCTAATTTTGGTGATTAAAAAAAAATCCCTACCGGGTGTGGTGGCACACACCCATAATCCCAACATTCAGGAGGCTGAGAATGATCACTGTGAGTTTGAGGCCAGTGTGAGCCACACAGTGATTTCAAGGCCCACCTGAATCACACAAAAATGAGACCCTGTCTCAAAAAAAAAAAAAGAAAGAAAAAGAAAAATAGTTTCATTACAATAAGCAATATATTACTCTTTATCTTATCTTTGTTTGTTTTTTGAGACAGGGTCTCACAATGTATTTCATGCTGGCTTTCATTTCACAATTCACTGTGTATCCCAGACTGGCCTTAAACTTGGAGCAATCCTCTTGCCTCAGCCTCCTTAATGCTGAGACCAAAGTGTACACTGCAACACCTGGCTTCATCTTCTGCTTTCACCCATTGTGATTTTAGCATGCATTTATATTTCTTTAGTTATAAGAACCATTTTTTATTGTCTGGGAAGATGGGAGCCTCAGACTATTTTTCCTGACTTCCGACATGTATTTAAAATGAACTTAGGTTTAGCTTGTTACTCTCCTTTTCTGGAAAAGTCAGAAAGAATGTGAGGTAGAAAAATCTCCTTGAAAGTCAGACTTTCCATTGGAAGCATCAAACATGAGCCCAGTTACCTCAACTGGCCCTTTCTCTAACAACTCGAGATAGAGAGACACCAGAAGAACCTGGATCCATAGGCTGTTAAAAGGTGAAGTCACCTGCGTAGTTCCTTATTGCATACATGCCCTTATTGGCAGTATCATATTAGGTCACTGTTTTACAGATTTCTTTTTGTGTTTTTTCCCAAGAACATGGGGGTTTGCTTCAAGTAGAAGGTAGACTCCTTGGTGCCAGTACAGCAACTGGAGTGTGATAGGTGTGGCAAATTGAAAAAGCAGAAAAAGTACTTTATATTCGTGCAAACATAAAACGAGTTAAAAGTGACTGTTGGGCTTAGGGCTGAGGGCAGGAGAGGGGCGGGGCAGAGATGAGCTACCATCTGGAATGATGACCTAAATGTATTAGCAGGAAAATGTGTGTAATATGTGGTGTAGTAAAATAACAGGTAACAAAATAGTGTAAAATGTGGACAGATTAAAACACCAAGTTGAGTGATGTGATTTGGGGTTAATTTATTTTCTCTTTTGTTCATTTTTATGCTGTGTTTTCTTCATAAGAGCCATGTTTTATTTATAAAAGAAGGGGAAATATGCAAGCTGTAGTTTAACTGAATGAGATTCTGGACTCTGTGTAGGAAAGTAGGCAGTCAAGACACTTCTCACCTGTCTTGGGGGACTCTGGGGTGTTCCTCAGGGAACAGCAACAGTCCTTTCAGTACATTAGCTGTTCTTCAAACAGACCAGCCAGTTCCTGAAAGTGCCAGGCTAAAGGGTCCTCACAAAACTAACACCGAAGTCTCAGGAACATTGGAAACAACCTACCAGTACAACTTTACAAGATTTTTAAAGTAAGTTATGGTACCTCTAAATAATTAGAATATTTGCACCCATTAAAATCTATGGCTTATAAGACTATTTAATAACATGGGAAGTGCTCAAATTGTAACATTAAATTTTAAAAGTCATATAGTGTTGTGCTATATGAAAAGAGTTATGCATGTAATTTAATTTCCAAAAGGAAATAGACCTAATATTAATAAACATTACCACTGGGTGATAAAAATACAAATAATTTTGACTTCTTTACTCCTTTCTCGATTTAAAAAGATTCTTATATGACTCAGTTTTATAATTAGAACACAAAATGTTATTATTATAATTATTTGGGAGGAACTTGGCTTATGGAACTAGAGACTGGTTCATGGCACAATCTCTGAGGAGGCACCCTGCTCTGGCAGGTTGGTTGGCAAAACCACTGTCCCAGTCTGCACCTCAGTTTCCTTATCTTACACTTGAGATGATATAGTTCCTACCTCACAGGGTGGCCACAAGATTAAATGAGTTATTTCATAAAGTGCTTGAAATAGATCCTTGTGTAAACGCTCCCCAAATTAATAATAATTGTTATTGTAAGTGGAAAGCTTTAGTCTATTTATAAATTAAGCTATTTTCTAAATATGCTTCCAGACCTGCAGATGCTGAGGAGCCTGTTAAAGTATTTCTTGCACCCTCCTAATGATTTCCCAAAGATCTGGTGTTCTGCTTGCTGAATTAGGCAATGGAGAGCATACGAAAGCCAGCTCAGGGTGGCTGTTCTCTTTCCCTTGGGCCCAAAGCTGCGGTGTGATTACTGGGCTATACCTGTTGATTCAAGTAGAGCAGGGGTAAGGATCCCTCTCTGAATTTTTCCTTAATGGGCTCCCAATTTAAAGTTGTATCTCATCTCTCAGGACTGGGTGCAATCCCACCCTCCAAACTTGGGTGGAGATGTTCAGTGTAAAAGATCACCCAGCTAGTGAAGGGGGCCAGTCTGGAATTTGAACGTAAGTCAATCTGGCTTGATACCTTCACATTTAACCTACAACTTATAACTCCTTCCAAATGAAAGAAGAGAGACTGAAGAAGCCACTCTACCCAGCAAAACCCAGTGGCGAGACACAGAGGGGATCTGTTTGCTTCTTATTTTTTTTACCCTAAATTTCCTTAGTATAAAGCAAGTCAAGATCCACAGTGGCTTCAGTGATAGACCAGCTGCTGCCCCAGATAGACCACAGAACAACAACAACAAAAAAAGTATTTTCGTAAAATAGTGAGTTATAAATAAGACCCCAAGTGCACCATAAATTGGGCTAGAAATCTGTGTCCTGGTGTCCTGCTTTTAGGGGAATAAAGCTTCTCAGTTGAGGCAACTGCACTGGGGGAAATAGTGGAAGGGGCGGGGAACCTGATGCTCTGAGAGCCTGGGGTTTCTGCAGCTCCGGCATCACTGTCAGTCTGTGCCTTCTGTCCCGCCCTGTCTGTCTGTCGTCTGCACCCCTGCCTCACACCAATCCTTTCACAGGTGTTCCTCTGGCTTAATGACTAGAATGCCTCCACATCTGTGGCACCTGCCCTGTTCTTTGGGGACAGTTAGCCATTCCCTCCTCTACTGGGTGCACCAGCTCTGGTGCAACAGTTCCTCCCTGATGTTGCTTCCAACAATGTGTGTAGCTGTTCTCTGTCCTGCCACACCCCAAGCCCCTTGAGGTCAAAGATGACAGCCCTTGATTTTAAATTTTATTTACTTTACTGAAGAATGAACTCAAGACCTTCACCTTGAACTACACCCCAGGACCCCATCCTTTTATAAAAAATGTTTTAATTTTGAGACAGTGTCTTGCTAAGTCACTAAATTGCCTAGGCTAGGCATGCACTGTGATCCTCCTGCCTGAGCCTCCCAGGGTGGAATTACAAGACTGTGCCACCATGCCTGGCTTCATTTTTTTTAAGCTAATGGAAAAATAAATATGAGATAAGTAAAGTGGTAAACAGTACCTGGTATACAATAGGTGCTCAATAAATATTTTCTTACTCTTTTGGTTCTATCATTTTGGTTCTCTCAGTACTCAGTACAATTCCACAAAGGCCATGGTAATTACATAGATTTTCGCTGAATAAATAAATGAACACATTTCACATCCTGCCTCGAAGGTAGGAGTTATGTCTCATATTGATTTATGTCTCCTAGAGTATCTTCTTATTTATATCCTCTCAAATAGCTGTAACAACTCTGGTCACATTGGGTACAGTAAATAACTGGATTGATTTTCTCTAGTTGGAAATGAGACTGATAGGTTAAAATTTTACCTCTGGGGCAGCTACAGGAAACATGTGCTTCACCATCTGTTTTGTCTTGAGTAGAGTAAGATTGCCAAGGGTCTTAGAGTCAGATTTGCAGGTCTCTGGTAAAGCTTTAGTTTGGCCCACCCACTTGCCAGGAAGAAGGCTGTTTTCTTTTCTTTCTCTCTCTCCTCTTCCTTCCTTCCTTCCTTCCTTCCTTCCAGTGTTCAACTCTACATGAATAAGCCTGGCAAAATGAGAACACTGATGAAATCCAAGCTTTTACTGCATACTCCTAAGCAAGACTTAGAAAGTCTCATATATTTCCACATACCCAGAGCTAGCCTAGTAGATAGTCCATGTATACATAATAGAAAATCAAATTGTATTTCTTTGATAAGTGACATTGCCTTTAAGAAGGTACAGAAAAAATGTGTGAAATTGATAGTATAATTTTGTGATAGCTGTGATGTTAAAGCCACAGAGAATGGATGAAAAATAATTCCCTTATCTAGATAGAATCATGCAATTGAAAAAGTGTTTTGTCACATGTTACATCATATGACTAACATAGCATTGAGCTCCTACTACATAATAGGTGCTTTAAATGCTATTTTTTATAATCTCGACTGCAAATCTGAAATCTTATTATAATGCTCACATTACCAATGGGAAAACAAAACTTAGAGGGGCTAAATGATTGGCTAAGTCCTCAGACTAACTGGTATTGGGCCCCATTAAAATGTGACCAGCACAAGGAGAGCACCTCTGGCAGAAACAGCAGTGCCTGACATTTAGCAGATGCTAAGTAAATATTATTTATTAAGTATGAACCTGAACTGGGTGACTCCAAAGCCTTTGCTCTTTCCATGATATTACCTGGTACTCTAAAAAAGTCTTTCATTTATTTTTTGGGTTTTTTGAGATAGGGTCTCACTATCTACTCCAGATAGATAGTAAAACCCACTATGTAACCCACTGGGGTTACTCACTATGTAACCCGGGCTGCCTTTGAACTTGCAGTGATGCTCCTGTCTCAGCCTCCTGAGTGCTGGGACTACAGGTGTGTGCCACCAGGTCTAGTTCAAAACAGTCTTTTAAAAGACCAGAGAAGGCAGTACCCTTTTTTGCTCCCATGAGGAACCGTGATCCAGGGAGATGTGGTTAATTTGTCTACAGCTAACAAGAGTGGCTGGGCTAAGCCTAGAACTCAAAGTTTTGGATACCTGAAAGTATTTTCTCTTGACCATGAGGCACAGACAAGCTGTGGCCTACTTCTTTTCCCCAAGAAAACTGGAGGACTGGAGAGAGATAGTTAAGAAAGAATTCCATCCAAAAATTTCCACCTAGAAACTAATGGCAGCCAACTTGATGTTAGAGGAAAGTTATGGCCCCCAATACAGGGGTGGACACTTCAGGGTTACTTTCTCATTTACAATAACAGAATGTGAGATTGAGATTGCGCTACTTCTGAGACTAGGCAACTGCAACCTGAAAAGAGATAATCATCACACAGTTGTATTTCTTCTAGTAATACCACTTGAAATAGTTACCAGTTGTTATGGCTTGTGTCTAGATGTCCACTCAAAGAATAATTTGGTCACAGGAAGGGCTTTTCAGAGGTGGCTGTATTGGATGTATGATGCTGGGATTAATTGTGTGATGCTGTAGTCAAGGGTGTGTGATTACTTAGTCCACAGATTGGTTTGGTATACTTCTGAGTGCAGATAATGGGAAGGCCCACTCTGATGTGAATGCTTCTCCCCTAAGGGTATGTAGACTGGACAGAATATAAGGGACAGAAAAAGAGCTGTTATCATCTCTTACCACTTCGCTACTTCACTGCTTGCTGCCCTGCTGTCTTTTGCCTTCTTCCCACAATGAGCTGTTTTTCCTCTGTGTGCTCCTCTGCCACGCCAACCTGTTTTAGAGCCAGCCAGCCACGAACTAAAACCTCTGCAAACTGTGAGTCAAAATAAACCTTTCTTCTTTTAACTTTGGATGTCAGGTATTTTGTCTCAGCAGTGAGAAAAGTAACTAAGACACCAGTCTTGAACTTTTTCTCTTGAGAAGGGGTTTTACCATTGCTCAAGCTTAGCTGGAACTCATTATTCTCCTGCATTGGCCATTTTTGTAGTGGGAAAACAGGTGTGAATACCATGTCCAGCCTGGCCTTGAGCTTTGTAAGGAAGAAATGTGTGTTCTATTCAACATCTTAGGGTTCCGGGAATTTGGCTCAGTAGTTCTGCAGCCTGCCTTGCAAGCACAAGTGCCTGAGTTCGATCCCTGGTACCAAAAAAAAAAAAAAAAAAAAAAAAGTCAACATCTTAGGGCTATCCAGACTTTTTTTTTTTTTTTGCCAAATAGACCTTTTTCTTCCTTTTTAAATTTTATTTTTAATACAGAAGAGAATGGCTCTGCATAGCTGATTGTTACTATAAGTTGGTAGCTACAGGACCTCAGTTATTTATTTATTAAGTATTGCATTGGGTGTGTGCCTATGCTAGATATACCATAAAATAAGTAAATATATACATACACAAATAAATAAAAGTTTACAATATTCCATAGAGCATTAGAGACCTTGCAAAAACGACCAAACCTATCACAAGCCTACAAATAGTCCTACTGTTTGAAATAATGCACAGTGAAATACTTATAGCTACAGAAGCTAAGGTTCTAGACCATCTCAAATATTCTTCAATTGCTTTCAAGCTCTGTATCCTTCCTTTTTCATATCCCCCCCTTTTTTTTCCAGTACTGCTACTTGAACACAGGGTGCTTACACTGATTTACACATCTATCCCATTTTTAAATTTTGAGACAGGGTTTTGCTAAGTCACTAAGTTGTTGAGGCTGGGTTCAAACTTCTTCCTGCCTCAGCTTCCAAGAGTTCTACATTATAAGCCTGGGTTACCAGGCCCAGACCACCCCCCACACTTTTTTTCTTTTCTAATATCTGAGTATTTTATACTGAATCTTTTGAAGGTATGAAGCTCTGAGTGAAGATAAAGCATAGTCAGTTCTAGTTACACCTAGCTTGGGCTCCCCAGTTATACATTTCCAGCAATAGTTTGCAGAAAAGCTATCAAACCACTCCTGATCTGGAAAGAAATCATTGACCTCATCTGCAGCCAACCTGCTGACAAAGTCACAACAAAGGAGACTAAGTGTGGCCACAGGAGTCACATGGATATGCCTCTTCCGGCTGACAGATCCATCTGTGCCTTCCTGCACCCTCACCCTAGGCCTGGAGTATGCCCCAGGGAAACTCACTCTGAACCTCACCACACACTGGAATTGTTTTCCTTGGCTATTGTTCCTTTCCTCATCTCTCCATTTAACAACTCCACATTGCACAGTGCAATGCCTAACAAGGTAAGGAAGAAATCAGGTGCGGCTCCCGTCATTAAAGGGGATCCACGATTGTTTCTTGCCCTCTTCTCCTCTTTGGTGCACTTTTGCTTTCCACTAATTTTCCCATCTTATACATTCCACATTGTTTTCTAAATATAGACATTCTCCAGCCTCAGTGGAAAGACCGTCTACTGAAAGCAGAGTGATAGCAAGTAATGTGCCCAGCAGGCAAATCACAAAACAAATAGAGGGTACACTCAGCACTTTTTCTTCTGCTGCACAAAAGTACCCAAATAAGGCTCCTGGAAACATGGGTTGAGTAATCAAGTCCTTTTCCTGGATGTACACTGCACAGCTTGGGGAGATAACTAATTCAGCTCATGTAATTGTACACCCATCTAGAAGAGGAAAAGGAAGCACAAAAAGAAAGAAAAAGAGAGCGAGCCAAACTTGTAACCGCTTGCCCTCCTTCTGCACCTGCCATGACTTGCAAGCAGAATATTGTATCCCAGCTGGCCACTTGTCCTGAATTCTGAGACCCCAAGGCACCCATTGCCCTTGTAATTAAAGAATTACAAGTGGAATTTTTGCACCTGCAAATTAAAAAAAAAAAAAGATAGTAAGAAAACTTGGAAGAGATCCCTTGAAACATTTCTGTCACCCTTGTCGAGCTGTGTTTACTGCCCCTGGTGAATGCTAACCAGACATATGAAGGAGGACTCTTGAGAACCATTTTGCTTTCTCACTGAAATTAATTTTGGTTCATACAGATTACCGTAGACACGTACTGGCTGCAGGTGTGCCAAAGGCAGCATTAGGAGGAAATCCAGCAAATTTTGCAGAGATGGTTAATGACTCCTGCAAAATTAATTTAAATTGAAATAGGATAAGAACATATGGAAAGAATCAATCATTCCCATTTGGAGTATTATTTTAGCATGCATAGATTTTTGATATAATTTTCTTCCTTTCCCTTAAGGGTTGGGATGTACTCACACACTAAGTCTTTTTGCAAAAGAGAAGATTTTTCCCCCCCAGGGAAGAGGAGAAATGTTTCATAAATCTTTTTCCATGTCTAACGTTGAAAGGTACATCTGGGGCTCCACAGACACTGATAAAAGCCCTCCCAGAAAACAAAAACTCTGCTCCTGGGATAATTATGCTTTCCTAGCGTCTGGACACTGGCTCTGGCTTCCATTTAGAATCAGATCTGGGTTCACTTATTATGCATGGCCACATTCGCTGGACGGTTTATAGAATTTAAATGTGAAATGAGAAGAAAGCACAGAGGCAATGGCAGTAGAATGGAATTATAAAAGTATTTGTCAAGCGTTTGGAAGGAAACGGCAACCCCACAACCACATGTTCACACCACCGCGTTCCCATTACACGTTCGAAAATCATCTCCAAAGTCCGGCTCCACTTTCTCTCCATGAGAATAAAACAACAGGGATGCCCATTGTAAGAGATAGGGTCCCTGGGCCTGCGGTACAGTAATGTGGTTTATTTACCTCCATGACATCCTTCTAATAATATCTATAGTGTATTTACCTAAGTTATTTATATGTTGTTCCAGAAAAATGTTTAAGATAACTTTATATCTTTTTAGGATAACATTAATATAAATCCTCTACCACACCAACCAAAGGTTTACTGGGCATTAGTATTTATTCATTCTTATTTGACAAATATAGATTAAGATTTCATTCTGTAGTATGTGTTTAGGCCAAGAGCAAAAGATATACAAAGAAGAACAAAGTCTACTCCCCTCTTTTTTTTTTTTTTTTTTGGGTACCGCGGTTCGAACTCAGGTCCTTGCGATTGCAAGGCAGGTGGTGGCACCACTGAACTAAATCCCCAGCCCCTATTCCCCTTATTTTTACGGACCATGCAATGCAGGGGCAAAACACACATAAACCTCTAAATGGAAATATAACAAGATTGTTCATGCAAAAATGACACGCTGGTCCCCCCCCCTTTCACTTTGGATTTATTTTCACATGCTTTTATTGGCTATTATATGCCAGGCCTTATACTAAGAACTGGGGATATAAATTTGGATACAAAAATTCCAAGAAAGATTTAAAAATAATATTCCATAATCCTAGGACAGTAGGAAACCATCAAAAGATATCCCTTTGTAGCATTTGTGCCAGTGGAGGTGGAGCAGAGACTTGAGGGGAAAAACCCATTCCTATGTGGCTTGGGAAGAAATCCTAAACTCTGTGGAAAGTACAGGAATAGGGAGTGGTGCAGAGTTAATGACTGTCTACTTCAGCTTTCCTTAGGGTAAGTTTCATAATCCTAGGACAGTAGGAAACCATCAAAAGATATCCCTTTGTAGCATTTGTGCCAGTGGAGGTGGAGCAGAGACTTGAGGGGAAAAACCCATTCCTATGTGGCTTGGGAAGAAATCCTAAACTCTGTGGAAAGTACAGGAATAGGGAGTGGTGCAGAGTTAATGACTGTCTACTTCAGCTTTCCTTAGGGTAAGTTTACAACCCCGAAAATTACAAAAGAGATCATCTGGGATTGGCTGTATAAATAATAATTAATGATAATAATAATGGCACAAGGTAGCTAGAAAATTAAATCTTCTAGGGAATAAGAAAGCTGAAGGTGAGCAAGGGCACAGACAAAAGGAGATAACAGGAAGACTAGAATCCTGACCAAATCCTTAGCCAGTTGGTATGATCACAACTTTATGTGCTCCATCTGCCTCACTAATCAGTAGTGGGCTAGGGTCATCTTCTAGTCATGTGTCTCCCAACCTCAGCACGCTGTCGGGCCCAGAGTTGGCCTTCAATAAGTGTTGCTTGAATAGATTTTTTTTAAAAAGTCAATCAAGTGAAGGTGAGGATAGAAATGTTATGTACATGTGTTCTGCACATCTGGGGCTTTGACTATATCCCATGAGTCTGGAAACACTGAGTCTTTATCATTTTCACTCATGTCAAAGCATGGCTTCTCTTTTGATTTCTTTGACCCCTTGGTTGGTTAGAAGTACATCATTTAATTTCCACATTTGTGTTTCCTAGATTTTCTGCAGGAAAATGACAGCGCTAAATGCCTCGATTTGAGAAGCCTGAGGTAAACACTGGTTCGAGAGAATGAGAGGGCACAGAGCAGAAAGCAGGCAGAGGTTTCCTGGCGACTCTGCATATTCTTTCCACTGCGGATGAAGGATACATGTCTGCCCACACGTGGTCTCAGAATTGGGAAGGGATGACACACACATAAGCAGGATTCCAGGCAGGTGAGAGAGCACCCTGGTTAGGAGGTTAGGTTCGAATTACCCTGTTGCCATTTTTTTTTTTTTTTTTTTTTTTTTTTTTTGGCAGGATGCTCTTTGGAAAAGTGTTTCGTTTCCCTGGGTCTCAATTTCCTCACTTGTAAAATGGAGCTGCTAGTAGCAACTATCTTATAAGGTTACTGTAAGAGCAAAACACACATAAAACCCGGCACCATGGAAAGCTTCTAATGCATGTTATCCAGTATTCTTGTTAGCATTTTGGGACTGGAATCTGAAGCTGTTGCTATTAAATATGATGCTACACTCCCCTGCCCATTACTGGGTTTGAATCCTGGCTCTCCCCTTTTATATCTCTCTGACTCAGACCCTGTCTCTTAACCTCTCTCCATCTCACTATCCACATCTTTCAAAGGGAAGTGAGAGACTCTCATAAGTTATGGTGATAGCTGAACTCATATGGCTAAAGCTCTTAAAATAGTGCTCACCCATGCTAAGTACAGACCCAGTTCCTATGGTTTTTTTTGTTTTGGTTTTGGGACCGGGATCGAACTCAGGACCTTGCCCTTGAGAGGCAGGTGGTGGCATCACTGAGCTAAATCCCCAGCCCCCAGTTCCTATGCTTTTGAAATTCAAATTCTTGTTAGCTTTGGAAAGATGAAAACCAGTAGACAATTAAGCAAAAAGTTACAAATTGAAATTAATGCTACGAAGGCAATAAAATAAGGTTGAAAGAAAGAATAACGAGAGGAAGCTAATATATTAGTTGGTCAGGGAGCCTTTCCCGAGGAGGAAATATTGGAGCTGAGAGCTAAAGAACAGAAGCATGAAAAGGACCAAAAAATTTGGCAGTACTGGCGATTGAGCTCAGGGTCTGGTGCATTCTAGGCAAGCGCTCTTATCACAGAGATACATGCCCAGCCATGTATTTTATTTAATTTTGAGAAGGGTCTCGCTAAATTGTTCGGGCTGGCCTCTAACTTGTGATTCTCCTGCCTCGGCCTCCTGAGTAGATGGGATTACAAACATGCACCACCATGCCCAGCACTGAGGAACATTTTAATCCCAACCTTGTCAAGAACTGAAGAAATAACCTTCATGGTCAGGAGTACATTTCATATCAAATTCCTAACAATACTTGGCATGGCAGAAGCCCTTAATGTGAATATAACATGTTTATGTAGATAGGATATAAACTGATATAACATGCAAAATGAGTACAGGGGCCAAAGGCAGATGCCTGAACCTTGCTGGGCATTTCATTGAGCTAGCACACATGCTACAGTGAATACTAATACATAAACATTTATAGATATGGACCCTTGAAGACCTGAATTTTTAAAAAAGATTAATCAAATCTATACTTCCTAATTAATGACATATTTAAAATGCTCAGAGTATAGAAGAAGCAAAAAGAACTCTTATTTTTAGGCTTGCACCAATCCAAATTTATCTGGCAACACAAATTGATGTGTGATTTGTTTTCATGTGTCAAACATCTTGATATATAACACATGTGGGTGTGCATGTTGTGTTATAATAGTGCTTTGAGTCCTTTCTTTCTTTTTTTTTAGTAAGGTCTTGTTATATAGTCCAGGATGACCTTAAACTCACTATGTAGCCCAGGCAAGTGTCAAACTTGTAGCATCCTCCTGCCTCAGCCTCCCAAGTGCTGAGATTACAGGCATGTGCCACAAGCCCTGGCCTGTAGTTGTTTTAAATAGTTAGAAATATACATATTAAAACACAGGAAGAAATGTCTGTAAAACCCCTAACATAATGTCACTAAACTTCACAGAAGTGTAAAAAGCAGTGCTGCAGAAAGACCCCAGATGAGGAAAAAATGAGCTTACCATGAGGATTGCATTCTCCCCACTGGCTGGTTTCATTTTATTCATTCATTCAACAAATATTTTGAGCCCTGTCCCTTACTCTTCACCATCTGTCTTTCTGTCATCTACTCTGTGCCCTTTCTGGCACTTCTTAATGCCCCGAAGGTGAGAGATGACCCCTAAGGACTCCGTCAATCAGGATCAGTTTGTCCCCTGCCATTCAGTTCCCTACAGCCATGAGGAACAAGGCAAGAGAGCAAGGGCAGATCGTCTCATTGCTTTGGACCCATGGTTTGGCAGAGCGTGGACTGGTGGGCTGAGGATCCTGCAGGGGGACACTCTAATGCAACCTCAGCGCCCACCAGCACTTGTAACATCACCTCCTCCCTGCCCGTCTATGCTTGAGTGGTAATGCTCCCCTCGTCAGCAATTCTTGGTGCTTCTGCAGCCTTCATGGATCCCCTTAAGCTTGTCCACACTTCTGTGAATTGTCCCTTCCTTCATAAATCTTCCAAATCCAAATTGAGTGTGCTTTCTTTTTCCTGCTGATACTCTGATTCAAACAAGTTTCTACTGTGTTCTAGACCAGGGCTATCCAATAAAGTATAACAGGAATCATATATACAATTATAAACTTTCTTGTAGTCATGCAAAAAAAGAGAGATACAATTAACTATAAGTTTTAAAGATACGATTCATCCAAAAATATTATTTAATGTGCCAGCATTATAAAATTTACAAATATTTTACATTTTCTTATTCACATGAGATTGTCAAAATCTAATGTGTATCTTACTCACACATCAGATTAATCACCTTTCCAGTGCCCAGAAGCCACATGTAGCTGGTGGCTACCATATAAGACAGAGCAAGTTCAGGTACTCTGTTAGGGCTGGAGATGCAGACCTTAAAGATACTTTCCACACTGTCATGGAGTTGGTAGTTAAGTAGGAAAGGTGAATAAGCAAAGCATTAAAAACAGTAGAGCAAATGCAAAATTAGTGCTGTGCACAAGACGCTATGGGAATGGAGCTGTTTCCACCAGTGGTTTAGAGGGAGGAAATAATGGGTAACATCTGAGTGCCAAAGGATTCTACCAAGAAAACAAGAGCATGGAGAGGATAATGCATGCTGATAGATCCCTCAGCTTCCCCTCTTCCCCAGCTATGTGAGCAGCCAAACCAGCTCTCTCCAAGTACAGACTGTAACTGAGATGGGCACCCTGCCCACTGCAGGTACTCAGTGCTGCCCGTTATTCTGGCCTAGGTGTAGATTGATCTCTGTAATCTTAGCACAGCCTCCGTGAGGAAAAGTCTTTGAAGGAAACTCAACTAGCAAACAAGGAGGAACATGGTGGTGACATTCAATTTTGTGGGAGAATGCCTATAAGCAGACATGTTAAAAAAACCAGGATATGTTAAGACAACATAACTCTGGCCACTGATTGGCTTAGTTGGCTCAGGTTCCTGGGCACAAAGCCCAGCGTTGTTTTCCTCATCTTGTCTCTTTTCTTTGCTATTCATTATGCACCTTGATTGGCCAGGCATTAAAGCCTATGGTTGCTCATCCCCGCCCCGCCCCTTATATTAGCCTAACTTTTCTCGTGGTCCTGAAAATTTAAGGACCAACATCAACATCCTGTCTCTTTAACTCAAAAATCCTACTGCTCATTCCCTCAGCTTTGAAGGAAGGATTTACTCACATGACCCCCCAAAAGGAATAGTCACATCTTTCCTGTCCCAACTTTCTCATTTACTTCACCAAGTATTTCTGGAGGACTCACCTGAGTTTTATGAAAACTCCAAACTTCAGTTTTCTCACATGAAAGTACTACACACATAAAATAATACCAAAACAGAGCTGCCCACCTGAGCCTAGGGCTGCATGTGAGATTCCTCTGATCCTCTTTAGGAAGTAATCAAGTTCTCTGCAAATCTCTTTGGGTGACTCCATCACACTTAATAGTTGGCAAGGATGTTTAAGGATACACAAGCAGTGATGGAAGAGGAAAGGAGGATAACTATTCTTAGATGGTAGAAGTACGCACTTAATTCAGACAAACATTCTGGCGCCTTTCTGTACGAGCAGAATTCTGATTTCCAGAAGGTTGGAGAGCTGTGGCTAACTGTTTACATCCTTTGTCTGAAGCAGTCAGATGGTATACACTGTAGCCTTATTTTCCTTGTCTCCTTCTTAAATCAACCATAAATCATTTTCAATGCCAAGCTTTCCACAAAAATTCCCTGTGGTTTCTTTCAGTCTCTCACTCCAACTATCATGTTGCGATTCCCATTGGCAATAATGTCAGCATCTGTTCTCCATACCAGCACTATTTGCAAATACTGTGAGACCAAGTCCTTGATTACCACTCAAAAGTTCAACTTCTGTTTTCTCAGAGCCAAAACACATACTGTATTATCCGGTTTAAATAGTTTCCAATCCTCATCTGGGCTGCGGGCTTCATCAGTTCTTCCCATTACTCATGTTATTATTTTTTATTGCTTTTAATCCTTTTCTTTCAATTCACTCGCTGTATACATGATTGGCCTTGAACGCTGCTAGCTTTGCCATTTGGAGTTGTGCTTCATTTCTTCCCTAAAGACCTTCCCAATCCAGGAGACTGTGGACTCTAAGAGGTTGTTACTCTCAAAGGCAATTTACTGCTGCTACCTTTTTGTTTTTTCTGCACTTGGCAAAAGTTAGATTTGTCTAAAAAGAATCAGTTACTCTTAAAGAGAAATTCCTATGGTTTACAATTTCCCTCATATCTTTGACTTGATATATCCAGGATTTTCTTTGTGTGTGTGTGTGTGTGTGTGTGTGTGTGTGTGTGTGTGTGTGTTGGCATTTGAGTTTTATGTGTGTATATGGTTTAATTTTGCCTTGTTTTGTTTATTTTTTCTAAATGACTTGGTCAAACAGTTCTTGGGTCAAACAGAGCTGGGTGTGTGCCATCCTGACCACAGTCAGGCAGTAACATTTTTACAAGCTGCCCTTTTTGTACAGACAACATGTTTTTGTACTTGTGAGAAAAATATATACTCACGTGCTTGTAACATGCATGAATATATATACAGGCAAAACTAATTCAAAAATTAAAACAACACACTGAGAAAGATATTTCTACAAATCCAGGAGACTAAAAAAGCCACATAGATATTGCATGAAAAATTCTCTTAAAAGCTAATCAAAGACATTTATGCATTTATACAAGTGTTAGAGGAAATTATACACTGTAATGAAAGGCATTAATACCTTAATGCTACTCCTAACAAGTTTTAAAATTCTCCATACATTAGACAATATTGTACATGCTTTACATCAAGAAATCCATTTGATCCTTTTGAAACAAGTCAGGAACTATTTTTATCTTGTTTACAGATGAGAACAATGAGCCACAGAGAGGTTAAGTGACTCATCCAGGGTTTCACAGACAAAATAATGGAAAAGGCACAACTAGACAATTCACATAAGACACAATCTTGAATGGAAAAATATTCAAGACTTCCAGTAATCAAAGAAATGCAAATTAAAACACTAAGTATCATTTCGTAGTACACCTTTAGGGAGGTTTAAACTGTTACTCCCAGATATGGTAACAACAACGTTGATCAATGTGAGTTTTTATACTATTTTGTTAATACTTATAAATAATGGTACAGAGGCTCCTTTAACTCAGTGACCACATTCCTAGAAATGTATTCTTTAAAAATTATTTTAAACTGGGCGTGGTGGTGCACGCCTATAATCCCAGTACTTGGGAGGCTGAGGCAGGAGGATTGCTGCGAGTTCTAGACCAACCTGGGCTACATAGTGAGTTCCAGTTCAGTCTCAACTACATAGTGAGACCCTGTCTCAAAAAAAGCCAAAAGAAAAAAAGTTATTTTTGAAAAGGAGCCATATGAATAAAAATTTGCTACATTTTATGCTATTCAATATTGAAAGCAATCTAATGTTCCAAGCATAGGGAAATGTGTAAGTAAACATGGTACATCAGTGAAAGAGACCATGTAACTATTGAAACCACTATTATGAGAGATAATGGTTATATAAAAAAGTCATAATGTTAAGTCAAGTAAGCCAAATATAAAATGTTACCTAATTTATGACCATAACTATGTAACACGTATACATATGTTCAAGGACTAGAATGGGATGCAATATGAAAACTTGAGATGTCAGATAGCATAATTCTAAATCCATTTCTTCCCTATTTTTAATTATCTTTATTTTTGTTGTTTTTCACATGATGGCAAAATCAGGAATTGGGAAAAAAATAGAAGATGCTGTTTCTGCTCTTGGGTAATTCATAATTTTGCTGAGAATTCATAGAATAACTGACTTTCAGAGCTCCAAGAAACTACTAGACTCTTGGTGCAATGTTCTGATTTTACAGATAAATATTCTGAGGCAGAAACAGACTGACTTCCTCAAAGACACATGTTTAATTAGGAGCCAGAACTTACAACTCCAAAAGTGACTCTCAGTCATTTAGGGTACATTTCCTGTAGAGGAATTAGGTTGTTAGGACCTATCTTGAAATATACCACATTGATAAAAGTGATTACACTGGCTTAATCCTACTTTCTTATCTGCTGCATCAACTACCTTCTTTCCCCACCTGAAATAAGCTCTATGCCAGAACAAGAGCCCTGTCCAATCCCTGAAAATATACTACACATCATGCATATTTTTGGCATTTCAAGAAATGTCAAAATATTTATAAAGAAGATGAATATTTCAATAACAATGAGAAAGCTGTTAGTCATTTTTCCAGTGATGGAAACAGCAGGAATTCAATTAAGATTTGATGTATCGATTAAATTGGATTTCACCTGTGAACATTTTTTTAAAAAGGCTTTCTAATACCAACTGACTCAAAACTCTATTTCAACTTCTTAAAAACAGTTACTGGGATAGAAATGAAGAATATGAGTTAATCTACGCATGTTTAAACAGCTTTGCAGAGAGCTCCTCTCCTACCCAACTGTGACCTCAAGAAGAAAAGCGTGTCTTCAGAAGTAAGTTCCACGTAGCAGGTGAGGCTCTCTACCCCTACCCTTTAATTTACTGAGATCATGGCAGATTCTGGTCAGGCTCCAGGAAGGACACATGAAAATGAAAAAAAAAAAATCAAAAACAAAGAAACAAACAAAACAAAAAAAATGTGAGAAGAGGCTGAAGAAATTGTGGAAGTTGCAGTTTGGCAGAAATGCCAAAGTTGCTTCACGCTGGGGGTGGGTCATGGCCACCAAGCTACTTTACAAGGGGTCTGGAAATGTATTCTGTGCTTCCTACTGGGACTGGGTAGGTGGCTTCAACCCAGGGAGTCTCTGGAGGCATCGACCTAACAGCACCAGCAGGCAAAGTGCTAGCGGTGACTGCTGCCCCCAGTGCTCTGCACCTGGCCTTTGCAACAGCAGCAGCAGCAGCACCGGCTTTGGGCACTGGCAGGAGCACGACCTTCTCACTGGGCTTGGTGAGAGGGCCTGGCACCTCGGAGTACAGGTTAAGAAGGCTGCTGAGATCACCTAGGGCTAAATGAATTGAAAGGAAAAGAAAAATAGGGACTATAGAGGAAGACTCTTAGGGGAGAAATGGCTTCTGTGTGCAAACTACTTTCACATTACTAGTTACATACTTAGGTTAAGACCTACTCTGATTTCATAATCTTATTCTACTTCTCACAGAAGCCAGTTCATAATCCACAGCATTCTGTTACATTTTCCTTTAAGTCACAACTCAGTGGTTCTCAACCCCAACTAAACTTCAAAGTCTTCCAGAGAACAACAAACGGGAATGCTTAACCCCATCACCCTAGACAGATGAAGGAAGTACAGCCCAGGAACCAGTAGGTTTTAGAAGTTTCCCTTGTGCTTCTATAAACAACCAAGGTAGAGACCTATTGTTCCAAAAGGAGCAGTTAAAGGCTTTTTACAACAATTTTAACCTAAATATAAACAGGAATTATCTGGGGGATCTTATTAAAGTGAAGATCCTGATTTGTTAGGTCCAGTTTGGCCTGAGATTTTGAATAGTGAACAATTTATCCTGTAATGCTGATGCCACAGTCTGCAAACCAATTTTGTTTGTTTGAGACAGGGTCTTACTATGTAGCTCAGGTTGGCCTTGAACCCACCGTGTACCTCAGACTGGCCTTGAACTCATGGTGATCCTCTTGCCTCAGCCTCGTGAATACTAGGATTACCATTAATCCTTCCCCTTTTTTGCACAGTGTCTTTACTCACTATGTAGTCCAGGCTGAACTCAAACTTGAGTGATCTTCCTGTCTCTGTTTTCAAAGTGCTAGGATTACAGACATGTGCCACCATGCCCAGCTTTAATCATTTTGATTGAAGTTTTGTATCTGGTATAAGGGTCCAACTTTATTCTTTTGCATGTAGATATTCAATTTCCCAACAACCTTTATTGAAAAGACTGTCCTTCCATTGTTGAATGGAGTAGACACACATAAAAATTAACTGACTATATATGCAAAGGTTTATTTCTGGACTCTATAAGGGCTTGATTTTGCATTTATGTGTGGATCAGGTGAAACTGTGGCAGCAGGTGAGTCAGATTAAGTCCTATGTTTGGATGACCATGTAAGGCAGTGGTGGTGGTGAATCTATGGCACAGGTGACAAAGCATTCTGTTTTATCACTGAAAGCGCTAAATGGTTTGTCATCACTGACTAGGTGAATGGTAGGAGGGTGAGGCTCTGAAGCAATCTGTGCCTCCTGGTAGTAAGTAGTCTTGCAGAGCTCTTCAACTTAGCCCAGGCGTCACCTCACTGTGACAAGTTGGATGGACTGTGCTGACACTGCAGAGTCCTGCAGGATGCTATCTGCGAAAGCCCTAAGTGCTACGGCAGGAGATGATGTGCATGAAGGCATGGGGAGCACTATTAACAGTGACCAGGGATGCTGCGGAGTAGGTGGTACAGGAGCTAAACCTTGAAGACTTGTTTCACATGCTTTGTTCGACATTTTCTGAGTAGCACCTGATTAGATTTCTTCTTGGAGGGCCCTCAAAAGGGTCTCAAAAAGAAGATGCTATTGACACAATGGAGTTGGCTAAACTACTGTGGTCAAATGCTGTTAGCCTGATGGAGCCAAAGATTTAAGTAGGAGGTGCTTGCTGTATCTTTGACAAATGGGCATCCATCCTGAACTGCAGGCATCTACAGAGCAGGGTCAAGTCACATTCATTTCTACCTTCTCAGTGTCTAGAATTTCTGACACGATAGGTGCTTATTAAATGTTTACTGACCCGAATTGAATACAGACCAGGGAAACAGAAGTGACTTTCTGAAATAAGAAAACTGTTTACAGTAAGGAAGTTTTTATGGCTAATTTAAATTTATCCTATAAAAAGAGTCCACTTCTCCTCTGCTCAAAGGAGACAGACTTGATGACTGTTAGGGTTTATATCCGGATGTCCCTCTAAAGCCTCGTGCACTCATAGGTGGGGCTTTGGGGAGGTGATGGGGTCATGGATATGTTTATAGCTAAATGCAATTTTGGAGGTAAAGCCTGGTAGGAGGAGGTGGGTCACTGGGGTTTGGCCTGGCAAGTTCTACCTTCCTCCCTCTCTCCCTCCCTCCTCAACTGCTCTTTGCTTCCTGCAAGCCTCCTCTGCCAGGCCCCTCTGCCATTGCTACCCTGCCTTGGAGTCAGCCAATTGTGGGTGAAACCTCAACAAACCAGGAGCTAAAATAAATGTTTCCTCTTTTAAGCCATAGGTGTGGGGTACTTGTCCCAGTGACAAAAAAGTAAGATAATCACCATCTGCATTAGGGTTCACCAGAGAGACAGATACCCACCCCCCGCCCACACACACATAGGGTTTTGGTTTTGTTTGTTTGTTTGTTTGTTTTGGTACTGGGGATCAAATTCGGGCCCTTGCACTTGTGAAGCAGTCAGTGGAACCACTAAGCCAAATCCCCAGTCCACACAAGATTTTATCAGGAAACTGGGATCCTAGCTCTAAGAGACAGAGAATTGGCCTCTCCTTGGCCATTGCTCTGTCTGAGCTCCCAGCTGTGGATGTTGCCGATCAATACTGAGGGCCAATCTGTTCAGCTTACCCCACCAATACATATGTCATAGCCCTACCAAGAGATAAAGCTTTACCAGTTATATGGGTACCTTTCACCCAGTCAAGCTGAAACCTAAAATCAACCACCCTACCATCCTTTGTACAAACAAAATAATCTATTAACAGTAAAATGAAATTCAGTTATTAAATACCCATCTCCACCAGGATTATGCCTAGCATTTGATGTGCTTTTAATTCTTGTAACAATCCATGGGTAAACATTACTTCTATTTTACAGTTGAAGACCTTGATACTAAATGTCTTAAGGTTACACAACCATTATTTTTGACACCTGAATTTCTACCTAAAGTGAAATCTATGTCTCTTCTCTGATAACTTTTTTTTTTAACCTGTTTCTACTTCAGAGGCTATTATTCTCATTTTCTGGCATACTTTCCTTTTAGGGTAAATAAACAATTTCCTTTAGCCTCTAATCATGGCCCAAACTATTAATAATCTTTTACCTGTCTCTGGCCTTTCCCCAAGTTCTCCATGCTCCCTGAGTTTGGCATCAACCCAACATTTAAAGTATTGTTTGGTGAAACACATACCCCTTCCTATGTGTATACACAGAGACACATTTTGATTTCAACAAAAAAAAAACATCTCCCTTTCCATTTTGAGTCAGCACAGAAACCATTTTGCACCATTCTCATATTCACAAAAAGTCAAAAATTTTAAAAGGGGAACTAGCAACCAAACACCTGCACCAAATATTTTCTAGGTCAAGAGCAGAAGCCCTGGCACTGTAGACCTTGAGGTGAGAAGAGGTCAATAGGCAAAGCAGGAAAAGCACCAAGATCTAACAGATGTTTAATCTCTGTAGTTGGAACAAAGCAGCTTAAATTGTGGGTGTGTTCTGGTCAATGAATTGTCATTACTGGTGTTGTTGACTAGGAAAGAACAGAAACCAAGTAATTTTTATACCTGTTGAATCTAATGAAAAGTTTTGGGCTTGTACATCATCTATCTTTATTTTTTGCTCTTTGTCCCTTTATTTTTTTGCTATTTATCCCCTCTTTCCCCTAGAACAGAGCCTGGTATTTCACAGCTACCCACTGGTGACAAGACAGTAGCAGGGAGAGATTGTAGCATGCACGCATGTGTGTGGTGGTGGTGGTGGGGGGCTGTCAAGAGACCATGAAGTAAAATGGCAGGGACTACAGTATATCTTTGTTTTTAAATTTTTTCTAATTAATCATCTTTGCTGTTCTTTGAAAAAAAAAATTAGTCTGTGACAGACTGGATAACAAAAAGCAACAACTAGCTGATCCTTCACCTTCGAGAAGAACTGGTTAAGAGCCAACTATTCATTTACAGTCAGAGAGGAAATGGCGCTGGGCAGAGTTGTTAAGACTTCCTGGCTGTTTATTTAGCAGCCTAGTAAAGATGTAAGCGTAGTAGGGTTCCCAGAATAAGTCACTGGTTGTAACTTTGGAAATTCATTTTGTTTGTAGTACTCTAATCATGTACTGTGTCAGCCTGTGCCCTGCCTATTCCATTCATCAAGGCAAATGTTTACAGCCCAGATGAGCTGCCACAGACATACATAAATGCTTATGAGCCATTGATAGTGTATCTCTCTGAGCAGACTATTCAGCAAGCGACAAAGGAAAAAGAGTCTACTCCATCTTGTGCTATGTGGGCTATACTGTACTTGGCACTTTTGAAAGGTTTGAGTAATTCACATGTCTGTTGTTTCTTGCCATATGCAGGAACAGTAACTGATACAAGACTTCATAGTCTTGCCCTCATTTCTGGGAGACTCGATTGACTTATCTAATATGTGAATGTGGGAGATGAATCAGCCCTTCACTGTTTCTCTGTAATAGGCTTCAGAAGGTTGACTGGCTATGGATCCTGCCTCTGGGGTCCCATATTAGGAAGGTAACTGTTTCCTTGTACCCCAAATTATTTTTTCCAGCATCAGCTTCATTAGTAATTGAGCTGACATTTTATTCTTCATTTGTTGACATCTTAGTGTCTCTGGTTTAAAACTTGAGCATGGAACAGGGATATTATTTTCTAAGCCTCTCTTAAACCTAATCAGATGATGGTGATTCCACATGGCAGTCTTGTCTAGTGGGCTATTTTGGTTTTATCATCAGTTATATTTCCTTATAGTAGGACAGAAAACATTGAAACACTTGATGACCCTATTATACCTGATACCTAATATGTTCCCTTCTGCAAAGCAGGAACCAGACTTCCCTCCTTCACACTGGGAAGTGAGGATGACCTTGCTTGGCCAGTAAGTCCTTCCTCCCATATCTCTCTGAGTACATTTATCTAAAGCTGTGTTCCATCTTTCCAGGTTTATGACAGATCAATAAACTCACGCCTGTGACACATCATGATGGAAAACAGACACAAAAATACAAGGGCTCTGGAATCAGATAAAGGTGAGCCGCGGTTCTAAGCATCAAGAACAAAATGTCCTACTAGTCATGTCTGTGGTAGATCTGTCATTTAGATAAGCAGAAAAAAAATTCAAGGCCTCTTTAGCTTTCCTATTTTCATGGCTCAAGAGCTCTTAGGTTCTTCTTCCAAGCTCAGGTACAGGGCATTTGAGCTTAGGATTCTCTGAGACTTAGTTACAATCACTTTTGCTACAATCTTCCCTGAATTTGCATTTTTCTTTGGGTCGCTGGGGCAGTACTTGGCTAATCTGTCTGTGAATACTAGTTACTCTCCATTAGGCAGTATGCTGCTCGCTTCTGCTGGTAGCCTGTCCTAGTAGTGACTGATTGCGCCTGACTGAGCTTGAGAGGAATGACTGACCCTTGGTTCCTTGTCACCTGGGCACTATGGTATACTTCTTCAATTGGGTCCAGTCTATGCTAAGATCTTTGTCTATACCCCCTTGAATATGCTATTTTATTGCCCATAATACTATATATTACAGATTAAGTCCTTAATATCTACCTTAGATGTAGAAATATGTCTGATTTATTGATATTTTCTACTTTCATTTATTTATCATTTAAATTTCCTAGCTTAAACATCTTTTAATATAAAACAAAAAACACATATTAATATATAAAAGTATGGGCTCTAGCTATTTCTTTTTGGAAAATTACTGACCTCATGACAAACTATGAATAAATTCCCCAAAGTAGGATGAAGCAAGAGTAATTTATATTCACATGTAAACATAATTATAGTACACAGTTGCATAACTAGAATCAATGTAAATGTGTCAAAGGAAGGAAGCACAAAGATTTAAAAAGCTGATATGAAATAAGAAAATATTCAACCATGTTTTTACTAAGGATTCATTAGCTCAATAGTCTTGAGACCTGGAAAGTGAGGTAACCCAAGTCAAATGTTTCTGATGTTACAGTTCCCCCGTACAAGGCCAGGTGACTGGCAATGGAGGTTAAATCCTACATGTGTTAAGTAGCCTGCCATACAGCAAAGGAAGTAGTTCTGTATTCCTGAGAATTTCCTTGTGCACATGATCAGTGCTGGTGTGCATTTGGAGGATAAATCACCCTATTAAAATGCACGTGTTTAAGTGTGTGTGTGTGTGTGTGTGTGTGTGTGTGTGCGTGTGTGTTAATTACTGGGGACTGAACCCAGGACTTTGCACATATGAGGCAAACACTACCATTAGACACACCCCCAGCCCTTTTAAAATTTTTATTTAGAAACAGAGTTTTGCTCAGTAGTTCTAGTTGGCTTTGAAATCATGATCCTTTGTCATCATGGCTTAAAATGTCTTTAGAAAGCCAAAGCTATAGACAGAGGGTTAACTGAGTGGTAGAGTACTTGCCTAGTAAGCATGAGGCCCTGGGTTTGATCCACACTGAGGTAAGGGGGAGAGTCAAAGCTATATCCCATAATTATGTACAATTACTGCGTGTCAGAAAAAAATATATATATTTTAAAGTCAAAGAGAAATGACTGTACATAAAGCTCTGAGGAATGGGAAAAAATGTTGAGGAAAATGCCCAATTGCTCACTCAGAGAATGAGCAGAACCTAATCCCATCTAGCCTGGGGCTGCTGGGCACCCAGCTCCTTTCACTCTGGGTAGCAAACAAATCCCCAAGTTGCTGCTGAGCCAAACTTTAAAGACCAGTCAGGAAATGAGCAGCACTCCCGAATGGGAAAGCCTAGATCAATGTTTTTTTCTAAAGTAAACAAAAGATCTGCAAAAGTATTTCCTTGCACTATTTGGCAAAAGAAAGAAGCACCTGGAGAGTGAGTTAGGAAGGGAAAGCATATAAGAAATGGAGTAAAACAAGGATGGTTATAATGAAGCTTTGTCTCACTAATCTCCAGAGCCCAAGTGTTCTATTAGGAAACAAAGCTGCAAATGAAGAGACACTCAGAGAGACCGGTTGATTAAGAATACATTCAAAGGAGGGATGTGTAGATAAATACTTTTCTGGAATTTTATCTTTCATTTGGCTTTAAAAAAAACACTTGTAAAGTATCTTCTAGAAAGTCAATGTAGAATATATGCATTAAAATAAACGAAGGCTGGGGAAGAAGCATGAGCAATGAGGGAAGCAATTATCTTTGGAGGCAGAAATTCTTTCTTTGCTTCAGTGCAGCATGTGATGCCGGCAATTTTAGCCATTTTCTCTCAGGTGATTTGCAGTGTGAGTTCCGAATGCTGCTTGGGGGTTGAGGGGGCACTGTCTCTGCTCACCTGAGGGAGCAGGGCGCAACTAAAGATGTATGGGGAGGGATCATTCTGTTCAGTAGGGCAGCCTCAGGAGGAAGACATGGTCCTCTTGGGAGGCAGCTGCTGAGGGAAATGAGGCAGCAATTGCATGGTGTTGCCTATGCTCAGTACCCAGCATTAAAAATAAATAAATAAATAAACCCTCACTGGTGCATTTGACTCAACAATGTCTTATCATTAATTTTAGGAAGTCATAGTTTTAGTGCCTTTCTCCCATAAAAAGCCTAAAAACTCAGAGGATGACTAACACCCTTCTCAATGTTTTCTGAAACAAATAACACTTGATATTTGAAGATTAACTGAGGAAAAAATTAATTTGAGCCTTTTCTGCGATGAAATAGAAAGTGTCACTAAAAGGAGCAATGGGTTGAGAACACTGCTGGATAATTTTTATAAGCAAAACAGAATTCCTATTTTTCCTGGCCTTCAAACCTCATCACCCCAAGTAAGAGAAATAAGGCTTGGGGCTGGTCAGGAGGCAATTAATGGCTCACTTTATTTCGTAGGTAACATCTGATAGAAACGTATTTTTTTCCCCACTGCAGCCCAGGCTCTACTTTTAGAGCCTACCTGTTGGAGAAAATCAAAGTTAAAGACGCAAATCCCTGGGATGCCAAGGACACAGCTACCTGGACAGTATTTGTGACTACTTGAAGTCAACATGCTCCTGAAGTATTGATTTCCCCCCGTCTTATGTAATGTTAACATTTATTTATTCATTCACCTGCTTCTAGATGTTCCTTACTAAAGGTTAAGTGGTTGTGAAATCACAGGCACTGGAGAATCAAAAGCTGTTGTAAGCTCTTAGCCAAGTAATGGTACCTCAGAGCTTGCCTCTGACAAGCTTCAGGGTGGGGTCTCTTTGACCATCTGGAGGTTTTAATGTGCTCCATCCATCTCATGCCAACCTGACTTGCCAGAGTTAGGGTCACTGTGCTCTCAGACCCTGGGAGATGGACTCAAGGGAGCTGTGCTCTGAGCCCCTGGGCCCCCTGCAGGTCCATTTGCTTTTTCTGTTCCATGCTATTTTTCTTACTCTCTGTAGGCCCTCACTCGCAGAACTATTATTACTTGCTTCTTACTGCTGACTCATACTCATAGGAAAAAATAATTTTGTCTTCAACACCTCTTCCCTGTCATTTAAGGCATATGTTAATGAAAGACAAATTTTGGCATCTACTCTGTAGCTCTGAGGCCACAATATAGATTCATGAAGATGCAACTGTTATTTTACTTCTATTTATATTTATAACTACACCAAAGACATCTTGCAGGTACCTTTGTGCCTCTCAAATCCCAAACCATATTCCAAGAAATGCTCAACATTTCATGCTTGAATTGGCATTAATGTGGCATTAATGTACATACAATGTTTTAAATAAAGATGTTTTCACTCATGTTTTATTACTGATGCCTCCTGACTTCACATATTTTAAATGATCATAGAGCTGAATCCCTCTGAGGACATTGTAAGGGCTTTCCCCCCACCTTATAGTATAGAATGGCTTTTTCTGTAAGTGAGGAGTACACAGGCGATGAGTGCTCTGCTGGGAGGGTTGCCAAGTCCAAAGCCGATGCCGGGGTGGGGGTTGGGTGGGGTAGGGCAAGAGCAGAACTGAACATATGCAGAATGCTGAAAAGAACTGGCTGAAAACATTTTGCTTTGTCATTCCTCTCAGTTCCTTTTCCTTCCCTTCTCTTCCAATTTTTAACTGTAGACAAGGGCAACCTACTTATTTCACAAAATGATCTAGAATGAGCCGTAATCTTGAAGGTTGTCTGACCCCAACTCCCACCCATTGTGATAGCTGTCTGCTTCAGTCAGGAGCTCCTTCTTTTCCAACACCTTCCCCAGCAGCACCTGAGCCTATCAATTATAAATGCAGTGATGTGAGGAAAGGTTTTGGAATCAGACAATTCTGAGTCCTCATTCTGGCTCAATCGCTCTGTCTTCCCAGGCAAGTGACTAAACATCTGAGTACCAGTCCTCATCTGGTAAATGGCTACATGAGAGCTTGAGGATTAAATGAAGTACAGTGTGCAGTATGACAAGACTAAGCACTCAGAGCCAAGTGGAAAGTAGCTAAGCAGATCAGTCGGAACTAGGACCCATAACTTCCTGTCTGACTCTTAGGCAATACTTTTTCTGTAACATCATACTGTCATTCTCACAATGTCTCATAAAACCATTGAAAAAATGTTGTTGAGTATTGTGTATGCTACCTTGTAGATTGTGAATGCTGTTATTAATAACAATACCTCACATATATATTCTGTGCTCTAGAATTTACAAGGCACTTTCACAAGTGGGGAAAATAGCTCCGACAACATGGAGTCTACTGATGACTAACAGAGGCAAGAAGGAGGAGCTGAAGCTTTGAAAGAGATCTATTAACTATGCAAATGTGAAGTCCTCTGCACTTGTGAGGAGCATAATAAACATCAGAGCCAATTAGAAGTAACAATGCACGATACATTCAGGCTTCAGAACGCTGATGAGTTAGAAAACCATAGGAATATAGCATAGGAGTTTTAGGGCAAGAATTTAACTTACCTGAAGTTTACCAATCCAGATGGTTCACACAGCTTTATGTTTTGCTCTCAAAAAGGCAGCTACTTGCAGATGGGTGGATTTCCATGTACAAACTAGAGTACAGCAATGATTTAGAATTACATAACGGTAGAAATCAAGATGTGTTCACAATTTGGAGACAAAGCATATGGAACTGAAACAAGCAAAGCAAATAAGTTCTCAGAAGTCAGTGTTAACTGGATTTTTCAATGCAGACAAATGTGACACACTAAATGCAAAATTTATAATAATAGAAACTGTTATCTCGACTTTCTCACAACTTTCTGAAGCAGTTAGTTCTTCATGTGAGAATTTTTACATTTGGACAATGCTCAAAAGTTAATTTTTAGAAATGGAGAAAAATGGAGGTGTATTTTAACATATTATTTCATTGTTTCTGTAAAGTTAGAAGATGAAAGACTATACCTCCTTCTGTTAGAAGATGGTGTGGTTGAAATTCAGCTCCCTTAGAAGAAGAAGAAGAAGATGATGATGATGATGATGATGATGATGATGATGATGATGATGACATAGTATATGTGTTGGATTGGGGACCAATCCAACCTTTGCACTGAGCTACCTGCCCAGTTCTTTTTCCAGTGTTTTGAGACAGGATCTCCACTAAGTTGCTAACTTGCCCAGGTTAGGCTTGAACTTGCAATCCTCTTGGCTCAATCTCCCAGAGTGCTGGGTTACAGTTGTATGCCATCACACCTAGCTAGAAGAATTTCTAAATATCAGATTCTGCCTAACCAAATGGTCCTAGCTTTATAAATGGGGGGTGAGGGATTACAATTTCATGCAGTTATCAAATACTTTAAGCTAATGCCCAAACATACATTTGCAACATTTCATAATTTCTTAATATCAATAGGCAAAATTCCAGATGGGCCTTTCCCTTTCCATTCTCCACACAATCTACACTTGTTTTTGGTTGTTGTTGGTCCACGGCAGACCCTAAGGACGAGGTTGACACAGGTAGGGTAGGAGACAGAAGGACTGAATGGACAAGAGGATGTGGGGAAAGAAAGGCCCTGCTGTACAGCCATGTTGAATAGGAGGTCTATGCTGGACAGAGCCCAAGGCAGCTCAGTTTGTGTCTCACAGTCCAAATTTGGTTGATGTATTTTTGAAGCTTCTAAAGGTTAACTCACATGCTGTAATATATTATGGAAAGACATGAAGCTGAATTTTACTGTGCCAGTCAAGAGGCTGGCTTGAATCTCCTATTTAGAACTGAGAGAGACAGTACAATTTACATGTGTGAGAATGTGAGAATAATTTTACCTTCTGTTGTTTTTAAAACCACCTTGGGCCATGATTTTTAAGTGGAGACACAAGAAGATCTGCTGGGGTTCCCATAGCAACATTAACTTATCTAAACTGCCCTTGTTGTATGCAATACTTTCATGACTAGTTTGGCTTTTAAATGCACAGTTTAATTATGAAATAAAACTAAGTTAAGCATCTCAAGCAAATTTTGACTTTTACATTTACTGATGTATGTATATTTAAATAGAAACCTTGATAACCATATTTCTAAGGACTTGCCACCAAGGCAAGTTTATGCAAAATCTTTCTGTGGTCTTCCTTGCTACTGACTCTGATCTTAATCCATTCCATTCTGCAGACAACTCTTCAACAAATCCTTTAAGTACATTCATGAAACACCATGGTGAGGAAACCAACCTCAGATGGCTCCAGTTGGAACTAGAAGTCAACAAACCTACTATTATAAGCTGCTTACAAGCTGACTCTCCCTGTCCATCTCTTTTCTGCTACTCCTCATCAGTAACCTCATCATTAGCATCCCAAACCAGAAACTAATTGTCTCACTATATTCTGAGAACAGAAGGTCAAGGGATAGCCTGCAGCCTAACTCCTTCTAGAAGCCTGATTCTTCCCTATTCCTTTTCACAATTACTCTCTCTCTCTCTTTAGAACCATGACTACTGTTATCATCACTATACAATGTTTTGATGGTGAAAAAGCAGCCTCCCTCCTCCTCTTTTTTGGCAACTGTATCTTAATTTTCCTCTGAGGAACTTTCCCCAACCCCATCATTTCTGGTGCACCATCAATTAAACTTCTTTGCCTCAACCTGTCAAGTGACGAGCCCATGACCTAAGCTAGATTGATTACATCTTCCAGAAAGCTGAATGTCAAGGAATTCAAAAGGGAGAAAGAGTTGAAATTAAATTATTCCTATGGTGGTCCTTCTAAGAAAGTTTCCCTTTCTTCCAGAATTCTGTGACTCACAATCAAAGTTCACTAGCTAGTAAGTTCCCCATTTGAGTATTTATTTATTTATTTATTTATTTTTGGTACCAGGGATTGAACTCAGATCCTTGCACTTGTGAGCACTGAGCTAAGTCCCCAGCCCTATTCATATGTTATTTTATGTCATGATTTTTTGGTTTGCCAGCTTAACACTACCTATGTTCAGTGAAAACAGGACTGGGCCTTCATTTATTGTATTATTCCATGTAATTCAGCATAATGTAAGTACTTGGGAAATTTTGGATAATGAAAGACTAATCTTAGAAATCGATTTTTGTTTTTTGTTTTTTCTAAAACAAACTGCAGTTTGCAAGCCAACATATGTCCTTATTGATGCAGTGGTGGAAGTCAATTTCTAATTGCTACAGGAATTTTCTTGAGTATGCCAGTTGTCCTAAAGAGAGCTTACAGCTTAAACATCTAAGAATAGCCTGAAAGTAATGCTAGCATGGGCCATACTTCCCCAATTTTAGGAAAGAACAAAACTAAAAGTGTATTTCAGACATTAATCTCTGAATTAAAGAAACAAATGTTTTGGGGAAAACAGACAAAAAACGATACACTTCAATCTTGGGCTTATAAGTTTTTATAGAAACAAGGTCTACTGCCTCTCTGCTGTTAAGATGACAATGGGGGAGAGTTCAACTGTTTGTGAAATGCTTTAAATAAAGAAGATGATAAATGTGTATATAAAGATGATTTTTTCTACTTCTAAAATGTAGCAGGTTATGGTTTCCGAAAAGTATCTGATTTATATCAGTAATTTAATGTAATGCTTATAAAATTCATAGAATAAACCAGATGGTTAGATGTAATAAACCCATAAAAGCTTGCACATACCAAGTTTTGAAGATACAATAAAATGGTACACTTGTCCAGAACAACTTATATATATATGTTTAAAATGCACGAAGAGCTTACCCAAGATAGAACACTAAGATATACAAATTCTCTCTTCTTCTCATTGTCTTTTGAGAAACAAAAGGTTTTCAGGAATTGTTAAACATCAGAGTCCTCTGGTTTTATGTCTTATGGTACATATTTCAGTCATGAGAAAGGAGAGGAAAATGTCAATTTGGAGCTATTTTGAGTCCAGTGCAATGGTTTTTGGAATTTTCCTTGAACCCACACTCGATGCATTTTCACTTGTTTTTTCCTATTAACTTGTAAGCGATGATCAACCAGATTTTGCTTTTCATCTAATCCAGCCTTGCAGAACATACGGTGGACTTCCCCTTTGAGACAAAAATGGCAATCAAAGACAGGACGTGTGACTGGGGTGGGGGATGTAAGGAGCAGTGGAATACTGATGGAACGATTAAACATGCAAATTTCATTTATACCAAGAAACAACACCTAACACAACTGGGTGAAGGAAACCTGTGAATCCAAGTGGGTTTCTTCTCAGACACAAAAGTGTACCAAGCATAAACAGGCTAACACAGCAGGCATTAAGCAGCTATGGAAAACTACTGGCATTTTGAAAGATGCCTCTTTTCTGAGTTTCTGTTGGTTTATAGAGTCCCAAAATGGCACATTATAAAAGTTTGGGGGAAATCTTTGAATGCAGGATTCATTTGGTATTGTCAGAAATACTTTTTTAAAAAAATAGAAATTGACAAGAGATAAGTAATTTTCTGTACAGTTAGAAGATTCCCTCATTTGGCTGTTACATTATTCAATTTTTTGGCTAACAACATCTCCAAAATTTTATACTGTACCATCACTTGAGTATGAGTGGGACAAGTGACTCTTTAAAGCAGTTTTAACTGGAAAAAGATTAAAAGGCAAGAAGGCCATTTTCAAATTTTTATGTGGATTACAAGCATCAAAGTATGAAGACATTTGATGTTTAATCAACTGCTGAGGTCTCATTTTTATAACTTTTGTCTTTCTCCTCACATATAACTAAAGAGAGTTTTCACAGCTAATTATGTCCTTTTACAGATCAGCATACCTTTTGTAAAGAAATATGCTCGGGTACCATCTCCTCGAACATAAAAATTTTCAGATAAACAATGCCCTAAAAATAATAAGTAAAAAAACCCTTGGTATTCCTTAACAAACAATAAAAATCCAAGCAACTTGATGTAAAATATAAACAAGGTATTCTTTAAAACACATGAAAATAACCCCAAAGTGAGTATAATATTACCCTTTTTAAAACGCAGCTGAGTGTTATCATATCTTCCATAGTCCCGGAAGAGAAGCATTCCCCCAGGCTTCAGCAACTTAGACAGTCGGTTGACAACACCTTGCATCCTTTGAAAACAAAGTAAGATACTTGCTTTGTGGAAATCTTGTTTGATATGCCAGATTGAAACTTCTTGAGACAAAATAGAAAAGGCTCAATATGGCCAAAGAAGTCTAAACCATAAGTGGAAGGGCAACAAAAACAAATTTTTTTTTTTTTTTTGGTTTTAGGAGACAGGGTCTCACTATGAAGTTGAGACTGACCTGGAACTCACTTTGTAGCCCAGGCTGGTCTCAAACTTGCAGCGATCCTCCTGCCTCAGCCTCCTAAATTCTGGGATTATAGGCATGCGCCACCACGCCCCATTTTTTTTGTTGTTGTTGTTGTTAAAAAATATTTTATAAAGAAGGAACAAAAGGGGCTGGGGATTTAGCTCAGTGATTCTACCATTTGCCTCTCAAGCATAAGGTCCCAAGTTCCATGCCAGGTACCAAAACCACATTCAGAAGGCTTATCACCCAAATGACAGGCCTGGACATTTTACAGAGCTTGAAGTGTGGCATCAAAAGCTAAACTACAAAAAGATGTTTCTTGATATTTACAGCAAAGCATGATGGTGCTGAGGGAGACTTAAAATAAATGAAGGTGCTTCATTTGAAAAACAAAAACTATGTCAGAGTCTCCCCAAATGGTACATATCAAATCAGGAATCATCCTTTCTCCAAATTAGCTCATTCTTTCTCTGATTTGTTTAGTTCAAAGATACCCTTATTCACCTCAGGAGGAAGAGATTACTTTTTTCTTCCTCTGTCCTCTCCACGTGGACATCAAATTGTATGTCCTCTTCCTTCTTTTTTCCTTTTATGCCAGCCATCTTTGATACTGTCTCACTCTTGTTTCCCACTGGTACTTTCTGAGTACAAATCCCTAGCTCCTGAGGCCTAGAAACAGAAATGCCTTCCAACATGCTTTGTTTTTCTTCCATCAGTTCTTCTGGCATATTATTAATGAAATATTCTGCTTAAAATGATGATTTTGTCAAATCACCTCCTTGCTCAAAAACTTTCATTACTTCAATCCACAGAGCAAAATTTTATTTCTTAGTAGATCTCTTAAGATTACTCCTGACCCCAATAAATCCTTCCCATATCTTTTTCTCTACTTCCCATCCTAAATACCTTTTCTAGCCTAACAGTTAAGTGCTTGGTTCTGGGCAGCCTATGCCTTTGCTTACAGGTTGCCTCTCAAAGAAATCTTTCCCCCTTGTTTTCTTTCTATTTAAATTTTATTCACATCTCAATTCCCAACTCAATATCAGGAAGCCTTTGCTTCCTTCCTTTTACCATTTATTCTTACTTATATGTCTTGTGGTCAAATAAAACCCCTTAAAAGTGTCTTTGATTTGGTACTTTTGATTACAAGTTCATGGCCTTGTGTGATTAAGGGCCAGAAGCAAAGATGGAGTTCTCATATCAATGCCGAGTGACTGGCATTAGCTGCCTACAGAGCTTTAATGAGGAGGACACACGGAGCTCACTGGGAATGACAGAGTACAAAATTGATTATCAATGTCTGCCACAAGCAGAGAATGGTAAATGGCAGTTTCTGTGCTATGCCTGTGATCTCTTTGCTTTAGCCAAGCTACTAAAAGATGCTGAGATTTTCTTATTTTGAAAATCAGGAGTTTAAATTAGATAATGTGTGAATTCCTTCTAATTGAAACACTATTTGGTGGAATAGTGGGGTGGAAGCCAAATTATGTCACATCATGAGGGAAATACATATAGTGAGAAAATAAAAGCAAGAAAGAAATATGACAGAAAGAGTATGAGTATGTAAAAGGTCATTTTTGAAAACTGGGTCATAAATGAACAAAAGGGAAAAGGGAAAGTATTTTATCCTTGTTTATTATAGATTACAGCCACACTGCTTATATCCTCAGGCTTTGGCAATAAAGAAAACCATATTTAAACCATAAAATAATTACTTTTAGGACAAGTTTTATGTACAGAGGCAACATCTCTGTAATTGTAAGGAAAACACAAATGATACCAAAATGAAAAATAATAAAGAACCAAGTACTTCAAAATGTAGCTAGCTCCAACTATCCTTTAATGCCTGGGTTTGTGGATAAAGGCAAGGAGTAGGGAGCCACTTTTCTTGATGGTCCCTGTCCTGTTTCGAAACACTATTCCAGATCGGTTAACTGAGAACTGCAGGGTGGACTGGGCTGGGGACAACGTAGGTAAGATAAGACAAAAGCTCCTTTTCTTTCTTCCTCCTAACTGGCTGACTCTTCTGTCCTCACCTACCTCTGAGGTGAGGCAGATGAAGGGAGAAAGAAGAGATTTTTAAAAAGGAGTATTTGTTGACTATGTTTAGATTTATAGTAAGTACCTTATACTATATTTTAATGAAAATAGCGTTTCTCTTATAGCCTCTACATCTTATTGCCATGTAAACTGGAACTCCCACAGTCAGGGTCTGACTAAATCTTTGCCAATTATTTGAACCTAGATTTTCCAGGCCACATAAAGCTACTTTACTAGAACTTTCCTGGGGGCAATCCTCTACTATGGTCCTAAATGATCCTAAAGACACTGCCTTGCCTTTTTACTTACTGTTGCCTGCCTTCTACTCATTCATCTTAATTTAATTTGATTATTTATTTAGAGATGGGATCTCACTATGTTGCTCAAGCTGTTCTCAAATTCCTGGGCTCCAGTGACTCTCTTGCTTTAGCCTCCTGAGTAGCTTTAACTACAGGTGGATGCCACCATACTCATCATTCACCTTATTTTTAGATCATTTTCATGTAAGTAAGAAAGTGGTATTAACATGATAAATCTGAACTTATTTCATAATAAACAGAATGAAATACTATATTATAAAAGCAATCTTCCTAAGACATCTGTTTCCCCTTCTCTTTAAAATTCAATTTAAATCATGAGAAAATACATAATCTAAATTAATTTCAAATAGCCTTTCTGCAGTCTTATTTAGAATTTGTATGTTTCCTGTTATGGGTGCCAAATAGGAAATCTACTTACACCATCCTTTTAACTATTCATATAAGGAAACAAAATACAAACAGATTAATAGATTAGCAGAAAAGAAACGGAGAGGAAAAAGTAGTTTCATGGTACCTGATATGTTACAAATATAACCTTGTTTTGGATTTATTTGGAAACCTAACTTGTTCTCCACAGCAAAGTGCTTATCTTCAAATAGGATGTAAAAAGAAGGGTCCTGATAACTTCCTAATTGCAAAAGAAAAGCACATGGTAGCTTAGTTTCTATGGGAAAGGGTCACACTCAAACAGAATTAATAATCCAGGTCTGAATTCTCTATAAGGGATTATGAAAACTCAATTTTAAGAAATTTAGTAAAAGCACACACTGACACCATACACGTGCTTTAATACAGAGAAGGTGGCAACAGTTTGAGGAAGATGACCACTTTAATAGCTGGTAATAGCTGTTTGTTTCCTCTCTAAAGAAAAGCTGCCTTTAAAGTTTTTGTTTGTTGGTTGGTTGGTTGGTTGGCACTGGAGCTCTAACTTAGGGCCTTGTGCTTGCCAGGCAGGCACTGTGCTGCTGAGCTACATCCCTGGCTGCCTTTATAGTTTTAAAAGCATTGTGCAAACTTAAATTTTTAAGTCATAAATATTTAGGGGGTTGGAGGTGTAGCTCAGTAGTATAGTATTTGCCTAGCATGCACAAGGCCCTGGATTTTTTCCCTAACACACACACACACACACACACACACACTACATTTTCTGCCCAAAAAGTGTATACATCAGGAAAACAAAAGCTTTTATAAGTATTTTAATACTAAATTTATTGAGACATCATGAGATTAATATGTTACCTTTGGCCCTTGCAATGACAAGAGATGCTCAAAGTAGTGGCCGTTAGCTTCCAGATAATTATTAGTAAAGTGAACTGCTGTACATCTTTTTGGTGGACTCTGTATGAATGATGGCACTAGGGCCACCTTAGACCATAAAGGCACAAGGATAACCTGGTAAATTGCTAAAACCCTAACTCCCTTACTGGGCTTCTCTAAAACAAAAATTTTAAAACCCATCAACAGACCTGTGTGATGTTGGACAGATCCATTGCCCACCTTCATGAACATTCGGGAAGATGCTAAATCAAAGATGTTTGTTTCTGATCACCAAGTACAATTTCCCTCTTGGGAGGCTATTAGGCTGCTCTGAATTTGTAATTTCCTTGAATCACTGTCACTTTTAATAGGTATGTGTCTTGCCAGACTATGCTCACTTCATTCTGACAGTGACAGAAAGCTTGCTAATGAAGTAGTTTGACCAGTTTCTTAAAGTCTGAAGAAAGAAAAAAAACTGCATTTAAAAGGCTGCATATTATATATAATGTAGTTCACTAAATAATAAATTCAAGAATTGTCATTTTTGCTTTGATAGCTCTAAAAACCACTACTGATAGAGGAGCTTCACTCATTTGCTTTGCCCTTTCGTCTTCATTTACCTGTCAGGTTGAATAGAAGAGAGCACAAAGACAAGGAGAACGACATCCAGAATCCCTTCTGGGAAAGGGTAGGGTGAGCCATCATCACACACATCATGAACAAAGGCAGAACACTGGGCGGCTCTGTAGGACGAGTGCGACTGCCATTATCAAGGAACACAAAGCCAAAAATAGGAGTTAGTAGAATTCCCAGATTTTTTAACATAAAAAGGTCACAATTTTTACTTTTTCTCCCAAGAGCCTGTCCTCTAAATCTAAATGGACTTTCTTTCCAGTTCATTATTCTTTAGCTTATTTCAGGCTGCCCTAAAAATGAAGTCTAACACTAAGACCTGGTGACAAATATTCTTTACAGTTCCTGTGCAGACTGAAAAGCTGAGTAGGGAAGCTGTGCAAGTCAGAGGCAGTGCCGCTGCCTGCCCTGCCTGGTTTCAGAGTCACGGCCGTGGTCCTTGATTCTTCTACTGCTTTCTCCACATTACCTATACTTCAAAATACAAATGGCTTACACTACATAATCAAAATTAGATCATGCAGATGGTTGCACAACTATGCAAATACATTAAATGAGATGGTATGTGAACTGTTTCAATAAGGCTATAATTTAAAAACTTGCACTAAAGTAACACACAATCTACCTACAGAAACATCAGAGGAAAATATATCAACATATTAACATCGATTCACCTTTAGAAGTGTGATTACAGGTATATTTCTCTTCCTCTTTAGGTTTTTTATTATTTTAGAAAATGTATGCAATGAATCACTCTTATCAGAAATTAAATTGTACTTAATTTTTTAAATATTTTACTTAATTTATGTGTTTACTATATGTTTTCCATTTGCTACAATCATCTTTTCATTCTATGGCAGAGCTCATTAGCATTCAAGATTTGTGCAACAAGCCCGGGTTCTGCCCTGTTTTCCTTATAGTCTAAGACATTTTAAATTTGCATCAAATGTTTTCCCAGATTATTTTTTCTGCAATACTGGGGATTGAACCCAAGGTCTTCACACTGACTTATATCCCCAGTGCTTATTATTTTTTGAGAAAGGATCCAGCTAAGCCACTAAGTTGCCCAGGCAGGGCCCAAACTTGAAATCCTCAGCCATTCAGAGTACCAGGATTACAGGTTGTGCACCACCATGCATAGCTTTCCAGATTTGTTTTGTTTTTTGAGTCAGGGTCTTGCTACGGAGTTCATGCTGGCCTTGAATTTACCATGTAGCATAGGCTGGTCTCAAACTTTGGTTATCTTCCTGCCTTCAACCTCCCAAGTGCCCCAGATTTTCTTATTTAAAAAAATTTTAATTTAATGAGTGCTTACCACGTTCAGACAATGTAATGTGTAAGGCTTTAGTGATCCAAATATGAATAAGATCTTCTTATAGGACTTAATCAAACATTTAATTTTGGGGGTGGGTAGTTTTTTTACCCATCTGAAGATCCTAATTTTAACTTAAGTTGTTTGGAGCAAGGCTAGCCACGGGCAGGTGTAAAGCCTGAATTTTGTATGTCAGTGCCTTCCTGTTCATCCCTGTACAGTGCTGACCGTTCTAGGTTTCCTAATTCCTCAAGAACTCCAACATCCAAAACAATTGCTATTGTTTTAGTGCAATTAATATCTTAGGCATCAGTTGCTGTTGATATTCTTAGAAATTATAAAAGTTTCGTTAAAAATGACTAGCAATAACATCTGATCCAGAAACATCAAAATGATCACTTTACAAGCAAATAAATTATTTTCATATAGATCCTCTTTAAAGGAAATACAAAGCATACCTTTATAAGTTCCAGAGCTCCAGGGGCAAAATCACAACAGTAAAGGAAGGATTCTGGAGTGTTCCTGTGAAAATGTAAGAAAGATTTAAATCTACAGTTCAGGCTTGTTTAAACTAGAGAAAAAAGGGAACTGCAGATATAACTTGTTGGTTAAGTATTTCTTTAGTAGAATTTTGGACAGAATTTTAGAAGAATTTCGCTTCTTTTTGAGTATCGTTTTCTGGGCTGATGCACGAGTACTCTTCTAAACCAGTACTGTCTCGATTACTTCCCAATTACAGTTAACTCCAGCCCTAATTTTATGGCCCTCCTGCACTTGGTCCTTTCTGCCTTGTATTGCATCACACTTCATTAGGGAAATCTCCAAGGCCATGCTCACACACTACTCCATTGGCCTCCTTTCTTAGAAAGGATCTCCACCAAGCTGTCCTGCCTCTTAGCTTAGCTAAGCTGTACTCTTCTCTGAGGATTCCCTGATTTCTGTGTCCCTTCATTCCTCTTTCTTTCTGTCCAACTCATTTGGTTCTTAGGCCTTTCACAGGATCTGCTGCTCTAGCAGAGAAGACACACACACTTACAGACTTATGAGGGATCACTATGCTTGTTGTCTAGGCAGGACTTGAACTCCTGAGCTCAAGGAATCCTCCTGTCTTAGCCTCCCGAATAGCTGGCACTACAGGCATGACCCACTGCACCCAGCCCACATATATTTTTTATTAGAATACAAAGTAGTAAATAAAATTGTCTAATACACAGTAAGGATAACATACAGAACAAATAAATCTGTTTTGGAAACCTGGATTGACATTTATAAACTATGAATTTGACTTAACTTCTTTAAGACTCAGTTGCTTTACTCACAAATAGGTAAAGAAATTCAATTTTGTTTTTCAGGGGAGTGTTTATTCATTTGAAAATCTTAACTAATTTTAATTAGTTTCTTCCAAAATTAAACATGTTCTATTTAGTCTTTTGAATTTGGTAACAATGCTGGTCCCTGGTTATTCATGGTCAGGCACATGCTTTAAGTTCTGTGGTCAGTGTCTTTCCTGATCATTCTCTGTATGCTGCTGTCAAGTAACCCTTTCCTCATATTGCACAGAATCATTTCTCAATCACATTGAGCATTCAGTATGACATTAACTAGTAGTTTAAGTATGGCCCTGACTCTTGTGGATTTTATAGTAGCCTCGAGAACATGCTTAGTTTTATACAACTTTTATAGGAGTGTGAAGGACAGCACCCTAAGAGGTAAGTCCTCCAAGTTTTGAAGGAAAGGGTGGCACTGCCCAGTGAGGGGAGGAAGCATGAGGGATTAGAGTTGAGAGCTGCAAGCCAGCTATGAGAAACAGAACTGACCCTGAGAGCTCACAGTGGTATGTGGCAGGACATACAGCAGGCCTTGAGGAATAAAATTAGGACCTCTAATTTGATTCAAGAGGCATTTCAAGCAAAGTGGACTTCTGAATAAATATCCAATATAAACACAGATATGATTTAACAAAAATCTCACCTAGGATCTTAAAGGCAACTCACTGATGCACATTATATTCATATATACTTCATTCATTCTGTGAGTGGAGGGACTTGCATTTGATTTAAGAATTGTCTAAACAAATTACAGTATGAATAGGACTTGATGATGAAAAATTAACCATTACAGAGTCCAAGTTCGGACTGCTTGGGTTTTTTTCATCAGTCTCATTAAAACCACTACTTTATTCCAGCATATACCCCTGCTGTTTCCCATGGTACCAATATAACTGTGACTTGTAAGTTGCTGGGTGGCCACACGTGTTTGAAATGTTCTCAGTTATCACTCAGGTGCACACAGCATTACATGGCATAATGGCTAAGGACAGGGCTCTGCAGACAGACTGCTGAAGGTTTGATTCCTGGTGCTACCATTTAGTCATGTGATTGAGAGAAAAATACTCTCTTTATACTTCTGTTTCCTTGTCTTTGAAATACAGAAATTCATAACACCTAAGGTGGTTGTTAGGACTGAATGAATTCACATAGTAAAGTGTCTAGAAAGTTGACTGATTCACAGTAAGCACTCAATAAATGTTAGTTCATTATTATAACTTATTATTCCTATTAAAGGAGATCTCTGCCTTCCAGCAACTTAAAAACTAACATGTCCTCTAAAACCCTGTACATAACTCAGAATGCTTTTGTGGAACCTGCTACATGTAGCTTATTATAGAAAGTCTGCAGTTTACCTCTGGGTACTGAGTACCAACCAGACCCAGAGCAGTCTAGTAGGGAAACCATGTGCCATTTGCCATGTGTCCTGCCAGGGTGGCAGTATGACCTCTGAGACAGAGTTCCCACTGCATCAGCAGCCCATGCTAAAGTCTTATGACCACCCAACGACTTTCCAGAGCCTTTCTGTAAAATCAGCTGACTGCCTTGGCTCTCCTCCCAGCAAACAGGTGTAAATACCACTACTACCACCACACCACCAAACACTCTCTTGGCAGGGGGTTTAAGAATTAAATGATCCTTGGAGAATGATCTGACCTCTCCATTCCAGAGGCCTAATTATGGTAAAATATTCTGAAAATGTAAAAATATTAATCGTGTACTCTCCAAAAGCAATAAAACATAATTTCTTGGGTGGGGAAGTCTATTCCTGTATTTGGAAGGCTAATCAATGGTTGCTTTTTAAAGTGAATTAATTATCTCGTTATTATCGGTCTCCTATGATTTCTAAAACATGACAAAAAAAGACACGAGTCAAGAAAAAAGTCCTAAGTGAGAAGCCAAGGGCATACATTATTAGTTGGAGGGAGAAGTAGAGAGGGAAAAGTACACCTAACAAGTGAGCAATCCGAGATTAAACAGCCAATGCAGTTTGGGCTCTATCTACGTTATACTGCTCAGCCACCTGGAAAATCAGATTAGGATAAAATATGCTCTCTACCTTAGTGAATATGAGAAGTGGCTGGAGAGGCAAGGGATAAAGAAATGAAATGCTAAACAATACCTTGAGATTAGCCATAAAGTTACATGTAACAATTGCCAATGTAGGTATACATGTATACTAGAAGTTCATTTATCACTGGGGTAAAGGAACCTGGCTACTTGGTATGAGGGAACAGAACATTTTAGCTCAGAAACTGGGAAAGGGAAAACAAAGATAAAAAACATTGAAAAAGAAAGGCCACTCAGAATTGTAAACATCATCTGGGCCTGGATACTTTTACTGGTTATTAGAAAATATTATGGAATCATTATTTGTTATGTTAGGTTTATAAAAGTATTTGAGAATGTCCTAATATTTTGGAAATGATTCCTTTATAATCAAAGATAAAAGTGTCATGATGCTGACATTACATCAAAATTGTTGAATCAAGGTGGAGGGCTTATGGAATTTTTTTTTTTTTTAAGATAGGGTCTTGCTATGTAGTTCAGGCTGTCCTTGAACTCACTATGTAGCCCAGACTGGCCTCAAACTTGTGACAATTCTCTTGCCTCATCCTCCCAAGGCTGCACCACCTCACCCAGCAATTTATGGAAATTTATTGTACTATCTGCCTTTTCAAACGCATTTACATGCAAAACTTAAAAGATCATGTTAAAACATTAAAAAAAATTGTGAAGAGAATGAAAACTCCATCAGTGGCTAGGTTAGGATAAGGGGAATAATGGGTAATTTTCCCACCAACTCTTTCCTCCAGTGGAAATGTTCTGCAATGTGCTCATGCTGACTTTATAAGAGAAAAATGACATGAAAGCTATCGTATCTTACAAAAAGAAAAGAATCTGACACATCAGCATAGGTAAAAGTTGTTTGGAGAGTTTTATGAGGTGTGTCATTTTCGTCGTGCAAACTCTAAAACAGAGGTGAGATGGTGAACAGGAAGTGTATATCAAGAAAACATCATTTATTTCTACTCTTTTGAGTTTTAGGGTTAGTTACTGACACTTCCAAACAATTTCAATGCTAGATACCATGATCTGACACTCAAAGGTCTGTTTTGCTTGTTTTCTTGAAATAGGGTCTTCCTGTGTAGTTCAGGCTGGCCTTGAACTTACTATGCAGCCTAGGCCAGCCTGGAACTCACAGGTAGCCTCCTGCCTCAGCCTTTCTGGGCGTTAATCCAGAAATGATGACAAAATAAAATTAGGATTAAAATATAAGTGTTAAACTCAGTTTTCCATGTGTAAAATGACATCCAAGTATCCAGGAGGAACAAACAGCCCCTGAAATTGGCAACTCACAGCCTAATGAAAGGAAGAAACCTCTTGCTTTTTTCTTATTCTCTCACCCACTTAAATACAACCTTAAAAGAATACTTGAATCTCAAGGTGGACAATCCATGGTTCAGAAGCACCATCTTCAGAGAAATTCCGAGTTCACATGAAATTAGCACTAAGACTGAGATGCTTCTTTTGAAATGTGCTTTAGTCATTGTTTATGGGAATCTAAAACACTACTGGAGTATACATGATAACATATTTCCAAAATTTCTCAACATCCCTTAAATATATAAAATTATGTAGGAGAAAATACTGATACTTACTGCAAGATGTTCAAAATTGGAAAAACACTATTTCCAGCACCACAGCCAACCTAAAATCAAGAGATTAAACAAATATCATGAATGCATTAAAGTTTCCTCACAATATCAGATTTTCTATTTTAAAAATTTTTACTGCAACTCTAGGTATGGTAGAGCTTTCTAATTCAAAAGCAATGAGATAAATCACAGGAACACTGAATAATCTGACTATGGAAACATTTAAAATTCTTACGTACCCAAACCCCAAATAAATTTAAAAGGTGACCAACACACTGAGAAAAAAATTGTGATAAATATGATAAAAGGTAGGGGTCATTAAAAAAACAAAGGAAATAAATGGACAGAATTACAAAAGAAGTACAAATGGTTTCTAAACATTAAAGAAAGATGGGACCTATGTAGTAATCAAAGAGATGCAAATGAAAAAGGTTCAATATTTGTCTAACAAAGTGGAAAACTCTAAAATACTTCAAGAATTTTCCAACTAATGAGTATGATGCAACAGAAATATACTAGTATTGACACAACTTCCAAGCAAGTAATTTGGCAATGTTTTAAGAGTATTAAAATTTTTCATAAATTATAAACTAGTAAAGCTGACCTGACAATAAAAGAAAATGCAGCTATACTCAAAGACATATGTGACCAAAAACTTGAAAACAATGTAAATGCCCAGTAGTATGGGAATAGATCATGAAATTATGGCATTCCATATGGTAAAATATTTTAGTCATTTATAGAGAATTTTTAAAGAGAAGGAAAATTTCCTATGATATAATGTTAAAAAGAAAAAGAAAACCCCAAATAAAATCCACAATATAAATACAATATAAACAAAAGGAGAAAAAAGTAAAATGTTTAAAAAAAGAAAGACAACAGGAAAAAAAAAGGGCCAGAAATTTAGCTCAGTGGTTCCACCACCTGCCTTGCAAGCGAAAGGTTCAAAGTTCGATCCCAGGTACCAAGAAAAAAAAGACAAGAGAAAAAAGTAAAATGTTAACTGTGGTTAAATCCTTTGTTTATAGAACTGTGGATAATTTCTCTTGTCTGCTTTTTTGCAAATTCTCTATAAGCAATATACATTAGCTTTATATTCAGAAAGACAGAGTTTAGTTTCAAAAATAGAAAACCAAGCTCTACACTAGATTATAAAAAATTAATTATATACATCTCACTTACTGCTATTTCATCTAAAAAGTGGTAATAACAGAGAGTAAAAATTTAGACCAAAACTTTATCAGTACTCAAAACTGCCCTCAAAGTAGAAATGAAAGGAGACAAATTAAAAGAAAAAAAAGCAACAAATTAAAACCATAAAATTAAAACTTGTCTTGATTGAAGATCTGAGGTCCTTTAATATTATTTGTGTAAAAATATAGTGTGCATCAAATTTGATCATTTTTCACTTAACGCAATCTGGACCATAGCAAACTAAAGTGGAATACAGATTTAAAATGTTTGTTGCTCCCTGCCTTCGTTCCTTAAGTACAGTACCTCTAATATTCTGAAAGTAGCACTGCTACCAGGAAACAGTTCAGTCTTCAGTAATCTTTTTTCATGCTCTTCAGAGTCTAGGCTGGGACGACCAGACTCTCCTTTGCTTTGACCATCTGATGACCCAGAACTTTTCTCATCATGGTTTTTTACTTCTGGCATTCTTGAGAAACAGTTTGCAGCATTAGTTTCTATGAGATCCCTCAATGGTTCTCCCATCTTCTCTTCAGTTTTTATTTCAACTGGAAGAATTTCAGGAAATTCCCTCAACAACCAATTACGATTCTTGAAAAACTTATTCTTATGAATCTTGTAAAATGTGTCCCAGTATTTACTAGCTTCACTTTCATATTTAACTAAAATAAAGAGAAAAAAAATCATTTTACTATGAATTCTATTTACTATTAGATACTATTTTGATAACTAAATTTAATTAAATATTTCAAATGTATTAATATATTATCAACAATTATATTTAATATTAACTTCACTATTATAGTAATTTTATTTATCTGATAAAAGTTTCAAAGTACAGAGGTTTAATTTCCTTGAAAATGTCTCTTGCTGGACATTGTAGAACATGCCTGTAATCCCAACACTTACGGGAGGCTCAGGCATGAGGATCACTACAAGTTCTAGGCCAGTCTAGGCTACATAATGAGTTCAAGGCCAGCCTGGACTACCCTATCTCAGAAAAAAAAAAAAGTTTCTATGTGTGGGATATGTAGTCCTAGCCCCACAAGTCTGTCTTTATATATTGGCCAATCAATTTTTGTGAGGAATATAACCACTGTGAACTACTTTCTATAGTTTAAATCATGGCATCTAATTTTCCTCAATAATTCATGTGCCTTTTTATTATCTCACACAAAGTATACCTTATTTTTTAAATCTCTGCAAATACAGTTGAATTTTGAAAAATGTGCAAATTGGTGATCAGAAAGAAATTTGCAGAATTAGAAAAGACATGATTTTATTTATTTACTTTTGGTACCAGGGATGGAACTTGGGACCTTGTACTTATAAGTCAGGCAGCGGAACCACTGAGCTCAATCCTTGGCCCTAATGACATAATTTTAGAGCTAGAAGATTATTGAAAACAGTCTACTTCAAGTCCCTTGTTTTACATTTGAAGAACCTGAACTCATTTGTTCCTGGATCTAGAGCCCCAGTCCCAAAGGAACCAGGTGAAGTCTCCTGACTCTTGAAGCACAGGGGACTCATAAGTATTCTCCCCCAACTTCCAAGGCGTTTTTTCACTACTGACTTTTAATATGAAACCTTGAGAATTACTGATGCTCTCTTAAAACAGACAAGCACTTTGTGATGTCTTCACTAGCCAAGGCCAGAGTTAGATTATTTGTATCAAAGCTTCAGTCAGTTCTTAACCTTCCTTCCGCCTCTTCCTATCTGTACTTTACAATAATAATCCACTCTTTCCTTCATTCATCCAATGTTCATTGGCTCCTACTATGTAAAAGGCTAATCCCTGGACCTAATCTATAGATTGAGAATTACTTTCACTCAGTGCAGACCCGTGACATTTCTAAAGTACTTTCAAAAAATGCAAAAGCTATCTAATGAATATAGAATAATTTCCAAGATTTGGTGTTGGAATGAGGAAGGAAGGTATACAACAGCATATATATTATTCAGCTATTCATTGAGGAGAGGAGGAAAAATATGTGTATACACACAGAAACGTGTGTGTGTGTGTGTGTGTGTGTGTGCATGCGTGTGTATGACCACAGTGTAGAAAACATCTCTTATAGGATAATCTCCTAATTAGTGACACTGAGTGCCTCTCAGGAGGGGGATGGAGCAGCTGGGGGCCGCAGTTTGAAGAAGTGTTTTGATTTGAGCTATGACCATGTGAATGTCCTACTGTTTCTAAAACCGAATTAAAACCAGAACAAAAATGAGCATTTCTCTGATAATTTTACAGAAGCCTCTACCTTCAGAACAACTGGTTGCCTGCAATCACATTCACTTTTGTTACAGAGCCCTGTCCTGAAGCCCTTATAGCTTTCTTTTCCTTCTTTCCATTTTCATCCTTATGGCCTTGTACCATAGATCTCCAACCACGTAGCCAGAAGACTTTCTTCCCATCAAAGCTGAGTTATATCTAGCAGCAGCACTGCTATAATGACAGAAACTCCCATCTGTATTGAAGGTCTGAGAAATGAAAGTGGGTATCTATAACAAAAGAATTATGTGATGTTAAGTCCAAAACATGTTTTGCACTCTAGAAGGAAGTCTATTTATGGTTTATCTAAAAATGTATATTTACTTTGAAAATAGTGTTACCTTTACTTATAACAATTGGAATATACTATATTAAAAAAAAAACAAAACAACATTCTGAAATTAGATTCAGGAGAAATCAGAAAGCTGCCAAATTTTCTAAGGGCTTCTTGAACAGTCTTTTCTTCCTTTACCTTAAAACCTCTCTTTGTAACTCACTCTGGGCAGGTAAAAGATTTTCAGCCTGATAAAAAGCAGCCAGAAGACCTACATTTAGAGATAAGAAGGCCTAATATAGTCAAATCTCTAGTATTCGGATTTCCAATAGTAAGGTACTTGTGAAGTGAATTTGAGCCTAATAACTAGTAAGTAGAATTTAATGTTATACCTTGGTTAATTTGTGGGTATAGACCCTTAACGATTAATCAGCAGTATTGTAGGGAATGCAAGGGAGTAACATGATTTTTAAAACGTGCATAGCAGTTCTACACATAAAAGAAAAATAATAGCTGCGAAGTGGCACACACCTGCAATCCCTGCACTCAGGAGACTGAAGCAGGAGGATCATAAAGAGTTCAAGGCCAGCCTGGGCTACTCAGTGAGTTCAAGAAGAGCCTGAACTACTTAGTGAGACCCTGTCTCAAGATACCAAAAAAAAAAGCAAAAAAAAATACTTAGCCATAAAGAATGAGAAACTAGTCATTCATAGGAAAACGGATGTATATTGAGGCCATACTCTTAAGTGAAATAAATAGGACACACGTGTAAATACCAAATAATTCCTCTGGTGTGCAAAACTAAAAGTATAAGTAAGATCCAAATTGTATAACTGATAATGTGAAATAGGAAGAAAAGGGCTAATGGTATAGAAGAAGTGGGAAGGGTAAGGGAAAGGAAACAAGGGAAAAAAATATGAGAAAAGGAAAAAATAGAAACAAAGTCTTTGTAAATAGGGGAGGGTGGAGGGGGTGAAAGGAGTGCAGGGGTAAGGGGAAAAAATGAGAACCAAGATCTGTCATGTAAAGGTACAAGATCCCAATGATGAATGTTTGTTACTGAACTGTATACTTAAAATGTACCAATAAACTCAACGAGGAAAAAAGAAAGGAAGGAAAAAAGTAGTAAATAACTCAAATCCCCAACAACATGAGAATGAGCAAGCAAACAATGCATGTTGAAACAAGGTAAACATATATCAATTTAAAAACAAAGGATGATAAGAGAAAACATTCACACAATAGTAAAGACACTAATGATACCTCTAAAATTTCTACTCCTTTATAAAAATCATAAAAAAATCTGGAGGAATGATAACAAATAATGATTAATTGATAGTTCTTTCCTGTCTCTACACAAAAATAAAGAATCTTGGCTGAATTCTTCATCTTGCCTACAGAATTTCCTTACTTGGTGAGGAGAATGAATTAGAATTATCTCTACAGTCTGTCTAAGCTCTAAAAATTCTATGCATTTTCCTATTATACACCATGAGCCTGTAGAGTCAAACAGTATCAGTTCTGCAAACTATACAATCTTAGGTGAGATTTCTGTTTTAAACATGAGCCCACACTACTGTTCTAATTTTCATAATTTATAAAGAAAACTAATCTATAGTGATGTTAACTGCAATCTGGATCAGATAACAAATATATTAGGTATCTAAATTCAACTTTAGCCAAAGCAATCTTTATTTAACAAGGACTTGATTACGTGTAGATGACAATAGTCAAAGTATGCTAATATATCTATACTTTCAAGCCATTTTCAAGTAATTCTCATTCAAAAACTGAGAAAAAGAGCTGGGTGTGGCACATGCCTGTAATCCCAGCACTTGGGAGGCTGAGGCAGGAGGATGGCTGTTAGTTCGAGACCAGCCTGGGCTACATAGTGAGTTCCAGGTTAGTCTCAACTATACAGTGAGACCCTGTCTCAAAAAACCAAATAAAAAACCAAAAAACAAAAACGGAGAAAAATAATCAAAAAATTACACAATCATTTTGCCAGTAACAGCAGCATTAAAAATAACAACATGTTGGATGTTTATTATGTGTTAAGCATTATGTCAAATGCTTGACTTGGATTTTTTCCCATTTAATGCTATTAATATCACTTAGAAAATGTTATTTCAATTTACAGATTAAAAAAAATTCAAGGTGAGAAAGGTTAAAGCTTTCCCCCAAAGTCACCCTGTTAGAAAGGACAGAGTCAGAACCTAGACCATGTCTATCACACTCTAAAGCCTGTGCTCTCAACCATTCACGACGCCATCTTCCTACACAAAGTCAATATGAACCCCCACCACAATCTCTCTGAAAGCCACTTATTTTTCTGATTCTTACTTCCCTTTCAGTTATGAAGCATCAAGTTGAAATTGAAACTTCGATGTGACTTATCAGTATAAGTAAACTGTCAAAATAATGCTGGCTGGAGTTAACTTTCATTAGAACAGTTCAGAAACAAAGAATTAAATACTGTTCTTTGAATTATATAAAACATAACCATGCAAGATTATGTGATGCAATTATGATGTGTGATAGAATTAAAATGCTGTGAGAACAAGAGCACCTTGGTCACAGATGAAACAGAGAAGTAGCTGCATAAATGGGTTAAAATGTGTGTGGTCTTTTAAAAGAAGTGGTTTCATCAGTATCTCCAATCAATGCTGGCCATTTCATAGATCCCAGTCCTGTGACAGCTTCTGAGGACCCAGAGAAGCTTAATCAAACTTGTCATAATGATGAGCATGAAACAACACTTTCAGTATATGACTTAATATCCTGAACTGCATGAATATCTGTGATCACAGCAGATATGGAGGAATTAACTCTCTGACCTAGAGTGAAAAAAAAGTCTCAACTGTTGTTAACTCACTACAAGCTCAGGTCAATAATGATAAAAAGATATAGTATGGAGGAATGTGTACTGTCTTGATCTTGTCTGACTGCCTAACAGATACATGAATCATTAATTTTTCTTAGAGGAATTTTTTTTCTTTTTGAAGCTGCCAATTCAGAAATAATTGCTCTATGTCAATGGCAGTAAAAGGGATTTAGTGATCTGTTTAACCATAGCCAGATGAAGCAATTTCTCAAATTTTCACTTATTAAATTCAATAATGCTGAGGGGAAGAAAAATGGCACACTAACACTACTTAAATATTCAGAATTCCCTCTGAATCACCCTGAGTATCATAACTAAAAAAGTGAATTAAACCATTTATGTATCTGGCATATATGATATGATTAATATGAATTATGAAAATTTATTCTAAGTTGCCATGTAACAAAAAGCAATTTGAAGTTATTTTTGCACATCAATTACGCAAATACCTGAGCTTTCAAAGTTGGAAATTTCCTCATGTCACTGATTAAGTTCACTGTCTAATAAAAGAAAACTCTTAAAATTACAACATTAAAAGTACATTGCTAAAGCACTGCATGAAAATTTAAGCAGCCAAAGCTATGTTATAAATGAGTACCCTGTATTTATCAGTACAAAAATTTAATCTATTTTTTCTACACAGGATATTCTTGTAAGTGGTAAGACATTCATTTACAAGGTAAAGTACAGTGAGACTTATTATTTTGCTCAATGTAAGATAACTTACCTTAGGTAGGCAGTTATTTACAAGGATATTTTAAAATGGAAATAGCTGCTGCTTTTGCTATTAAGTTTAAAAAAAAACCATTATATTTGCTATACAACCACCTGAAATATAACACACTGGAGATCCTTTTAGGAAATTATAAAATATAATCATGTTAACTCAAAAACTGCCAAATGTATCTTTCTCATTTCTGAATTAACCTGCTTTTAAAAGAAATATGAGCTATAATAAAATTGAAAAGTAATTACATAAAGGAAATGTGAAATTAAAAATCATTAATCTGGGCAATCTAATTGAAAGAAATATTGCTGAGAGCCTGGTTGCTATACATTTTAATCACAGAAATGAGATGTCAGCCCGGCTGCAGCAAGACTATTAGTTGTGATGTGTAAGTTCTCATTTTCAGATTCTGAGTGTGTTTCCTCACTTGGTTTTCAACAATAGCTAAGACAACAGGTAAATAATGGGAAAGGAGAATGACAAGAGAGCAAGTTATGCAGAGAACAAAAGCAACACGCTGGAGTTGGCCGGCACAGGAGAACAACCTGTATTTCCTCTCAGTGACATTAATGGAGATGAGGTCAATGAACAGTGTGCCTGCTATTTAATGATCTGCATATGGAATATTTTGTGATGAGAGAAAGGTGGCTCTTTCATAGGCTTAGGCTTCTCCTAGATAAGATGGTGATTAACAGAGGTGCTGGCAGAAGAGCTAGGTCAAGACCTCCTTTAGGTTCTCACAAGGTGTAGAAGCAGAGCTTTCAAATGACCTATTTACCTTGATCCATGTTCATCAGAAGCCTCACCCTGGGTTTCTGAAGACTGGTAAATCTACAATCCTTAGCAGAAACTGTACTGAGTGGCTCTCACTGTAATGTCTTGTCCCTTAACACAGTTCTTCAGAACACAAATTTTCATTTTTTGCCACCCTGCTGGCAACCTTGCTTTAAGAGCAACAAAGTGGTCACTTTATAATGTGTTCCCTCTCTTGCAGTGGCCCTCTGACACACATGAAGTCCACTATACTGAGCAGTGTTATAGGGATACAGAGGGGCTCCAGCAGAAACCTCTGCCTCTTGGAGTCAATTTGAAATGGAATCTTTTGTTCTGTGTCTTTATAGCAGCCAGAAATGTTCCTCAGAAAAAGACTAGACTTACTAATAAGCAAATCAAATGCCTCAGAGGGGTAGCATCAGCCCTCTCCTGCTTGCCTTTCCTGCTTCTATAGACAGGCCAGTCACCACCTTTCTATTTCAGTCACCCTATGGTTCTGTGGGAACTGTCATTTTCTTTTTCTGTGGTTTCTGAGGCCCTAAAAATAACCTTCTCATTAGCTTCACTCAAGTTCATTGTTAACGTAAATAGGACAAAATAGGCAGTCATGTACAGTGCACTTTAAGAGAACATTATCAGCTCTGCTCATCTACAAGTATTTATGCTCTGAACAGAAATATTAAAAACAGGGTGAAAAAATCCTTGGTTTTTCATATTATCAGGAAATATACTGTCAATAATTTTAACTTCGTGGAAATCAATTAAAATGCCTGGTAACTTTTAATTCAGTTTAGACTTGACTTTGTCACATCCAGGTGGCCACTAGCAGAAGCTTGAGTAATGTGGAAAATATGTCTGTGCAGCTGCTGGCAAAGAAGCGAAGTTACACTTCCTCAGAAACTGTGTGACAGAGTTCTTGCAAAGGAATGCAATGTTGGCTGATTTGTAGGCAGTACTGCCAGTGGTATGCACCCTCAAATCCAACCCTAATTCTCGCTGGCCTTTTCCATTCTGGAACTGCATGGCTGGAGCCTGTAAAAACAGAAAGATCCCACTGCGGATCAGGTGCTCTTCTCTCTTGTCCATCCCCCAGGACACACTAATGCTTAGGCTAAGGAAAGAGAACTGTGTCTAAGGAATAGCGAATGTTGCCAGAGGATATGAGGTTATCAAGGTATCAGAGCATGGGTTAGCACTGCTCCCTTCACTGGGTAAGAGCCCCTAACGAGCGTTTTCTTACTAGTTTAGTCTCCCCTAATGTCTCTGCTTCAAACTTCAGTCTTCATTGTAAGCTAAAGTCTTTAGAACAACAGCAAACTACCAGTGGATTAGTCATTTTCACCATTCTTCGCTTACACAGAGCAATGCAAACCTTTTTCCCTGGGGAGTTTCAGCATAGCTAATCAATCTAGGAATAAATATATAAACAAACACCAGTAAGTATTTTAGTTTTTGTGAGACCATAGAGTCTCTGTTGCAATTGCTTGATTCTGTACTTGTGTCTGTGTTCCAATAAAACTTTATTTATAAAAACAGGCAGCAGGCTAGATTTGGCCCATAGGCTCTAGTTTAATGGTTTCTGCTTTACTCACAGGTTACAGAGACATTCCTATAAGGATAACAGAAAAAAGACAAGGAATGGTACAAAGGTACTGTGGCAAACTAATCTATGGCATCAAAAGCTGGAACAGGGGTTGCTTTTTATGAGGTGTGAGGGGTCCAAGGAGTACTGTAATTAGAAATGAACATAAGGAAGCTACTAGATTATTGGTAATATTCTGTATCTTAATGTGGGTGTTGTTCACACAGATGTATTCAATTTGTAAAAAGTCCCTGAACTTTGTAAGGATTCAGTTTTCAATTGTATAAATTTGTCTATTTGGTCCTTCAATAAATTAATTAATTTTTAAAAAGAAAAAAAGAACCAGTATGTTCTGAGCAAGAAGTAGTTTTAAGAAAAATAAGGTGGTAAATCTCATATAGGAGTTGGCACAGTGTCTCTGGGTTCTTAGATATGTACAGAGAAAGACATAGGCTTCTTTTCTTGTTTCTTCTTTTTAGGGGATGTATGTAAGCTTTTTTAATATACTGTAGCAAAAAACACATAGTATAAAATTTAACATTTTAAGCATTTTTAAGCCTACAGTTGAGTAGTGCTTTCACATTGCTGTGAGGCAGCTCCAGAATGTTTCCATCTTGCCAAACTATAACTTGAAACCCACTAAATAACTCCTTCTCCCCCTGCCCCTTAGTCCATGGCAACCACTGTTCCACTGTATCTGTGAATTTCACTATATTAGGTATCATAAAAGTGGTATCACACAGTAGTTACTTGTTTTGTGATTGCCTTATTTCACTTAGCATGATGTCCTCATCTATGCTGTAATATGTGACAGGGCTTTTTTCCTTTACAGGTGGGAATAATATTCCATTTTATGTATATACCACATTTTGTTTATCCATTTATCCAGTGATGGTCATTTAGATTGCTTCTTTAGCTTATCATGAGTAGTACACTTATGAGCATGGAAATGCAAATATCTCTTTGCAATCTTGCTGTCAACTTTTTGTATACAACCCAGAAGTGAATTGCTAGATCATATGGAAGTTCTAATTTTAATTTTTTGAGGAATCTCTGTACTTTTTTCTACAGTGGCCACACCATTTTACAATCTCACCAAAAGTGCACAAGGGCTTATTCCTAAGTCTCTACGTCCTTGTCAACACTTGTTCTTTTCTGTTTTTTTGACAGTAGCACAGGCCAATTTTTTCAAAGCAATGTTGGCAAGGGCTTACCTAAATCAAAGTATAAATAAAAGGTCTCTAAGAAAAGTGCTTTCAATCCTTATTAAAATTGCATCCTAAAAGACTAGTAACATTTTGTATGACTTTATCTTCTTCATTCAAAGTTTATGAGTTTGCTTAAAGTTTCTAGCAAGTGAAATACACAATAGCATTCTGAAAGCAGTATAGCAAGAGAAAAATTTTAAAGTTAATTTTCCTATCTTGCTGAAAATGCCACCCATATGTGTACCTCCCAGAAAAGCAGTATGACCACCAAAAGACCAATTAATTATAGGGTGAATACATAATTTATTTCATTAATTTTGGTTAATGAACTGGGAATTCGACCAAGGGGAATGAGTGGATTGATTGGCTTAGACGGAAGCTAAGAACTCTCAAAAGCAATGAGACAGGAGAAGAAAAGATGAGGGTGTGACTTGAACCAGCAGATGATCAGAGAAGCTGGACTCCAGGAGCCTCCCCACATCATCGGCTACCTTGTTCTTCCTGAATGACTTGCACAGCTGAGTTTTCCTCTACTTTTTTTCTGGCATCTGCTTCTTCTTCTTTAGACCACTGCATGTGATCCCTGTTTAAAACAAAAATAAATAAATAAATAAATAGATGATAAAACACGCCTTATGACAGAAGGGAAAAAAAAAGATGGCCAGGGACTCTCTCTTTCATCCTAGATTAGGCGAATGCAAGCTATACAAACCAATGGCATATTAAGTGAATAGTTTTGTGTCATATGTAACTTCTTCAGTTCTTCTGTTGAACTCTGGTTGTGTTGCACGCTCCAGCTACCTTTGGAAATGGCTGCTGATGTAGTATCTCCAGAACACTCTGGGGCATGATTATCTGGGAGCTGGTATGGTTTGACATTTTTTACTTTATAGCTAAATTTATTTGCCTTTTAATTAATTTACAAACAAGGCACTCTTTAACAATATTTTAATGCTCCTTTTATAAAATCTGCATTCTAATACTCCGCTGTTAGAGACATGCAAGTTTTCAAATATTTTTTATTTATCTTGCAATTTTAATTTTTAAAGTATCTTTATACTTCTTATTAGCTATTTTAATTTCTGAAGAGATTCACTTTGTTTAAATGATAGAGTACATATAGAAAGATGACTTTTCTATAATGTGGCTCTTTCTGTAAGTATTTTTAAGTTTTAGAATTTATCCTCCCTATAACAGAATATACTACTCTGCGCTGCAACAGTGTCTTTCTTGTTGCCTTGCATACATGAGCCCCTGGATTCAATCCTTATCACTGAAAAAAAGATCTTAAGATGGAGGCAACTTCTATAATACAAAAAAGGCAATTTTCATTTTGGTTTTGTTTTTACAAGGTTTGCATTGCCTTTTCAGCACTGGGTTAGACTATACATGAGTAAAGCAACATCCTGAATTTTCATTTTTTGAAATAAAAAAAAAATCTCAAACACCCTACATTTAAGTTCCATAAAGCCTATTGGTAACTCTAAGAGAACAACTCGCTGTTATATGACATTTGTAGTCATCTGACTTATAACAATAGATTAGTTATAAAATTCTTGGATTTTCACGTCAGTCAACATCATGATGACTGATCAACATTAACCAATAGTTAGCATGATCATAATTATTACCATTTACTATTAATTACGTCAGACATTGTGCTAAGCACACTTCATACTTCCTTTCAGAAATCGTGTGAAGGCGTTATAATCATTCTTATTTTACATATGAAAAAACAGAAGTTTAGTAACTCACTCAAGGTCCTCCAGATGAAAGTGAAAGGCGAACTCAAACCCAGATTTATCTCATCAAAGTCCATCTCATCAGTCACTAGTTTATTACTGTCTACCAATGCAGTGGGGGAAACAGAGATGTAAGACTTACTCCTTGCCCATCCAAGGAATATATTCTTCTAATGTAGGCAGATAAACAGAGAGTAAATTGTAAGACAATGGTGCATGCACTGTTAAAACCTGACAAGTGGGACTGTTGGCAATTAACACTTGGGCTCAGGTTGGGGAAAGGTGGTGGGGCAATTACTGTTGTCCTTAAGAGACTGGCAATTAGGATAGCATATACAGGACACAATGACAAAAATCTATTTTGATTAGTTCTCTTGGGTAACTGCAGATGAGGCTGGGATTTGGGTAACAGATTTCAGAGGATTTTAAATAGCTTAAAAGACATGACAAAGCAAGGAGGGACTAGAGTGAGATGGATTAGAATGTTGTGGTAATCTGGAGTTACAGGACTAAGGTGATGGTAACTGAAAGCAGAATGGAACAGTTGGGGGAGACACTAAAAAAATTGTAGTTATGACTTGAAGATAACTAAATTTTGGAAAAGAAAGCGAGAGCTGGCAATAATCCCAAGGTCTATATTACTGAGCACAGAGGAAAGTGGGGTAACAGTGAGAGAATAAGGAGCTGCTCTGGGTGGAATGATGAGAACTTTGTTTCTATTTTAAGTTATGTTTATGCAATCAGATGTAAGAGGGTACATTACAGTGACTTAGCTATAAATACACCGCTGAAAGGCGAGAAACTCTTTTCTTTTTAAAAGGATCAAGACTGGTACACTGGATCTCCACGAAAAGCACATGGAGAATGTAAAAATCAGAGTTCCACAGATAAAAATCTAACCACTAGTATTTCTTAAAAACTGCAATCACTTAGAATCCAAATAATCATGAAACAGCTTTGTCACTCGCTTTAATGAATTAAATTAGAATAAATTTTTGGTTTTGACTTTAATATATGTAAGTAAAACCATATGAACTAGGGTGTACAACTACATATTTTCTACGTACATGATAGAAAATCAGGGGGACAATAAATTTATGTGGTCTTCAGATTTAAACATTTCTTTTAAATATTAGTTTAACATCACTTCCTAAGTTTAATAGATTTGGTTATTTCTTAAATTATCCCGACTTCCTTAAACTACTTGTTACTTCATTTTCTTAACTGTGAAGTGAAGGAAATACTATGCCCTAAGCTCCTGCAGAACAGATTTTCCCACTGTACAGTTACAGAATCCCCACAGAAAGCTATAAAATGTCCCTACTGCATTTATGGGAACTTCCTCCAGACCTACTGTTTTATGGCAGTTCTTTACACTAGAAGACTGATTTGTACAAACGGAAACCCCACAGCCAGCAGTAAGAATTATTCAAGTTTTTATAAGTAATAAATACAACAATAGAATTGAAGCACAGAGGCAACTAACTAATAAGCAAACTGAAAATAATCAGCCATTTAAAAACAAAAACCAAAGGAAAAAATAGTTCACAGTTTGGACTATGAATTGTACTTCTTGGAATCAATTGTGAAAAAATAACTCAAAGGAATAATGAAGTTCTGTACAGAAAAAGTTGTACAAAGATAAAACACTAAATATAACAGAAAATTGGAAATAACTCAGTGATAGGAAGTGAAAAGATGGTAACTCAAAGGAATATTATGCAGCCATTTAAAGTAGTAAATATGACTATTATGTAGCAATGTGAAAAAGTATTTATGAAATGAGGTTGCACACATGTCGACTTTCACAAGAAATGTAAACAGTATTATATTCATGTACTAATAAACTAAAATAAAAAACAAATAACATGAGATTAAAAAAGCAGATACCAAAACTATATATAATTACAATTGTTTAAAATTATTATAAGGGAGGGCAGAGACAAGGGGAAAAAAATGAGAACCAAGACCACCTATCATGTAAAGCTACAAGAGCCCAATAATGAATGTAACTGTTCTGTATACCTAAAATGTACCAATAAACTCAATAAAAGAAAAAATTTTTAAAAATAAAATTACATACATTGAATAAAGGCTCTAAATGGTGAAATAATAATTATTAAAATAGGGTTAAGAGATAACTGCCTTGGTTGCGATATCTGTCACCCCACTGACCACCAGGATTGATTTAGCTGATCTGACTGGCTAGGTGGGTGACCCCTTCCTCCCTCACTGCTACATGTGGGCCCCTCCCAAAGCTGAGCGCTAAGTCGGTCACAGGACAACCACCCAACAGAGGACTGTTTCCTCCATCAAGGGTTTACGAGTTGCTGTGCTCTCCTGCTAGAACCTCCAAACAAGCTCTCAATAGAGAACTATCTTTAAATTTCCTTAATATTGTAAAGATACTTCAACTAGAGATAATTTTAAAAATAAATTTTATTTTATCCCATTCCCCCGTGTCCCCTCCTCTCCCTATGTACACAGGCATTTTCATTTTTACCTATTTTCACCTTTTCTCTTGTCCCTCCTTTTCTCCTTTCCTACTCCCTTCTTCCCCTTCCCATTTAGAGATCACTTTTTCAAAAATTTATTTATATAAAATTATACTTTAAAAATAAAAGTGTTCATTAAAACTTACCCTTCTTGAGGAAAAACGTAGAAACCTGCTTTTTGTTGTTGTTGATACTGGAAATTGAACCCAGAGCCTTCATAATGAGCTACAACCCCAACCCCTCCCTTTTTTTTTCATTTTGAACAGACTCTCACTAGTCAAGAGTTGCCCAGGCTGAGCTTGAACTTGGAATCCTCCAGCCTCAACTTCCCAGGGTGTTAAGTTTATAGGTACAAGCAATCACAACCAGATCCTGCAATTTTTTTTTTTTGGATAAATTTATTACTGCAATTTGCTATATCCTACTTGAAAGAAATACATGGTCCTCCTGGTCTTTGGTAGTAGGGCTTTCATAGCAGTGTTTTATTTTTGATGAATGTTGAAAAATTACCATCAAAAATGTCTTAGCAGTATGAGCATAAAAAGCAAGTTTTATATGGCAAAACACCTAATATTGCATGCACAATGTTACTTAATATCAAAGAAAAACAGGCAACATATGTACCTGATATAACTAGTAATCATCTTGGGATACATGAAGATATCTTCTTAAAACATGAAAATCTTAACATTTGTTGATCTACAAGTTGTTTGAAAACAACCTGTCTAAAACACATATACAGCAACCTTTTAAAACGTATGCCATAATAAGAAAAACTATAATCTAACGATATCTTTTATTACAAAGAAAAGGGAGAATATGCAGTAAGAATACATATAGAATCCATCTGGAATTATTAAACAATAATACAAAACAATATACAAGAATTTATTTAGTACCTCATCACCCCCTATTAGTGAATAGAACATAATAAAACAAAAATCCCAAGAAATAAGAATAAAAAATATCTACAGAACACTCAACCAACCGGCAAATGAAGAATACATTTTAATTCGCCTATGGATCCAATATGGTGTAAAATATCTCACTGCATAATTTGACTAGAAGATATTATTAAATTCCCACCTTACTGCTCACATCAAAATACAGAATTAAGTCAGCTCAAAATTTATTCTTAAGGGTAAACCATACAGGGCTGGGGATGTAGCTCAGTGGCACCACACCTGCCTGGCAAGCCCAAGGTCCAGAATTAGATTCCTGGTACAAAAAAAAAAAAAAGAGTGAATCATACAAATACATAATCCAGAGGCCAACTTTTAGAGTGAGTTCCTCTGAGTTCCTGATGAAAACACTATTTTTTGCTTTAGGATCCTTAATTCTTAGAGTGAAGTTTGTTGAGAATTCTGAAAAAATAATTCACATTGAGTTTTCAAATTACTTGTACAGATTTTCACTACATGAGAAACTTTTACAGAATTCTGAAAATGAGCTATATACTGTATATTTCCAGAGATTTGATGCAATATGCATATTACATGTAGTCCAAATGTAGATTTGTGCACTTCCCTTCTTCTACTCTTGGTCTCACACTATACTGTGTTCTTTGCAAGCAGAAATGAAACTGAAAGAACTAGAGTTGTTCCCACGAAATGTATATTGACAGGAGCCACCTGCACTATTCCGTGTCAGCACACAAGGCCATGGAGAAACAAAGGTTTCCCACATTCTATTTTTACATTTATTCTCAATGCTTCAGTTCTTTCATGCTCTGAGGTTTTGTTGGCATCATGGAATGCTTTCTCTTACTGCTCATTTACATAGGATTTCTTTCTCCCAGGGTCAGTTCTTGCATGTATTTTAAGGTAATTGGAAGTATTAAAGAGTTTCCCACATTGCTTACAGACATCGGGCTTCTATCCTATGTGAATTCTTTCATGGATTGAGTATGCTGGGGAAAATGAAACTTTTCCCACACTGCTTACATACATAGGGTTTCTCCCCAGTGAGTTCTTTTATGTATATTAAGGGAACTGTTATATGCAAAAGCTTTCCCATAGCTTACAAACATAGGGTTTCTCCCCATTGTGAGTTCTTTCATGTCTTTTGCAGTGAATATGTGTGCCAGAAGTTTTCCCACATTGCTTACATACACAGGGTTTCTCACCAGTGTGAATTCTTTCATGTGTTTTGCAGTAACTGTGTCTGCTAAAAGCTTTCCCACATTGTTTATATACATAGGGTTTCTCCCCAGTGTGAACTCTTTCATGTATTTGACAACTACCACATGTCATAAATGCTTTCCCACACTACTTACATACATAAAGTTTCTCCCCAGTGTGAGTTCTTTCATGTATTTTACACTGATTGTGCGTAATAAATGCTTTCCCACATTGCTTACATACATAGGGTTTCTCCCCAGTGTGAATTCTTTCATGCATTTGACAATTAAATTGTGTGCTAAAAGCTTTCCCACATTGCTTACACACATAGGGTTTCTCACCACTGTGAGTTCTTTCATGCATTTGACAATCAGCCCGTCTGCTGAAAGCTTTTCCACATTGCTTACATACATAGGGTTTCTCTACAGTGTGAATTCTCTTATGTCTATGAAGTGAATGGTTTGTACTGAAGGCTTTCCCACATTGCTTACATACATAGTGTTTCTCCTCAATGTGAGTTCTTTGATGTCTACAAAACGAAGTGGTATTGGTAAAGGGTTTGCCACATTGTACACATTTAAAAGGTTTTCCTCCACTGTGAGTACCTTCATGTATCTGAATGTAGGGTTGAGAATTAAAAGCTTTTCCACATGGTGTGTCTACACAGGAATTCAATGCACTGATTTTTTTCATGGATTTGAACAGAACCGTGTTTATTGAAGGCTTTTACATGTTGCTTACATACAAGGGGTGTGTCTGCTATGTGAGTGCCTTTACTGCAATCAGGGTAGGCTTTCCCAAGTTGTTCATAGAGTTTCCCTCCAGGGTTTGTACTTGTGTGCTTCTGAAAGGACTGGAGATGACTGCAGGTTTTCCCACGTTCTTTACATATAGAAAGCTTCTCTTCAAATCCCAGATACCCAGATGACTTGAGTGAAGTGTGAGCTATGATGGGCCTATTAAGTGATGGATCACCAATCAGGGCCTGGCTACAAGCAAGATTTTCAGCTGGCTTACTACCAAGTGGCTTCTTGTTCACATTAGGATCTGGAGTACAAAAAAATACGACTCTATGTTTAAGCCATAATTTAAATTGACAGCATTTCTCTACTTCTGTACTTCTCAAAGTTCTCCTCCAACATTTGAACTCATTTTCATTTTGCCGGTCATCCCAGTTTCTTTCTATAGCAGTCATATTCGTAAAGGTTTCCCACATCACATCTCTGTAGAGCTTCCTCTGGGATGGAAGCAGCAAAGCCCACTCCTCCACAGTGAAGTTAACAGCCACATCCTCAAAGGTCACTGTCTTCATTTTGTGGCTTGGAGGCGTTCCAGAGTCCTTCCCATGCAGCTCGCAGGATATAAAAGTCCTAAAGTAAGATGGTTTAGCCTGCTAGGGTGATTATCATAAACATACTCTGGATCAGGACTTTGGTGTCAGGACACAGGAAGTTGCAGCAATCCTTGTAATAAAAAAGGAAATTATATTTTCTTAGACAAAGAAAAAAAGTACAGAGAGAATTGAATAGAAAATGCAAAATATAACAAATACTTTTCATAAAAGTTTGAATTTGAGAAAAAGCATACTAAAAAAATAATTTTGAGTAAGACAAATATTTACAGGACTGCAGACTTAGTCTTAGAGTTTTGTAGCAGTGATCACTCCTATGATCCCAGTTCACATACATATTTACATGTATCTATATTTCTCTTTCCTTTATAGCTACAGTGAAAATGAATCACGGTTCATTAAGTTTAAGTTGATGGCAATAGCAGTCTGAATATTGTGGATTGGGTTTGGTTTGGAAAAGTTAAAATATTCACATGCACAACTGTTTAGCTTGGGTTCTGAAGTTTTTGAAGATTCTACCTATAGAAGATTCTGCAAAATGTGGGGCTGTTTCATATTATAATCAGACATAATCCAAACCACCCAGAGTAAATATATGGATAGACTATCTTCCTGTCTTTATTATTTACTGTGTATGTAAAAATCTCCCTATAGAACTTCATTCATTTATTCGTTTTTGTAATACTGGGGATGGAGCCCAGGGCTTCATTCATGCTATGCAAGTGCTCTATCAGTGAACTACATACACAGTCCAGAGTATAATTTGAAGATAAATTTGACAAACATATTAGGTAGCCAGGGAATTAAAAAAAAACATTTATTCTTAAAGAGAATTTATTCGTTTCAGCAAAAAAACTACATACTGTATTTCAATAATTCTTAATTCTGTAACAGTCATTTATTACATACTTATATATTAGACACACATACATATTTTTCTATATAGCTATAAAATCTTCATCATAATTATGATTTTAAACTGCTATACATGATACGGTTCTGGCCATAACAGAGTATGTGATTAGCCTTCTACTATATAAAAATTATAAAATGATATGAGATATAGAAGCAGCTGTTTTTAAGCATTGCACAATACTTTCAACAGTGCATGATTATGCTCCTTAAGGAAGAGAAACATAAAAGGGGAGTCCCACAATCACCAGTTCATTTAGTCTGGGCACAAATTTCTAGACTACAGTGCAGCAGAACACTGAAGTGGGTGCTGGACAGAAGAGGGTAGGGTCCCTGAAAGCAGCAGGAGAGCTCCTCCCAGGACAGACAGCTGGCTGCTCATCCACAAGGGAAGATTCCCAAGAACCGAGTGGAGCGATTCTGGAGATGAGAGTGGAGGAAAGAGCCCTGACTAGAGATAGGCAGTAAGTGTGTGGAGACACTGGAGTTTGAGCTACACCACAGAGGAGAGATCCCTCAGAATGCCTCAGGTATTCAGTTAAAACCCTAGAAATAGTATGCCTCAGGAAAAAGAACCGCATTAGATTCGGCACAATATCAAAACAGTCCCACCCTCACAACACCTAAAAGTAACACTGACTCAAGCAAGATCTATCAGTAAATAAACCACTTGTTAGAAAAAAAAACTCAACATCCTTTTTTCTTTTTCTTTTAAAAAAATATCTTTAAAGTAAAATAATTCAGGCTCCACACAAGATATAATTCATAATATACACTGTAGTAAAACAATTATTAGCATGTGAATCAAGAGAAAAGGCAGTCAATAAATATAGACTTTGGGAAAACCAAATACTGGAAACTAGTATACAAGGACTTTAAAAACATTGGAAATTGAGACTGTAATTCAAAATAATGAGCTTGGCATGGTGGTACATGTCTGAAATCCCAACACTGAGGATTTTCTTATCATACAGGTTCTGCTGATAATAAATTTTCTCAAATTTTGTTTACCTGCCCCTCAGGCTGTGGCCAAGTTTGAGGCCTACTTGGGTTACACAGTAAGTTCAAGGCCAACCTGAACTGCATAGTGAGACCCTGCATCCAAAAAAACAATCAACCAAACAAACAAAAAACAAAATGATAATTAAAAAAAGATAAAGGGCTGGGAATATGGTTTAGTATGAAGGCCCTGGGTTCAGTCCCCACTAGTGCAAAAAAAAAAAAAAAGTTCAATAATTTAAAGGAAAAAAAAAAGAGACAGAATGAATAAATATACGGAGAGAAATGTCAGCAAAGAAACTGAAGTTTTGTTTTTTTTTTTGGTACCAGAGATCAAACTTGGGACCTTGCTCTTGTGAGGCAGGTGGCGGAACCACTGAGCTAAATCCCTGGCCCTGAAGCTTTTTTTTTTTTTTTTTTTTTTAAGAAAAGGAAATTCTGCAATGAGCCCAATATAATATCTAGGGAAAAAATTCATTGGGTAGACTTAGCAGTTAATGAATACTGCAGGAAAGTGTCAGTAAACTTAAAGACAGGTGTAGAAGTTATTCAAAATGATGAACAGAGAAAAAAAATTGGTCCTGCTGGATAACACTGCTACAGTTTGGGTTCATGTGTTGGAGGCTTGGTCTTCAGTGTGGCAGCGTGGGGAGGTGGTGGTGTCTTATGGGAGGTCCTCAGGTTACTGCCCTCAGAAGGGCTTAGGGCAGTTCTTAGAGGTCCCAGGTTCTGAGAGTGGGCCTGACCCGTCTACAGCCATGTGACATCTCCCTCTCCACACACTTCTGTCACTGGCTATGAGGCCAAGCTGAGGCCAGGACCATGCCCTTGAGCCTTCGGAACTATGAGCTAAATGAATTTTTCTTTATAGTTACCCAGCCTCAGATGCTTCATTACAGTAATAAAATATGGACTACTACAAACACCAATTTGTCTAGAAAGCACATATGCTGAAGTTCCAGGAAAAGGAAAGAAAGAGGGGAAAAAGAGAGAAAGGGAAGAAGGAAGAGAAGGAGGGAGGAAAGGGGGAGGGGAATATGGACAAGAATGGATAAGAAAAAAACAGGAAGAAGTACTGGCTAAAATTTTTCCAAATTTGACTTTAAAAAAAGAGGAAGCAATCAACAGATTCAGGAAGCACATCAAATCCTGGGCAATGTAAACACAGAGAAAACTGCTAAAAAACCAAAAATAAAGAAAAATCTTAAAAGTAGCTTTACAAGATAAAAGAAATGTAAACTACAGCTGAGTTTTCATCAGAAACAATGATACGGAGGCCAGAAGATAAACATAGGTGTAGAAATTATTCAAACTGAAGAACAGAGAGAAAATATTATTTAAAAAGTATGAGCCTCAGGAACCTGTGGGATAATACTGCACATATCATTTTTAAAGATGCCATATATGTTTAGGTAGGCATTTTGTGATTGGGAGTGCAGTAAAAAGATCTATCAAAGTTGCAAAACAAAGACATTGTCAGGTAAACAAAGTTTGAGAAAATTTGTTATCAACAAAACCTGTATTATAAGAAACATTAAAATTCCTCAGACCTGTAGTGCGAAATAAAGACAAGAAGTGATAAATATGTGAATAACTGTAAGAGACAATATTTTTCTTTTATTTAATTTCTTTAGAAAATCCAGATTACTAACTACATTTAGTATAAACAATAACTGCAGCACATATATGACAATAGCTCAAATGTTGTAGGAATAAAGGGAACCATATTATTCTAAATTCCTTACATTTTATGTTAGATGATACAAATTAACTCTAATTCTAATTCCACCCTTTTAGGTGGTCAACTAAATCAAAGCTATTTTCATAACATTGCTTCATTTTGCCTTTTTCACTGGGTGGACATTTGCACTGATGGTATTAAGGAAATGATAGGTAAAACTGCAACTGCTGTAAGGATGTGGCACCAAATGTATTAGCAGTTATCACACTCTACCACCACCAAGTGAGTGAAAAGAATATATGTTTTAGTATAAAATATAAACTTTTTTTTCCAATTTCACTGATAAAGCAATAAAAGTTAATTTTATAAAGGACTGACCTTTGGCTGCAGTAGTTCAGTGGTATAGCATTTGCCTAGCATAATCAAGACTCAAGACTGTAAAAACAATTAAATAATTAATTGAAAAAATACATAAAATATCAACTCTTGGAGACACATTTTTTTCATATTCTGCATTACAAAATGGTTCTGCCTCATCCTGACATGATAATTGATGAGGAAAAGCACTCACATGATATAAATTGTGAACTAAACTTCTTGCTTTTTAAATAGAATACTATTTTTACTTGAAAGAACAACTGTAGATAAAATTATAGTGATTCAGACTTGGGTATTTGGCATATATTTTTTCAAAAGTAAACAAAATCAGCCTATCACTTCAAGAAAATCAAATGACAGTATTTGCTGCCAAAGATATATCTGGGGCTTTCAAGCAAAAATTAGAATTTTGGAAAACCTGTGTCTACCACCATGATTTTTCTAGCTTTCTGATACTTACAGATTTTCCTAATGAGCCTGATGGTGAGAGTAACAAATGTGATTTTTAAATACTGTATAATGAAATGTGTCAACACTGGAAGACTGTATAAAACAGAGAACCAAGGGGCCGGGGATTTAGCTCAGCAGTTTGGTGGCCTGCCTTGCAAGCACAAGGACCCATGTTCGATCCCCGGTACCTAAATAAACAAACAAATAAATAAATAAAACAGAGAACCAATCTTTCTCAAACTACCCATCTATGCTGGTATGAAATGATGCACAGGTAAAGGATATATCCATAGTTCAAGGTATACTAATGGATTATAACAATATGAAAAGCTCTTTTATATGGTATCCTACTCCATACTGCAACCAAGAAACTGCTACTGAGATTTAATGTAATATCAAGAGAAAAAAATTCCACAATTATCTGAAAAGGCTCCTCTCCTTTATAAGCACATATCTGTGTGAGGCCAAATTTCCTTCACATAATTCAACCTAAAAAAACATGTTACAAAAATTGAATGCAGAAGTAAATGAGAATCTAGCTTTATCCATTAAGCCAGACATTAAAGAGACCTGCAAACACTCGAAATAATGCCTCTCTTTGCTCTGCATTTTTGGGAACATACAAATACTTCCTTAAAATATGTTTTTTAAAATCTAACAGGCTTATTTTTTAATATCTCAGTTTTAATTTCTCATATGGAAAACATCAATAAGCATAATCCATAAAAAGTTTTGGAGGCCCCTAAATGATTTAAAATGTAAAGGGGTCCTGAGACCAAAATGTTTCAAACTATTGCCCTAGAAAAATCCCTAAAAAAATACTCCAAAGATGTATAGCTAAACAGTAAAGAAAATATAATATTTTAAAAGTATTCAATTTATACAAAAGAATACAGGTAAAAGGAACAGAGGGAAAACAAGGAGAGGGTTGGAGGGAGAGGGCGAATACAAAATTTGGGTATCATCTTGAAATGTTCTCCTTCTTTCCTCCCTTCCTCTCACCTATCCCTCTTTCTCCCTCCCTTTCTTGTGTAGATCTAAAAATAGATCTAAAAATGTACCTTCTAGAGTTTTAATTTGTATTTCTTTTACTGTTTTACATATTTCCTCTATGGTCACATGCACTCTCACCTGGTTCAATTTTCTATCTGTCCACTGCCTATGTATCAATATAGCAAAAAGTTTCAAAGCTTTTCACCAATACAATAAATATTCTACATGCTAATCTTAATGTATGGCAGTGGAAAATCATAAAAAATTTCTCTCTCTGCTTTTGTATTAGTCAAATAAGAGCAATATTGAAACAGTGTACAGATTAAGTATTCTGAAATTATAATAATCCTATTTCAATGAATCTAAAATGCCATTATTTTCTTACCAGTAAGAAAGAAAAAAAAATTCCCTTCTAATTACAATTTTAAGATGCTATCAATTGTAAAAAGTGTTACAATTCCAGAGATGTTAATTGGTGAAAAAATGAGAGTCTTAGAATGGATGGAATATAACTGTTACAGCATGTAGCTAATAACTGAACTAATTTCCATTCAATCTTCCTTTCTCCTATTGATGCTAATGTGTATTTCTAACTCTTGGCTACCTACTTCTCTGATTTGGCCATAATGAATATTTCAGTTGATTACTGTTACTAGTAGATCAGTTTCTTACCTAGGAATTAATAACAAAAGATACAAACACAGAAAGAACCAATGCCTTTCTACATATGCATTTAATGGAATGGTTATCATAGCTGCTGAAGAAAGCAATGTCCATTTCCCTCATTAAACATTTACTGGGAACCTATATTATACCATCAGGCACTGAACTGTGAATTGGGGCATAGAAATAAAGTTTGACAGAACTCAAACTGTTGTGGCGTTCTAGTCAGTACTAAAGAATACACAAATTATCATTTAGTCGAGAGCAATGTGGGAACAGGTAAGCAAGGGGGTATTTTTAAAAATTAAAATTCAAACAAAACCAAGGCATATAAAATACAGTTATCCTATCTCTTACCCTTATTCCTGTGCACAAGACAAAGCACTGTTATTAGGATAATGTGAACTTCTACAGAATTATCTCTCTGTATAGACAAAGGGAAATGAGAACCAAGATTAATTATGGAAAGGTACAAATTTCCAACAATGAATATCATTATATCGTATACATTAAATGTACCAAAAAATTAATTTAAAAAATAGACAAAGATGTGTGTATGTGTATACATATATATATATATATATATATATATATATATATGTGAGATGCATGTGTCTCAAGAATTTCTTCACAAAAATGAAGCCATCCTGGAGATGCATCTTTGCAACTTGCTTTTGTTTAATGACCTATCATAGTCATCACTTCATATCAGTATACAAAGATCTCTTATTTTCACTAATTGCTACATTGTTTTCCAATGTAAGAATAGTACCATATTTTAACAGCTTTTGAGATACAGTTAAAACACAGTGAACAGCACATATTAAAGGTGTAAAATTTGATTAAGTTCTGATACATATAGGCACTTGTGAAACTACCACCATAATCAGGGTAATGAACACATCTGTCACCTCTGAAGGCTTCCTTGTGCTCCTTTGTGATTCCTCCCTCCCACTTCGTCCCTTCTCGCATCAGTTCCCCAACCCTACCTGCAATCACAGATCTGTAGTATGTCTCTAAAAATTAACTTGCATGTTCTAGACTAGAACAAAGAAGTACAGCATGTACAACAGTCACCCCTTACCTGTGCATGATATGTTCTAAGGCCCTCAGTAGATGCCTGAAACTGTGGATGGTGTATAATCTAATATATATCTCTTTGTCCCTTTGTACATACCCACGATAAAGTTTAACTTATATGTTAAGCATAAGTAAGAGATCAACAGCAATAGCTAATAATAAAACAACTGTGTTTAAAATATATGAACTATGTGTGTCTGGAATATTCAATATTTTTGTACTCAGCCTGGAGAAGTAGCTAGCATATGCAAGGCATTGGGTCTAATCCCCAACAACACAAGGAAGATCTATATCTATATCATCTATCACTATCTATCTATACATATATCTTGAGATAGATACATGAATAGATAATTTTTGACCACAGCTGATGATGAGTACCTGAAAATGTGGTTAAAGGAAAATTACTCCTCATTTCTTGCTTCTTTCATTTAGCACAATAATAGTGAAACTCATCAATCTTGTTCAGTGCACCAATGGTAGGTATAGGTTTAATTTTTAAAGGAACTGCTAAGCTGTATTCCGAAGTGGTTATCCCATGGTTTATCTCCACCAGCAGTGTTCCAGTTTCTCTACATCCTGGATAGCACTTGGTATGATCAGCAATTTGAATTTTAGCTATTCTAACTAGTCTGGATTGAGTATTTGTGACTTAATATGCATTTTTCTAATAACTAAAGATGCTGAGCATCTTTTCATGTGCTTATTTACCATCTGTGTATTTTCTTTGGTGAAGTATCCGTTTAAATCTTTTATGCATTTTTATTGGGTTGTTTTCTTACTGAATTTTAAGAACTTTAAAAAAAATACAGCCATTATGAATTTTTTTTATCAGTAAAAAGGAACTATAGATACATATGACAACATGGATAGATCTCAAAATACTTGAGTGAAAGAGTCCAGACAAAAAGAGAGCACATATTGTATGATTCCCTTTATATTACATTTGGGAAAATGTAAATCAATCTACAAAGTAGTTCGTGTTCTCTCTCTTTTCTACTTCCTTTTCTCTTATTTTGTATATATAATTTGCTTGACATTCTACTTTTCCTGAGACCTTTTAATTTTTTCCTGTAAGTTCCACTTCAAAGGCTTAGACATTATATATATTTTATTTTTCTGTAGCCTGAAGGAGTGATAGGTATTACTGAAGGACTTCACTATTTACTACATAGTAGACAGCCTTCATTAACACCTGAGCCTGATTTTTTGTTTTCTTTTTTTTTTTTTTTGTACCAGGGACTGAACTCAGGACCTTGCACTTGCGAGGCAGGCGGTGGCATCACTGAGCTAAATCACCAGCCCTTTTTGTTTCCTCTTGTCAAATAATTCTTTACTGAAATATTTTTCCTTGTAGCTTGTAAGTAGCCAGTGTACTGATGATATTATTGTAAAGTTGTGAGGGTAACACACTGAACATTGCAATACAAAACTGGGTTAGTCACTAGAATCTTAATAGTTCCAGAGAGTTCGCTGGCTAAAAATTCATGACATATATGTCAGGCAATGTTGACAATCTTGTTAAAAATGCTAATCTCTGTCTCAGTCTCTTTCTATCCCTTTCTCTGTCTCAGGTCTCGGTCTCTGTCTCTCTCTTTCCAATTTTAGTACAGACACTGCTGAAGCAAGCATAAATGGAATTTTTTTTTTCCCGAACCAGGGATGGAACTTGGGTCTTTACACTTGCATGATATGGGGAATCTTGGGGTTGAACTTGAATAACATGGAGGAGGCAGCTGGTGTCAACTGTAGTAGATGCATGACAACTGAATAAAGTTGTATCTCGGCCTTCCCTAAACTGAAAGTCAAAAAACTAAGTATTCCTTTTTTGTTTAAGGTTAAGCTTGTGGTAAATTTCACCTCCCTTGTACGGTATGTCATATTTCTAGTTATGTACATTTATTTTCAAAATTTCAGTTTCAACCTTGCCATAGCATCTTAATGATTATTAAGAAGCCTTGCAATTGGAGTTAGGAAATACAAGAAGCCACACAAATCTAAGATTTCCAGGTTTTTGGCCTTTTCTTGTTGTTGTTGGTTGCTAATGGTACAGTTTTGCTTGTTTTTATTTACTCTTATTCATTTTTAGATTAATCCTATCTTCTTTACCTGGAAAGTTCCAGCTTATTTGTGAAACAGGTAGAAACAATGATCATTTCCTAGCCCTCTCAAGTATCCACAGAACTTAGCCAATGTTGAGTATGTATCAATGCACAAAAATGTTGGGGACAGAGGATATCATCTGATGAGCCATTATAATTAGTATCCTCAACAACAAATCCAAATTAATTTTCCTAAATACTTCTTTCATTACATCATTCATCCAGTTTCAAAATATGAAACCTCTTTCTGGTGAACAGGTCTACCTATAAGACACAATCAAAATAACAGTGAATGTTTAAATTTTAAAAAACATTTTTTTTTGGTACTGGGGATCGAACACAGGACCTTAGAGTTGTGAGGTAGGTGGCAGAACCACTGAGCTAAATCACTGGCCCCTAAATTTAAAATATTTTTCCAGTAATCTTCCTCAAAATACTCCTCCTCACTTGAAATACACTTATCCTAACATTCTTGGCATATGTCTTTTACTGCAGTAAGTAGTTTACAAATTCTTTTAAACATTCATTTACGTGCTTTAGAATATACCTCATGTATTTATCCTAAATCCAGATGTTCACAGTACTGTCTAAAACAAATCATCTACACTATTTAAGTACTCCTTGTCCTTCAAAGTTCAGGTTAAATTCCACCTGCTCTTCCACCCCCACCTTGGAAATCTCTCCCTATTGGGAGTTCCTATTGTCTTCCCTGTCTTAGCCACTTACTATGATCTTGCATACTCGCCTATGCCATTTATTTACTCACAAGTATGCATCACAGCTCTCCATTTAACAATATAATAGGGTGATGCCTTGTTGTGAACACTCAATACTATGAATAGCTTTACTGTATGATCTCTGTTATTACTCCCAAGAACCCTAGAAGAATTTTGCTCAAGTTTACAAGGCCGGACAGGGATAGACACAGAATTTTAATTTAGATTTCTGGGATACTTAAGTCCGTGTTTAATGACTATAATAATTCTTAGTTTAGTTTTAAACTTCTAATTAGGAACTGGATCTAATATGGATCTATTTCCATACTGATTCACTTGCTCAAACATATTTATTTAGTATTAATTACATAAGGAACATAGCAATGAAAGACATAAGTTCTCTGTAGAGTAAGACTAACAATGAAGACAACACAGATATAAATAAAGTACACAATGAAAAGCAGTAAAAACAAGATAGCTAATTCTTATATAGTACTATATGTTGTTTATTTACTAGGTATAGACACTTTACATTGTGATCACTTAATGCTCAATTTATCTGATGAAGGTGGAATTTTTACTATTATCCTATATTACAGATGAGAAAACTGCCAGAGGGATTAAGTAACTTCCCAAATCTGCTCTCAACACGTACACTCTGATGCCTCTCATGACAAATATCACAATGGAGGAAGCCAAAGAGAATATTTATTGATTAAATTCTTTATTATATTAAAGCACTAAGTACATGGGAAGAGGGATACATGATAAATACAATGATTATAAAAGGAAACAGAATAAAAATCTTGGCACTGGACCCCTATTATGATTCTGGAAACTATTATTTAAGTATCTTATAAAATAGAAGTCATGTGGCAACATCCAGGTCTTACCTTGGGTTTTCAGAAAAGGGCTTAGCTCAGTGTTTTATTTTTGTTTTGTTTTGTTTTTTTAACTAAAGGTCATATATCCCTTTAGTGAGTCATGAAATCAAATTAGCTATTCTAAACAACACTGAAAAAGAGAAAGGAAAAGAATAGAACAAATGGAAAACATGGGTGCCCATATCACATGGTAAACACTGTATAGGAAAGTTTTGTTCCTGTTTTTTAAATTTCATTCATTCATTCATTCATTCATTTATTTATGGTACCAGGGATCGAAGTCAGGTCCTTGTGCTTGCAAGAGAGGCACCAGAACCACTGAGCTAAATCCCTGGCCCATTCCTGTTTTATATATGTGTATACATTACTGTTCTGTAAAGTCAGCAGTACTTACTGTCAATTAAACCAAGCACACCGAGAAACGATTTTTCCAAGTAACCATATAAGCTGCTCAACAAAGACATCTGGGTTATGCCTCAAAAGGCATTTTGAAGCCGGGTATGGTGGTGCATGCCTGTAATCCCAGAACTGGGGAGTCTGAGGCAGCAGGACTGCTGCAAGTTCAAGACCAGCCTGGGCTACACAGTGAGTGCAAGGATCGAACTACATAGCAAAACCCTGTCTCAAAAAAAGTGTATTTTGAGTATCTTTTCTGGTCAATACTCCCTAAAATTGATTAAAGTAAGTATGATTTGTAGTAAGTATGATTTAAAAGACTAGGCAGAATATAAAATAGCTCAACTGCTGTGGAAAAAAGTTCTGGAAAACTGCTGTAGAAAAATACAGAATTGCTGTATTACTCCAAAATTTTACTCCTAGCTATATGCCCCCAAGAAGTGAAAATAAGAGACTTAAACAAGTTCACAGCACTGTTCACAGGGGCCAAAAGGTGGGAAGAGCCCAAATGCCTTCCAACCGTGGTGAATATAAACAATGAAATATCATTCAGCCAGATTAAATAAAGTATAATAAACACTACAAGGTGGATGAAATATGACACTACATGAAATAAGCTAGACACAAAAGGTCAAACATTGTGTGATTCCATTTATATAAAATATATATCCAGAATAGTGAAATCCACAGAGACAGAACATAGATTAGTGGTTGCTAGAGGTTGGGGGGGACTTCATCAATAAGCATTTTCACTTTCTTTGTTCAGTTTGTTTGTTTGTTGAGACAGGATCTTGCTATGGAGTTCAAGCTGGCCTTGAGCTCACTGTGTAGCCCAGGCTGGCCTCAAACTCACAGAGATTCTCCTGCCTCAGCCCCCTGAATGCTGGGATGACAGCAGTGTGCCACGATGGCTAGAGATTTCACCTTGGAGTGATGGAAATGTTTTGTAAATTAGAGGTGCTGTGCTGGATGTATAAAACTAAATGTAGTTAATGCTATGGAATTGTTCACTTTAAAATGGTTAACGTTATGAATTTCACTTAACTAAAGTTATTAAAAAATAAGAGTCTAGGTAGATGTTAAGTGCTGGTAAGTAATATACATATCCAGAATATGAAAGGGAAATCTTTTCAGAACAGTATTAGAAACTGAATAAAAGGAATATTTAAAAATTTTAGGGCCGGGGATGTAGCTCAGCGGCGCAGCGCCTGCTTGGCAAGCGCGAGGCCCTGGGTTCGATTCTCGGTACCAAAAAAGAAAAGTCAAAAAAAAAAGCCCCTTAAAAAAATTTTTAATGAGGTCCTATATAGAATAAAATATCCTTACAAAGTAGAGGCTAAAAGGAAACATAAACTGTAGACAACTTTTCTTTTGCAATAATGGGGATTGAACCAGAGTCTCTGCTCTCAGCTACATCCCCAGCCCTTTTAAATTATTTTTTATTTTGAGACAGAGTCTCACTAAATTGATCAAGCTAGGCTGGAACTTGTGACCCTCCCACCTCAGCTTCCCAGAGTGCTGGGATTATAGGTGTGTGCCACCATGTCTAGTGTACTACAGATAATTCTCAGGAACACCCCTGAGAAAAAAACTGTTCTATACTTCTCTACAGATATCTTTTTAAAAACCCATTTCAGCAAGAGAGGGAATATTATTCTTAAGTATAAAGAAAAGGAAGAAAATGAGTACTTTTAGAACTTTGGACTTGAAGGAAGGAGAGAACTTCTAAATCTCTGTAACAAATTTTCTCTTTAAGAAAAAAAAAGAAGGGAGAGATAAAAGGAAAAAAATCAGGAAGTATGAGCAAATGATGTGAAGTAACCATTTTGATTTTCCCTTGGAGGGAACTATTTTTATTGTTATTATTACAGCAGACGTGTTCCCAGGGAGAGAGGTCACTAAAGGTAATCCAGTGGTCCCAATGCAGGCTGGAAAACCCCTTGGGGAGCAGGCAACGTAGGATGATAGACAGCTGTCTAGATAGACCAAGGTTTTTCAACCTGTGATGAGCAGGGTCCTAAAGGTCCTCTGGGCTACTGGAGTAAGTGAGGAGACAAGGGAGAGGTAAAGGAAGTAGAGCTATTGATGTTCCAGGCCTCTACATCTCCCATGATTCAGAAAAGATTTGCTCTTACCTTTTAAATATTGAGATCTCATGTTAAAACCTCACCTGAAAAAAGTTCTGCTGTTAAAGCAAAGTCTGAAATCCACTGGATTATATCAAGAGTTCCTAAACCTGGCTGCTCAAGAGAATTACCCAAAGCTTTTCAAATTAAAAACTCCCTGGGCCATATCTCTAGAGCTAGTGAACAGTAATTCCCCACAGGATTCCCCTGCATCCTGCCAAGGCTACTTCGGGTGTTTGAGGAGCAGTGGACAGAAGAGCCCTTGCTTTCCTGAGAGTCTATGACAAGCTGGCACTTCTATCAATAAGCAAGAATCTTAGGCAAAAGAGCAGTGAGAGCAGATGGAATAAGAATGCAGCTAAATCACTAGGGTTAATGAATTAAAAATGAGGAGCTTGCCCAGGACCAGAAGTTTCTCTGGAGATTTCATTGCCTGGCAAAGAACCTGTTTTCTCTCACAGGCTACAGTAACTGTCCAAATTGGTGACTGTAGTCAAAATGGCTTACTTTTTTTTTTTTTCAAAAAAGTATAACATGAGCCACACATGTAAGTAATTTACTTATTTTTTCTTTTATTGAGTTTATTGGTACATTTTAGGTATACAGTACAGTTACATTCATTATTGGGATCTTGTACCTTTACATGACAGGTGGTCTTGGTTCTCATTTTTTCCCCTTATCCCTGCCCTTCCTTCACCCCCTCCTCCCCTCCCCATTTACAAACACTTTATTTCCATTTTTTCATTTTCTCATTTTTTTCCCCTTCCCTTCCCACTTTCATACCCTTTAGACCTTTTCTTTCCACTTCACAATGTCAGTTATCTCATTAGGATCTTATGTACTATTACAGTTTATTCACACCAGAGAAACTATTCGGTATTTACACATGTGACTTATTTATTTCACTTAAGAGTATATCCTCAATATGTATCCATTTTCAAATAAGTAATTAAAACTTTTCTAGTAGCCGCAGTGACGAGGTAAAATTCATTTTAATGTTTTTTTTTTTCTCATTGAGTTTATTGGTACATTTTAGGTATACAGTACAGTTACATTCATCATTGTTAATGTATTTTATTTAGCTCAATAATTCAAAATTTCACTCATTTCAAGATGAAACTCAATACAAGAATTAATGAAATATTTTATCTTATTTTTTTTGTACTATCTTCAAAATCTTATGGCACCTCTTCATTTAGACTAACCACACTTTAAGTGTCCCCAAACCACAAGTGGTTAGTTGCTGTACAGTATAGGACTAATTAATAAAAGATCAATATATTTTCTTTTAAAAATGGTATCCTGTTGCAATAAAAAGTCAAAACATCACTTTCCCAACCCTGTTCCAAAGGCTAGTTTGATAAAAATTTGGGCTGTAGATATCACATCAAATTTTACTTCTTTAGCTCTGACACCTTGCATTATCTGTCTCCTGGACATTTTAACCCAAATGTCTTGCTCTCAAAGCCTATTCAAAATGTCTACAACTAAATCCATCATCTTTCTTCCAAAATTAAAAAAAATACCTCTTGATTTTTCTTTTTCTATCAGTAACCTCAGTTCAAAACTTCAAAGTCAAATTCTTTTCTTCTACACAAGCAGCAAGTTCTATTTATTCTTTGTTCATAACCTCTCACTGGCCTGCTCTTGTTTCTAGTTATCCCCGCCGACCTGTCCATAGTATACTGTCACCAAACACTTACTGGACTATTTGTAATGTTATTTTCCACAAGGGCTCTGAAGAGCCTGGTACTATGAATTCAGGACCACGCACAACTTTGTTCCCACTCCCACACCTGACCTATATCAATCCAACCTTATCTTTCACCAATCTCCATAAAAGTTTTCTTTAAAAAAAGGCAAACTATCTGTTTTTTATGTAGATAAAAATATGGTACAAAATGAAAATAATACCGCTGGTAATATTTAATAAACTTATGTAAAATCAGACCTGAAAAGGAAACTTACCACATGTTGTGTTCAAAAACTTTGGCTGGGTCAGTTAAAATCCTTGATCCCAGGGGTGCCACAGGGTGGTTACCGCTCTGACATCTGTGTAGCACCTTCCTCAGCCTTACATTGCAAATATATCTTCTCCAAATCACATTCATCCTAAGCAGTTCCTGCAAAATCAAAATTAATCAGTCAATATAAATTATAATATTTAATAGTCAAAATTGGTTCCAAAAGGTTTACAATCTGAGAAAGGAGATAGAAATTAAATGTTTTCAAGTGAAATATAGGCATGAAAACCATATGTGGCAGCATATAAATTCAATCTCAGTACTCTAGGAGGCTGAGTCAGGAGTATTGCAAGTTTGGGCCTCGCTGAGTAACTTAACAACTTAGTGGTACCCTATCTCAAAATAAGAAAAGGGCTGGGGATACAGTTTAATATAAAGGCCCTGGATTCAATTCCTAGTATTAAAAAAAAAAAAAAAGAAGAAGGGCTTGATAACATGATAGCCTCTCTCCTGAAGTACATGAAGGCCAGGTCAAGCAAGGAAAAAGCAGTATTTGGGTAAGCAACATTGGCTGGTATTCTTTATAAATTACAGTTTTGACCAACTTTGCTTTGTTGGGTATTTGTTTAATTTTTAGCACATGGCCAAATCATGTAAGCCTACAATCTGGATTTTGTATATTAAAGACAATTTTTAAAAAATTATTTCATTATTCTGTTTTGGGAATCCTAGACAACATATTTCTAGGGAATATTTCATGCCCACTAGACCAAAAATCCAAGTATAGTAGAATAAGAAAACAAACCATAAACTCATTTTTCATGCTGAATTGAGTATGAAAATTAAATAAATGCTATATTGACAAGATCTTAGTAATTTTTAATATTACCAGTTATATATTTATACATACACATATATACTCAGTAATATGGCTGCAAAATAGATTTCCCTGTAGATAATTCATGCTTTAACATGAACTTAAAGAGATCTGCCAGATTATTAGTCCAAATCCATCCCCATTTTCTAAGAGTAACTTAAACATTTAAAGATCAGTCATTTTAATTATGTACTGATAAATACATCATTTAAAAATTTTAAGGAAAAGTATTAAAAAGAAGTTCTAAAGATCTGATTTTTCCCAATAAGAATCCATTGTAATAATGCGTGGCATTTCAAGTTGTTCATTACAACATTCAGCCAAATGCTGTAAGCTGTAAGAAACAGCTGCTGAAAGTTATGTGTACATAACATGTATCAGGGCTATTTGAGGTGCTATTAGGTATACAAATGAAATGTACTATTATATACCCTTTATCATCTTGCCAAAAAGGAATGAGCTTCAACAATGAATTCCAAAAGAACCCCAGAATGTCAGAAACATCTCACTGTGTTTTTAAATATAAAATTCAAGATTTTTCCTGTAGAAATAAAGGAAGGGAGCTGAGTGATGTATATCAAAAGGACTGCCATGGTTCCATTCAAATGTGACTAACAGTGATGAGAAATGAAACATTTAATAGCTAGCACAGATGCTCCTGTTTCTTGTATTTTCCCTTCTTCTGTAAAGGCAAGCTCTTTGGTGGAGCAAATGAAAGGAAATGCCCCGCCCACCACTACCTTTACCCTGATGTGCCTTTGTTCTTTTTGCTCGCCAGTATTCCACATATGACTAACAAAACCCTACCTGCAAAATTATTTTTAGATTTCTTTCTGCACTGAATATTATTCATAAAGTGCTCTGTATGCTGAAGAGTAGAAACTGATTACACCCAGAAAGAGGAAATTTCTTGAAAGTGTAAAATAATGTAAACATCTCCCACCCCGCAAAGCCAAATTGAAATAAAATGTCAATCCTTCAAATAACCATGCTATACTTATCTCTATCTATCCATATATAGAAAAGAAAAAAAGAGAAAAAGATAAAGAGTTTTTCTCAGTATAAATGACCAAGAATCTCTGTGGACTGTCAGAGACAAAAATATATAAGCAGACTGAATATTAGGAAAGTCAGGAAAATGTCAGAGAAGTGTGTTTCTTCAGACTGTCAGCATCAGAGACAGCACTGTGTGGCCAGGGCCCAACATATAGCAGTTTCCTTAATTAAGCAGCTGTTTCTGCAATTAAACATTTATCATCAATAACAGTCACTGTTAGGGCTGTGTCTAGATGTCCCCCAAAGCCTCATGCAGTCTTACGTGGGGCTGTTTCAGAGGCGGCTGAATCTGGAGTGTGTGATCATTTGTGGTGCAATGCTAGGATTAAAGATGCTGGGATTAAGGGTGGGTGATTTACTAAATCAGTCCACTGATTGGTTTGGCACCTCCCAAATCCCAGTAGCCTGGATACAATATAAGTAACAGAAAGAGGCTTGTATTGTCTATTGCTTGCTTTACTACCTACTGCCTGCCATAAACTGTTTCTCCTCTGCAATGCCTATCTGCCATGCCATACTGCCTTGGAGCCAGCCAATTATGGACTGAAACCTCTATAAACTATGAGCTAAATAAACCTTTCCTCCTTTAACTTTGGGCATTGGGTATTTTGTCTCAGCAATGAGAGAGAAGTAACTGGGACAGTCCCCCACAGTGGTTTGTTGCTAGTCATCTTTCTACTTGATGAAGATTTAATAAATTTATATAGCAGAATATATACAAGATGGGATTAAAAAACCAAATACCAAGACTGAGGCAGGAGATTAGGTCATGGCCAGCCAGCTGGGCAAGTGGGCCTGAACTGTCAGTCACGGAAATCCAAGACACATGCACAGAAAAAGTTTCAAGCCCTGTACCTGGGACCAACTGAAAATTGCTATCTTTAGTTCTGGCATGAAATCAAGCAGGTTCTTAATAGAGCAGCCTAGGTCTGATGTCAGAACAGGGGATACAAAAGACAGTGGCCATTAACCTCACAGCCACTGTGAGTTCTTTTTCAGTGGCCTGCAAGTATATGCAGCATATTTTTTTCCTAAGCTTTCATAGATGTAAAACCTCACTGTATTTTTTTATGTTCCTGTACAATTCTTCGTTCAGGCCAACAAGAACCTGGAGAGACTCTCTAGAAGGAGTCCAAAACACCCAGAATCCTGGTAATAAGATGTCTTGTTTGTTTATTTATTACTTTAGTAGTGGAGATCAAACCTAGTGCTTCTTAAATTCTAAACAAGCACTCTACCAATATTAATCTTACATCATCTTAAAAGAGAAGAAAGAACACTTCTCATCTTGTTTTATGAGGCCAGCATACCTGGCATAAGTAGCATATTTGTGAGAAATAAAAGTTTGAATATTGGCTACTTTCTTACATTGCAGTTTTCCCATAGACCGGGTGCTTCCCATTACAATTTTAAGTTATCAAGTGTTTATCAGGAATAAAATTTGAGAATTACTAAAAGGAGAAAATAATGTGAGAGTTTTTCTAGGCATGTCTTGGCGTGTTTTTGCTAAGGCTGATACTATAGCAAACTGCAGAGCAATGTTTCCGTTAAAGAAAACCACATATACAACAGTAAGATTACAGTGGAGTGGAAGAATTCCTGTGCCATAGTAGTTTTACCATATTCATTCTATGTTTAGATACACAAATATTTAGTATTATATTACAACTGTCCACAGTATCAGTATAGTAACATGCTGGATAGATTTATAGCTAGGACTAATGAGCTACATAATTTAGGCATATAGTAGGCCACACCACCTACATTTGTGTAAGTACATTCTATGATGCTTCCACAATGACAAAGTTGTCTAACAATACATTTCTCAAAACATATCTTCATTGTTAAGTGACACATAACTGTATTTATAGTGCATTACTCTAGAGCAGAAAAATATGAACAATGTAAAAAATGCCCACAAATTCTGGTAAGCTGTTTGAGTTTTTATGTATTGTTGAAAGCATATGCAATTATGGTCCTAACCCTTCACTTAGCTCAAACTAATTCTCCCAATCAAATTCTTGACATAATCAAGTAGTGGTTCTTTTTCTTCTTTTGCTTACATGTTCCCACTTTAAGCTCACCAACCTATGGAGGTTTTTCCTTTTGAATCCTATTAAAACTCAAACAAAACAGTATGAGAATGACTTTAGGCCCATGGCCCTCTCAGATCTCAATGCTGAGACTCGGTCATGAATAGTCAGTTCACTGAAGCAGTCACTAAGGAACAGACCAGGAAAGGAACTGAGGTTCACACAAGTTATCAGACTGAAAGAGTGCCATTATCAATACAATGTAGTATACTACCAAGTATACAAAGGTACACTGTAAAAAGCTGAGAGACCTCCTGCCAGCAATGGGTGCAGGTGTGCATATGCCTATTTTAGAATGTAAGGAAAAAAACAAATGTATAAAATGACTTGGATTCAACATATAGCATGATAAATCAAGGAGAATATGATTTTAATACTTACCAGTGTTCAAGGCCAACCACCACCACCACCACCACATTGAACTCAACAGCAGAGAAGAAGCCCTAATCAGAAAGACAACTTATAGGGAACAGACCTCTGCCCCAATTCCAGATTTAGCAAGATGTTTTGCCTTCTACCAAAATGAAGCCCTTTTCACACATCCTCCTGACCCCACCAACAGATTATGACACATTCTACTGGAATAGGTAAACTGTATGACACATACGTGAAAAAATGCTTCTTAAATACACGGTTTATTTTCACGTACTTTTTTTAATAAATGGAGTGTTTTAGTTAAAAGAAATACTCTATTGTATACTTTTGCAGACTGAAAAATATTTTAGGAAGTGCCAATTCCAATTTATTTTTCATGTAAACCTCAATTTTTAAAGTTAAGCATTTACTATTTGTGAAGTCCTGTTCCCTGGTATCATTGTGCAAATGGTCCCAGAATCTCCATGGATACCAAAATTCAGAAATGTTCAAGACCTTTATATAAAATGGAGCAGTACTTCCATTACGTCTGCCATCCAAGTACTAACCAGGCCTGACCCTGTTTAGCTTCAAAGATCAGATGAGATCGGGCACGTTCAGGGTGGTGTGGCCATACATGAGTATTTGCATTACATACACCCTTCTCTATATTTAAAATTATCCCCAGATAACTTATAACACCTAACACAATATAAATGCTCTGTAAAAAGAGTTGTGGTACTATTTTAGAAAAAAAAATCATTAAAGGACAAATTCACATACTTAAGATCACCCAGCTGAAACTGGATGAGGTTTCTATTGAATTCAAGTAGTCTACTTGGAAAGTCCATGTTTCCCTCCCCATCCCTCTGCTTCCTTTCTTTGTTGCTGTTAAACAGCTTTGCCATTCACATACATATAATCCATGCATACAAGATGATCACAGTAGTGATTCTTCAGTTTCAACCAGAGTTACTAATGTAATGCAACTGACTTAAGGAGGGCCTAAATTCCTTCTTTCTACTTTCTCTCAGCTGTTTATTTTCTTGGAGCATAATCAAACAGCAAATAATACCACTGGCAGGCACTGGCCCCAGATTAGGAAAACACAGTCGTTTTCTTTCAAATACTAAAATCTCAAAATACAGATAAAGGGCTCTTACACCACCTAGATAATGAAACATTTTTAACACCCAGTTCTTTTTACTAGGCTGCTTTTACAAAGCTAAGGAGTAGAGGTAAAAAAGGGCTTCTTGTTTCCCTTGCTTTTTAAGCTTGATCCTAAGATTGCTTTCTTATGTTTCAAAACTTCTAAAGGAGCACCAAAGAACTAGAGCAAGCAATACTGCTGTTTGTGCAAATTTATAATGATTATCCTTGGAGCATTTAGTTGGCTCTGGGCATAAACTATTTGAAAGACTCCCCAAGAATGAATCCCAGTTGCCTCAGCTCACTGAAGCCCCAGGGAAAGAAAGCACTGTTAATCATTTGCTAAATGTCTGCCCACTATGTAAAAGTTAACTCCCCCTTCAATGTTTCCTGGACTCAGAAAATCTTTTAAATAAATAAATTAGTGAGATACTCATGTCTTTAGCTTTGTAACTGTTAAGCTTTTCTTCTCAGCTGGAAGCTGGTAGGACAGTTTCATTCAGAGAAGCAAACATCATCTAGATGAAGCTGCACTGAACATTACCTGAGGGGCTCGCATTAATGAGAACAAATTAAAGTGCTATTGTTGTAGTGTTTTGGAGAGTGAAAGCTGACAGGTAAGAAACTCTAAGTATCAACTACACTGCAGTGAAAACTGAAGCTTCAATTAACCCTGGCAGTTTCTGAGAACTCCGGGGGTGACCATCTGTGAGGTAAACAGCGCAGGCGACTCACATCTTGTTGTAATCTTTCTTTGGATGATTATAATTTCTGGGTATAAATAAGGTTATTAGCAAGAACAGAACAACAACAATAATTACAGTAAGTATTTACAGAGCCCTTTGATCACACTATGACGTCAGTCACCCCACAGCTTCAAAATGGAAATCTCATGTTCAATGTTTGCTCTCCAAGACAGCCCTGAAAGGTAGCTACATCACGTGCTCACTCACACAAAAAGGGGTCTGTAGAACTCAGAAGTCATTTCTTTAAAAGGATTTCATGCAAGCCCACCCTAAAACCAAAATATCTGACGGACAGACTATTTCATTACCCTGGAAGTTGTCTCAACACACATTGCCCTGGACCAGGGTAAAATGAGTTTAAATTCATCCTACTGCATTTCACATATGCCAATGTAATAGTAACTTCTGGAGGTACTGACCAAATTTGGTGGGCTGATACAGGGTACTAGGTTGCATTCATACTTTATGTGTTGTCAGTCCTCAATAATATTGTGAAAAGCTCACACTGGTGTGACAGATGGACTTCTGCCCTTTCAGAGACTCCTGCTTCCCTACACAGTGCAGTGATCTCTACTCTAGGTACAGTAGGTGGCAGGAGATGTTTGTACCCATGCTTGAACTGAGATGTCAATTATGGCTGAGAATAGACTGTTATAAAAATTCAAGTGATATATAGATGTTAGATATAAAAATTGAAACTATTCATTAGTGAATAGAAATATCCAAATAAATTAATTTTCATAATTCTAAATGAATATAACTTAGGTAGGAAGTGGTTATAATACTGTGTAAATTCTACTGGAGGGAACTATATTTAGTTATAACTTGAAAAAAATAAAGACAAATTGCACTATGAAATATGAGGTAAATTTTTTACTATCACAACACAGGCAATACCACACTGTCAAAAAAAGGGTCCAGAAATGGAAAAAGAAAATTCATAGGAAGAGTACAATTTCCATATAAGAACAGACAAACTGAAAATTTTTGCCAGGTAAGGTAGCACATACCTGTAATCTCAGCACTGGGGAGGGCTGAGACAGGAGAGTTACCATGAGTTCAAGTCCAGCCTGGGCTACACAATGAGTTCAAGCCTGGCCTGATCTTTACAGTGAAATCTCATCTCAAAATAAATAATAAATAAATAAATAAATTTAAAAAGACAGCTCTAAGGGAGCATTATAGAATTCAACAGAATTGTGGATAGTATATAGTAGGGGAAATATACAGTAAAAGTCAATATAACGGGCATTAGCATAGAGAAGAATGAATGACTAAATGTACTTGAGGACTTGGGGGTGCTTCCTGGTGAAGATGTCATCTGTGCTGGGTGAAGAAGGAGGAGTACGTACAGGTAACGCAAGGAGGCGAGAGTGAAAGCACAGAATTTCAGGCAGAGGATTAGCACAATTAAAGACAAAGAGGTGTGAAAGCACATGGGATATTCGGAGAACTAAAAAGTAATTTGGAAAAAGGTGCTGACCTAAGTAACTGTGGATATGAAAAGAGACTCTAAGACAAAAGGCAATAAGCTCTGTGCTCTCAAATAATGCCATCAATTTGGAAACGACTATGCAAAGTAAACTGAAATTGAGCAACTAGTGAATAGATGGTAAACGGCAGACCCAGGTTTCTCATGGTTGAAGTGGGGGGTTACAAACAGGTAAGGGGGGAGGCTATACTAATGCCCATGGTAAATGCTTACGGTTTCAGTGATCAGATGCACTCCTATTCAGCTTTATATAGCATATATCTTACATATCAAAACATCTGTAGATATGTGCATATATATATAGATATATACATATATATGGGTTGGCATACACACATGTATTCCTTACCCTGTCACTTGAGAGAACCTAGAAGTAATCACACCCCAGTAGCAACGGGCACACACAACACCCAGATCTTAAGTTTCTAATACCATTATTTAATAACAAGGAAGCAGGCTTCTTGGAAAAATGGCTTTTTCTATGAATAAGAAAGAAAACAGAAGATGAGACTGAGCACCTTAGAGTACCAGAAAGTAACTTAAAAAAAAACAAACAAAACCTACAATAACAAGTGTATATCAGCGCAAAAAGCTCCTCATGGCAAAAGCTACAACACTTTAAACAATAAAGTAAGAAGCAGTTTTGATGTACAATCCAAAGTATAAAACATATATCTAAGTATCCATTCTGATTTAAATAACTGAATAAACTAATAAATGGGAGGGTAAATCTTCCTTGCCCCCCCCCCAAAAAAACCAAATAGTTAACAGATTCTCCACTGAACAGGACTCTTCGTTATACACAGCGACTTTCTTCTAATGAACAAGTACGGGAAAGGGAGAAAGAGAGTAACTGTAGTAAAAAAACTTGAAAAACACTTCCTCAGCCAGGTGAATAAGGTTAACACCAACAATGACAGGTCACGTTGGTGGCCTGTACTCTTGACATAAGAATGGCAGTTTACTTCTACATTCTTCCCTTCCCAAGCTCCACAGCCTCAGTCTAATAATGAGAGAAACATCAATAAACTCTGGTCGAGGGGCATTCTGTAAAATACCTGACTAGTTTCCCTTAAAACTGTCAAAGTTACTAAAAACAAGGTATATCTCAGAAACACTTAGAGGCAAGAGAAATCTAACAAGATATGATGACATAATTTTGAAAGTTATATTAGTCAACTCAGGCTGCCATAACAAAATATCATCAAATGGATGAATTAGAAAATATAAACTTATTTTTTCACAGGTCTGGAGACTAGAAGCCCCAGATCAAGGTGCTGGCTGATAAGGCTCCTGGAGAGGAGTTGCTTCCTGCTTTTTCCCTGCATCCTTACCTGACCTTTCCTTTGGACACTCAAGTCAAAAAGAAAGCAGGAAAGGGGTATCTCAGCACCTTTTCCTTTTCTTGTACCTTTTCTCGGACACCAGTTCTGTTGAATTTAGGGCCCCAACCTTATGACTTTCCTTAACCTTTAGTACCACCATAAAGTCTTCATCTCCAAAGAGTCACACTGGGATTGGGTCTTGAGCATATACATTTTGAGGGGATATAATTCAGTCTATAACAAAAACCATCTTGGAGCCATGAGCAGGCTGGCTTTAGGATGGCATGGTACAAATTTAGGGTGAAGCCAATTATGAGAAAAGAAAACTGCCAAATAATAAGTTATGACCCATTATTAAGTAGTTGAATTATACTTCATTTGAACACAATCCCACCTTTGCTGTGTTGTTGTTACTAAGCCAGTATATTCCCTTAATTGTTTAAGCCAGTCTGATGTTTCAGTTATCAACAACCAAAAGTAGCCTAGCAGATAAAGTAGTTCCCAACTTCCTCTGCCACCTGGTCACTTGGAAGCAAAATACTTGGTTTGATCAGGATTAGGCCTGTCTAAGCTTGTAGGACAGAAAGTGATGATAATTTAGGATGGTGGAATTGAGGGAGAATTTAAACAACAATCATGATATCAGCTCATGCTGACTGGAAACAAGGACTGTGGGTGCTTGCCCAGTATGCATAAGACCCTGGGTTCAATCCCCAGCACTGCAAAAACAAAACAAAACAACCAAAAAAGGGGAAAGGGAGAGTAGGAAGGAAAGGGTTGGCTGATGGACTTGATGTGACTTAAATCTTGGTTAACACAAACATGGGGAGGGAAAGAGACAGGAGGTACTGATTAGTCATTAGGCCAACTGACTTTCTTAGCCCATGTCTCCTAGTAACAAAAACAGCAACACTGTAAAAATGAGAAGGAAATCCTGCTTTGAATGAGAGGTTCTTACAGAGTAGCTAAAAGCATAAGGCCACAAATACCTATAAAAGAGAACATTGTGGCATTGTCAAAAGCTAAAACATGGACTCCTACTTAGCACTTCCTCTGGTCTTCTGAAGTTTAGGGTAACCTCGCTCTTCCAGAAGAGTGCCTCACCTCACTGGGCATATCTCCTAAGAGTTTCCTAAGGTCCTATGGCAGCTTTAAAATTGTGTTACTATCATGATAACAATCTAAAATTGAAATCAATAGTAGTACACATATAACTGCTACTTGGTTTCACTGTGCTTGCATTTATGATCTTGTTGGCAACAAGCAGCACAGATGTAATATGTAAATGATTCATCTGAGTATACAACACACTATAAAAAAATTCTGCAGTATTTTGAATAGAGAAAAGTGGTGAGGGAATTGAGACACACAGCACGCAACAGCACAGATGGGCTGAAGTCAAAAGAACCTGTGTGGCGATGGTCATTGCCTTGCCTATAATGAGAATAGCAATTTAGCTTTGGCAAAACATCAGCAGTCAGTTTAACAGCATTTACTAATGCTGTTAGTTTGAGTTGTATTAGTTTTTGTGGTTGTATTTGTACTTATTTTGATTTTAATAGTTAAACAGGAGCTCTATGCACAAAGAACTTACACCTAGATATGTGTTTATAAGCAATATAGAAAACATATTCTAAGTCAATACAGGGGTCTGAGAATTCTTTCCTTCTGATACAGGATTATTAGAAGAGTCTACTCCAGGGAATTCTATTTTTATTTCTGCTCCATAGCAGAAATATCCCCCAATAAGGGAAGAATCTTTTCAGTTCTCACTGGAAAGCAATTTCAGGTAAAGGGTTTGAACCAAGCTGAATCCAGGATCTGCCACCATTGTCTTAGTCCGATCACGTCTTGCCTGATAATTAACTGCTAGTTTCAATTTTTTCAATAAAATGTGCCTAGTAAGATTATTTCAAAATAAAGAAAGCTTCCAGGAGGTAATATATGTAGCACAGTGCTGGGTGCATGCTACCTGTTCAATATTAGCTGGTATTACTGTTATCATTACTCTGTCTCTCCTTACAATTCCAACAAGGCTTTATGGATAACCACAGGATCAAGCCTTCAAGTAAGATTCTTTTTTTTTATTTTTTTATTTTGGTACCGGGGATTGAACTTGGGTCCTTGAGCTTGCAAGGCAGGCCACCGAACCACTGAGCTAAATCCCTGGCCCCAAGTAAGATTCTTCTTAAAAGCTCTAACTCGTCTCAACTTCCCGTGGAGGTGAAAGACTACTTTATCAACAAAGAAGAGTGGTAGAGTGGAAAGAGTACGTAACTGGGAAGAGGATAAGTCCTAAAATCATTCCTAGTTCAAGCACCTATAATTCATGCTTTTCTAAGTTACTTTGCCTAAATCATGGGGTCATGTATACATGGAAGTAATTTCTAAGTCACAAATTTTTTACAAAGAAAATGAGAGAACCAGACAGGGTGGCACATGCCTGTAATCCCAGCACTTGGGAGGCTGAGGCAGGAGGATTGTTGCAAGTTCAAGGCCAGCCTGGGCTACATAGTGGGACCCAGTCTCAAAACAAAAACAAATAAACAAACAAAAAACAAATGTAAAGTAAAATTACCATTCAATGAATCCTGTAACATTTTTAAAGGCCACCTCTTAAAGGCTGAAAAGGGAAAAATAAACACAATAAAATTAATAAATAGTTCTCACCCCCTCCACCGTCTTGTAATCAGATGTTGAGGTGATCAAGTGAAACTGAAAGTAACACCAAGTCTTATATGTGCGGCAACAGTGCAAGCAGGAAGCAGAAGGAGGCAGCACCCAGTGTTCTATTTCCCCCTAATGAATGGCACCAGGTGAAGATTAAGTGGCTACAGCACAGACGGTATATTCTCACTGTCAAGCAGCCAGAAAAATAATGGCACCTACTTGTTTATAGACTCATGGGGCTGAGGGAGGTGAGAAGAAAGAGCTTAGAGTGGACCAGTACAGACACAAAGAGAAAAAGTGCCCCAGTGGATCCCCTACTCCTAGCCCACCCCCACAGGGAGCCCTCTGTGGAGGCCTCTGGGCTTGGAATTGGTGGCAGCTCCTATGAACCAGGCTCTCCACCCTTCCCCCATTGCAATGTGCTGCCTGATGTGGGAGGGCAACTTCTGCCAATGAGGCCTTCTAGGCAAAGCCCTGTAATTGCCTATGGTTAACTTGAAAGGTCACATGTAGGATTTCCATCTGGAGCCAGATGCCTCACCGACCAAAGAAAAAAACAATACAATCATTCTTTATTCAGTGTATAATAAACCTTATCCTAAGAAACCATACAAGCTTTTGTAAAAACTCAATTCACAATTTAGAACTATGTATGTAGCTCAGTTGGTAGAGTGCTTGCTTAGGGTATGTGAGGCATTAGGTTCAATCCCCAACACTGCCAAAAAGAAGGGGGAAAAAAGAAAAGCCCATGAATAATAATGTCACGGCAAGCTGCTTAAAAATAATTGAGAATATTAATTATATTCTAAATCTCCAAGGAACACTTCATGTAGAGAAATCTTAGTAATCTCTAACCTATGAAAGGTCTTATTCCTAAAATCATTTATAAGACAGTTGTTAGAAGCTCAAAAGCACATTTTCTATAGGAACATTTTAAATGGTAATTAAGATACCAGGCTAGCTCACACATGCTTTTTAAATCCATAATGTGGATGAAAAGAAATGTGTTTGTTTATTTCAAAATGGTCTTAGAAAACTGGCAAATTCCATATTCCCAAATGCCTGAAATACTGCCAATCCATACTGCCTGGGGCAATTTGAATCTTATTTAATACAAAAACAATCTGATTAAATGATGATTCTTTTAAAACAACAATAACAACAACAAAACATAAAACCTGTCAGCCATTTCCCTGCCACCTGACAATATAATAAGTATCTACAAGGTAAAACTGTTTAACTAAAAACTAGATCTATACTCAAAATAAGTGTTGTCACCTCAAATAAATCATCTTGATATTATTATTTATTGCAATAATAAACACTTTTGAAATTCCATTTTCAGAAAATGAGACATTACCAAAATCCCTGGCCATGGGTCTTGATCTCTTGCGAGACGGTACAACGTCTATTAGACACGACAAGAGGGAAATAAAGACCCAGAGACAAGAGACTTGAGAGAAACTGAGTCTTGGACTCATCTAAGCTCCTCTGGGCAGCAAAAACAAAGAACACCAAGGATGTCCAGTGTTCATTCATAACAAGTGTGGGAAGTGGGGGAACTGGGCAGGCCTTGGGGCACCTGATGATAACAAGTATCAAGCAGGTAAGACTATAGAAAGAGGGCACAAGAGAACAAACAGTTAATTCAGAAGGGAAGAATTTAGTTGGAGCTGAGTTGACCTAGGCTGGAAATAAACTCAGAAGAGCCCTGCTACTTCCAATGTAACACAGCCAAATTATGGAAGGGCAAGAATCTTGTGCTATTACAGCCTGCTAATCCTGGGCAGAGGTGTCTGCTACACAAAATTATTATACTTTCTTCACATCCTCAATGATGGCAAATTCTTTACTTTAGGATAATACCTTTTGCTCTCAAAATAATTTGTGGTTCTTGTTGCTATAAATGTATAAGCACAACTAGCATGGAAGATCATATTCATTATGATAATAGTTTTTGGTATGTTCTGTTTCCTTAAACTGCTTTCAATGGTCGTACTTCATAAATGGAGTTCACACAGTACATACTGTAATACCACAAATGATAGTATCCTTATTACATACTCTGTTTTAAAAAGCCAAACTATATGGAAATATGAGCTGAAGAATGTTTTTAAAGTGTTCCTTTTTTTTCTTTTTAAATAGAAAATATACAGGAGGACGGAAGCTCTTTCTACAAATACAACACAATCACTATGCAATATCCAGGAATAAACTTAGTCAAAAATGTACAGGACTGGTATGAAAGCTATACAACTTGACAGAGTAACATGGTGGAAGATGATTATAATAAACAGGAAGACAGCCCATGCATTTCTGGAGCTGAAAGTTCATTACTATAAAAAACTGTTAATTCTCGTCAAAATCATCTATAAAATTAAAGTAATTCAAATAAAAATTCCAAAAATGGTTTTGGAGAACTTGAACAAATAATTGAAGAGTTCATCTGAAAGAATACACATTCAGCTAAGTGCCGGAAAATACTAGAGGGAAAAAGAACGATGCTAGTCGTGGTAGTTTGGGGAGAGAAAGTTTGCCCTTCCAGACATTACAACACACTACAAAATAAGTAAATCCTGATCATGCTTCTAAATACCAAGATATAGTCAAAGCAAATGAAACAGAGTGTCCCCAAACTAGTCAAAATATGAATAAAAATTTAATTTGTAATAAAGCTAGTATTTCAAAGATTTTAGTACTTTAACTAAAGTAAGTGGGTTAGAGCTGAACTATTCAAAGTATACTAAGAAAATGGGGTACTATTTGAGGAAAAAAAGTGCCATATCGCTATCCCATACCTAACATTAAAATAAATCACAGGTGAATTAAACTTTTAAATGTAAACAAGTCACATGGTAATGAGTCTAAAAAATTATAGGTGAATTTTCAAAAAAGTGAAGTAGAAAAGACTATCTTAAACATGATACAAAAGCCATAAGCTATAAAAAAAGAAAAGAAATAAGACAGATTGCTTATATAAAAATGCATGAGAAAATATGCTATAAAAATGATGGAAATATCTGTAAAGTATTATAATGTGTTATTGTTAGTACACAAAAGGAATGCTTAGGAAATAAATAGAAATGATCTCAGTAGGAAATATACTAATGTCATGAATGACCATTCAAAAAAAGAAATACTAAAGGCCACTAGATAATTGAAAATGTTTACCATATTAATATTAAATGTCTTTTGGGGAATTCTTTTCACAAGTTACAGAAAGCAATTCTCAAACTGGCTTAAATACAAAGGAAGAGTATCTCTCTCATTACTGGGAGTCCAGAAGTTGGGCAAGCTCCGCATGTGATTTTATTGTGGAACAGATCCCAGTGCCTGCCATTTCTTTTTTTTTTTTTAATCTTATTGAGTTTATTGGTACTTTTAAAGTATACAGTACAGTTACATTCATCATTGGGGTGCCTACTATTTGTTGATTTTGCTCTTCGTAGCATCATCTTCATCCTAAAACTGGACTTTTTTACCCATTACAAAATGGTTAAAGCAGTTCTAGCCATGAAACAAACATGGCAACATCCAGGGGAAGAAAAAGGCCGGCTCTTTCTTGTGACTCTTTTTAGCAATGGGGAAACTTTCTCGTAAGTTTCCCAGTGGACTTTTTCTTAGATTTCACTGGCCAGAATTGGGCCACAAACTATTACTAAACCAATCTCTGGTGACAGAATGGGTTGCTATATTTACCTTGAAGTAGAGGTTCTCAAAGTGTGGTTTGTGGATCCCTAGGAACCCCAAAAACCCTTCTAAGGGGTCCTTAGAAGGTCAGAATTATTTTCATCACATTATCAACATGTTACTTGCCTTTTTTAATGCCTTGACATTTGCACCGATAGTGCATGGGTGATGTGGATACAAGTGCTATCGCCTCAGCCTACATCAGAGCAGTGGCACAAACTGTACTGCAGGTCACTGTCTGCTTCACTAACCATGCACTCTGGGGATAGTAGTAGTTAGCAATTTTAAGCATTTTTTTTCCCCTTGGTACCAGGGATCGAACTTAGGTCCTTGCGCTTGCAAGGCAGGTCACCGATCCGCTGATCTAAATCCCTGGTCCCTTTAAGCATTTTTTAAAATGAAGCAATAAAAATCGTTTACAAGGAGCACCATTTTTAGTTTGGCATATTCTCAAAAACAAAGGAAGCCTGTCAGGAAGGCAACTGACACTCTTTGTTGTCTTTGATAAAATTAAACCTTTTAAGCAAAAATTAGAATTCTGGATGTGAGCTTAACAGTTTTCTAATAATTACATTCTGTTCTGATGAGAATAAGATACTTTTGATAGGGTATTATGAAATGTGTCAACTAATATTTTCCAGATGACCAAGATACCATGTTACGAAATCATGCAGGGGTGTCTGTGTAAGATTCATTCAAGGTGCAAAACGGAACAGTGAATTTCAATGTAGCAGAATATAAAGGCTTCACTGCTATGGTTTCAAATTTTAGACAGCAGTTAACCTTTAAGAAGCTACCACTTAATGGAATTTGATATAGAATCAAAGTACAATATCCACACTCATCTGAAGGAACTATTAAAGCATACCTCCCTTTCTAGCTACTTATATGTCTGTGTGATATCAGATTTCTTCCTATGTATCAACCAGGACATTATCATAACAGACAATGTAGAAGCATATATAAGAATCTACTTAAATCGCTTAGGCTAGACATTAAGATGATTTGCAAAAATATAAAACAGTTATACTTTTCTTACAAAAGAAAATTCTTTTAAAACAGAGTCTCACCATGTAGTTCAGACTGACCTTGAACTCACTAGGTAGCCCAAATTGTGGCAAGCTTCCTGCCTCAGTCTCTCTATAATCTCTGGGATTATAGGGGTATTCCACCATACGGGCTAAAATATTTTCTTTTGGAGATTATTTTATATAAATATATACATTATTATGCAGTGGGTTTATCATTATTATTTTTAAATGATTCAGTTAATATAAAATTTTAATTTCTAGTACTAAATAGCCATAAGTATGACTGATATAAGCAAAAGCTCTTTGGAGCTTCTACAATATTTTAGAGTTACTGAGACCAAAAAGCTTGAGAACTATGGCTTTAGATTAATTTTATGGAATGATATGGCTAATGGAAAGTCCACTGTTAAAAAAAAAAACAATAATTTTTTCACTGTCATTTTGGCAAGGATGAAACACTGGGGTGTGGACTGAGGAGAGACTATATTGAGAGACTTTACTGATATGAACTTTTTTTGACATATTTTTAAAATAAAAATGGTGATGGAAATTCCATTTTTAGAAATATATTCTACGAATATAATCAGAAAACAGTAAGGATTTGTCATAGCATTATTCATTCATTATAATGAAAAATCCACATTCTAAATAGTTGTCTTTAGAAGACTGCTGAAATTATTTTATATCCATCCATAGAAAGGAAACTTACCCACTTAGAAGGTTGCTAAAAACATAAATTTATTGATATGGAAAAAAGCCCATGAGTCAATAAGTGGGAAAAAGGTACAAAGTGGTATCTATACCAATTGTGTGGCACATGCCTATACTCCTAGCACTCAAGAGGCTGAGGCAGGAGGATTGCTGGGAGTTTGAGGCCAGCTTGGGCTACATAATGTGTTAAAGGCCAGCCCTGAAATACATGGTGAGATCTTGTCTCAACAACAAACAAATAATAACAGCATTCTATATAGTCTCATTTAAAAAAATTAACATCATTTTAAAAATCTGGAAGAATTTCAAAAGAAGTTCATGATTTAGCAAGTGGGAAAAAAAGCAAAGTACAATACAGTATCTATATGGTCTCATTTATACCTGTATACATGTGTGTGTGTGTGTGTGTGTGTATGTATGTATGTATGTGTGTGTGTGTGTGTATATATATATATATATATATATATTTGAATATTAAGAAACATAAACATGCACACAAAAGTCTGGGAGAATTTATAATAGTTATCTCTGAAGGCTCACAGGTGATCATTGTATTTTTTTCTTAATGCATCTTAAAATGTTTTCCTCTTTCTAAGAGCGAATTTCAAATTACCTTTATAATCAAAATATAAAATTATTTTTTAAATCACTGAGTATACAAATTCTAAGTAATATGATGAGTAGCAGATCCATGGTAGGGAAAGAAGGGGAAAAAATTGGTATGGGCAGTAAGTAACACCAGAAAAGCTTAAAATCCAGTTCTGTTGGTCACCTGTTTACATGGAGTAAAACATGTAGCTAACTGTGGATTGGCCTGGTTAGTAGGACACAGACTGTAATTAATTCAGGATCTCAATACCCAGGCTCAAAGAACTTCAGAGAAAGGTGGCTTAAAAACTGGATACGTGAAAGGACTGGGGATGCTAATGAAGGTGGGGCAAAAGAGCCTGAGTAAAAAGAAATGATTAGGAAAAGAACAATAGGAGGTGGGAAACCAACAAATAACTCAGGCTAGAACGACAAATCCCAGTTATCTGGAAACTTCCTGTTCACCAATGATGACAAATATTGCTACCTTGCCTTTTTTTCTTTCAAAATCGCTTTTAATTGTACATATTTATGGGTACAGCATATCAAATCAGGATAACTAGCATTCCCATCTCAAACATTAAACATTTTTGTGTGTTGAGAACTTTTGAACTCCTCTCTTCCAGTTCTTTACAAAATATATGTTACATTTTTTTTTTTTTTTTTTTTTTTGAGATAGGGTCTCACTACGTAGTTGAGACTGACCTGGAACTCACTATGTAGCTCAGGCTGGTCTCGAACTCACAGCGAACCTCCTGCCTCAACCTCCCAAGTGCTGGGATTACAGGCGTGCGCTATGTTACAAACTATAGTCTGCAGTGTGCTGTAGAACAGTAGCTCTTGTTCTTTTTTAGCACCCAGTACTGGATCTCTATTCTCCCTCTTTCCCTTCCTAACTTCTAATGACTACTTTTCTAATTTGCCACTTTGACATTATGGCCGCTCTCTTCACTTCATAACTGTGTTTGAGGCATCACAATCATTTCACTTATAGTACTAGTTCATCAGACAGCAAACAGATGGCCTCAGCCAGGTCTGACCAGCCTCGCAGGAAAGCAGAAGCCAGCTCCCACGAAAGCTTGTGCACCCTCTGCTGGTCAGGTTCAGACCAGACCCAGAGAATCTAAGCAAGGGAGGAAGGCAGGACAAGAATCTCTTCTCCTCATCATTTTAAAGATGCAGGGACTGAGGTTCAAATACACAGGAGTTGCCTGGTCACAGAGCTACAAGAGCCCACTCTCCAAGCAGACTTCCAGACTCCAAATTCTGTCTTGTACTTTGCACTCTGTTCTACTGGAGTTACTGATCAGTAAAGAGTTTTCTAAAGAAGTGCCAATGTGAGTAGCATCTTGCCCCAAAGGAATATCAGTTTGGTTTTTTCCCAGACAGGGTCTCACTATGTAGTTGAGACTGACCTGGAACTCACTATGTAGCCCAGGCTGATCTCAAACTCACAGCGATCCTCCTGCCTCAGCCTCCCAAGTGCTGGGGTTACAGGCGTGCACCACCATGCACGTCCGGCAAGAAAATCAATTTAATAAGGGAAGTGGACATCTTAATAAGGCATCTGCAGAAGACCAAAACAGTTAACTTCAAAATTTCTATGTGTAGTATATCTATGCCAAAAAGTAGATCCTGTCGGGCCCCATATGGCATTCACTCAGTCACTACTGAGTATGAAGGATGAAATGGCTTAACAATTCTCAAGTTACTTGCTCTTGAATCTTTACAATCTTGATTATTTCTCTCTTATGAACAAAACATCATGGATACTGTTTTGTTGGAGTGTTCTATGTTGTTTTCTCATCAATGGGACACATTCCCAACACTTGCATCACAATTTAAAGGAAGAGAAGTTGATTTTGGCTCACAGTTTCAATGAGTCAGCCCAAGGTAGAAAGAGCAAGTTAGAAGGTCCTGGTGAGGAAAGCTGCCACATCACAGTGGCCAGGGAGATAAACTTTTAATTTCACTGCAAACCATACAGAGTTCCTATATATGATATAGCTTCACTACTATTAAAATTTTATATTACTATGATATACATGTTACAACGAACAACTCAATAGTGTATTATTATAAACTTAAATCCAATTTTCTTTCATTTTTACCAAATTCTCTTTTTCTTTTCCAGAACTGCATCTAGTATATCACAGCTAGTTATCATGTCTCCTGAGGCTCTTCTAGTTTCTGACAATGTCTCAGACTTTTCTTGTTTGAAGACCTTGACAGTTTTCAGGAAAACTGGTAAGAGATTTTTGTAATTGTCCCAATTAATATTCATCAGATGTGTTTCTCCTAATTAAAGTTATGGGCATTTGTGTGTGTGTGCATGCACATGCGCATATACTGCTGAGAATCAAAAGCAGGTCCTCATTCACGCTAAGCAAGTACTCTACAACTGAGCTATACTCCCAGCCCCAAGACTATGAGTTTTACGGAGGAAAGTCACAGAGACAGAATGTGGTTCTTATCACATCATAGCTAGGGTACACACTACCAACATGACATCACTGTTGACATGAACCTTGATCATTTGACTAAGGCAGTATTTGACAGGTTTCTCTACAACAAAGTTATCCCCTCTGCCACCCTTTCTACATTGTACTCTTTGGAAGGAAACTACTACGAAAGGCCCACATGCAAGAAGAGAGGAGTTATGCTCCATGTCTTTAAGGGCAGAATATCTAAAAAAGTATTTGGAATTCTTTTGCATGAGATACTTTTCTTCTTCATTAATTTATTTATTCACTCTTTCATTTATGTCAGTATGGACCATAGATTTTTTTTAAAGTTTGAATTATAATAGTGCTTTATTATAATAATGCTTTATTTTGTTGCTCAAACTGTTCAGCTTTGCAAACCAAGAGCTCTTTCAGTTGGCTCCTATAGCCTTTTTTGTTTTGTTTTGTTTTTTTTGAGACAGGGTCTCACTATGTAGTTGAGACTGACCTGGAACTCACTATGTAGCCCAGGCTGGTCTCGAACTCACAGCGATCCTCCTGCCTCAATTACACACCGAGCCACCACGTCCATAAGAGTATTGACATACTCTTTCAGTGTTTTTGTTTTTAGCACTTTGTTTCTGGCATTACAAGATACTGCAGGCTCATCCTGTTTATTCCTTGATCCAGTCCTAGAACCAGCCATTTCTCCAGGCTCTGTTCCTCATACAAGAGAACAGTCTGGGCACTGGATGTGTCCTTTCTATTAGGTTGTCTTTGCTTCTGGGCCCTCTCAATTGATCAAGCAAGGAAATACATATGTGCATAATAAACCAGCTATATGTACACTTATATCTATAAACGTTTCTGTATGTATCCATCTGTATCTAACTTAACTGAGCATTCATGCTAATATCTCTCACTCTAATTTGCTGACAGGATGTGCTAGCTTCCATACTTGCCTGTCTTTAGCGTTCCACTCCAACAGTAAGAAACCTGCCTGGCTCTCATCACCACCATGAAGTTATTAACTTTTTGATTCCAGTGCATGGATATAATGGTTTCAGAACTATAAACCCGCACTTCTGTGGGAAACTTCATAAATTAGAGTACAGCATTATGTAAAATTCCTATTGCCTTTAGTCTTACAAAGTTACATCAGCAATTTTTCCCTAGCCCCTATCAGTGAGGTTACTGCAAACATTAGTAAACACAATTAGATTTTGTTACAGTCTGCATTATTCCATCCTAGAATCCTCATTCCCTTAAATTAATTTTTAAAATTGTGCACACACTAAGATTCACTCTGGGGGGGCTTGGTATGTAGCTCAATGGTAGAGTGCCTGCCTAGTGTGCACAAGGCAATGGCTTCAATCCCTACTACTGAAAAAATGAAGAAAAAGATTCATTCTAGACCTGAGGGTTAGCACAGTGGTAGTGCGTGTGGTTAACATGTGCAAGAGTCTGGATTCAATCCCTAGCATCCCCCCATTCTGTCTGAGGAGCACAGCTCTGTGGGTTTTAACAAATGCATAGTAAGCCAAGTATCCACCACTAGAGAATCACACAAAATGTTTTCATCACCCTAAAAAAATCCCTACTACAGCCTATCCTCTCCCCACCCTAACCTCCATTTTTTATTCATTTTCCTAACAGAGAATGTACTTGACATTGCTTCTCATTCTTTCCCCTTATATCATGTTTGTATTTGTAAACATATGTGATTTCACTTCAACCCTAAATGTTTCCACTTAGCAGAGGATTAAATGAAACTGAGTAAGTAGGTTGGGTCGAGATCTCAGTAAGTGGTAGTGCTGCCACTAAAACTTTTGCTTTTGACTCCATATGATGCTCTTCTCCTGCAAGATCCTTCCTTTTCTGCAGTGAGTGAGATAGTTGTGCAGTGAGATAAGAAAAAGAAAAAGTAGAAGTGGTGGTAAGCAGTCATTTAAACCATATTTTATATTAACAAAAGCTTTTATACTAAAAACACGAAAAAATGGAATTCTAGTTCTGGAAATTTGGTGAACTTGACACTTCAAAAACCCTTCTGCTATTCAACACCCCAAAATGCTGGATAAATAAAAACTTTAAAACATCTTACATACATCACTGAGCTAGCAAGAAAGAGAAATCTTTAGAAACCAAAAGCTAACAAAATTCCAGTCTACAATGTATGAAAAACAAAACGTCATAAAAATTCACCTAAATAAACTCATTTGGTTTAACATTAGGAAATATACTCATGTAGTTCATTGGATTATCAGGAAAAAAAAAATCACATGATCACCACAGAAGATAGAGACAGCATTTAACAAAATTCAACAACTATTCATGACTAAAAATCAATAGAACTTTTAGCAAATATGAAATTGAAGTTAAAGAAAATTTCATTTACTTGATAAAAGAAGGCTTTCAAAAACCTACAATGCCATCCTTATGGTGAAATATTAGAACTATTCCCTTTATAAACATGAATAAGACAAGGAAGTTCATTATCAATGAACTCAATACTGCACTGGCAAGTATAGTAAGAAAGGAAAAACAGAGGTAAAAAGGTAAAAGGATGAGAAGAAAGTACAGTAACAAAACTGTCACAATTTGCTCAGGACATGAATATATACATAGAAAAATTTCCTAAACCTTACAAATGATTATTAATAATAATAAGGTTGCTAAGAGACCAATGTACAGAAACATAATTCTATTTTCATATAATAGCAAAAATGAAGTTTAAAATCCTATCTAAAAATATACCACTTACAGGTGGGAAAGGTAGCATATACCTGTAACCTCAGCACTCTGGGGTGGTGAGGCAGGAGAACGGCAAGTTTGAGCCCAGGCTGGGCAACTTAGCAAGACCCTATCTCAAAAAAAAAGGCTAAGATACAGCTCAATAGTAGAGTACTTGCTTCACATACAGGAGGCCCTTTGTTCGATCCACAGGACTGCAAGAAAATAAAGCATATTCATTTTATGTTGCTGTGTGACAACCACAAGATTAAAACAACAGTTTAAACCAACACTCACTTATTATCTCAAAGTCCTGGTACTGAATTCCTGACACATGGTGGCCTGGCTCTCTGCTCAGTATCTCACCAGGCTGAAATCATGTCAGCCAGAGCTGCAATCTCACCTGAGGCTCAGGGTCCTTTTATACCCCTAGGGTTGTTAAAAGAATTCAGCTCCTTGCCACTGTAGGATTGCGACCCTCAGCTCCTAAAAGTAGCCTACTGTTCCATGCTATGTGATCCTTTTAGAACATGACGATGTGCTTCTTCCACAGGAGAATGTTAACTGGTCATGGTGGTGCACAGCTGTGATCCCAGCACTTGAGAGGTTGAGGACTGCCAAGAGTTTGAGGCCAGCGTGGCCTACACAGTGAGTTCAAGGGCAGCCTGAACCATATGGTGAGACTTTGTCTCAAAATAAACAAAAACAAAAACAAAAACATTAAAAAAAAAAAAACAAAAAAAAGACTGTTTCTGATATCTGTTAAAACAGGGCCTTATATAAAAAGAACCTAACCAAGGAAGCAATTAATCATCTAGCATAGTCATAGGTCCCATCCATGCTTGGTGACTATGTGGAAGGTGTACAGTGATGGGAAGGTGAGGGAGTGGCAATCCTGGAGATGACTGTGTAATTTTGCACACCACAAAAAATTAGTGCAGGCTTGGAAACAGCCCATTTGCCCATCAGTTGGAGACTGGATAAAGAAGATGTGGTTTTTCTATAAAATGGAATACTACTGAGCCATAAAGAATGAGAAATTAGAGTCATTCATAGGAAAATGGATACATATTGAGGATATACTCCTAAGTGAAATAAATAAGTCACACATGTATAAATACTGAATAGTTTCTCTGGTGTGAAAAACTATAATAGTACATAAGATCCTAATGAGATAACTGACAATGTGAAACAGGAAGAAAAGGGCTAAAGGTGTAGGGAAAATGGGAAGGGTGGGGGAAGGTAATAAGGGAAAAGAAAAAATATGAGAAAATGAAAAAATGGAAATAAAGTGTTTGTAAATGGGGAGGGTAGAAGGGGGTGAAGGGAGGGCAGGGACAAGGGGGAAAAAATGAGAATCAATACCTGTCATGTAAAGGTACAGGATCCAAATAATGAATGTAACTGTTCTGTATACCTAAAATGTACCAATAAACTCAATGAGAGAGCGAAAAAAAATTAGTGCAAGTAAGCATCTAAGCAGTGGACTCAAGACTAGACTTGCATTTGTGATCCCCCTGCCTCAGCCTCTTGGGTAGGTGGGATTACAGGTGTGCACCACATGAATAGCTCAGAAAATGAATACACTCTGTAATGTGAAATAAAAGACAGGTATAATAATGTTCATAGTGACACTTTTCTGAATTTTTGTTTGACAGGAAAGAAAAAAAAACAGCCAGTAGAAAGTAAACTATAGTAAATTCATACAATCAAATACTCGGTATTACTAAGTCTGTTAACTACAGGTAAATCATTAAGTATAATATTGAGGGAAAGCTGTAGAAGACCATGTAAATACAGTATAATTTTATGTATTTGATGTCCGACGCATTCACACACTTTTATTTTGAAACAGGGTCTCACCATATAGTCTAGGCTGGCCTTGAACCTATAGTAATCCTCCTGCCTCAGCCTCCCAAGTACTGGGACTACAGGTGTGTATCACTGTGCCCAGCTACATATTTTATTTTTATAAAGAGGAAAAGAGATTGGGCATGGTAGTGCACACCTACAATCCCAGTGCTCACAAGGGTGAGGCAGAAGGATTGCTGCAAGTCTGAGGCCACCCTATGCTACATGATGAGTTCAAGACCAGTCTGAATTAGAGCAAGACTCTGTCTCAAAAAGAGGGGGCAGGAAGCACAGGGCCCATAAGAGATGTAATATGGGGCCAGGGATTTAGCTCAGTAGTTCGGTGGCCTGCCTTGCAAGCGCAAGGATCTGAGTTCAATCCCCGGTACCAAAAAAAAAAAAGAAAGAGAGAGATGTAATATGGCCTCTATCTAAATGTCCCCCAAACCCTCATGCAGTCATAGGTGGAGCTTTTCAGAGGTGGCTGGATCTAGAGTGTGTGATGCTAGGATTAAGGATGTGATGCTGGGATTGATTTATGATGCAATGCTACGATTCAGGGTGCCCCACCCTGGGTGTAAGGACAGGTAGTTTAGATAGAATATACAGGACAGAAAGAAGGCTACTGTTGCTGCTTGCAGACTGTTGCCTTCTGCCTGCCATGGACTGTTTCTCCTCTGTGATGCCCCTCCCAACATGTCTATCCTGTTCCAGGATTAACCTATGACAAAATAGTTCCCAGCACATTATGGATAAAAATAATTATGTGTTGCCTTGGTTCAAATTTGTCTCTCAACAAATGTTCAAGTTTAATAACCTAATCATTTTATACATTTGAGTTATACTATATTTCTTTAAGCAAAGCATATGAACAAGCAAAGCACTGCATTAACTTCTGAATTAATATTTCTCTGTCCTTCTTTTAAAATACACTGGCTAGGAGGGTTAGTAATCTGCAATCTTATAGAGAAAGAATGGGTAGGAGGAAAGTGAATGTTTATTTTACTCCTAAAACAGAAAAAAAGTCATTTTCCAATCATAAACTCTATGTGTTCATGCTATTTTACCTTCAACAAATTGAAAATATCTACATTATAGATGGAACCCTGAGGGCTTTAAATTTTTTGAAAGTTATTTCCTAATAGTATTGTGGTTTCCTACTCATTTAAATAATAAAGGGATACTAAATGTGTATCTATGTAAAAGTATTTAGCTGCTGATACAGTTGATCTTAGCCAAAAGGCTAAAAAGTGATTAGCTACTGATAACAGGTTCTATACAAACACCGTTTTTATAGGCCATTAATTCTTTCAACAAACACATGCATTAACCACATTTTAGAGTGCTAAAGAGGCAGAATGATATTAAATGTCAGTTTCTGTTCGTTTTTTTGTTTTGTTTTGTTTTTTGAGACAGGGTCTCACTATGTAGTTGAGACTGACCTGGAACTCACTTTGTAGCCCAGGCTGGTCTCGAACTCACAGCGATCCTCCTGCCTCAGCTTCCCAAGTGCTGGGATTACAGGCATGTGCCACCACGCCCAGCAAGTGTCAGTTTCTGAATGGGTTAGTTGGGAAGACAGACAAAGGACAATTCTAACATAGTGTGACATCATCTGCAGAATAACCTAGAGGCACATAAAAGACTATAAGCTCAAGGGGTGAGGAAAAGGGTCCAAGTGCAACTGTGACACCTGGAAGAATCTTCTAATAAAAGGGCAAGAGGAGAAGGGAGTTCCAGACAAAGAAAATCTCAAGTATAAAGGTGTACTGGCACAAGAAAGTGTGTGAATGTCAGAACCAGAAGGGCAAACATGAGGGACAGCCAGAGAGAAAGCTGAAAATATGAGCAAGATCCAGATAATGGAGTGCTCTGCATACTACACTAAGTGATTCCAACCTTAGATTCTAATTTACTATTCCAGTATGGATTCCATAAGGTATCTATGTGGACCCTTAGGGATTTGTACGTATCCTCAAGACTTTAAGATTTCTCTGGGAGAACCTTTTATTTTCAATTTGACAAAACTTTAAAAGAGGAATTTTAACGAAAGGATCATCTGGATCATCTGGATGACCACCTTTCAGTGAGCACTGCCACAAGACTTCAGTTTGCACGTTTGTATTTAGAAGTGGACTGTGTATGCAACAAGTTGTACCATCTGTCCTTGGTGCAAAATGAGAAAAAAAGGGGCAGCATGCATATGTCAAGTGAAGATCTAAGGAGGTCATGTGGTTGAAGTAAGACATGGAGCATTAAGTAATCTTTCTACTCTAGGACAGTACAGACAGGCCTGTAAGGAAGGTAGGCCACTGAGAACAGAATAGGTTTGCTTTTAGAATTCTTTAGGTCCACCAAAAGTCTCATTGGTCACAACGAAGAAGTATGCATTTGAATTTACTGGTTGTATAGCTTTGTTCCATATAACATCTATTTTGAGTATTGTAGTCGTATAAAAAAATATAATATGGTTTATATCTAGTTTTGTTTGCACATATTTAATATATTAAAACATTTTAATGATGGAAAATCCTGGCTATTGATTCCAATTTGTAAAGTTCTGCTCTGAGTGTTCAGGAGCCACTGAAAGACTGTAATATGAAATAACAGCTTTGTGCTTTAGAAAAATCACTATTTTTCTACCCAAGAGTAGTTACAAGCCTACTTAATAATGCGATAAAAATGGTCTGAGATTAATCAGATGAAAAGATGGTAAGTGTTAGAAGGACCTGACTTGGGCCGGGGATTTAGCTCAGCAGTTCGGTGGCCTGCTTTGCAAGCCAAGGACCCGAGTTCAATACCCAGTACCAAAAAAAAAAAAAAGAAGGACCTGACTGTGGGTGGGTGGGGCATCTAGAATGACTCCCTTTGGGAGTTTGATCATGAGATAGTGACCACTGGAAGACAAACAAGTGGGGGGCAAAAAGGAAGGAGAAAAGAGAGAGAAGATGAGTTAGATTCAGCAATTATTTGAATTTCATTTCATCCAAAGAAACTCCAGTTATCTTTTCTAGGTTCCAGTTTTCTTAGTGACAGCTGCATTAATGAATTACCAAATTAACCATTGTAGCACTCTCTAAAAATATACAAAGCACTCCACCATATGCTGTAAATAAGTCATGAAAACTCAGCAAAAGCCAGGCCCTGAGTGAAACGCAGCAAAGTTAAAGAGATATGGCTATTTTTTATTAAACACCTACATTGTGACCCAGCACACTCAGCCAGTACTGTGTTTTTTGGGCTTCCTGTCACATGTGATCACTTATTTTCCTTGAGGACCTAAAAAACAGAGGCAGCTCGCCAAATCACGTGGGAGATAAAAAGACACTACCCTCAAGAGACTTAAAGCAATGGAACCTAAGGTTATTGAAAATTTAGCGTAGTAGGAGCTTTGAACACACAGGCAGGGCCAGTTAACAAAGTATGTTATCTTTTCCTTAGAGAAATCAACGTGGAATATCTTAGTCCAATAAAAATGCACTTCATGTTGTAGTCCTTATAAGAAAAAGGTAGTAATTATCGCCAAACCATCTACTGTCCAAGGAGCCCACACAAAGGCGGGCCTCTGGGAAAAAGTAATTCAGTCCTTGTTCGGTGGGAAAGCCTGCATCTTCTACCAGTAATCATAATACGTACTGTACAAAGAATAGTGTTTATACACCCAAACTGTTTAACAGTCAACTTCATCCATAGCGTCCACATCTAAAGGTAAAGCCACGGGGCGTACCTTTGGAAGGTCGCACTCGACACAGCGGCCCTCCCGACAACTGGCGAGCGGCAGGGGTTGACACGCGCTGCAGTAGCAAGGCGGGAAGGGACACAAACCCGAAAGCAGACACTCGGAGGAAGTGGGACCAGGAGGCGGCAGCACAGCGCCCCCAGGGTTCACGGCGCACGACTAGTGCGCGCCCGGAAAGTGGCACCAGCCCAGTGCGCACCCGACGGGCGG